>NC_137896.1:5560638-6160638 GCF_963455335.1 Martes martes
CCTACTTGTGATCTCTGTCTGTCAAAATAAATAAGATAAAAAGTTAAAAAAAAAAAAAGGCAGCAATGAGGGGTCTTTGAGCAGAACCCGAATTCAAGTTCACACCCTACCCACCAATGTGACAGCGTTAGGAGGTGGGGGCTCTGAGAAGTGCCAGGTCACAAGGCTGGAGCCCTCATGGATGGAATTAGAGCCCTTCTGAGAGACGCTCCAAAGGGCTCCCTCGACCCTCCCACCACGTGAGGACCCAGAGAGAAGGTGTCTGGCAGGGGGAGCGGCTCGCGAGGGTGAGCCACAGCCGCAAATAAGTCGGCAGCACTGACCGCTTAGATGGAGAGGTCTGCTCTGTGGTCTTCCGTATAGTCCTGATTTCCTCTCAGTAAATACGTGCTGTGTTGGTATTTAAACATTTGCTTCTTGGAGGAGAAAGAAACATAAATCTCCAGTTGGAAGGAGGAAACTTTCTTTTGCCCAGACTCAAAATCCTCACCCCTGTCCAGGACAACCGGTCCACTTCCTGATTCTCCGACCATCCCGACTCCCATTACCCCAAAGCTCACCCCAGTGTGTCTGTCTATACACACCCACCCCTCTTCGTGACTCGGCTCGGATCTGACCTTCTCCAAGGAACCGCTGCGGGGGCTGACCCCAGGCAGCCTCCCCCACCAGCGAGCCCTCGGATTCTGCAGAGTGGGACTGATCTTTTTTGATCTTAGTCTCCCTTATATTTATTAACCCAGGGCCAGTGCCCTGTGGGGGCTCCAGAAACTACCGCGGAAGAGCAGAGGGCTGGGTTGACGTCTGATTCCATCCCCAGCGGCCCTGAAAGAGGGAGGCTTCTTCACCCATAAGCACCGGGGACAGGAGCAGGATTCTCCCAAAGACAACACAATCTCTTCCACACAAGTAATTCTACAAAATAATTGCTGTAAATTTAGAAACAGGGCATGCTTACTCATTCACTATTTTTGTTAATAATTGAGAATGACTAAAAAAGCAAGCTGTGGGTGTGGCGTATGTGGACAGGCCACTCTATGATCCCAGCGCTCAGCCGGTCGGAGCGCTGAATGCCAGGTCCGAGGACACCTGTGGGTTCAGGAACCCCAGGACCGAAACAGCAGCAGCGGGTTACGGAGGAGGACAAGGCTAGGGAGGGGAACAGGATGGGGAGGGGAGAGGAGGAGCGCGGAGAGGAAGAAATATTCTCGGAGCAGATTTCTATGCCCTCTTGTCAACCCTCTTCAATCTTCCTAAGAACCTCCAAGGTGGTGACCTGCATTCCCGAATTCACCTCATGGCCCAAAATGGCTGCTCCAGCCCGGCAGCCATCACATCCAACTTCCAATGGCAAGAAGAGGAAAGGGAAGGAGAACTACGCTGCCCGGAAATCACACACACCAGCTTCCGCTGATATCCCACTGGCCAGAACTTAGGTGCACGGTTTCAGCAAGCTGCAGAAAGCCTGGAAAATTAAGTCTGTGTTCTGCTGACCTTGTGGTCAGCTAAAGGTCAGAGGTTCTTTTATGAAAAGCAGAGTCTCTACTATATACA
The DNA here is from genome assembly GCF_963455335.1 of Martes martes. Classification (NCBI taxonomy): domain Eukaryota; kingdom Metazoa; phylum Chordata; class Mammalia; order Carnivora; family Mustelidae; genus Martes; species Martes martes. The sequence continues at coordinate 5,562,190 of NC_137896.1, forward strand.
TATAAGGAAACTGAGGCACAGACAGTGGAATAGCTTCTCCATGCCAACTGTAAGTAAAGGAGTCCCTGGGAGGTGGATAATGGCCCCTCCAAAGATATCAGGTCCCAATCCCCGGAACTTGTAAGTGTGAGCTTATAAGGAAAAAGGGTCTCTGCAGATGTGATTAAATTAGGGCTCTTGAGATGGGGAGATTATCCTGGGTTACTCAGTGGGACCGAAATGCAATTCATGTTTCCCTGTAACAGGGAAGCCCAGGGAACACTGACCATCCCGGCCTTGGAGAGGCGCGGCTGCAGTCAAGGAACTCTCGCAGCCCCCAGAAGCGGGAAGAGCCCCGCCCGCCCCCCCCCCCCCAAGGGAGCATGGCCCTGCGGCCACGTTGAATTCAGCCCAGGGATGCTGACTTCAGACCTCCGGCCTCCCAGAGAAAGTAAATGTCTGCGCCTTGAAGTTACCAACACGGTGTTCGCCTCTCGCAGCAGCCCCAGAAACTAATAAAGACTCTTCAAGCAAACAGCCCGGCTGCGGAGACACTGGGGGAAAATGCTAGGGACCTTCCCAGCCCTGCCGGTCAGAGGTCCAGACTCAGCTCCTACCCCTGCCCGCTGTGTCAGGCCGCGGCCCCCAGGCCGTGGGGGAGGAGGGAGGCAAGCTCATCACCCGGGGTCCCCCAACCGCCCCGGCGGAGCCACAGGATGCTGGGTTCCTCACGTCACCAGCAATTTTCCCGCCCAGGGGCTGGCGTGAGCGAGGAGGAGGCACCTAATTGAAGAATGAGCTCACTGGGAGGGTTATTTATTCTACGTATTCTATTTATGCTGGGCCATCAGCCGCTTCTGTGCTGTGCCCACGCGCTGAGCCAGGTTTTGAAGGGTCCCCGGAGAACTCCTGCAGCTCTGGGCAAATCTCGGGGGCAGGCACGCCCGAGCCTCCTCGTCTTCCTTGTAAATGTTTTCTTCTGTTTTCCCTTCTGCGTGTCTATTTCGTAACCCACCCTGAGCCTCACCACCTTGGGTTGAGGGACGACGGGGCTGACAAGCCACCCAAAGCCTGGGGCACGTTCTCAAAACCCCCTTTCTCTCTGGCCCACACGGTGTCCACTACCTGGTCCTGCTGATGCTACCTCTGGACCTGCTTCCGCACCATCCCGGTCCCTCCATCACCATCATACCCGGCCTCAGGCCGCGCACTCTCTCTCTCGCTCTCTCCCCTGACCCAGCTGCCGCCCCCCCCCCAATCCACACCTTGTGCTGCCGGGGTTCTTCCCACCAAGGGAAAATCACATCAGGCCACTGTGGGGGTTTAGTGTCTCCCGAAATTTGTGTCCACTCAGAACCTCAAAAGGGACCTTCGTTGGAAACAGGTTCTCTGTTGATACAATTAGCTAAGAGGAGCTCACCTGGGAGCACAGGGGAACCACCATACCGGTGATTGGAACTGATGAGAAGAGCAGCCACACAGAGACACACACGGAAGGCCCTGGGAAGGTGAGGGCAGAGGTTGGAGTGATGCAGCAGCAAACAAGGAACGTCACGCATCCTTCCCTAGAGTATAAGAGGGAACATGGCCCTGTGGACGCCTTGATCTCAGACTTCTGTCCTCTAGGAGTGCGGGAGAAAACCTCTCTTGAAGCTCATCTCCTTGGCTCCCCAACTCCTTCAAAGGTCTGGCCCGTCCTGCCCCCGGACAGCAGCTCCCACCCTATCTCCCTCTGCCTGCCTTCTGCTCTTATTCCCTTGGCATGTCTGTGTCCTCTCCCTCTGCGTCTTGTCACCTGCCACTCTCTCTGCCTGGAACCCTCCACTGAAAGGGGTCTTGGTGGCAACAAGAAGGAGGAGGACCAGGGCCCAATCCTGGAGCCTCAGTTTCCTCCCCGTGCCCCCCGGTTGATACCACAGTGCATCTAGCTCAAGGGAGAGTGAAACCTGGAAGAGAATGTGACTCCCACTATTCACTGATTTTTTTTCCAGAACCTTCTATGTGTTTTCAGTTTCTGAGAATCCAGCTCGGTGTCCTTCACTCCAAAAGGTACACCTGAAATGCTAGCCGTATATGGACTTCTTCTTCTTCTTCTTCTTCTTCTTCTTCTTTTTTTTTTTTTCTTTTCTTTAAAGAGTGTGTCTATTTTAGCTCCAAACTCGGAACATGACCCGTTGGGTATTTTCCATCTGGCGCCTCAACAACCAAATTCTATGACTTCCAGGTCATCCCGCATGTACTTTCTTCATTTTCTCACTGTGAAAGGCTCTTTGTTGCTCCCAGGAAGTGTCACAATAACGAGGGACAGTTAATTTCACTCCTCTCCCTGGGCTGGACTCAGGCCAGGAAGGAGGGCAGGCAAAGGGCCACGGGGACAAGGGTCAGAACTCCCACCAGAAGGTAAGCTCCATGAGGACGAGGCCTCCTATCTCCTGCACCCCAGAGCCAGCCCCGGGGTGTCGAGTGAATTAGCCACGGCAGACACCTCTCGTTCCACACCCAGAGTCTGCTCTGCTCTCTCCACGGCCCTCAGCTCCCCCCGATTTATTTTGTTCCTTACATTCTTCTCCCTCAGCTCTCAGGGAACATGTGAGCCCCCAACCCAATCAGACCATTCCTGTCCCATGGGTTTGGGGATCCACACACGACCCAGTAGAGTCAATGACTCACAAAAAGATTGTCGCTGAGCGTCAGGGAAGTTGTCCCTGTTCCTCTCGTTCTGGAATCAGGGAGCCCATGTTGTCCTCGAGGAACCAGTAAAGGGGAGAGAGAAGTCAGTCCTTTCTCTATTCTTAGAGCCCCAGATCGAGCTTTCCCTAACCAGACTGGATTTGCCACCTGGATTATCATTGTTACATAAATCATTCATTCATTCTTTTTTTCTCTTTTCCTTAAACTAGTTTGGATTGAGTTTTTGGATGCATGCAACCAAAAAATGTCCTGCCCGATATATGAATGAATGAAAGAATGAATGAACGATCCTCCCGTTCCAATCAATGGCTCTTTTCAGCACCATGCCCACATATCCAGAACACAGGGCTTTTGCACAAAGACGAGGGAGTTGAGGACCCAGCCCTCAGACTTCAGAGTTCAGTGTGACCCAGATGTCCCCTGAAGCCTCCTGACCTTGAGATGACCCCCCCAAGTCTTGTGATCGCCCTCCCCAAAGATCCTCCCCTTCCAAAGCTCTTTCCAAGATTTCTGTGAATTTCAACGCATCTGACCTTCCTGAGGGCCCCTCTGATGCCCTGAATTAACATGGTGGATGGTCCTCCAGCTGTCCCTCCATGCCCTCTCTCCTGCACACCACGAAAAGCCAGAGGGAAGAAGGGACCCTTCCTCGACTTCCACAAACCACCCCCTTCTCCGTCTCCTGAGACACTCATGGGGAACAGTGGGAAGGGGAAGACATGTGCTCAGGACAGGCACCTACAGCATGCACAGACCTTCTCATTGATCTTTACACATCCTTGGTCTGGAAAGACCTTCAGCCACACCAGCCACTGTGGTCATCACCAGTCAGTCCATCACACATGGCTCCCAGTTCAGTATGAACTCTCCGCCTCCCCACCATGGCCCTGTGAGGGTCCCCGCTCCCTCCGATGCAGACTCAGCAAACACCCTGCAGAGCCACCCCACTCTAGCAACCTAGTGCTTTGTTTGCACAAAGTTTCCTCCCTCCTACAAGTTCTTGGGGATGAGTTCTTGGGGCCACCATGAAGGTTTTTAACATATTCCACTATCTTGCAAAGTTAAAGTTATTATAGTTGTCATTTTTTTTCAAGATTTTATTTATTTACTTGACAGACAGAGATCACAAGTAGGCAGAGAGGCAGGGAGAGAGAGAGAGGAGGAAGCAGGCTCCCCGCCAAGCAGAGAACCCGATGCGGGGATCGATCCCAGGACCCCAGGATCACGACCTGAGCCGAAGGCAGAGGCAGAGGCTTTAACCTGCTGAGTCACCCAGGTGCCCCAAGTTGTCATTTTTTTTTAAAGATTTTATTTGTCAGAGAGAGAGCAAGAGGGCACAAGCAGCGGGAGGGGCAGTGGGAGAGGAAGAAGCAGTCTCCTCGCTGAGCAGGGAGCCCCATGGAGGGCTCAATCCCAGGACCCTGGGATCATGACCTGAGCCAAACGCAGACCCTTAACTGACTGAGCTCCCCAGGCACCCTTGTAGTTGCCATTTAGACGGAGCAACTACAGCACGCCAAACACCATCCTGGGCCTACTTTGCTGATGGTAAAATTGAGACTCCAAGAAATTAAATAAACTTGCCCATGATTGCACAGCTTATGAATGGAAGAGCCCAAATCCCAAAGCCCAGACTATTTTTCCAGTCGAAACGTTCAGTCCTCCCATGGAGACTCCTGCCTTTCGGCAGTGCTGCCCAGCGACCTCTGCGGAGACAGAGCTGCTCTCCGTCTGACCGCCCACCGAGCCCGCCCCGCGAAGCTACAGGCACAATATGGCTGCTGGGACCAAGGATCTCAAAAGTGAAATTTTTATTTTAATTAATTTAAATTGAAGTCTACATTGCCATGCATGGCTAGTGGCTCCCAAACTGGACAAAACCACTTTAGAAGAACCTGTTCATCAGTCTGAATTTGGACTGAGATTTGTACAAGGACGAAGGGAACCCTGTAGGTCTCAAGAAAGGAGGGACCCCACCCAGTCTTACACCTCCCCTTCGTGGGATCCGACAGCCCACGGGCAGCCATCTCGTGCTGGGCTGCCTCTCCGAGAAGCCCATCTCTCATGTCTTTCCCCAGGACCTCACTCCATCCCTGGAGGGAGCTCTGCTCTGGCCTGGCTGGCCCAGGCTGGGCCCTCTAACTAGAGGACGAGAGCTCCGTCCTCTGTCCCCACCAGCCCACTGACCTGGCCAACCCCTCCGTAGTGTCAAGGTCTCAGCTGATGTGTTGTTCCTCCTAGGAAACAGCCTTGACCCCAGAGCTGGGTCCACACAGCGCACTGCCTTTTCCTTTAGATGCTCTGCACGGTCCTGCATGCAAACTGCTCGCCTGACGCCGGTCTCCTCTGCTTCCCTCGAGGTCAAGTAGCGTGTCTGCCTCACCCTGTTCCGTGTCCTTCCCAGCCAGCCCATAGTAGATGCTCAGGAGGTATTTGTCAAACAAATGAATCGGTCAGTTGAGCTGGAGACCGAGAATGCCTAACATTTCATTCCCTGTAGCTCCCCTTGGACCTAGACCGTGAGCGGGCAGTTTTTCTTTAAAGGACCAGGGAGCAAGAAAACGTTAGGCTTTGTGGGCCTACAGTCCCTCTTGCCACCACTCCGAGCTGCCACCTTAGAAGGAAACCACAGCAGCAGCCACAAACAATATGTAAATGAACGGGCGTGACCGCGTTCCAATAAGATTTCCTTCAGCAAAGCAGGTGTCGGGGCTGCTTTAGCACCCCAGGGGGTCACTGACGCTCTCTGCCCTGGACTTGACCGGGAACGTCAAGTGGAAAACAGGGTGAGAGGGGCAGCAGCAGAGACCTCAAGGCTCAGCGCCCCCAAGGAGGGCGGCAGAGCCCTTCCTCCAGCTCTCTGTCCCTCCGCTGATGGGGAACAAAAGGAAACTTCCTCCGTGGAGCACTTGGGCAAGACGGGGGATGCTTCCTAACCCTGAGGAAGGGAGTGGATGAGCCCAGGTCGCTGGATGGAGCCTCTGGCCAGGGCACGGAACCAACTCCTGGAGCCGGGGAATTCGCGCCCACAATGGAACCCATTGACAGAGAACAAGAGTGGTGTTGAAAAGCTGGTGCGTTTCTTGTCATAGTTCGCCAAGGGGATGTGGTGAGCTGGGCTTTCTCCACATCCTGCTCGCGCTGCAGAGCTGGCGCGGAGGGGCCTTCCTGTCCGCAGGAGAGACCCCAGCCCTGCTCCTGGGTCCGGGAGAGGGGCTCTGGAGCGCAGGCAGCTCTGGGTCGCAGCTGATGGGGCCGCAGCGGGTGCGCGGCGGCTTCGAGACAGCGGTGTGACTGCTCTGCCCGGTAGCTGGGTCACCGGGGGTGGGGTGGGGGGCCTTCCCCTATGCCCCGGCCTCCCCGGGATGTGGCTGCCCGAGCGAGACGTGGAGGGTTTTTCTACCTGCTGCCTCGGAATGGGTGTGTTCGGCAGCTGTTTAACTGGTGCGTTTGGGCAAAGGGACTTTCTGGTTCATAAAGGCCGGGCTTTGTTTGCAGGCGTTCCTAGGAGTAGCTTCCACGGGGCCCCAGTGCATCTGCCGGAGGGAGGGCGGGGGAGGGAAGAGAGGCCTCCGAGCCCTTGGCACAGGGTCCTCTGCTCACCCCGTGCTCAGCCAGGCGTGCGCCCATCCTTGCCCGCGGTGATAACCTGCACGAAGACGCCCTCTGCTCTCCAGGGGCCCGGCAAGCGGCAGGGCACGCGCTCCCCAGAGGGAAGCAGGCGGGCAAACCACGGGCCAGCGCAGACGCGGCAGGGTTTGGGGGCCGACCCCACGGGGTCACGTCCTCGGCGTCACCACGTGGAAATCAGGCAAGCGCCTGACCTCCGAGAGGCCGGTCCTCCCCAGTTACTGCCCTGTCCTAAGGCTATTTTAGGGAAACCGGAGGCAAAGTGCCCGCACAGAGAGAGCATCTAGTAAATGGGGTCACTGCGATTCTACTCTCTTTGCTTCTCTTGCTGAGGGGCTTTATTCTCTCAGAATGGCTGCCCCTGGGGCTGGAACCGCGGCCACCCTGGGTCCAGCCTCGCGATCCTCCGACATCACTAGCGGAGACGGCAGGAATCCCAGGGAAGGGCTCCCATTGGTTTAGCGTGGTCATGTGCTCGGTCACGTGCTGGGACCAACCCTCCAGGTGATTGGTGCGGCTTGGTCACCTGACCACAACCAGGCTCCCGGACGGCGTGCGGTCAGTGACCGCTTCTCCGGATTCCGCAGTTCGGTTTCCCGACAGGATGGCCCAGAGATTCCTGGAAGACGCGGCAACATGTGGGCCCCTCGCATCGGCTTCCGGGAGAGCGCCGCCCAGGAGCCCGGGATGGACACGGCCTCCCCCGGAGAATGTGAGGAAAGCCCGGAAGCGTGCACGGAGCTCTGGCGACCAGGAAGCTGCCAGCGCCGTCGTCAGCAGGTGGCACCACGTCCGGCTAAGCAGAGGCCCCCGGGGCTGCCGGAGCTCGACGTGTGGCCCTTCCGGGGAGTTATCACCCGTGGGATATAGACCGAGAAGGAAGACAACGGAAAGTCATCGAAGCATGTTCTAGAACATCTTAGAATAAGATGGGCTCAGGTCTTCTCATCTGGGTCTGAAGACATGGCCAGATGCCCCACGTGAGCAGCGTGAGCTCCTGGGTCCAGGAGGGCAGGGTTCGAATTCAAGCTCTGCAGCTCACGCATTTGTTCATTCGTTCATTCATTCATCCATCCACGTGTATGTATGGATCGTTCATTACGTGTCCAGCACTGAAGAGACTCAGTGGTGAGACAGACATGGCCCCGCCATCGACCTGCGACCATGTAGCTGGGGAGGCGGTTGTTAAACAAATACAGGCCCCGTTAGTATGTATTCCAATCCCGCAGCCAAGAAGGGGAGGGACCGGGTAAGAATTAGAAGGAAGAAACTTAGAGAGGCAGGGATGTGGTCAAAGGCGTGTCTATTGGGCCAAGAATCATGCAGCAGGAAGAACGTTCCCGCACAGAGAACAGGATGTGCACCAGCTCTTGTAATCGCTGGGAGGAAAGGAAGGGATAGGGTTCTGAGCAGGGAAGCAAGAGGTAAATCTATGATGAGACACTCAGACAAGTCACTGGCCGTGTAGACCCAGTGAGAGGCTGAGAGACGTGAGCGCCCTCTCCCTCTAAGGTGTTCTCTGCTGGGCCTGGGACTCCCCTGAAGCTAGGAATGCCAAGTGAAGAACTGAGCTGCCACAGAACCAGTTTGTAACTGATGCAATAGGCATCTGCTGCTTGGGTCTGCCCCACGCTTCTCCTGAGGCGCTATCATTCTTCCCAAACTAAGAGTGACCCAAACTAAGCCAGTTTTCATTCTGCAACCCCTCCATTGTCTGAGGCAGAAATGGGAATGGAGCCAAAACTCCAAGGAAAGCAGAGCTACTCAGAGCTAGCTGATGAAAGAGAGATAAATAGCCATCCTCTGAGCCCCTGGATCCAGCTGCACCTGAAGGCAGATATCTCTGATTTTTTTTCTTTTTTTCTTTTTTCTTTTTTTTGGGGTCCATGAGATGATACACTTCTCTCTCTCTCTCTCTCTCTCTTTTTCCCCTAAGTAAATCTGAATTTTGTTTCTGACATTTGAAACCCAGATGGACATCAAAATTCAGGACGTTCTAGACCATAGAAAGAGAATGCATTGCAAATGCCATACAATAGAGGACACCTCTTTGAAGCCTGGGGAGACACCTCAGCATAAATATGTTAATAATTCTAAAGCAACATGTACAAATATTCACCTAGGCTGGGATCAATAAAGAAAGGCTACAGAATAGCCTCATGTCAGTTTTTGCTGCCAGATGAATTGCTCCAAACGGAAGAAAAGCACTTTCAGTTTTCACAGTGTCTTAGGCTTTTGTATTTGTGGCTAAGGGATTGTGAATCTAAATACCATAGAAGTTCATTCAGCGAGCACTTCCGGAGCCCTTACTGTGGGCTGGGCCCTGTGCAGGGGGGTTCCCCACAGAAAACCTTTTGAGACTTTACCCCAAAACTGCGTCTTAGAAAGATGGGTGATTCTGCCAAAGTCACATAACCCTAAGGACCAGGCTGGGCACAGGAACCCACCAAAGTGTATCCCTTTCTGTCTCCCAGGTGGTTTGCAAGATCAGTCTGCACTGAATTTTCCACTAGTTTCCAGCAAGATGAGGAAACAGGGCACAATGTTGACTTTTTCTCTAGGTAACATGTATTAAAGCCCGAGGATTCACTTTTACTCTGATCAGCTACCTGCTTTCTAGCACTCAAATGTCCTCTCTTGAGGAAGTGACAATGACAGCAGACTCCTTTTGAAATGCAAAATAGCCCTCACCTCTACAGCCTTGACCAAAAATTGGTGAGAAGACATTCCCAGTCTACGAAATCCAGCAATCCGAGAGGCCCAGAGTCCACAGGCACTGTCTCACCCCCGCCCCATCGGCCAAGGGGCCAGTTGCTCCTGGCCAACTGCAGGCAAAGCTTCTGCTCGAAGTCCCTGTCACCCGTGGCCCCGGGTGCAGAGGCTAACAGGAATGACACATGTGTACCCAAGACCCAGCTGACTCCTGAGTGGGTCCCATCAAAAGCAGCTTTTTCTCTGCAGGAACATCTGTCACATTCACACCGCGCCTGTCACAGAAGCAATTGCTGAATCAGTTCCCCAGGGAGTGAGAACCTGATGTCTCATTTGCATGGCTGGGTCTTTGGGGATTGGAAGTGCTGCCTGTCCCTGTTCTATCCCCAGGTGGTCCATGTCTTTTAAGAGATGTCTTGAGATTCCATCCTTGGGAGGGAACCTACAAAACCCCTAGCCTTCTGCCTGACACAGTAGATCCAGGGGAAATACTCGGTTCCTTCTCTCTAAAAATGGATACACAGGACTGTCTTAATAAAAGAAACTGCTCCAGGTGTGGGGGAGTCCAGTTTTGGTGTAACAGAGAATATTTTTAAAGAAAGCCTTAATTAAAACCACGAGATACCAACCCACACCTATCAGAATGGCTGAAATCAAAAGGATTAACAACATCAGCATAGGGGAGAGGGGGGAACCAAGGCACCCACACACCACTGGTGAGGACAGAAACTGACATGTCCAGTATGGAAACCTGTTGGTCAGTATCCACCAAGTGCAAGTGTGTACCCTCTAAACCAGCAGTTCCACAATTCCAGAAATGAGCATTATTTCCTCCAAAGCATAGACAAAGCATTCGTGGCAATTTTATTGATAATAGCTCCAAACAGGAAATAACCCAAATGTGAATCAGCAAAAAAAAAAAAAAAAAAAAAAAAAGTAATACATTAATACAACAGAGTACTGTGTAACAGAGAAAAAGAATGAACTTGAGGGACACCTGGGTGACTCAGAGGGTTAAAGCCTCTGCCTTGGACTCAGGTCATGATCTCAGGGTCCTAGGATCGAGCCCTGAGTCGGGTTTTCTGCTCAGCGGGGAACCTGCTTCCCTTCCTCTCTCTCTGCCTGCCTCTCTGCCTACTTGTGATCTCTGTCTGTCAAATAAATAAATAAAATCTTCAAAAAAAAAAGAATGAACTCGAGTTACTGAACCACATGGAGGAATCTCACAGACATTCGCTGAGCAAAAGAAGCCAGACACAAAAGAGGATGTCTTATATATATAATTCCATTTGTGTGACACCTGTGATGGTTAACTCTGTGTGTCAACTTAGCTGAGCCAAGCTGCCCGGACAGAGGGTCAAACATTATTCTGAATGTTTGTCTGAGAGTGTCTCAGGGTGACATTAACACTCAAATCACTGGATTCTGAGTAAAGCAGATTGCCTGTCACAATGTGGGTGGCCCTCATCTAGTAAGTTGAAGGCCTGAATAGAATAAAAGACTGACCTCCCAGAGCAAGAAAGAATTCTGCCAACAGATGACCTCCAGACTTGAACTACAATATCAGCTCTGCCCGGGACCTCTAGCCTGCCAGCCCACTCTTCGGAACTTGGACATGCCAGCCTCTCTAACTGCAATTCCTTAAAATAAATCTCCCTCTTATAGAGTTCAACATCCTATTGGTTCTGTTTCTCTGGAGAACTCTAATAAAACATCCATAACCAGCAAAGTTCATCCATGATGATAGGGATAAGATCAGCTGTCACCCTTGGCTGGGACACTGAATAGGAGGGAGCAGGAGGAACATTCCGGGGGTGCCGGTCATGTGCCGGCCATGTGCTGGCCCTTGATCCGGGTGTTAGCTACCCAAAGGGTTGTCTTTGTAAAAATCCACCGAGCTATAGCCTTCAGATCAGTGCATCTCATTTTATGTAGATTATACCCTAATGAAAACTCTAAAAACAAGACAAGAGCATTGTCTGTCTGTCATCCACCAGGCTCCATCCAACCCAGGGATCCTTCTCTGCAGCGGGGCCCGGGACACTGGCTGGTGTGGCCAGCCGCTGGCCTGCAAGATGAGGCTGCAGAACTCAGAACTAACCAAGACTCCTGGGCACTAACCAAGGCTCTTTCTCCCTCTTAGGGAGTTTACGCGACACTGTGGGAGCGGGGAGTGGCATTTTTAATTAACGAATCACACACACGAACATAGGTTCCATCACAACCCAGGCAAGTGCTGAGGAGGGGACTGCTTCCATGAGAGCTGAGACCCTGGGGGATTCAGCCCTTTTGCACAAATCAGGAGAACAGCTTGAGAGAGCCGGAACCCAGCTGAGGTCTGCAGGCTGAGCTGGGGTGAAGAGGCAAGGGAGGCGGGAGAGGCTCCTCTCTGCACAGGGAAAGCAAGGAGCAGAGCGCCCCTGGCTTGCCACAGCCGCTGAAGCCACGAGGAGGACAGCAAGGTGGGTGCTGGTGGAAAGCAGAAGGGTCTGTGGGAGCCAGACTGCCTGCCCACACTGCCCCGGGGAGGCCAGGACAAGGTTCTGGGTTTGGCTTAAGGCCGTGCTTCCCAGCCGAGAAGGGGTAGCCTGGAGGAGGCAACTCTTCCCAGGGCCCTGCGGCAATGCCTCAAACATTTTCGGTTGCCCCAACTTGGCGGGGCCAGGCAGGATGCTTCTGGCATCAGTCGGCACAGGCCAGCTTGCCAAGCATCCCGCGGTACACAGGGTGTCCAAAGTGTCCTCCGTGGCCGGGGTGAGAAACCCAGCTCGGAGGGAATAAGGCCTTTGTGGTTATAAGCAGAGAGGGCAGGGCATTTTGAAAATTTCCTCGGGTGATAGTGTGGAGAAGGGAACGGTCTGATGATAATAGTAACAACAACAGCCAATAGCAGCTGCTGCCTATCACTGAGCACCCACCACCATGTGCTAGAAACCATGCCACCCACTCTATGCCCATCACACTATCCCACGACAGCCCCATTTTACAGATGTATAAAGTGAGTGCCAGGGAGGGCGATTCAGTGCCAGGAGGTCACCCAGCTGGGAGGTGACAGACTTGGGCCCTGGGGCCCCACGGTGCCTCTGGGGGCAGGCAGCTGCTTCCGCCCGGCATGAGCAGGGCAGCTGAGAGACACTTGTTCCCTCCTGCCGGAGACCTAAGGGGCTGTTTCTGTTAAGCCTCCTGCCTCCCAGCCACAAACTGTTTGGACATCATACTTCTCCCCCAAATGACACAACAGTGATGTGACTAATCCCGCCTGCCGCATGGAATTATTCTGGAGAGTAAACAGGTGCAAATCCACCCCTGGTCAATTAGGGCTGTCCTTTAATCCTGTCCCCGTTGTCAAACACGCTGTATTAAGACCACATTTTCTGCAGACACAAAAGAGGGAAATCATGTCATGGCGCCCAGAAAGCACTCCGGGTTCCTTGTGGCAGGGAGGCTTCCGCCCCCCAAGGGACACTCTTCCCCAGCATCCTTTGTTTCATTTCTGCACAGGGAAAGATGCGTCCCGGTACCTGCCAAATGCTGGGAGGCCCCTGCTTGGCAGCCCCAGGGGAAGAATTTCTCCAGGGAGAGGTGAAACCCCAAGGACCAGGTGGCTGGGACTGGGATGGTGCTAACCCCGAGATAGGGGCAGAATTGCTGGGGACAACTACGAGGTACCCATCCTGCATCCTTCTGGTAACAACAACCCAGTTTTCTTTTGGGGAGCCATCTCTCCATCACATTCAGTCTGCATCAGCCTGGGGTTGATGTCCCACCCACTCCAGGTCACATGACCCCCCCATATAGCCAATCAGCATGTTCCAGACCAGTCCAGGGATCCCCACAGGCACCTGCCTAGCGGGCATGCTGAGGCACAATCCTGGATACTCAAAATTTGGGGGATAAAGAAAATATCTTCATTAACTTGAAAGGTCTTCGTCTGACTAGGCTTCACCTCACAAGGACAGCCAGCCAGTATGACAATAAAGCCAACAAAGAAGAGGGTAGTGGGGGCACCTGGCTGGCTTAGTCAGAAAAGCAAGCAACTCTTGATCTTGGGGTTATAAGTTCCAGACCCAGAATGGGTGTAGAGATAGATGAATGAATGAATGAATGAATGAGAATGAATGAATGAATGAGAGTAGAGCCCAGAAAGGTCCAGACCAAATCCTGAGAAAGTCCTGTGAGCCCCTAGATCCATCTGTGCCTGAAGCTTGCCTGTACTTGGACTTTTCACATACACAAGTCAATAAATTCTATTTTGTGCCTAAGCTGCTTTGAACTGAGATTTCTGACACTCGCAACCAAGGAACTTCAACAGTAATCTCAACTCAATTCCGTAAGTATCTGTTCTACCTGATCAGGCTCTGTCCATACCAGCCACTATAGATTCTTAAAGCAAAGCAGGCTATGGGTCTTTAACCATGAAGAGATGACAGAAAAGAAAAACCTTTTCTGTTACCCATGTCTAGGCAATAATAGAATCAAAAGCAGAAGCGCCATCCAGTCTCTTGCCATTGAGAATCACAGAAATCTGAGCAGTATGTGTTTTACTTTTTTAAATTTTTTAAAAGATTTTATTTATTTATTTATTTATTTGACAGACAGAGATCACAAGGAGGCAGAGAGGCAGGCAGAGAGAGGGGGTGAAGCAGACTCCCTGCTGAGCAGAGAGCTCAATGCGGGGCTCTATCCCAGGACCCTGGAATCATGACCCGAGCTGAAGGCAGAGGCTTTAACCCACTGAGCCACCCAGGCGCCCATCAGTATGTGTTTTAAAAACAACATATTGGCTCTTATATCAACAATGTCAATTTCAAGAAAGGCTGGATCTAGGTGCTCAAAGATGATTTCAGGAATCCTCCCACCTCTTAGACACATGCACACCTGCTCTCATGTAGACTCTCTGGTTCACACCGTCCTGCTGTATCTGTCTGTCCGTCCATCCACCCATCTCTTTCCACCACATACACATGTCACTGATTCTCAGGTACATATTTTTTCACATATCAGTATCTCTGAAATCAGAATTTGACTTATATCCAGAAATGTGTCACCGTCTAATTGGCAGGCTTTTTTCCTTCTTAGATTCACATAAAATAATGAAGGTGTGTCTTACAACCAAAAGGATTTCCTTTCTAGGGCTAGCTGCTCTAGGTATCAGCCTCTCCCACTGATGCGGTTTTTTCCCATGCAGGGGGGGAAAGGGGAGCATGACCAGAGACAGCTCTAACATCCAGAGGAAGAGGGAGCTGAGCTCCCCGTGTCTATTTAGGACGAGGACAGATTCTGACTGGCCTGGCACAGGTCACGAGACCATCACTGTGGACCAGGACATGGGGGGAGGGGAGAGGGCTGTGATTCGCCAGGCCCGCCCACTCACCACCCCAGTACCCCGGCCCAGCCTCCGCAGTCGTCAGCACCACCAGACCCACAAGAAGCCCAAGAGGACACCCGAGGGACCAGGGTTGAGGAAGGGATGCGGGACAAATATCACAGAGGAAGTCTTGCACCAGGCGCATTTACGACCGAGCTGAGGCAGGCTGACCGAAGAAAAACAAGTGAAAGCAAAGAGATGATCCACAGAAATCCCCCTCGGTGCCCCCTGGTCGGCACTAAACATAGTCAACTCTTCGGTGCATCCCAGCGTTTCCTGCGACAAATCACCACGTGAGAGGCTAAGCGGGGTCTGCCGGCTCAGTGGTTAGACCCGCGCCGTTTCCAAAGGAGCCCGCGGACACTGGCTTGGACCGCTCAGCCCAGCCCGTGACCTTGGCGCAGCCGGGCAACCTGCGACAAGAGGCGGACAGACCTCGCACGGCCAGCCCGACCTCCACACACACGGCCCCCAGGCTGAGCTGCTGCTTGGCAGGCCTGTTCCTCGGGCCTCCCCAACCGGGTCATGGGTGGGGGAGAGGAGCGGGGCCTCAGGTGACTCCAGCTCCTGGTCTCTTTCTCTGGTGTGAGCTTGCGAGCGGGAGCAAACGCTGCGAGGCCCGTGCTTGTGTGAGGGGGCGTGTGCCAAAGGTGTGCGTGTGTGTGAGTACATTGGCACACATTTGCATGTACCTCTATGTGCTTACAGGGAGTGTGTGTACATGCAGATGTCTGTGAAAGGAAATATTTATGTGTACGCAGGTGCCTGTCCTTGGGTTCTGCCTCACCTGGGGCCCCGCCCCACCTGGCCCCTCCCCACCTGGGGCCCCGCCCCCTCAGCCACCTGCTCCCACCCCCACCCCACCCAGTGGAGACTGATGACTTCTTGACTTTTATCCCTCTCAAAGCTTTCACTTCTCTACCTCATGACCTCCATTGGCTCCCCAACACCCCAAGGAGGCCACATGGGTGCTATTATTCCTACTGCAAGATTAAAAAGGAGATCTACTGGAGCGGCTGCCTGTGGTCTCCCCCCAGGTAGCAGTAGGACAGACCGCGGTCTCTGACCATGTGATCAGGGATCATATATCCCTGTGATCGTTCCCCCAGAAAGGGAGGCCTCAGATTCATTCAGACAACAAAGCAACACATCCGCCCATCCTTTCAACTAAGCAAGCATTTCCTGGGGGCCTCCCAGAGCCCAGGACTGGGGCGGGGTGCTTTGGATAAATATCTCAATCCTCCCAGCAGTCCACAAATCCATCTCGTACAGGGAAGCTCAGAGAGGTTGTACAGTGTGCTCTGGGTCACAAAGCTGCTGTAGTCAATGCTCCAGGGCCAAGGCTGGGAGTGGGAGCCCAGCAGTTCACAGCCGAGCTCCTCCCTGGTAATTGCCCTTGGCCTCAGAGAGCTGCCTCATCTGAGCGGGTGGCCCCTTCCCTGGGAGGCAGCCTGCATCTGGTGACCACAGATACAGTCTTTCCCTTAGTTGGGGGCATCTCTGAAGGGCCAGCCCAACTCAGAGCTCCACCAGGGAACCTGCTGAGACGCCCCTCTGCCCAGTCCAGCTGCCTGCCCGTGCTCACGGGCGTGGCTTCTGAAAACCCACCCCATTAAACATCCTGCACACAAATCTCTGGTTCAAAGTGCATTTCCCAGCACGGGGCTGGGACCTGCACCCCAAGCTGATGGGCTCCGACGCCCAGTACTGCCCCTGCTGCCCACCTGGGCCCGACCTCTCACCTGCAACACCCCGCAAGGGGCCGGCTCCCTCCTCCACCGCCAGGGATGGGGAAGCCGGGTTGTCTTGGAATGCGGAGCTGCTGAAGTCTCTGGCCGGACAGCCATTTGTTTTCCTGGAATCTTGACTCACGTCCTATTTAAACCCCTGGTGGCCACACGGAACCTACCCACCTCCTCACTGCAGCTTCGCCCTGAACCCTCCCTGAGCTCTCCACACTCAGGCAGCCCTGCATGGGCTGCTGTTCTATGGACCTGGAATTTTCTACCATGGGCTTCCCATAGGCTGGCCTCCCTCGTGCCTCAGCTCAGGACTCCCTGCCCTCCCCCAGGGCTGCCCCCACAAAAGATCCTTTGGAGGCCCCTATAATACTCCTGACCTTCAGGCTACACCCCGGGGCAACTGCAGCAGAGTCTCTTGGGAAGGGGACGTTTGGATTGAAGGTCCCCGTGGCAGAGGGCAGCAGACCTCTCCTGTAAGAGGCCCATGCGGAATGCCTCAGGTGTAAAGCCCCATGTCTCCGCTGCAGCCAAACGTCACCCCGCCCGGAGAGCGCAGAGACAGCCCTTGACAATACAGGTGAGCTGTGTTCCAATAAAACTTTATTTACAACAACAGGCTGCCGCCGGATTTGTTGGCCAGCCCCTGCCCTAGATGAGCCAGGATGGAGAATGACCGTGGCACAGCGAGCTCAAGACAAACAACGAACAAAACAACCCTGTCACTTGTGTGAATCGGATTCCCTCCCTTGTTCTCACCTTTAAAAAAATTCCAAAAGAAAAGAGCAGGCTGTCATCTCTCAGTAGGAACAGCCCCCGTTTACACCTACTGTCCCCGCGTAATTGGCGAAGTATTCGGTTTCACTCTCAAAAAGGTCCCGGTGTTAATGATAAGCATCAACAGGCTGAGAGGAGTCGAGGGGTCGGCCACCCCTAATCTTCAACCCCTTATTTCCAACGTTGGTGTTGCCAAAATGACCTCACACTTTTTTGACCAGTTAATGAAATAATCAATTTTCACAACAGAAGCCTAGAACCTACACTCATGCTAATTGCAAAAGGAAAGCGAACGACAAAATTCCTGCAGGCAGAGAAGAAACGATCCGTGCATCTGGGGCGACTGAGTTGAATGAATGCTCACAACGGCTTTTCAGATGTTTAAACACTGTCCTGGGCGCCTGGGTGGCTCAGCGGGTTAAGCGTCTGTTCGGCTCAGGTCATGATCCCGGGGTCCTGGGATCGAGCCCCGCATCCGGCTCCCTGATCAGCGGGAAGTCTGCTTCTCCCTCTCCCAGTCCCCCTGCTTGTGTTCTCTCTCTCCTTGTCAAATAAATAAATGAAATCTTTAAAAATGAAAACAACAACTGTACTATTAGTTCAAAAGATAGTCATGTTAATCAAGACCACTGCGGCCTCCAGAGCCTCTGGAGGTGGGAGGAAAGGGATGCGCAGAACCCCGCCTAGTTCGGCGAAGTGAAGGATGGCATCGGTGAAGAGGCTCGTGGCTCCCACGTCAGAGCAGAACCAACTGGCTCCAACCCCTGCCAGCCGAGAGGGCAGTTGGGACCCAGGCCAGCCTCAGATGGAGACTTTTGGACATGGTTCCCGGGCACACGGGGAGGCCGCTGCTGCTGGAGTCCCTGGGCAGAGACCCGGGGCCGACTGCTGGCCCGGGGGAGGCTCTCCCTCAAGCTACCTGCGGTCAGCAGGGTGAGGGCCCAGGACGGGCGTACCCTGGACCGGAGTTCATCTTTCCTGGGACAGAAAAATCCTTTGGTCGGAGGGGAAGGAAACCCATTCGGCAGCTTAAGGAGAGAGGGCTGTATCACAGAAAGCAGGGATGGGAGGGTCAGGGGTTCCTTAGGAACCGAAGACGGAGAGGCCAGCAAGTCATCCTTGGGGACTGCCCCCCGTCTCTGCTGCCCCGAAGCCCTCCTCTGCTCCTGCACTGCCCCTGTGTCCAGAGTTCTGTTTTCTGTCCATTTTATCACCATCTTTCATTTGAGAACGTTCCTTCGAACGTCAAGGGAGCTGGGCTACTTTTTCACTTGTAAGTGAGACTCAAATGCTATTGGGGGAACAACGAGACTCATCGACCCTGGGGTCTCCCCGTAGGGGTCCAAGGCCCCAAGTCACTTCACTGGAAAAGGCTCCTCTAGGACTTGGCCTCCTAGATTCTCCTGAAGAGCCAGGCCAAACCTTACCGATACAAATATGCAGTATTTGCGGGCACCCTTCTAATAGGGAGCTATTTGTTGTTTCTCTGAAATTCCAATGGAACCGGAATCCTGCATTTTACCTGGCAACGCTCCTTGAGAAGAATCCTCCTGACTTTGCTCCTGCCTGCTAACGTTCTAGAAAGCTGGGTTGAGAAGATCCTGAGCATTTCGCAGTTCAATCAGTAAACTTTTCTTCAAACTCCGTTTTCAGCCCATGGTCTGCAGCCCTGACGGGGCTGGCGTCTCCAGACCCAGGTTCCTCTAGCTGCAGCCCTTGGAGGGAAACTCTAATCCTTTCCAGGGATGGGAAGGGTCAGATACTGACCTGCACTAGTGGTGGAAAGATGCTCCTTGTCACATCTTTCAACCGATCTGCCTGTTTTCCTTCTCACCCCAGGGAATCCCTGAGATCTCCCATTTCTGACCGTTTCTGGAGCTCTCTGGAATGAATGAGCTCACTCTCCCCACCCCCAAAGACAGAACTTCACAGAACTCTCAGGAATGATAAGTGAGTTACCGTTCCTCCACGGGCTTTCCTGCTGGCAATCGCTCTGACATCTCTCCTCTCCTGCTCTCTGTCCCGTGAACTCATACTTCTTCATTCCTTTGCTGCCTCATGAGCCCCAGGTGGGGATTGGCAAAAACCATGTGGGTTCAATCTGCCTTGCTGAGCTGGTGGTCCCTGCCTCTCTCTCCCTGAAGGAAGAATTTCATCTTACCCTGAGAGTCTGCCTCGCCTGCTACGGTCACACAGGCACGGACATGGGCCCCAGGAGCCCACGGGACGAGTCTGGTGGTGAGCCCTCCTTCCAATGCCAAATTCCAGGAAAAGAGGCTCTGATTGGTGTTCTCCGGGCCAGGTGTCTGCACCTGATTCAGGTAATCAGGCAGAGGCTGGGTCACCCGGCAGTAAGAGCCCACTCCTGTACAGAGGACGGCAGGTCTCGAAGAAGGGGGTGTGGGCTGGGCAGACACCCCAAACAATGTCTAATCCAGGATCAGGAATATTTTTTAGGGGAGGGAGGGCAAAGAGAGAGGGAGAGAGAGAAAATCCCAAGCAGGCGCCACGCTCAGCACGGAGCCCAACATAAAACTCCATCTGACAACCCTGAGATCCTGACCTGAGCTGAAATCAAGATCCGGACACCCAACCAACCGAGCCACCCAGGCGCCCCATGGGGTCAGGAATCTTTGGAAGATCCCCTGGCTGTGGCTAGAAACTTAGACTCTCCTCTGCCCACCTGTCCATACCTGAGCCCCTCCTCTCACCTCTTCCCATCCCCACTCACGTCACTTCTTCTGAATTCCCACTGCACAGAGAGGAGTGAATCATGATTTTCCACGCCTCTCAGTCACCAGCTCTACCAATCCTACCTCCAAAACATGGATTTTCCAGATTGTCCACATCTCCCTGTCCTGGTCATTACCTTAGCCTGGGCCACTGTCACGTCCTCTCAATTCTGCAATAGCATCCTAACTGCTTTTCCTTCTCTGACCTTGTTCTCCTATAATCCAAGCTACAGAGCCACCAGAGTGGTCTTCTTAAAACACGAATCTGGGGCGCCTGGGGGGCTCAGTTGGTTGAGCATCTGCCTTTGGCTCGGGTCCTAGTCCCAGGGTCCTATGACCAAGCCCCACAGGGGGCTCCCCACTCATCAGGGAGCCTGCTTCTCCCTCTCCTTCTGCCCTTTCCCCAACCTTGTGTGCTTTCTCTCTCTGTCTCTCTCAAGTAAATAAATAAAATCTAAAAAATTAAAAAAAAAAACAACCCACAAATCTGATCATCTGGTCATTTGCTTAAAACCCCATCTATGTCTTCATGCTGCCTACAGGAAAGTGTGCCAGCACCATGATTGGCTTTCTCCAGCATCATCTGCCGCCAGCACACGCACACTCTCCTGCCATGAAACTCCGCTTACGTACGACACTCTACCGAAACCTCCTCTTCCTTCTGTTCCCCGTGATGACTCATCCCCATATCACCTCCCCCCAAAAGTCTCTCCGGGCTGATGCAAACTCACACAGCATCAAAGGACCCTTGATTCTGCTTCCATATTATTCTGGAGTTCCCTCGATCACGATACTCAGACCCCAGAAACAGACTTGTATAATCCAAAGTGGTTTCACAGACAAAGCAGTAAGCTCTTTAATATATAAAAGTCTCTTAAAATCAATATTAAGAAGACATCAGAAAAGAAAAAAAGAACAAAGACCATGAACAGGCAGCTCATATAAATAAAAACAAATATGTGAAAAAAACCTCAACATTATAACTAAAAAATGTCAGTATAAAAAAGGAGATGTTGTTTTTATCTGTATATGTATAAATATCAGAGTTTGATGATGCATGGTTTTATAGGGATATGGGGGAGAGAATCATGAGGCTGTGACAGTAAACATTGATTCCATCTCTTAGGAAGGTAATTGGGCAACAACTATTACAGTTTTGAGTGACCGTGCCCTTTATTCCAGAAATTCTACTTCTATATAATATGTACCAATATATAATACAATGTATACACACTATTTCATATGTTCAGAAAGGTGAGTATTCAGATGGGTTCTTTGCTCCATAGTTTCTATTAACAAAGGGAACAAACACCAATGTTTTGTTTTTGTTTTTAAAGATTTTATTTATGGGGCGCCTGGGTGGCTCAGTGGGTTAGGCCTCTGCCTTCGGCTCAGGTCATGATCTCAGGGTCCTGGGATCGAGCCCCGCATCGGGCTCTCTGCTCAGCGGGGAGCCTGCTTCCCCCTCTCTCTCTGCCTGCCTCTCTGTCTACTTGTGATCTTTGTCTGTCAAATAAATAAATAAATAAAATCTTTAAAAAAAAAAAAATAAAGATTTTATTTATTTATTTGACAAAGAGAGAGAAAGACCACAGGCAAGGGGAGTAACAGGCAGAGGGAGCGGGAAAAGCAGGCTCTCTCTCCGCTGAGCAGGGAGCCTGATGCGGGACTCGATCTCAGAACCCTGGGATCATGACCAAGCCAAAGGCAGATGCTTAACCCACTGAGCCACCCAGGCGCCCCCTGGAACACCAATGTTAAATGTTCAGTACTTTCTGGGACATGAGCACAGTAGAATAGTAAGCCGTCAGTCATGAAAATGGATCCCAGAGATCTCTGTTATTATTTAAAGAAAAAAGACAAGGTGCAAAGAAGCGTGTACTGCGTGAAGCTATAAAGGATATGAGGCATAAAGGGTGTATTCCACACACTCATATTCACAGAGACTTTCTGGAAGGAAAGCAGTAACAGGTTAACCGCGGTAGCCTCCAAGGGGAGGGGTGGGGGTCAGCAAGGAAAGCTAACTTTTCAGGAAATACAACCCTTTCGTTCTGTTGGAACTTTTTCTTTTTTATCCCATTCATTTTGTTAATCTAGAAATTTTTTAAATGAAAAATAACAATCCAGGGTGGTATCCCCCTCCCTCCAGTTAGTAAATCCCCCACAGGCAGAAACACAGTCTGACTCTTCCCTGGGCCTGGGAACCCCACGAGGCACCCAGTTCCACAAGGAGCTTGACTTTCCAGAAGAATGACCCCCGCCCAAGCCAAGGTCCTCTCCTGACACCCACGCTTCCTCCCTGCCCAGGTCTCTGTGTGCCCCGGGGACCCTGATCAGTAGCTGAATGGAAACACTCCTCACCCCGAGTGCTGGCCCCAGTTCCCCCACCGCCCCAGCCGTCAGGGACAGTGGAGCCTCTGCCAGGCTGCCCTCCCGCCTGCCCCAGGTTCACCCAGGAACAAGCTCCCTAGTGAGTCCGAGCTGAGCCCCAGAGGGAGCGCTCACCTTCTGCCGCTTCCTGGCCGCGTGTACTTTTGCAGGGAGAAGAAACACGGCTTGATCTGACACACACTGGGTATAACTCATTCTTGCAAATCTGTGTCGGGCACCCAGGACGTGCCAGGGTCTGTTCTAGGCACAGCACTGAACTGTCTAGGAAATACCTCTGTGCTCAGGAGGTGGGGGTGGTGAGAGTTCTGTCTCCTACGTCTCAGGGTGGCCGGTGGGTATTAAATCAGAAAATGTGTGCAAACGGCTTAGCTCCGTGGCTGGCACACACAGGGACCAAAGCAAACCAGCGTGGTTACCAGCATCTTCCTCCTCCTGTGACATCAGCCCTCCCTCCATGTGGTCCGATGACTCAGAGGCAGGAGATCTGTCATATATATGACTATATATATGTAGGTCTTTTATAGACCATAGACAGACAGACAGACAGACAGTGTAGCATACCTAAGCCACAAGCCAGCATCTCATGGACATTGCTGAGATGGGCAAAGCAATCACGCATGGCTTTTAGTGTCGCCCTCACACGGGGCAAACATCACTTCGGGTGGGAATTGAATATAGTTTAAATGCTTAAGGGGAGGGGTGCCCAGGTGGCTCAGTGGGTTAAGCGTCTGCCTTCAGCCCAGGTCATGATCCCAGGGTCCTGGGATCGAGCCCCGCATCGGGCTCCCCGCTCAGTGGGGAGTCTGCTTCTCCCTCTCCCTCGAATCCTCCACGCCATTCACGCTCGCTCTCTCTCAAATATATAAATAAAATATTTTTAAAAATAAATAAATAAAATAAATGCTTAATAACGGAGTAGCCAAATCTCACTAACACGGAGAGAACGGCTACAAACCACTCGGCAGAGTTCGTGGCATAGCATGAACATCCCATGAAGAAGATCCCTTTCTGTTGTTCCTGTATTTTCATCCTAATTTGTAATTATTTTTCCTTAGGTCATCTATCGGGTCCCTCCCCTGCAGTCCCATCTCCAACGCCAAAAGGCAAGGTCCCCCCGGATCCAGCCCAGCTGCAGGCAGCGCCCTCCTATCCCTCTGGCCCGAATGCGGGTGCAAAGAGAAGGGCGCTGAGAATTCCTCCTTCAAGGGACCCAGGGCCTGCTTGTTGGAGGAGCTCAGGTTTTAGCCAGATCCAGCCCTGGTGAGGTGCCTGGCCCTGGCCGTGTGACTCTGGGACAGGCCATCATCCTCTGGGCCCACTTTGGTCTCCTCTGGCCCGCTGGCACGGCCGTCAGGAAGCCCCGATGGAGGGCGTACACCAAGCTTCCCAGGCAAGGATCACAAGCTTCAAGGCAAGCCCTCTCCCCGCCCCATCATCAACAGACAAGTCCGGGTATCCAGCCTGCACCTGACTTCCTCCTGGCGGCCTTACCCTGGAGGCCTGGCCTGTGGCCCCAGATATCTACAGGTGGCCTAAGCCACCGGTCCCCTCCAACTCCTCAGAGGGAGAAGTTGTGGCTGAGATGGGTTGTGCCCTCCCTCCCTCCTTCAGGCAGTTGCCCTAGGCCTCTCCCTCCTATCCTGTCTCATTGGGAGGTGTGAGCCTGCCGTGGTCCCTCTCAGCAAAGTCAACTGAGGTCACAGCCAAGGTGGTGTCAGCAGGTGTCTCTGCTGTGAAGTTACTTCTCCCCTTGTGGGAAGGTCCTCTGAGGCCCTCTACCTGTTCTTCTATTACTCCTACAAACTTTCCACCCCCTCTACAAGCTCCTGGGGCTGCCCAAACTCATTCCCACTGCTTTCTCGAACAACGCTGGGAGCCAGAAGTCTGAAATCAAGGTGTGGGTAGGGCCGAGCTTGCTCTGACGGCTCTAGGGGAGGCTCTTCCTGCCTCTTCCGGCTCTGGGGCTCCAGGCCTTCTTGGCTTGTGGCTACATCACCCTGATCTCTGTCTCCACGGCCATGGGGCCTCCTCCTCTTCACGTGTCTGTATCTTCTCTTCTGTCTCCTGTAAGGACACTTTCCTTGGATCTAGAGCCCATCTGGTTGTCCAGGATGAGCTCAGCTAGAGATCCCTAATTTAATGACATCTATAGAAACTCTTTTTCCAGATAAGGTCACAATCATGAGACCCAGGTATCAGAACATGGATGTTCCTTCTGGGGGCCACCATTCAACTCAGCACACCCACCACACCACCGCCAGCCCCATCCATGCTCCTCTCGTTGAACCAACAAATGAGCTCCTCACTGGTCCCCCAGTCCCCTTCCTACCCATCCCCTGCCCAAGGTGATCGGAAAACACAACACTGAAACCCTCCGGAAGCTTCCCGGTGCTCCCAGAATGAAGTCCAAACTCCACACCTCAGCCTGCAAGGCACTGCCTGATCAAGCCTTGCCTGCTGTCCAGCATGGTCCCCACCACTGGCTTTCCCATGCCATCAGTCAAGCCATCATGGCCTTCTGCCAACGTCTCCCCCAGGAGGGGTTTGTCCCCATCTCAGCACCTGCTGTTCCCACTGCCAGGAATGCTCTTCCCACACCCTTCCCAGAGCTGATCTTTGTCCTCCATCCTTCAGTTGTCCACTCAAAGGGCACCTCTTCCAGACAACACAGACCACCCAGTCTACACTGCCCACTGCCTGCCCCGACCATTATGGAACTCGAGATGGGCTATGCTTTTACTGTATTTGACCATTTTCTTGTTTATTTGTTGATTCCTAGATCATAGGGCTTTGCCTCATATAATGCCTGACTCATGACAGAAACCAAAAATCTCCTGAATGAGTGAATGAATGAATGAATGAAGTGCTAAGCATCTAAGGTACTTTGCACATATGCCAGGCCCCGTGGGACCAAAATGAGCAGAATATTTTCTACCCAACCGATGGTCCACTCTCAGTCCATCTTGCCCTAACTTGTGGACGAGGGAACACTAAAGAAATCAACACATGTTTACACCAATCGCGCAGAAGAATCACTCGAGATCATCAGATGATGCCTGCAGCCTCCAACATATCTCACGGGGCATCTCCTCGGAGGCCCAGCTCCCAGGAGTTCAGCGCTCTCCCCAAGAGACGAATCTGGCCTTAAGCGCAGACATCAGGACCCACCTGGGTGGGTGCTGGATCCTCTATCACGTCCCCTATCTTCCCCCAGCGGCCCCAAGTGGCAGAGGCTTGTGGCTCCCGTCCCACGGGCTGGCTCTGCCGCCTCAGGGGGAAAGCACCTCCATTAAGTCATTTGGGGAAAACATTCCTTCCATTCACACCCCTGCACACTCGCCCACTTTATGCCATTTGGTTGAGACAGAGATAGGGCCGGCCCAGATTCACTGCCTCGCTGAACGTCATGTGCTGAACAAATGTTTATTAGATACGAATCTGCACCATAGACAAGCTCCTGCTGAGCTCTCCTGGCCCCGGCCCCCTCTTCCCCTTTTTGTTTTCCTCCATAGCATTTGTTATCGGACGTGCTATCTGCTTCACTTGTTTATTTCCTTGTTCACAGACACGCAGGAACAGAAGCCGGGGGAGGGCAGGGAGCTGGCGAGGGGATGGCATGGACTGAGCGTGCCCTGAATGAATCCCTGCTGGAAATAGAGGCCTACTGTGTGCCAGGCACAGTGAAAGGTGCTTGACGTATCCAATCTTATGACTCCCTAAAATAAGCCTCTTCCTTGGGGCACCACCATTACTACTATCCCCATTGAGGAAATGGAAGCAGAGAGGGGACACACAGCTGTAAGTGGCGGAGCTGGGACTCAAACCCCCGCTGTTTGACCTTAAACACTACTATTCAGTCCCTCTGCCTGCTGGAGACTGGGCTGGACCAAAGGGCACGGACAGACATGGATAAAATGTGTCTTCTGACTCCCTCGACCCTCCCATCTCCCAGATGAGCATGCAGTCAATCCCATCACCGCATTCTGCTGCTACGGCTACGTCAGAGCCGGGGCAAAGGAATGACAGGTCAGTGCACCTGGAAGGGTCTAAGAAGTCTTCCCCAAGGAGGACTGCAGAGTTGGACCCATCCCCTGAGACGCACATTCACCACCGGCCCCAGACTCTGAGTGTGGACCTCTCCCTGCACGGGTGTCCGCGCCGACGCATGCGCACAGCTGCACTCTCCATCCCCCCGTGGGGCTGCCCGCCGGCCGGGACCACCGTAGAACAGAACCCTCGGGAACCCTCAGCGACTCACTCTCCTCAGGACCAGTAGGGAACCTGAGGCTGGTGACGTTTTATTCATTTATCCAAAGCCACACAGCTGTGAAGTAACAGAAGCAGGCATGGAACCCAGGCGGACCCGGCCTCCAGGCCTCTTCGCCAGGCCCTTTCTTGGTTGGTAGAAGGAGCCCAGGGGGACGCCTGGGTGGCTCAGTTGGTTAAGCAGCTGCCTTCGGCTCAGGTCATGATCCCAGCGTCCTGGGATCGAGTCCCACATCAGGCTCCTTGCTCAGCGGGGAGCCTGCTTCTCCCTCTGCCTCTGCCTACCACTCTGCCTGTGCTCGCTCGCTCTCTCTAACAAATAAATAAATTTAAAAAAAAAATTTAAAAAAAAAAAAAAAAGAAGGAGCCCAGGGGCCCCTGGGTGGCTCAGGCAGTCGAGCATCTGACTGTTGGTTTCTGCTCAGGTCCTGATCTCGGGGGTCTTGGGATCAAGCCCCAACACAGAGTCTGCCCGGGATTGTTCCCCACCCCCCACCACCCCCCTGCTCCTCTCCCTCTACTCCTCCCCCGGCTCGCACTTCTCTCTCTAAAACAAAGTAAAATATATAAAAATAAAATACAATAAAAATAAATAAAACAAACAGGTAAATCAAAAAAAGGGGGGGAGCCTGTTTGTTCAATGTCAACTTTTAGAAGCAACCATAATTTTTACTTTTTTTTTTTTTAACATTTCTGTTTTTTGAAACTTTCAAAGATGGAGAGTCCATAGAAATAAAGGGACACTGGGTGGGTTTGGGGCGCTAAGACCAGAAAGAGGGACTACCCAGATTGGGAACTGACAATCACTGGGTGGGGCAGGAGCTGAGATCGGATTTTCATTTCTTATGCAAATGTATCTGCCCCAATCCTGAAAGGCGGAAGGTCACTCCCCC
The DNA here is from genome assembly GCF_963455335.1 of Martes martes. Taxonomy (NCBI): domain Eukaryota; kingdom Metazoa; phylum Chordata; class Mammalia; order Carnivora; family Mustelidae; genus Martes; species Martes martes. The sequence goes on from NC_137896.1 coordinate 5,589,368, forward strand.
GCTTTTTGGGCTTTTTCGGCTTTTTCCGAATCGTGGCCAAAGGGTGGGGTCCACAGAGTTCAGTGTTTTCCACTCGATGCCGGTCCAAGGGACTGCAGGGGCAGCATTCTAGTGGAAGGTGGGGCTCACCCACCCACAGGGTGGTGATCCCATCTGTGCCATGGGAAGAGGATGGTGCCCCCCGCAGAGTCGAGTCGCTTTGAGAATCCCACAAGGGGACAAGGGCCTCAGCCCAGGGGACGGGCAATAACTGGGGCAGTCCTCATGGCTAGACGTCTCCTCTGCACAGACACCAGGCCTGAGCCCTCACCAGATGCTATAAGTGAGTGGGCATATAGTAGGTGCTCAGTAAAAACCTTGTCAATGAGGGAATGATAATGGGGCGTCCAGGGGCAGCTGGCTCGGTTGGTGGAGCGTGTGACTCTCGATCTTGGGGTTGTGAGTTCAAGCCCCACATAGGGCATAGAGCTTACTTAAAACACACACACACACACACACACACACAGAAAGAAAGCTCAATTGGCTGTCTTAATATCAGATAATGAGGGACCCACAAGGACTTCCTAAAAGGATTTCAAAATTCCTGGGTGGGTCAGGATGGCCTGTGAGGGCTTTGCCATGAGTGGGGCCGAGTGAAGCCTTGTCATGGGGCACAGTGCAAAGTGACAGTGGGAGGGTAGGAGCCGTGTGGTCTCTAAACTCCTCGGAAGCCAGGGAGAGTGGTCCGGGTCCCAGGGTGGGTCCCTTTGTCTGCACTGGGCCTGGAACATAGTAGGAGGTGCTCCTGGAAACCTGCTCAGTGCGTTCATGAGGGAACAAGGAAGGGGGGAATGCAGGAGGGCGCACACGGGAAAGTCTTTTTCTTACATCACAGTTGTTTTTCAAAGAAAAGCAATTCAATGGGGGCACCCGGGTGGCTCAGTGGGTTGGGCCTCTGCCTTTGGCTCGGTCACGATCTCAGGGTCCTGGGATCAAGCCCCGCCTCGGGCTCCCTGCTCAGCGGGGAGCCCACTTCCCCCTCTCGCTCTGCCTCTGTCCTCCACTTGTTCTCTCTCAAATAATATAAATAAAAACTTTAAAGAAAAATAAACAGAGTGCACAAAATTCTAAATGATTTCAAAAGAAAGTAGACACAGGGGAGAGTCTCTACCATAAATTCTGGAACCCCTGGTCCCTTGTATGTTTTCTGGACGCTCAAGCGGAAAGAGCAGCAGAAGCCTGGCGAGACTTCCCTGGGTTCACCGACGGGGGATCCCCCTCTGACCGGCAAGCGGGCCCGTCGTGGGGGTCGTCTCGCCCCTCCTCAGGGACCTTGTCCCGAGCGGCTGGATGAGTGCAACTGTCCTAGCTCAGAAACCACATGCAGAGCCAGCCACGACTCCCAGAGCAAAGAGCCGCCAACAGGCGTTTCTGGGCACCGAGCCCCCTGCGCCCAGGCCTCTGATCCAGCCAGCCCTGCAGAAGCTCCCACCACCCAATCCGCGGGTTCATCCGTCTGTGGGAGGAAACCCAGAACCTCCCCTCTCGCCCGCCAACGGTGGGCCGCACACTCCAGCCTGGGGCCGCCGGGACGGACACGGGCACAAGCAAAGGCCTCCTCCAGGGTCTCGGGGGCAGGGGTGCTGGGTCCTTCTCCTTTTGCCATTTTTGAAGCAGCTTTATTAAGGTAGAACTTCGTCACCCAGGGCAAGCGCGCAGCTCTGAGACTTTCCGCGACTTCTGGGGCTGCAGACTCGTGACCACGACTCACACTGAAAACGCTCCCAGCCCCCGAGAAGCGGCCCCGCGTGGGGAAGTCCTCCCAGCCGTTCACCGATCCCCTGGGACTCCCGCAGGTCAACCTCCAAGGCCACAGCGTGAAGAGGGTCTCCTGAAGGACCCCGTTAGGTCCTGTTTTCCATCCGGGGGAGGCAGCCCTTTGGGGACGGTGCTGTGTGGCGTGCGTAGCGTCCCCAGGGGCTCGTGGGATGAACACAGGCCGGCACCAGGGCAGCTCCTGGGACGGAGCGTGGCGGTCCGAGGGGCGGTCTGGTCTGCTCCAAGCATGAAATGGACCAAACCTTGAGAACCAAGAGAACAAGACCAGAGGTTCCCTCTCCCTGCAAAGCGGACGCAAATCTGGCTTCCGTGATCTTTCTTCTTTCTGAACTCCGATGTGTCCATCAAAGCCCGCATTTCTCAGGCTGCAGAGCTGTGGGGCCAGAGATGTGGCTGGCAGTTGGGGGACGAGGGAGGGATTGGGTGTGATGTCCTCAAACCTGTTTGGGCAACACAGGTTTCCGGACCGCAGAGTCTATCAGAGCCTTTGGTTTGCCAACGAGGACCACGAATCTCCAAAGGGAGCTCCTGGACCACAGAAGCTGTTTTTCCAGGAAGAGGGAGCTGGAATCTAGAACATTCCCACACGCCTCCAGGCTCTGAACAGGGTTTACGAGACACGGTAGCAGACGTGAGCTGGGTACCTGCTTCACAACAGCGCTCTTGGGCTCTGCTTGGTTCTCTCGGTGCCTAACAACACCCCGTTATCAAGGGAACCCGCAGATACCCCCTCATGAAGTGATTCCTCAGGCATAGGGTCCCCAGACGGCACTCAAAAAATAACTGCCATGGGGACACCTGGGGGGTCTCAGCCAGTGAAGCCTCTGCCTTCGGCTCAGGTCATGATCCTGGGGTCCTGGGATCGAGCCCTGCATCGGGCTCCCTGCTCAGTGGGGAGCCTGCTTCTCCCTCTGCCTATAATAACTAAATGGAATCTTTAAAAAAACAAATAAGTGACGGCCTTGGAAGGATATATCGGTTCCGGTGAATGAATGCTCCCTCCACACAGCGGAACGCTATGCAACTGCGAAAAAAGGGATGCATTCCTTTACGGAAAGATCTTCAAGAAATATCCTTAAGCAAAAAAAAAAAAAAGGCGAATAGACCAAAATAAAGGGTGTGTCCCAATAGAAGGCGAGAGATCCTCCGGCCTCAATCTGTCCCTCGGCTCCTTCAATACACCAGGCGCAATCCCCCCTCTGGGCCTTGGCACTTGCTGTGTCCTCGTCCTAGACCATCACGTCCCCCCATAGCCTCACCTTCTCCATGCAACACTTCTCCAGCCACAGAAATGCTCCTGTCCTGTCCCTTTTTAATTTTTCTCCAAAACACTTCTCACCTTGAAAAACCCCTGTGTTTTATGTATCTACTGCCTTCGGGGTCTGGGCCCCCCACCAGAGTGCACCACATGAGGGCAGATTTCTTTCTGATGTGTCCCCAGCGGCCTAGAACAGTGCCTGGAACACAACGGGCACACCATCAAGTTCAAAGACATGTGGAATGAACGAGTGAGTGAATCTGTGCTAGAAATAAAATAGAGGGAATCCGGAACCTGAATCCCCATCATTACAGATGACTGGGGAGGAGGCGAGGGTACAGCATTTGGTATGTTTCTTTACAACGTATTGATTGCAATACTGGGATTTTTATCTAACTATCAGACCAGGAAGCATTAAGAATGTAATATTCTAAAATGACAAACAACTGGAGACCCAGCTCTTAGGCTGTGCTGGTGGCAGTGTTTCTTGGGTCATTTTCTCTGGGCACCAATATGGTGGGTAGAACCAACAAAGCCAAGGAGACACGCACATCCTCTCCTGCCAAGAATTGTACTTCCAAGATCTTTAACTTTCTCTTCACTTGTCTCAATTACACAATAACTCCTCCTCATTGGGACTGGCTTTTGTCAGCTGTAAACAGAAAGTTGGAAAGACAAGTGCCCTTGGACATCCCAATTCCATCTCTAGGAGTCAGAGGGAGGCATCTGGGAGCCCATCACAGCCAGGGTTACTGTGCAGACAATGACAGTATCTCCCAGGATGGTTACTTGGAAAATAGAAATAAAATAATGCATGTGAACTAATACAACATTATGTGTTAACTCAATTTTTTGTATAATTGGAAGTTTTTTTAATTGGCAGAAAAAAAGAAATAGTGAATGTAAAGCATCTGGCCTAGACCTATTGAAAGGGCATAAAAGTAATTTACCATTCAAACAATTTTCTTCTTTTCTTTCCAAATCAGTGGTTTACCCAATGACCTCTACGGTTCCTTCCAGTGTTGACAGTCAATAAAGTTCTAATGAGCCCTGCCCTTGGGCTCACCCTACCCCACCTCTGGAGGTCACAGAAACCTGAGTAATTTTTAATTCCAAGCAAGACCACACCAGTCCCACCCAGTGGGTGGGCTGATTCCTCAGATTCCTGTCCCGGTGTGTCAGGACAGCTGGAGGTATCAGGTTTCGGAACCAATATGGAGCCCGTCCTGGTGGTGCCATGGTGACCAGGACATCCGTTTTGGACCACCAGTGCCGGCCACATCCATGGAAGTGACCAGCCGCAGGTGCCCTGCTTCAGTGACTTGGGTCCCCACTTAAAGAAGCTGAGGACAGTTTCCACGGTGTTTCCCTTCTCTGCGACTGAACTCACGGGTCCGGCACGAAGCTCGTACCCGGAGTCTTCCCCATCTTAGTAAATTTCACCGAGACCTGACCCTGGGAGTTCTGCACGGACCCTCCCAACTCTCTCCCCCAGCCCCAAGCTCCTCCAACTCATCAGCAAGTCCCGTCCGCTCTACTTTCAGAATGTCCCAGCTCTCTCTGCCGTGGCCCCCCCCAGCTGGCAAGCCACCACCGGCCCTTGCCTCTGTGCCTGTTCGGTCTCCTGGTCGAGCTCCTGGCTTCCGCTCCCACCCACTGGGCTTCATTCTGCAAACACAGCGACCTGCTTATTTTTAGCGTAAATCCAATCACATCCCTTTCTTCTCGTAACCCTCCGATGGCTTCCCAAATAGATCCCAGTTCCTTCCCAAGCCTGCAAGACCCACAGATCCGGCTCAGGCTCTCTCTCCCTCTCTCTCTCTCTGGCTTCGTCTCCTCTAGCCACACTGGTCCTTTTCCCAGGAGAGCTTGTTTCTGGCTCTACACAACTGGCTTTTTCTCACATCAGCTGACACTTTACCTCCTCGGTTCAGGACTCCCGAACACCCTGAGTAAAGCTTTGCCCCACCACCGCCTCCCAACAGGTCCGTTCACGTGGACCGCCACGGTGTGGGTGGGAATGCCTTGAGGAGGGCAACGTGGCAGGATCTACAAAAGCGAAAAAGACGATCCCACAGCCAAGAAACCACCCATCAACAGATGTATGAAACGACTTGTGAGCCTGCACGCTCACGGCAGCGTTGTTTATACCAGCAGGAGAACAGAAACATCCCGAACCCCACCGAGCGAGGATGGACAATCTGTACATCACACATAAAGGACACCTTGCAAAAACAACGCAGCTCTACGTGAACTGGGACGGAGCCATGGATGCGATGTTTCAAGTGAAAAGAGTGAGGTGCCAGACTGTGTGTACAAAACTTGGATTAAAAAAGAAATACATGGAATTGTGTGTCCATGCCTAAAATATCTCTTAATGCACACCTAATTGGTAATGAGATTCGTCTCTAGCCGGGGAACTGGGTGGCCGGAAGACAGGAGCGGGAGGACTCTCGTCTCTATATACCATTAACCCATTTGCCTTTCTTTCCCTGGGCCCCAGTTTACACAAAATAATGATGATGATGATGATGATGATAACGGATTCCCACCACCCTGACATGATCTTGGTTGTTTATTTGCACGTCTTCTCCTTCCAGGGCCTTCTGAGAGCAGGGAGCTTGTCTCTGAAGGATATAACTTTGGGTGAGTAGTCACAATTTCATGGGTGCCAGAAACACGGCCCCAGGCCAAAAATGAAATGGTTCCCCGGATGCTGCAGAATGCAGGAAATTCCACCCTTTAAAGCTTTTCTACTGCAAACACTACTGGGGGAGCAACAGTCCTACTGGCTCCCCATTCTTGCCCTATGTGCACCGAGAGCACACCAAGTTGGTATTACATGTGCATGTGAGTGATGGACTAATTCTCTAACAGACTGTTCCCCTAACAGACTGTGGGCGCCACAAGGCAGGGTCCAGGGCAGCTTTAGCTTACTAAGGGACTAGGATGGTAGGTGACAGGAGGGCGGATGGATGGACAGGTGGATGGATGGACAGGTGGATGGATGGGTGGGTGGGCAGATAGGTGAATGGACAGATGGGAGAATGCCTTGCCTTGATAGAGATTCACTTCAGCAAACCCTGACCTTTTGGTACAAATGAATTTGTTCATTCAGCCTGCGGATACTGGGGCTCAGCTATGAACAGACCATAGTGACTCTGCGCAACTCTACGTAGCTGGTTACCACCCCATGTGACAAGAAGGGTGATGGGAGCTGAGCGGACCCCTAAGTCAGTCTAAGCTCGGGGAGTCTCCAGGAGGAGGTGTGCCCGCGGTGAGGCTGGAGCTGAGAAAGAGGGGAGCAAGGGAGATAGAGGGAGAGCTGAAGCCGTGGGAAGGGCAGGAGTGATGGCAGAAGGAGCCCTGAAGACGGAGGGAGCCCCTGAGCCCGCTGGCAGGAGTCCCGCGCTCCCACCGCTCTGCAAAGGTGGAAGGGGCCTCCCTCCTCCCCTTCCCCCCAGCCCCCTCCCAGCACTTCTTTCCTTCTCACCACCCCTCTCCTCTCTCTGCCCTGTGTTCTCTTTGACCAGAGGTGGTTCCACTCCACCTAGTTCAAAAAAGGACACGGACTTTTATTGAACACTTCTGTGTGCCAGGCACTGAGCCAAGCACTTTGCACGAGGTAAAGCATTCATCCCTCAGAGTGTTTCTATCCTTTTTCTAGCCCCTCCCTTAAAGACAAGGCACAGGGGGGTCCCTCCCAGGAATGTCCCTCGGCCTGCCGGCCTCAGGACAGGCCACTGCTTTCCAAGAACGGTGCTCTGGAGCCAGAGCTCTAGTCTGGGCTATCCCATTCACCCAGTGAGAGACCTTGAGCAGGCTCAGCTCACAGCTCACAGCTGTGCCTCCATTTCCCCATCTGTAGAATGGGGGCTATACCTACCTCCTAAGGTTGTTGGGAAGAGTAATTAATATGGAAAGTTTCTAAAACAGTGGCTGGCACATAGCAAGTGCACAATAATGTAAGCTCTTTGCACTCTGGGCACAAGCACGCTGGGTCCTAAGCACAGCCCCTGGAGGCAGCCAGGCCGGCTGCGGGGCGGGCTCCAAGGCTTCCTTGCTGGGTGAGTGAGTTTCAGCCGCTGCTTTCCTGGGTCTGAGCCTCCGTGTAAAGGGCTACAATAGGGTCGCGGGTGAATTAAATAACATAATGCAGGTGTGTTTTCTCTTTGTTTCACAGAAGCATTTTTTAGCTTTCTAGTATTTTTGCTAAACCTAGTGTTTCTCTAGATGGGAGAGCCGGTTTTGCTTGTTTTAACATGCAAGATAAAACACTCCAACTAGACAAAATGACGCAGAGCGGAAGATGTGTGTCCCCGCCTCCCCAGCCCCTGGCCCTCGGAAGCCCCCACTGGCTCGGTCTCATCCTCCCAAAGACACTCCCAGTGGGTGTGAGCAGTAGCTTCACGTGCCTTGCTTTTGTCCACGACACGAAAGAAATCGTTCCTGGCTCTTCAATTCGTTCTGTGGTCAGCCTGAACGACTCCGCAACGATGCACCGAGAAAACAAGAGCAAACAGTGGAGAACACTGTTCGGAAGATTTTCTTAAATGGTTGGTGCCCTCCACCACCGACTTTTTTCTGTCTTGTGGGAAAAGAATATTAACGGATGTCAGAAGGGAAACAATGTTTCTGCTCCCAGAAAATCAAGACTTCCTGTCAAAGAGAAAGAGGAAGGTAGGGGACCCCCATTTCCCGGGTGAGGGAAGGGGGAGGGGCGACCTCCTCTCTTCCCTCATCTGTCCTGGCAAAGTGGCTTCAGGCGAGAAACTGCAGCCTCAGATCCAAGGTTAGGAAAGGAAGCACAGGGAGGCACAGCCCCCTCCTGCTCCGGATCTGCACGGGCTTTGTCCACTCACTGATTCAAACGTTCACTTACGTTTTCACTTGACACACATACATTTCTGTAAACATGACGTCAGGTTTGCTCACTTATGAAAGTAATGCCTACTTTGTTTTTTAAATTTTATTTATTTGAGAGTGAGAGAGAGAGCAAGAGCGGTTGTGGCGGGGTAGAAAAAGGGAGAAGCAGACTCCCCCCTGAGCAGGAAGCCGGACACTGGGGCTCGATCCAGGACCCAGAGTTCAGGACCTGAGTAGAAGGCAGAGGCGTAATTGACTGAGCCACCCAGACACCCCTGTTGTTTCTTTTTTTTTTTTTTTTACTTGAGACTATATAGAATCATGTCAGGCAAAAAGTCATCCACTGAACAGAATTGTTAATGGTTTAAACAATGCATCTAGATTTTTTTTTCTGTGTTTAGGACAGTATTATGCAAGCTCTGGCTCCTGACATCTTGGACCGGATCATTCCGTGCTGCAGGAAGCTGTCTTGAGCCTTGCTGAGTGTTTAGCAATGACCCACTCACGATGATGTGCCATTTGCAATTTCCCTCCCCCCGCAGTGCCAACCAAGAACGTCTCCAGACATTATAAATGTCATCTGGAGGAAAGTCACAGCTCCGTCCCAGACCCTCAGGCCCAAACACGATTCCCCCTCTTGGTTCATGGAAAGGAAACAGTGAGGCAAGTGTTCATGCAATGGGGCCCCAATCTGGGCCATCACCCCCCACACCCACCTCCTGAGGAGAGGAGAAAAGGCTGGGGCTTGGGGACCGGAATAATGACCCAGTAGCTAGGTGTTCCTATCTTCTCCCTCTTCATCAGTCCCCACCCTGTCCTGCCGGCCGAGGAGACTGGTTGGCTCTTCAAAGGACATAAACCAACGGACCCTTCCTCTGCCATCCCCAGGATCCGGGAGGGCTGCCAAATTCCAGAAGCTACTCTATGTAGTTTAGGGCTGTTTGAAAGGTGCTGAAAGACCCCTCGGGGAATCTTGTCGGCACCACTGGTGAAGCACGTACAGGAACCCAAACTCCCTCCCTCCCCTTCAGCACCCAGCCTCCGTTTCCTCCCATGTCCCAGCCTCCTGACTGGCCTCCCTGCCTCCAGGCAGCCCCACCAATCTAGTCTTCCCCCAACTGCACGAATGCCTGTTGCAACCCAGACCTGTGTCAGAGTCGCCTCTCATCATCATCATCCACGCCGGCCTGCTTGGGAGGGAGAGCCGGAAGGGACCCGGTCCCAGGATCCAAGAATGATGTCAAAACACTCCACTAGCAAGATGGACTTCAGACCCTGAAAAAGGGAAGTGGGGGGGAGGAGGAGGGGCTCCCTACTTGATCCAGACACACATCTTCCTGAAGAGAAACCTTCACCACCCAGTGTGTGGGGCTTAGCTCAGGAAAGCAGAGGGTGAAATCCCTTCTGGTGGGTGGGCTCTGGATGCCCACATAGCCCCGAGCAATGAAGAGGCTCCAGGTTTGCAGGGACACCCCCCCCCCCCAGGAGACCCCTCTCTAGCCCAGCTCGGTCCCTGGGATTCAACAAAGGGGCTTTTTGAGCAAATGCCCCATCCTGCGCAATGAGCTAGCTAGCGAGGTTGAGATGGACGTGGTCCCTGCTCTCACGTGTGTAGAGTCTACTGGAAAAGCCAGACAATGGAACCACCAAGTGTCCCCAGTGCCTTGTGACTGCCGGGTATAGTAGGCGATCCTAGAGCAGGTGCCCATCCTCTGGAGAAGATCCTGAGCACACAGACCAAGCCACAGCCCCTCCTCTCCAGAAGGGATGTGACTCAACACTTTAGAGCTGGAAGATACTAGATGGCAGGGGTTCCTAAACTCCGCTCACTACCAAGGTCACCAAGAGAAGCTTGTTTTTAACAAAATGCAGGTTCCTGAGGGGTCTGGGGGGCACAGTCAGTTAAGCGGCCCACTCCAGCTTTCAGCTCAGGTCATGATCGTGGGATCTTGGGTCCTGGGATCAAGCCCCACATCGGGCTCTCTGCTCAGCAGGTGAGTCAGCTTCTCCCTCTCCCTCTGTGATCTCTCTCACTTTCACTCTCTAAAATAAATAAGTAAAATCTTTTTTAGGGGCGCCTGGGTGGCTCAGTGGGTTAAGGTCTCTGCCTTCGGCTCGGGTCATGATCCCAGGGTCCTAGGATCGAGCCCCGCATCGGGCTCTCTGCTCGGCAGGGCGCCTGCTTCCCCCTCTCTCTCTGCCTGCCTCTGCCTACTTGTGATCTCTGTCTGTCAAATAAAATAAAATCTTTTTTAAAAATAATTTTAAAAAATCTTTTTTAAAAAAAAATGCAGGTTCTTGGATGCTAGACCCAGTTTCTGATTCAGTGGGTCCAAGGCAGAAGGGCCTCAGGAACCCTCACAGAGACGCCGGTCCCGCGGCGTGTTAACAGTCACTACTCCCGCGACAGTGCTGGGAATACCCGGGGGTACCCAGTTCCGTAAGACAAGCAGAAAGGAAAAGTGACGTGGGTCTCCGGGAGGGAGTTTAGGATTTGCTTTGGGCAGAATGTGGGGGTGACGTCTCCTCAAGAAGCTGAAGGAGCTCACGCAGGTGCTACCCACACGCAGCTCCAGCCGTCGACGCGGCGGCAGCAGCAGCGGGGGGCAGGCCCTGACTGTGAAAAGCCCCCTCGCTGTCCCATGGGCCTGGCCTAGTGGGGAGACCACCGAGCTGGCCGGCTCGGATGGCAGACAGAGGCGACACCCCATGTGTAGAAAGGAACCCAGAGAAAGATCAAGAAAGGGAGAGTAACAGGGCAAGGAGTCCTTCCCGGCTGTGTCTCCTTCCTCGGGACACCAACCAGTTCGGGAGGCAAGTCAAAAGCCGAGGATGTCAGCAGGGCTGTGCTCCCTCTGCAATCTCTAGGGGAGAGTTGTTTTTTTAAGGTTTTACCCATTTACTTGTGAGAGATAAAGATCATAAACAGGCAGAGGGGCAGGCGGTGGGGGGGGGAGCAGGCTCCCCTTTGAGCAGAGCGCCCGGTGCGGGGCTCGATCCCAGGACCCTGAGATCATGACCTGAGCCGAAGGCAGAGGCTTAACCCACTGAGCCACCCAGGCGCCCCGAGAGCACTTTCTTTTGCCTCTTCTGGCTGCTGGTGGAGGCTGGCAATCCACGCGTGCCCCGGCCTGTGGTCACCATCTGTGCAGTCTCTCTGCCCCCGCAGGCGCACGGCACTCCCCTTGGTGGGCCTGTGCCTGCCCCTCCTGAGGACACAAGCCATCCTGCCTTCAGGCCCACTGCAGTCCAACAGGACCTCATCTTACTTCAATCACCAGCAATAACCCTATGTCCAAATAAGGTCGTTTTCTCACGTTCGAGGGGGAGGACGTGGACGCACCTATTAGAGAAGCAGTTTCAACCCAGAATAACCCATGAAGTCCCCAAAACCTTCCAGCCAGCAAGTGCCGGAGGCCGGATGCCTCCCATCCACCCAACTCTGACACCCAGCTGGGAGGGTCACTGCTCGGGACCAGGATTCTTCCTTGGAAAATGTTGAGAAACAAGGAACGCACCATGGGTCATCGGAGGGGAGAAAAACGAACACTGAGATTTGACCTTGGAAACTCTCCAGCAAGCTGTTCCTTGACCAGGTCCCTGGAATTATGCCTTTCGACTCTCATTTCTGTGCTTTTCTTCCACCCGTCTTCCCCATCAAGATGTTATCCCAAAGAGGCAGGGAAATTACAGTGTTTATGACGGTGCCAAAAATAACTGAGCGTTCCATAAACTATCAACTCCAATGCAACAGTGATTTTTTAAAACTCAGGAGATCAAGTTTGTTTCTCAGAAGATGATGCTCCGTGTTGCTAGCAGACAAAGGCTTTCAAGGTGTGGCACGCCTTGCATCAGTGGGCCCTGGGCATGGAGCCAGCCTGGGTTAGCCGAACCGGGAGAGGGGGCAGATCTCAATGGCCTGAAGTGTCACCAAGCCTCCCTATGTGTGGCCTGTGGATTTCAGAGAAGCAGATCAGACTGTCGACTGGAAGAGAAATCCAGGGTAACCAGGATCTTAGTAAGGGGAGTCAACAGTTATCACATCAAGGAGCAACAGTTACCCCTGGGAAGAACACACCTGCCCATTGCGGCATCGAAATTTCAAAAGCAAACCTTATCTCCCATCCAAGAGAAAACCCTCACCGCCCACTGAGCTCAGGTGGCTAGAGGAGACGTTTGCTAAGAATCACTGCCGTGCCAGGGATACCAGAGAGCTCCCTCACCTGGAAAACACACTTAAAGAAACCTTAGACTGTTCTTCCTTCCTCTCGTGACCAAAGATGGCTCTACTTCCCAAGTTCTCTACCTGCTTATAAAGGAAAGCAAATTCAGCTGCCCCCTCGCTGCCCACCCCCAGCAAGAGAAAAAGCCTGGAGAAATGCTCCCAAGTCCTTAGAAGCCCCAGAACCTCGACAGGAATTCACAACACCTGGTAACTGACATTTCCCCCTAGGAAACCAGGCAACGGGCCTCAGAACCCCCACTGCCTCCAAGCCTTGAGGAGTTTCTCTCTCTCACCCATCCATGACCCTGTCTTGTTTTGTTTTCTAACATTCAAATATAGGAACTTCAGGTCTCAGAATCTACCCCACCGCTAGACCCCCCAGGAAGAAAATACTGATGGCCATCATTATGGAATCGTTTCAAATGAGAAACAGGCTAATCCTTCCCTTTGCTAACCCGAAACTGAGACCGTGGGCACAAGGAAGAGAAGACAATCACGAACCGCTATTGGAAACACCCGCTCCCAGCCTTCCGCAGAGCTTCTAGATGTGCCGTCTGCAAGGCCGGAGGGCAGCAAGGTGCCAAGGACCTAGACAGGCAGGTCTCCAGTCAACAGACACTCAGCTCTGCTGAGATGTCTCCCCTGAGAAACCTCTCATAGGTGGGGCGCTGGACAGAGATTGCTTTCACACAACGACGGCTTTTCCTGCAAGCCAACCAAGAAGAAAAAAGCACCATTTTCATTTTTCCTCCCAGAGCGCAGCCTTCACGACATCATGTGCCTTCGTAAAAGGGAGCTCACATTGGTCAGCCAGTGAGCTAACTAGAGGACGAGGGGGAAAGAGGCAGTGGGATCCTCACCATCGTGGGGCTGGAGATGAAACCACCCGGGCCCACGAGAATCAACAGCAGGGCCCCCTTCTCCCACAAATGGGCTTGAGGGAAAAGCTGAGGCAACCGCAATTCCCATAGGGACCTGCTGAGGGGACCTAGCTGCTCGCCTATCAGCTCAGAGGTGTTGAGAAAAGAAAAAAACCTACTGTTGTGCCCTGGACCCCGGGGACCCCATTGGCCATCCGTGGGCTTTAGTGGGAACGAGGATAAAGGACAGTCGAGCAGTGAGGCAGGCACAAGCCCTGATTATGACTCATTTCAATCCTTGGTTGACTTTGGGGCATTTCCAGAACATTGTCTGCATTGCAGTTGGGCACAGCTCCTAAAAGCCAGACTCTAGTCCAAAAGCAGGTTAAGATGCTGATAAGAAAACAGTGCTTTTTCCTCCAGCCCTTTACCCCCATGACTTCCTTTTAACACCCAAGGTCTCACGTCTTGACTGAGAGATAACTGCCAACCTAAGACCTCTTTTCACTTTTCTAAAGCAAAGCAATTGTGAACTTGACATACCAACCAGATAAATCCAACTTAATAGGAACGTTCGGTGGCCAAGGACAAGCTGCCAAGAGCAAAGTATTAGGTTGGCAGAGGTTAAATTACTTCACATCCAATGCCAACCCAAAGTCAGGAATTGCTGATCTTTGGGTAGAGTTATTAATCAAGGATTAGGAGGCTGAAGTTGAAGGAACGGCCTTATCCTACGTGGAAAATCCTTTTGCTCCCGCTTCCCTTTGAAGCCAGCCTCTCGTGCCAAATATAAACAGATCCCTTCCCGGAGGGTACGCCAGGACACTTCAACTTGGAATCAAGGACCCCGGGAGCCCACTTGAGATCCTCACTAACACCCAGCCAGTCCATAAGCTCCACCAGTCCCTTCTGCTCCCCTAAGCAGCTTGCTGAGACCCAACGTCCGACTTACCAGGCACGCAGAACGGTTAGGGTGCTTCGAACAGGTGGGCACCGCCGCGAGCCCACCAAAGATGGGCGAATGCCAATGCACTGACCGCTCCAGGGAAAGTCTACCCATCCCACTGCTCGCATTTGATTGAAGGCAAAAATCCCCCTGAGCAATGTCTGCCCAAGGATCGCCTACCATGATTTCGTTTCCCTTCTCAAAATGCGGAGGCGGCAACTTGACCCTAATGTTTCTCAAGAGGGTAAGCCTTACACAAGAGGTTATTCCAACACTCCGGGGCTCTCTCCCTTCTGGAGAGAGGGTCCCGCACACCTCCTGACAGCCCTAGTGGCCGGAGAGGAGTATTACATGCAGCAGAGGCCCCGGGGCTCTGGAGGGCAAGGTCGTCCTGCAGCTGAGCCGTCTGGCTAGGGACAGAAAATGAAACTTCAGACTTCCCTTGGCACACAACCTTCCTGATCGGTCCCCTTAACGAGGCTGCAGCCAACCATAAATAAATTAGGCTCTGTCACTATTCCACTCAACCTAGAGACTTAAAAAAAAAACCAAGTTGTAACCCAACTTTCACGGCTTCTATGGAGAATACTTTTTATTATACAAGTATCGTATACACAACATTACTCGAGGAATGTTTACAGCCATTTCCAAACCTCCATTTGACCCCCACGCACGGTACCGCACACCCACCCATCTTCCGGTTCAGCACGGTGGGAATGAGACACAAAGCTGTTGCTTTGTGAACAGAGAGTTTCAGTTAAGTAGAAGCTTCCACACCAAGAACAGAGGCCAGGATCCTAAATCTTCATACCCTGTGTACATTATGAATAAAACCTAAAAGAAGTGTTTTAGAGTACCCCATCACCTTGAGAAGTTAATATTAAAGTCGAATCCCATTTGTCAAAAAGTCTTAAGAAGTGCACCCGTATTTACAGACCCCATTAAATTATGCATAAATAACATCTGTACACTCAACGCACTGTTTCTCAACATACAGAGCCTCCTACGGGACTTGGGGTGGGGGGGGGGCGATGGCGGACAGCAAAAAAAAAACAACAACAAAAAAACCGCCTCATGCCTACCCTTTTCAAGTTTACTCAAAACCAAGACGTGAAATAAATATGCAAATAAAGCTTCAGTACCTTAAAGGAACAGAACATTTCAGAGCCTCTCATTTGAAGAGTTAACTCTCAGAATTAAAAAAAAAAAACACACACAAAATAAAAACAAAAAAAACAACACAAAATCATCAGCAGGCTTCATTTCTACAAGTTTCATAAAACCCAAAGGCCCCCTTTCCTTTCAACAAGGGGTTTAAGTGTGTCAAATACCACCAATTAAACTAGTCGCTAAGCAGAGAGAATCTTTGCTTCCTACCGTCTGTAGGATTTGGTATCTGAAAAAGCCAGATAAATACTTTTCGATAAATATGGAGTGGACACAAAAAACTAGCCATGACCTTAACACTGCAAGTTACTGTCCCTCTGACTCGCATCGATTTGACATTTCAACAGCTGTGGGTGTGGGTTTTCTCGTGAGCCCAGGGAATTTATTTAAAAGGTTCTAAAACTTGTAGCACCATGTTCAGAGAAAAGAATGGGGTTCAAAAGAATAAAATGAGCTTAATGAACAAAGAACCAGGACTTGTCACCTTCTGATAACTCGTCCAGAGTTAGAGACACACTTCAGCACTAGAGAAAGCACACTAAGGAATCCAGGAGGGCACATCAAGATCCAAAAATGAGTGGAGGCCTTTTTCATGGGAAGGTGGGTCACGAAGTGTCCCCCGGCCAGAAGGGTTCCCGGTCTGTCTGGGGCGAGACGGATCGTGGAGTCCTTTTCCTTCGAGACTCTTTTCAGCCCCTTGGCTCACGCCCATCCTTCATTTTCTGTGCTTCTCCATTTTCTCCAGGGTTTTGCTAGAATCGGCGGGACTCTGGTCTCCGGGGTTCATGTAGGATTTGTCTAGGACTATCAGAGCCTCTTTGATGTAGTTCTGTAGAGCGGACACGGCAGCACAGATGGCTTGGCTGCCGAACCCGTGTGTGATCAGGCTGAAATGAGACAAGCAGTTCTGTATGTTCGTCTCCAAGACCGGGGTGGGCCGGTTGTTGCCGTTGGGAGTTCGGTCTTGATTGAGGAGGTCTGTGAATTCTTTACACACCTGCCTGGGAGGATAGTCAACACACACCGGTGAGCTCCATCTAGCTCTTGACAGGGGAAGAGGACAAAGCCGGATCACCCTGACGAGTGGGTCACCCAGGAGGCGTTCAGAACTTTCCAAAGAAACAGACTTAGCTACTAATGGTCAAAGTCTGCACACGGAGCACCTACTACGCGCCAGGCCCTGAACTCGACTCTTTGCAAGGACTCTCCTTTAATCCTCACTGGCAATTAGAAAAGCTAACGGGATTAACCCCAGTCAGAAGGCCAAGGTCACCAGGACTAGTGCCAGAGGTGGGGTCGGGACTGCAGCCCCGGAGGTTGCTTACAATGGATAGCCACTTATTTGGTGCAGCTTCGTACCCAGACACCAATTTCTTCTTCAAGAACCCCGAAAATCCGCATCTCCCTCAAAACCCACTGTTTACACAGCTGGTTCGCTCCACTTCCTTCTGCCCCATTTTCCGACTGGACGACCTCTGCCTCGTTTACCGTAATTTTTTAAACCAATTCACTGTTGGCTTCTAGGAGAAACCCTGGCAGCTGCATTAAGTAGGATTTGGGACACTTGGCCTGCCCAGGTGTCTCCCACAAATTTAAAAAACAAAAAGTTTTATCAGGAGGCAGAAGGCACCCACCATCTTGACTGGATGGGACCACACAAAGTGTTTCCAATACCTTTTTGTAGGATATATAGACGCTAATGAAAGGATGATTGAACTATTCTGAGCTGCAGAACTCAGCAGCTCCAAAAACACTCTTTCCCGAGCAATACATTCGTCTGACTTCTAAGTCTGACCCAAGAGCTCACCTATCTGACTTGTCAGAGAAAAGCCCCCGGCTACCTCCTGTTTCTCCACACCGGCCCTCACTGAGCATTTCTTTTTTTCCTGAGCACCCTGGACGGTTCGAGACAACCCCCCCCCCCCCAAGTTCAAGATCAGAGCGCCGGGGCCGTCAAATTCAAGTCTGGATACTCACTGTGCAGCCAGCAGCATGTTCTTCCTGGCAGTCATCTCATTCCGCCCTCCGAGATGGGGTCGCGTGAGATACTCCGCCACGGGTTTACTAGGAAATTCTGCTTCACAGACATAGGCAAAGTCCCGCGCCAAATGAACAGCCTCACCTAAAATCACCAGCAATGACGAGAGACTCAGAAGGTCTGCAGTCACCCCCGGCAAACCTCCCCCTCCTCCTCCTCTAACCAGGAGGGTCCACCCGTCAACCTGGCATCTTAAAATGAAACCACCCACAAGGAAAACCACTCGGCGCGCATGTGGACCTTGCGGTGGGCTCGCTCCCCTAGGAACAGAGCAGGGAAACGCAAAGCGTGTGGAAAAAAACGACTGACATCTTGCACTACCCTGGAATAACGCTAACCCGTCCTGGACACCCCCCCCCACCCCTGCTTAAGTTTCCTGAGACACACCCACGTCTTCCCTCGATAATAAAAGTTAGCCTTGTGGAGAAGCGGGGGAATTTAAAGATAAGCGCCTTGCCCAAAAGCCGACTGGTCACTTCTCTTTACGAAACCGTGACAAAGTCTTTGCTGGGGAACCTTCTTTTTAAACCAGGGTGCCCCATTACTGAAGGAGGCAGGTCTCTGGGATGCTGCTTTTCACCAAGAAAGGCAGGGCTGTGTTTCCACTAGAAACGTTAGTGTAAACAGCCCAACTACTATCCTGGACTACTCGCCCTCTCTTGTCCCAGTCGCCGGGGGATCAGAGGGACGGAAAACCGACAGGGACTCCTCTCTGACCAGAGATGCCCGGGCCTGGCTCCACGGTGCCAAGGCTGGCCGGAGCTTTCCAGAAAGCCCTGAGAGTGGCACCCCACCCCCTCCCCCTCTCCTCCACTTTGCCGCCCCAGACTTCTTAAATCTGAGAACTGCTGTTTTGGCACACACTTTCATACCCAAGGACCTCAGACCGGCTAGTAAGAAAACCTCGCCGAGGCACATTCAGGCGCCACGCACGCAGAACCCACCATTCTCCATGCAGGACAGCTATGCTCCAACCGGCAGCCCCTTTCTCCTGGCCCTGACCTCCAAAGACACTCGTAAAAAGGTAGAGCCGGGCTCTGCCAAGTCTCTTTCAGCACGTAGGAGCGCCATTAGACCAGGGACAGAAAGCGCTCCGAAGATCGCCCGGCCACCAGGCCACCAGGCCACCAGCCCTCATTGGCTCCCCCAGCCCAGAGCAGAACCCAGCGCCCTGCTGATTGGGCGAGGGGCCGCTCTGGCCTTCAGATCAGCCCCTCCGTGCCTCACTCCATCTTCCCGGGCACAGCAACAATGAGCTGGTTTTTGAAAAAAATTATTTCACTTCTTCCCTTAAGCGCCCCCCACCCACCCCCGCCTGGCCCCCACTTATTTTTAAGGCTGTAATTGCATTCTTGGCTCTCTTCCAGCTTGGGGGTACAGGCCCATTCAGTACACGAAAATGTTACATCCTACTGTTTTAGGACTGGGGGACAGGGGCCCCACTAATTTTGTTCTTGGTGCGGGAAAGGAACAAAGGGCTTGTGAACCGGGTTAGCCCCGCATCCACAGGGGCTTTTCTCTTCCCGGACCACAATCCTGATACCCCACAGCTACCCAAGCTGGAAATGGTGCTTCTTCCCACCAAGGCACAACCAGCTTTTTAAACAGTGTGCCGGAAGATCATCCGTCCTCCAAAAACGGGTCCGCTTGCTGGGAATGTCCCAACACCCTAAGGGTGAGAGTTCTTAGGTCAGGGAAACCGATTACTTTTTTGTAGTGATTTTCTGAAGAACACAGAACAGGATACTTAAGCAGTCAGGGACTTAAGTGTGAACTCATTTCCTAAAAATTATTGTGATTCACTACAACGAACTCACGACAACTCTTCTTCATCTCCGCCGGTGACACGGCCGTTTTTAAGCTTTCCTTCAGGGAAGCGTTAAGGACCCAGACGACACAGTGCCAACTAAAAACACCATAAAACCAAAAAACAAAACTCCACTGACCTTCTACTAAGGACGTCAGGAGAGTGACGTGAGCAGCTTTCCGTCTCCCAGCTGGCAGATTCAACCCGATCTTGTCCAACTTCTCCCGCAAGGACCGGCCTCCATTTTTAGACTTGGCTCTGGGTACAAGAAAGTGAAGGGCAGCTAATTTCAAAACACCGCACTTCAAAATTCTAAATTCCGGCAGTGCTACGATCAAAACGGAAATCTGCGAGAGTATCTGTACATTATATGGCTCATAATCAAGGTAATACAGGGAGTCAGTCCCCTGTAATTAATGCTCTCTCCTATCATCCCCAACATTTTCTCTTTCCAATCACAGAACATTCCAAATTGTGCTGGAGCAGATGAATTTACTGTAGCAGCTCCCTGGGGCAACGAAACGCATGGGGCTCCCCCTTCTCCAATGGGGATGCCACCACTTCAGACATGCAATCAAATCCTAAGCAAATGATAATCTGTGAGCACGGTTTTAGCACTTCCTTCTACATCTGGCACTTTCCAAAAGGGAAGGTAATGTACTAAAATTCTAAGCCGATTAGAATTCAGTGTTAAGTATAAATGTTACATAAATGTTAAAAATACCTCCTCGGTTCTTTTTTTTATGTTACTCACGGTCAACCACCCAACCACCATGGCCAGAGCGTGTATGTCCCCATGTACCTTCTGAGAACACCTCCCAGCAAGGAGGCATTTAAGCACTCAGGCGGGGACAATCGCCTCTGGACTTCAGCAACTGTCACTTTGTATTTAGACGTGGAGCTGAGGAGGGACAATCTTCCTGGGACTGAGCAGAAGACCTCGCTGGGATTCATCACAGCCCCCACAAGCTCCTTCTGACAAGGGAGACTCAGAGGGTTCTTGGTCATTGAAATGGGACCTGTAAATAAGATCACAAGTGGCAGTCCCGAAAGCTGCACTTGGGAAAAAGGGACCCTTGCAAAGCACTCACCAAATAACACTGCACGTCGGACTATGTAAATTACAAGCCGATTTTTTAAAGTCATAGTCTTCAAAGATAATTGAATCTGAAATTCACAAGTTAACACCTTACAGAGCTAACTAGTCATGACCCCAAGCATGGAGGGTTTTCATTTTCGAGCCACTGTTAAAATCTGCTTAATTAGAACACTTGTTTTCGAAAGACTGCTTTAGCCCAAAATAAATGGTGATTTTTTTTTCTTCCTCACTCGACAGACGACCAAAATCACCAGACACAGTCAAACCCCCTGCTGAAGACTTTCAGTGTGACTATCGTGGTAAATTTAAAAATACAAACATGTTCTATTACAAATTTCCTGGGAAATCCAGTTTATTTTCTGGGTTTTTCTTCAAAAACCATTTCCCAACTGATTTCAAGCAGTTTAAGTTCCAGGAGCAGACCCTAACTACCTTTTGTCTAGGACCAACTCCATCTCCAGAACAGCCGGACTGTTAATCCCCTCAGTACAGCAAGCTAATTTCTCAAGACACTCCCTGCCTGATCCTATTCTCCAATCCCCTCCCCCACCACCCTGCATAAAGCCCACCTCTCACTCTCTGTCCCACCCTGGTCCTTTTAAAGCTGTATATTTGGTAGGCCAAACTGTTTTAAAACCTTTTCTTGCAGGTTAGAATAGAATCACATCTACTCATTCAACAATGGTCACAGAATCGACCACCCAACTAAGGTATGTGGTGTGGTTTTTTTCAGTGTTAACTCACTCTGGAAGACTAACAATGTAAAAACACCACCCAACTCAAGGGATCGTATTCCCCAAGAGAACACTATGGAGTAACAAATCCGGATTAATCTCTTACTGGAGACAGCTCCTAAGAGTTTTACTACCATCCTTTCTCATTTAATTCGGAAAGAGATCTCTTCTTGCTCGGAAAAACCAACCTTCCTACAGCCCCCGTCAGTCCCTTCCCCAGCACAGATGCCCCCTGTCCGCCACCAAACGCCCCCACCTTGCCAGGTTACATGCGTGGCCCCGGGGGAGAAAAGTTCGCTCTCACTACCTACCTTTGCGAATAACAGTCTGATCGTGCAGAAGCAGGTGCTGATCGTCAACATTCTGGGAAGAAACAACAAAGTTTCTCTTAAATTCGGGGGAGCCTGGGGGGGGGGGTAGAAGCTGGGGGGGCGAGCAGGTCCCGGTTCGAGGGGCAAGAGCCGAGGAGCCGCTCACCTGCACCTCCTCCATCTGGTGCGTCATGTCGTGCAGCCCCAGGTTCTCAGCCAAGCCCGCGGCGTCCAGGGCGTGCGCGTGGGGCAACAGCAGGTCGGAGCGGCGGTAGGCATCCCTGCGGGCGCTCATGGCGCCACCCTCCAGCCCGGAGAGGTGGGGTAGCAGGCCGGCCGGGCGCCCGTGGTGCGAGGGCAGGCCAGCCCCCTCCTGGCTCTGGCGGCCCGGCCAGGCCTGCTGCTGGCTGCCGGTGGGGGCTGGCTGGTGCAGGGGGTTGATGGCAGCGGCGTAAGCTTCTCCCAGATGCGAGTAGGGGTCGGCCGACTGCGAGTAGGCCAGCTGCTGGTAGGGCGGTGGGAAGTAGGGTGGTGGTTGGTATTCGGCGACTCCAGTATGGGAGAGGGGTGGCGCGGGGCTGTAGAGGTGCTGCCCGGCGGAGGAGAGGTGGGGGAGGCGCGGGTTCCCATTGCTGCTCGCGTCGTGGCGATCCTGGGAGAGAGAGAGAAGCAGAAACCCGCTAGTACGAAACCCCGCTACTGCGAACTGACCGCAGCCGCGGCGCTGAGCGGCGAGCCCCCACGGGACCCACCGCACAAGCACGGACCCAACCCGCTGGGCCTGCCCTCCGGCCGGGGGGCATCCGGAGGCAAAGTGCCCCGGGGGGTTCGTTGCAAACCCCCGAGTCCGCGGAGTAAACAGAGACTTCGAAAAACCTGGGGGAACGCGTCCTCAAAGCCCGGCGGCGAAGGCCTGGGCCCTGCGACGCCCAAGGCGCTCTGAAGCGCCCAGTCCGAACCCCAGGCCTTGGGCCAGGAGAAGGCCAGGTCCGGGCCAGGCGAAGAAGCCGGCATGCGGCGAGCACGCCGCGGAGCCCGCTCGCTCACCAGCCCGCACATGGCGGCGCCAGACCAAAGAACCTGCGGCCGCCGCGAGCGCGGATAAAGCGCACAAAGCGGGAAGTGCGCATCTTCCCCGCCCCGGGGACCCTCCCCTTCCACGCCCTCAGGACAAAGACCTCCGGGGGAGCGACACTCCCGAGCAGGCTGGCCACCCGGCGCCGCCGAGCAGCTCCGGGAGGCGCGCACCGCGGCGGGGGCTGCCCTCCCTGCTAGCCGCGTCCCGAACGAGAGGGGATACGGCACGTGAGGCCGCCCTGCCCGGCCACGACCAGCGTCCCCCCAGATCGGGGCACCGGGGGAGAATGAAGGACCCCGAATACTGGGCAACCTGGCCCGCGCACGTCCCTTGCCCCAAGGCTCTCTGACTTAATTCTTAAAGGACTTGTCTCCCGGGGTTCGAGGGTTCACAGGGGTAGCGGGGAACCGGGAGAAACATGGCACTGTCGCCCCCTAGCGGAAGTGCCCGGGCCTGCCGACAGGGGCAGCCCCTTGAGGTCCCGCGGGCGCGCAGCCCTCGCGCGGCCCCCCAGCCCGGGCTCCGCTCCGCCAGCGCCCTGGCGCACACCTCCGACCGCCCGCGTCTTCCTCTTCCCGCTCGCCGCCTCCCTCCCTCCCACTCTCCGAAACTCTAGCTCAACCTGTCCGACTGGCTGGAGCACTCCCGAGCGCTTACGGCCCCATCTGGCCCCAGGGCCCCCCCACCAACACTCCCCAGCCCCCACTTCTCTTAAAAGCCAAACTTCTGTCCTTTTCTTGTTTCCCCGAGGAGTTAGCGGGGCAGGTGACAAGCCCGCCTCGGAGGACTCTGCAAAGGTGTCGCCGGCAAGTCGCCTCGTCTGACCCCTTTGGACGGAGATGTGGGTGCGTAAAAGCCACGTCTAAGGGTTGTAGACGGGACGCTCTTCCGAGAAAAGGGGAAGAAGGGCTGTTTTGCTTCGCGGGAGACCGACCGGTAAGCTCTGCGGGTGGGATCTGCCATTCTCGTCCCGGGCCCTGTTCCCGAGGGTGGATGTTTAGGAAAAGGCCCGATTCAGGAAGAGAGCCCCGGAGAAACGGACTAGGGGGCGCCCGGAAAAGTGGACCCAGTCCCATCGAGGGGCAGAGGCTGGTGCCTGCTCGCTGCTCCCGCGCCCTCGCCCTCGACCCGACCTGGGTCCAGCGGCCCCCGCCTCCCGGGCTGTACTCGGGCGGGGCCAGAGTGCGCCCCTGCGCCCAGCTCACCTCGCAGTCCTCTTCATACTTGACATTATCGGTTATTTTCCACAACATGGCGTCCGGCGTCCCCCAAAACAGTCGCCAGTTCAATCCAGGCTCCCCCCACCCCCCGAGCGGTAAATCCAAAATGGGGGTCACGGTGGCTAGCCGTCTGCCGCCGCCCCCGCCACGCGAGGGCCTCGCTGTCCCGGTCACTGGACGCGCATCGGCGGCTCTGCGAGCGTAGATGCTGCCGCCGCCGCGCGTCTACAAGCCGCTGCCGGGGACCCGGGAAGCCGCGCCCGCACTGTGTGTCCCGGCAATAGCCGGGGGACCCGGGCGCCTTAATGAGAAGGAAATTATCATAACTCCTCCCCGGGGGCCGGCACCAAGGCCCAGGCGCCGGGCGGGGCAGCCCCCAGCCAGTCCCAGCCTAGCTCCGCCCTGCACCCCGGCGGGGCGCCGCGCGGAGAACCAAGCCGCGGGGGGCGAGGAGAGGAGGCGCGTGGGCGGCACCTCTCTGACAGCCGCCGACCAGCTAGGTCGGGGTCCCCAGTCGCGCCTTCCATCAGTCATCCCCGACATGCGAGGTTGGCAGAGCTGGGGCCCGGGATCCACATACCTAAGAGCCCCCCTCTTTTTTCCAACGCGCCTTCCCCCATCCTCCAAAAGACGTTGTCACCTGGAGTTAAGAGACCCCGCGTTCGGATATCTTAACAGCTAGGGTCCCCCTCAGCTCCTAAAATGTCCCACCCCACCCACTCACGGAGACTTAAGGTTTGGGCTGGGATCTTGCAGCCAGAACTCCGATCCCTCCGAGAGACGCCTCCCCTTCCCTCCCTCTCCGTGGTCATAGCGCCGGCCCATTCCTCCGAGGGGCTGGAAGAGCGAAGGCCTTCTGGGGAAGTCTGCCCCGAGCCCCACAGAGCGGGCGGGCCTCCAGCAGCCAACGGCGTCTGGCCGCCATCGCCCCAAGGTGCATCTCCGCCGCTGACCGCGGCTGGGGGTCACGCGCGCGCCCTCACCCAGCCCTGCCCAGCCCTGCCCAGCACTGGCTCGGCAGCTGCCTCCGACGGGCCAGGCACTCAGAAGCCTCAACTCACGCAGGAAAAGAGGTGCGGGGAGGAATACAACCCAGGCGCCACGCGCGGGGGAAGGGAGGAGGTGGGAGAAGAGGGAGGGGCCGGAGAGGGACCCCGCGCGCGGGATGAGTACCCCCGTTCTGCAGATGCAGACGGAAAACGAAAGTTATGCAGAAACGCTGCCTCTAGCCCCAATATTTATTTGCCACCCAAACCTGAACGCAATGCTCAATATTAAAATTTTTTTAAAGAAACGAAATCCATTGGCCCAATTACTGTAACTGACTTTTTTCACTGCAGGGAAAGTCGCTAATTTTCAAGGGCGAATTTTACTGGGACGTCCCGTCTGGCTCCTGGATCTGAATTTAAACATTCTGACAGAATTGGAGAAGGGGACTATTTCGATCTGATTCCGAATCCGGCTGTGCAGTAATTAATACCCGTAGGTACAGGGCCCGGCCTGGGGCGGACGCTGCCTCATCTACAGAATGATCTTCGCACACCGCTTTCCTGCTCCGTCTAGGGGTGGTCTGAGCTCTGGCATGTCTTTAGACCCACATGGGCCTAAAATAAAATAACTGAACTAAAAATGGGCGTCCTCCAAGCGAACGTCCTCTGTTGCCTTAAGAGTAAACAGAGCCGAGGCGACAGTCCTACCAAATGTGGGAACAAAACCTGGCAGTGAAACCACCGGGGGCTTTTCGGGGCTTTGCACTATAAAATACAAAGGACGTTGCACACCCTACCCCGGACACCTCGCTTCCAAAACACCGAGGCCTGCGAGCAAAATAACCGCAAAAGCAGCGTTGCTGGTATGGGAGGAGGGGGCGGGGGCACCTGTGCAACGCAGGAATCAGAACGCGGGCGCAACAGGACGTGGAAGGTTGGGGTCCCGGGCACTCGCGAGAGGGAAGCTGCGCGCCTCCTTCGGGCTCTCCAGACTCCCAGAGCGGTGACGCGGAGGCTCTCCTCCACGCTGGGCCTTCTAGACCCGGGTTTGACTCAAAGACCCCGCCTGGGATGCAACTGGAACAAGTTGTCTCGTCCACGCCGCCAACTTTTCCCCCAGGCAGGTTTGGAACCTGGGCAGGGCAGAAAACGGGCCAACCCCCCCCCCACCCCAGGCCCCGCTGTCCCTCCTTCCCGCCGCAGCTGTGCCCGAAGCAACCCGTAGGGACAGAGATTCCTCCCAGACCGGGGGAGAGGCAAATGGAGCCGATGGCCCCGAGGGACTGCGCGCCTCCTTTCGGGGAGCCCCAGGGGCCTAGACGTTTCCGATACGCTGGGCAAGGGCCATTCATTCCCCAGGCAGCGCCCTGGACGCCCGCGCTGCCCCCCTCTCCCAGGGCACGCGTTCAAGCCAGAGCGCGGCTTCCGCGCCCCGGATGGAAGGCGGCGCAAACAAATGCTCCGTCTTCTCGGCCCTGGAGACCCTGCCCAAACACGCGTACCCCCGGTTGGGGGCGGGAACCCAGGCACGCGCGCGCCGGGGCGGGAAGCCTCAGCCCTTCTCTGAGCTCTAGGTTTCTTCTTCCCTCTGCGGGAAGCAGAGAGCGCATGGCTCCCGCACCCGGGACGGACCTCCCTCCGAAGCCCCCCCCTCGCCGCGGGAAGACCCGGGCCTGCACGGCTCCGCCCCCGAGCAGCCGCCCCTCCGGGAAGGGTACCCCCTCAGGACCCTCCGAGGCTTCGCAGCCGCTCAACCGTCAACAGAATTAGGGGATCCCGGGGGTGAGCCTCGCAGAACGCCACGCAAAATCGGGGACTTGGGGGTAGGTAGAGGGTTGTCCGCTGCTCCCTCTGTCGCCCCCTAGGGGGCCTGCCCTCGCACGCACTCGAAGCCCGGCCCCCGGCCCCCGGCCCGCTCCGACGGCCCAAGAAACCCGAGTCGGAAGACCAGGAGGCGTCCGCGTAGAAGCGCAGGCGGGAGGCCGCCGCCGCCTCCAATTTTCCGTCCCCGCAAACCGAGGAAGGCGGCCGGGCAGGTAGAGCTGGATCCGGGTTGGCCCGAGACTTCTTTTCCCGCCCCAGGGAGGGGGCGCCCGTAGCTGCAGGTGGAGGCCCCCGAGCGCCCTGGAGGACGCCACGCCGCGCAAGGTGTCTGTCCCGCCCCTTGGAGCAGCGCGTGCTCCCGCAGAGACCGCGGTCAGCCGGGTTAAGCAGACCAGCAAAGCGGGGGCCTGCGGCGATCGAAGAGCGCGCCCCTTCGCGCGCCCTACCCTCTATTCCACGACCTCCCTTCGCGGCACCGTCATCCCACTGGACAGACACACTTGGCACCAGAGTCCTCCCAACGGTCTAAGCCCACACCAGGGGCACGCCCTGGGGCGCCACATGCATCATTTCACAGCCACTCCAAAATAACAGCAATAATATAAAAATAGCAGGTTGTTTTGATAGTGTGCAAAGCGGCTTCCTACTTAACCCAGGTTCCGACCCGACTCGGCTTACGGCTCACGTCTGGGCGCGCGGCCACAGGCCGGGGCTGGAACGGGGCTTCGCGGCCTGCAGCTCTTCTGCGCGAAATCTGCTTTTTACAAATGGACAGAGAGTCGCGGCGCTAAGGGAGCCTGCGGGACCCAGGCTCCGGGGAGGGCCCAGGTGCATCTCTGTCCCCGGCCCAGTCCGGGCGCTCGTTTGAAGAGCGCTCGCCAGGTGCAGAGCCCGTGGGTATAGTCTCTAACTGGACAATCATGGCCCCATTTCGCAGCAGGCGAAGGTGAATTTTTGGTCGTTCAACTACCTCAAAGCCACAAACATGCCTGCTATACAAGGCCACCTCCCTCGCGGCTCTCCTGGAGACCTGTTAGAGACAAGCCTAGCTCTCGCCCCCCCCCCCCCAACGCCCGGGGGGACCGCCGCCCTCCGGAGGCCACGCTGGGCTGCAGTGCCTGTCACTTCCCCACTAAATCCCAGGGCCCACCGGGGCGCAGTCTAACCGCTCCGAGCGCAGGCAGCCGGGCTAAGGCTCCAGCCCCGCGTCCCCGGAGGCCTTCTGGGCTCGGCGTCCTGGGACACCATCCACCTCCAGGCCAACTACGCCCGACGGCCTTAACGCATTTCTCTGATCGCCTCCAGGGGACGAGGAGGCCCACTGTGGGAGGCCCACTGTGGCCAGGCGCCCGGCGACGCCGACTCGGCTTTCAGCGGCCGGGAGCCACCCTGCGTCCCAACGCGCACCCTCCCCACCCGGCGGGCATCCTCCCGCACGCCTCTCCTCCCTGCGGGTCTGCCCTCCACCCAGCACCTCTCTTCTCACCCTTAGGAGCTGGAAATTCATGTCGTCACCTCTTCCACTTCTGTTGAGTGGAGGATTTTAAAAATGGGAGCAACGCTGGAAGAGATCCCCAAGGGCCCAGTCGTGTGCCGCAAAGTGCTCCGAGGTTTATTTAATTAACGGAAGGGGGAAGTGCAGAGGGGTGGGGGGGGGGTTCAATTCACAGCCAAAACCGGCTATCGCGATTGGAAGACACACCTGAAAGGTCGTGGTTACTCCTCCCCCGCCCCCTCCCCTTGGAAACTGTAAACTCGCCAATTGAAAAGGGTCTTCCCAGGCGTCTTGAATGATCTTGACGCCTGTGTGACAAGCAGTATGCACGAGGGCTGCTTGCCGCACGAAATTCTCTTCAACGTCCTCTAGGGCTTGCTGGCAAAGGACATTTTAAATCTATCTGGTCTCCGAAGCTAGATCTGGTAACGTTGCCGTCAGTTCTCAGACGTCTTTTCTGGCTCTGAGGGAACTTGAGGCCCCACACAGGGTTCCAGGTCCAGTTAAAACTGAACCAAGGCGCAGTGAAGTTCCCTGCGGGAGAAGGAGTTGGGTGGACTTGGGGCGTCTTCCTTCTTTCCCTGGAGAAATTTGCCTGCACCTTGGTGATCCCCACTATTCGCCTTAAGAACAGGGGTGAAGAGCTGTGGTTACAACAAACAAACAAAACCCCCTAAAAAAAACAAAAACAAAACAGTGGAGAGAGCCCAGGAAAATGCAGTTTTCTAAAGGAAGACAGTCAACACGGAAATAAATGCCA
Organism: Martes martes; assembly: GCF_963455335.1. NCBI lineage: Eukaryota > Metazoa > Chordata > Mammalia > Carnivora > Mustelidae > Martes > Martes martes. The sequence goes on from NC_137896.1 coordinate 5,617,863, forward strand.
TTTGTTGGCTGTATCATCAGTTTGAACACCCGGGGGCCCCTGAGATCACCCCGACCTGCAGGAGGAGAATTTTGATATTCAGAGAAGTGGTCCTTCCTTCCCTGGGTCCTCCATGGTTTTTACACAGAACCTGCCCAGGCAACCTAAAATGCTTCCCCCCCTCCCCGCCCCAGGGAGGTGAGTTGAAAACGTATCCAAGATATGCCTTTAGACGAGAGAAAGAAGTGGGGGGGGGGGGGAGGCAGAAAAATTGCAGGTTTCAACCCCACCTACTGGTAACCTCCTCCCAGTTTCTCTGTTTCCCAGTTATCTTCAAAGGCACGGTTTTTTAAGAGCGCCAAGAGATTTTCATGCTAGAACCATTCATGGAGGGAAATGCATATTTTTACATTTCTCAAAACAAAAACGGATAGAGGCACAGCCACAATTTAGGGTAAAAGGGTTTAAACATGGATTCTTAGCCACCAGCGATTTGGGCAAAAATAGAATACAAAACTACAGGGAAACTGAGCTTGCTTGCAGATATCACTGGGATTTGGATCATTAATATTCTTCTAATCTAAGATCAACACATGCTGCGCTTTCTGGTTCTGCTGCACGGATAGCTCCAAGGCCACAGGCCACACAGTTTTGGGGTAGCCACACCCAGGCAATAGAATAGGGCTGGGGGGAGGGGTGTGGAGAGAAAACTGACTTTATTTCCTTATGGTTGGGCTTTTGGTTTCCTTTGGAAGGGGGCTGCAATTAATGTGTCTCGCTTTAATTTTTTTAAGTTCTTATTTAAGTCATCTCTACACCCAACGAGGGGCTCGAACTCATGACCACAAGGTCAAGAGTCGTTCGGGCCTCGGGCCAAGCCACCCAGGCGCCCCTTAATTGTTTGTTTTTGTTTTTGTTTTAATGAACACACCAATCACCTAACATCCTGAGATCATTTCAGAATTTCATCCAGAGAGGAAGATTTGTATGTTACTGTTGTTGTATATTTCTGGTCCTCTGGGTCTTCATTTCATACATTAAAAAAAAATAATAAATACGAGAGCCACTGTTAATGTCCAAATATATCGTTTGACTCCAGAAACTGGAGCACCTCGTAATGTTACAATTCATAGTTAGGAAAACCTGGCAGGGAGGCAAGGTTTCACCCCCCCCCCACCGCCACCGTCTTTCCTCTAGTGGGGTCTTCAGGGAAGCTGGAGTGGGGCCCCTTTTGGAGAGCTCTCGGCTCTCCAGCAGCTCTGTGGGTCCTTTCGCCTCTGCCCACTCTTTTCAATCCCATAAGCCGGGCTGTAGTATCTTCCCTTTACCCCCGGCACCTTCCTCACGTGGCTCACAAACGTTGGCTTCCCTGGACCCGGTCCCAGGCTCCTGAGTTCTGCGTGTAAGAACTCATTTCAGTGGGGCCTTCGGCCCAAAAACAACAACAACATTTAAAAAGCCAAAATGGCACCATGGCAACCCAGGGATTCAGAGGGGAAACCTTAGCCAGCAAAGATCAACACCAAATTAAAAGCAGAACCTAAAAGAAAGAAAAGATATGATTCCTTAAATCCATGCTATACTATAAAATAAATACCTGTTTCCAACCCTTTTAAACACCAGGCACACCAACCAAAAAAACCTGTAAAGGTTAATACATCTCTATATACATTTTCCTCACCAGAACAAAATCTTTAGCCTCTAAAACTAATAATTAGAAATGTCTTGTACCAACATTTCCTTTTTCTAAGAAGCTTAGATATGCTCAAAGAAGATTCAGATCACGACCCTGCCCTAGTGTATCCTATTAGGCAATAATGAGTGTTTATTTTGTTGGAAGATGTTTCTGCTGCTGCATAAGCAAACCAGTTACAACCAAGTCCAACTGCATTTGTCAGTGGGAAAGTTGTCATGCATCTGGGACAGAGCACAGAGCTGTGATTCCCAAAGGGAAGTCCAGGTCCAGGAGCGTAGGCAGTACCTGTGTGAAAACTCCAAGTTCTCAGGGGCCACCCCAGCCAGACTCACTGAGTCCAGAGCTCTGAGCGGGGAGAGCCGGCAACCTCCATTGTGGCAAACCCCCCAGGGCAGTCCGGTACATGCTGAAGTCGGAGACATGCTGGCATAAATGATTCCCAGGAAAACAGTGTGAAATCTTTTCCTCCCTGGTTCATATGTGAGACTCTGAAACTGTGTATAATGAACCAAACGTGCATGTTCCCAAACCATAGCATATAAATTGGGTTCCTCTATCCGTCTCCACAGTCTAGGTCACATGAACTCTTTTTGTATTAAAAGGATGTTCTTGGGGCGCCTGGGTGGCTCAGTGGGTTGAAGCCTCTGCCTTTGGCTCGGGTCGTGGTCTCAGGGTCCTGGGATCGAGCCCCGAGTCGGGCTCTCTGCTCCGCGGGGAGCCTGCTTCCTCCTCTCTCTCTGCCTGCCTCTCTGCCTAGTTGTGATTTCTCTCTGTCAAATAAATAAAATATTTAAAAAAAAAAAAAAAAAGGATGTTCCTTAGGGGCGCCTGGGTGGCTCAGTGGGTTAAAGCCTCTGCCTTTGGCTCAGGTCATGATCCCAGGGTCCTGGGATGGAGCCCCACATCGGGCTCTCTGCTCAGCGGGGAGCCTGCTTCCTCTTCTCTCTCTGCCTGCCTCTCTGCCTACTTCTGATCTCTGCCTGTCAAATAAATAAATAAAATCTTTAAAAAAAAAAAAAAGGATGTTCTTTAGTCTTATCACAAATTTGTCGTTTAAACAACCACTTTGGGGTGCCTGGGTGGCTCAGTGGGTTAAGCCCCTGTCTTTGGCTCAGGTCATGATCTCAGGGTCCTGGGATCAAGTCCCACATTGGGCTCTCTGCTCAGCGGGGAGCCTGCTTCCTCCCTCTCTCTGCCTGCCTCTCTGCCAACTTGTAATCTCTGTCTGTCAAATAAATAAATAAAATCTTTTTTTTTTTTTAAAGATTTTTTTTTTTTTAATTTATTTATTTGACAGAGAGATCACAAGTAGGCAGAGAGGCAGACAGAGAGAGGGGGAAGCAGGCTCCCTGCTGAGCAGAGAGCCCAATGTGGGGCTCGATCCCAGGACCCTGGGATCATGACCTGAGCCAAAGGCAGCGGCTTTAACCCACTGAGCCACCCAGGTGCCCCTAAATAAATAAAATCTTAAAAAAAAAGAGAAACAACAACCAATTTGCCCTACTCAAAACCACTCCTTTATTATTTTTTAAGATTTTATTTATTTATTTGTCAGAGAGAGAGAGGGAGAGAGCACAAGCAGGGGGAGAGGCAAGGGAGAGGAAGAAGCAGGCTCCCCTCCGAACAAAGAGACCACCGCAGGATTCGATCCCAGGACTCTGAGATCATGCTCTGAGCCACCAAAGCGTCCCTCAAAACCACTCATTTAGACTTTGATTTTGTTTATGTTAAAGAAACAACCCTTTCACTCATGTGTACATGTTATAAAAATTCAATCATTCGTATAGATTTGGGGGAAGGGGAAGAAAAGGCAAGGAAGTTTATCTTTAGTCTTTTAAACTTTAAAATATGAACTTATAATAAAAGAATCTGATGGTTTCTTCCTGTCTACATCCCTTCCCACACCCAAAGGGTTAGATTATAAACCCAAATTTCAGTTACATTCAGGAAAAAACTGGGACTCCAAAAGAAGTGATTGATTACCAGAAACCAAGTCTGCCCCAGCCCCATCCCATCCAAATATGTAAGTCATCTGTTTCTTCTTTTGGACCCCCATCCTTCAGACAAGCCAGAAAACACAGGTTCCCCTCACCTGGACCAGCTTGCTGCCCTAATGAGTCTTGGTGACCCCAAAAAGAAGGGCAAGTTCAGTTTACTTGCAAGGTCAGTGACAGGACAGTAATGACCAAGAACCAGGGTGAGGGAGCAAAATATAAGGCACCAAAAAAACCGTAATCAAGACAACATTTAAATGCAACATTAAAAAAAAAAAAATCAAGGGACGCCTGGGTGTCTCAGTCGTTAAGCATCTGCCTTTGGTTTAGGTCACGATCCCAGGGTCCTGGGTTCGAGTTCCACATTGGGCTCTCTGCTCGGCGGAAGTCTGCTTCTCCCTCTCCCACTCTCCCTGTTTGTGTTCCTGTTCTCGCTGTCTCTCTTTCTGTCACATCGATAAATAAAAATGTATTTATTTATTTGACAGAGAGATCACAAGTAGGCAGAGAGAGAGGGGGGAAGCAGGCTCCCTGCTGAGCAGAGAGCCCGATGCGGGGGCTCGATCCCAGGACCCTGGGATCATGACCCGAGCCGAAGGCAGAGGCTTTAACCCACTGAGCCACCCAGGCGCCCCAATAAATAAAATCTTTAAAAAAAAAAAAAAGGCAAACTATTCAATCCTTTAAAAAAAATCAAATGAGCCCAAGTAACTCCTTGATGAACAAAACATCGAAACTGTAAATGAAGTCGGGTTTCGGTTTTGTGACCCTGTGTTAGTATGCATTGGGAATAGTGCTTTCTAAGCCCAAGCCTCTGTGTCCCCGAGCAGGTGTCTGGTGAGAGATGCTGGCCAACAAGCAGATTGCGCATGAAGGGGCTTTGTGCTGAGCCCTGCTTTTGACTGTAGGACTTTTTAAAAATATTTTATTTATTTTCTTGACAGAGAGAGAGAGAGAGAGAGAGAGAGCTCAGGCAGGGCGAGCAGCAGGCAGAAGAAGTGGGAGAAGCAGGCTCCCCAGTGAGCAAGGAGCCTGACGAGGGGCTCGATCTCAGGACCCTGGGATCACGACCTGAGCGGAAGGCAGGCGCTGAACTAACCAAGCCCGGCAGGCACCACCGGACTATAGAGCTTTATCACGTTTTTGCCAACTGGGAGGATATGTTATAAGTATATATAGACGCACCTGTTTTTCCCTGGCCTCAGGTTCCAAGCATTGCCTTGCCCTGTCTGGCAGGGCAGTGGGGAGGCTAAGGTGCCACCGTCCTAAGCACAAGAAAACAGGGGGCCCAAATGCTTCAACATCCTCTTGCATTCAGGCTTGCGCTTGACGATGGGAGGCTGGTGCTGTCTTGTCTTTCCCGGAAAGAGCCACGCCTCCAACCCTTACTCCCCGTGGTTAAGGCTACAAGGTGGGAGCCCGGCCTCCTCCAAATCCCAGCTCTTTCTACCTTAAGTCCTTCAACGCTCAGTGCCTCATCTGGAACATGGAGAGGATAACCCTATCTCCTAGGGTTGGCAACTGATGATTAAAGGAGATGACGTATGTAAAGTATTTATAACAATTCCTGGCAGGGGCGCCTGGGTGGCTCAGTCGATTGAGAGCCTCACTCCTGATTTCCACTGGGGTCATGATCTCAGGGTTGTGAGATCAAGCCCGGCACTGGGCTCAGGGCGCAGTGCAGAGTCTGCTTCTCTCTCTCTTGGCCCCTCCCCTTGCTCAGTAAATAAGTATATAAATAAGATAAAACAACCCCTGGCATATAGAAGTCTAATGTCTAGGGAAGTTTCCTCATTAGGCTTTTTTTTTTTTTTCTTTTGGCTTTTTTCATATGTCTGCTTGCTGACCTGTACTGACACCATGTGTGCCTTACAGCTCTAAGCCCTTTGCTTGTGTTCTCTCGTTTAATCCTTATGGGAACTCTGGGAACTCCTTGAGGTGGTGGGCTACTACTGTCCTTTTTTTTTTTTTTTCTCCAAATCATTTGTACCACTTTGTTTATTCATTTATTTATTTATTTAGGGAGGGGGAGGGACAGAGGGAGAAGGAGAGGGAGAATCTTAAGCCAGTGTCTTACCCTCAGCATTGCTGAGCCTGATGCTGACCTTGATCTCATGACCTTGAGATCACCACCTGAGCGGAAATCAAGAGTCGAGCAGTTGACCACATCCCCCAGACATTAACAGGATTTTTTTCTCCGCCAGTACTTGAGGTTCTTGGTGACGTCGCCTGGAAGAATGAAGAGGTAGACCAGAGTAGGGGGCAGCCAAGCAAGCTTTGTTGAGTGATAGCAAAGAGATGGTACAAAGCTCCCGAGGAGGGAGGGGACCCGAGAGGGTTGCCCGATTACTTTCCACTCAGGGCTTGCAGGGACGCAGGAATATAGTGGTTGAGTAACACGTTGGGAGCCAGGCAGGTGGCAGAGAGGGGTAAGTAAGACACTAAGCGTTAAACTGCGGATAAAGAAACACACCCCCTAACGAGTTGAGTCCTATTGTCTCTTGAAATTGCCTGTAGCACAGACAGAACGTAGCCACAGGCTGTTTAGGGTCTGGGGGCCCCCAGGGTGAGGGCTGGGAGACTTTCTGGGGTCTGCAGAAATGCAGGTGTATCCTTCCCAGGTGTGACACCTGCCAGCGGAGCTGGGTTCATCCGAACCTGGGGTAGCTAGCAGCACAATCTCTGGGCTCCTTTACACCCTTATCAGCAGGGCAGAAAAAAATGTCAATTTCCTTGCAGTTGCAATGTGGGGAGAGGTTTTTTTTACCAACCCTTCATTTGGCCCAGTCAGGTGGCCCCAAGGAAAATGGTACACCTGATTTGCATCTTTTCAAATATTTGTTGATAATTTGTGTTACTTCTGCAAACCGTTAGTGCTACTTGCCATTTTTCTATCTAGGTATCTTTTCTCTAACATCTTTTTTTCTTTAAAGTCTTTTTACCCTGTTCTTTTTTTTTAAGATTTTGTTTATTTATTTATTTGACAGGGAGAGATCACAAGTAGGTAGAGAAGCAGGCAGAGAGAGGGGGAAGCAGGCTCCCCACCGAGCAGAGAACCCAATGCAGGGCTCAATCCCAGGACCCCGAGTTCATGACCTGAGCTGAAGGCAGAGGCTTAACCCACTGAGCCACCCAGGCGCCCCTTTTTACTTTTTTTTTTAAGGAAACTCTACCCCCAACATGGGGCTCGAACTCTACACGCCCCCCCCCCAGCCAAGAGTCACATGCCCCACTGACTGAGTCAACCAGGTGCATCTCTCTGATCTTTGTTCAACTACATTAATAAATGGTGGTTAATGTTTAAATTTTTGATGCAGCTGGTATGGCGGCGGAGGGGTGAGTTGGAGGGGGCTCGTACTGGTGGTCTAAGGTAGACAGATCTAGCTTTTACTTTTCCCAAAGGAGAGATGAGAGTCACTTGCCTTCGCAGTGTGGATGGGGCGAACTGAAATGCCACTTTTCCTCACATAAGTTGACCTCTATAAACATGGGGGCTTTCCTAACCCCTTATCTGTTTCTTTTACTAGTCTCCTCCTGTGCCCGTCCCAGACTCAGTTCTGGTGACTGTACCTTTTGCCCTTATCTCCAGATCTGTCTTGTCTCCTTGATTCGATTCTTCTGATTTGGTCATTTGTGTTACTTCTGCAAACCGTTAGTGCTACTTGCCCATTTTTCTATCTAGGTATCTTTTCTTTAACATCTTTTTTTCTTTAAAGTCTTTTTACCTTTTTTTTTTTTTTAAGATTTTATTTATTTATTTACTTGACAGAGAGAGATCACAAGTAGGTAGAGAAACAGAGAGAGGGGGTCGACCTGAGCTCGCCTAGCCACCGGTCTTTCTCAGCCTTTGGACTGGAATCAAGCCTGCGGTAGTCTTGGGGTTCGAGCCTGCTGGCTTTCAGACTGGAGCTTACACAGTGGGCGCTCCTGGGTCTCCGGCTTGCTGACGGCAGCTCTCCTTGACCATGAGAATAGTCTCATGGTCAGTATTGTCACATTCTTCCCCACTGCCTCATAGACACACACACACACACACACACACACACACACACACCCCACACATCTCGCTTCAATTTTGAGTGGAATTACTCAGGATGTATAAAGATCGGGCATCTTCATACAAAGCTGAGATTTGGCCTCTTTTAGGTCTAGAAGAAAAAGGAAACCGCCAGCCCTGAGCAGTGGCTCTCAACAGGGTGATTTTATCCCCAGGGGACATTTGGCTATGTCTGGAGATATCTCTGATTGTCACAGCTTCAGGGGAAGGTGCTCCTGGCAGCTCGTGGGCAGAAGCCAGGCAAACTGCTAACACCCAACGGGACACAACATGCTCGCCCCCCACCCCAGGACAGAGTCACTTGGTTCAAAGTGGCAAGAGCGTTGAGGGAGGTTGAGAAACTCTGAGTTAACTTGGATTTGTTCATCAAAATCCAGATGGGTGATGTGGAAGATGGCCAGCATGGCAGAGCACTCAATGACTCCCCTGCAGCTCTGGCCTGGGGCTTCGCATGCCATGGGGGTGGCAGGCCGGGATGGGGGCTGGGCAGCACTGAGGCCCCCCACCAGAGGTGAGGCCGAAGCAGCACCCAGGGTCAGCACTGTCTCCCTCTCCTCTTCAATATGCTCATAAGGGTGGGCATCACAATCAGCCCTTGTGGTAGATATAATTTTTCTTTCCTAATCAGCTTTATTGAGGTCCAGCTGCATACCATGAAATGCACTGATTAAGTGCATAGTTTGATGAGCTTAGAAAATCAAGATACGGAATATCTCCATCATGGGGCACCTGGGGGGCTCAGTCGGGTGAGCATCTGCCTTCGGCTCAGGTCATGATCCCAGGGTCCTGGGATCAAAGCTGGCTCCCTGCTCAGAGAGGGGGGTCTGCTTCTCCCTCACTCTCTGCCCCTCCCCCCTGCTTGTGCGCACTCGCTCTTTCTCACTCTCTTCCAAATAAATTAAAAAAAAAAAAAAAAAGAATATTTCTGTCACCCCAAACAGTCCCCTCCTGTCCCTTTGCAGTCAGGGCCCACCCCCTATCTCCAGTCCCACCCAACCTTCAACCTGCTTCCATCACCATAGATTATTTTAAACTCTTCTCAAGTGACAAAGGTCCTAGCAATACAATGGACACAGTATGTACACCTTACATGCGGCTTCTTTGCTCAGTGTGTTTTGGGGGGTTTAGCTATGCTGTCGGGGCACCGGTGTTTCTTCCCTTCGCAATGCTAAGCAATATCCCGTTGTGTGTATGCCACAGTCTGTGTATTCTTTTGCCTGTTGGTTGACGTGTGGATGATTTCCAGTATGGGACTTGCCTTAGCTCAGCTGCTAGGACATAATTCTATAGCCAAGGTAGCTCATAAACGTCCTCCGTCCTCCATCGCTCTCTCACAGCTCCGGAGGCTGATGAGTCCAAGATCAAGGCTCCTGCAGATTCAGTGATCTTTGGAGGGCCTGCCTACTGGATCGGAGCTGGCCATCTTCTCGCTGCGTCCTCACAGGGTGGGAGGGAGCTCTCTGGGGCCTCTTCCACCGGGACACCAATCCCATTCATGAGGGCGCCACCCTTGGGACCTAATCCCCTCCCTAAACCCACCTCCTACTGTAACGCTCGGAGGATTAAGTTTCCAGGGATGAATGGGGGTCGGGTGTACGTTCAGTCCATTGTGGGACTGTCACAAATAAAGCCACTTTGTACTTTCATGTACAAGTCTTTGTGCGGACATATATTTTCCTTTTCTGTGCTTAAATGCCTAGGACGGGCATGGGTTATATATTTATGCGTACAGTTACGTATACAGTTATATTAAGTTACATATATAGTTTTATATATAGTTACATCTCTGGTTATATACATAGTTTTATATATATAGTTATATTAGTAGTGTGTGGGGGGAGGGGACTTGAACTCACCACCCCCCATCAGGAGTCACATGCTCTTCGCACTGAGCCAGCCTGCGCCCCCAGGAGATATATACGTATTTTAAGGAGAGGTAGCTCAAGCAATTATGGAAGAGTGGATAAGCCCAGGAGAGCTGCCGTCAGCAAGCCGGAGACCCAGGAGCGCCCACTGTGTAAGCTCCAGTCTGAAAGCCAGCAGGCTCAAAACCCAAGACTACCACAGGCTTGATTCCAGTCCAAAGACTGAGAAAGACCGGTGGGTAGGCGAGCTCAGGGGCGACCTCCTCGCCCTCTTCCTTCTGTGGGGCCTTCGTTTGATGGCTTGAGGGCCTCCCTATTGTGGAGGCCATCTCCTTTACTCAGCCCACCCATTCAAATGCTGATCTCACCCAGAAACACCCTCACACACCCAACCAGAAGGATGTTAGACCAAATGTCTGGGCGAACAGTTGCCCAGGTCAAGCTGACACATGCAAGTAACCATGAGGACACCCCAGCAAAGACTCGGGGAAGGGGGGGTCCCCTGAGTTTTCTAGACTTCTCGGAGTTGCTCCCTCCTCTCCATTTCCTCGTATTCTAACCAACTCAGCCTCCCTGACTCTCATCTCAGGCACCCTGGACTGCCTACAGAATTCTCCAGGTCTGGTGCAAAAGGAAAATCCAGGTCCTGGGTAAAAGTTACGATTTTCCAAGATAGTAGCAAGGTAGCAACCCAAGCGCAAGGACCTTCTAGGTGTGGGACCATAGGCAGCCGCACACATCGCACAGCCAGGGAACCGGCTTGCCTCCTCTTAGGTTCTCGGCCTTGTTCTGCTTTCCCTGCCCTGCGTCCCAAGCCAGGAGGCTCCTCTGGGCGGAGAGCTCCATGGTCGTGGAGCACACATCACGGCCTCCCATTCAGGGAGCACGGTCCGGGACACTGGTTGGCCGCTGTCTGAAAAGGGCTCGTGTACTTTGTTCAATTTCCAGTTGTTTACAGCTGGCAGTAGGGACAATTCCCCTCCAAGCGGCTTTGTGAGCCCCGGAAGTGGAAGTCTTGGTCCCTCTGTGATCAAGATGGAGTGTCAGACAATTGAGTTATTTTTCAAATTCCATTGCATAGTAATACATGAGTATATTTGTCTGGTGAGAAAACACATGTGAGAGACTGCAGGTAAGACTCTGGTCTCACGGGATCACCATTCCCAGTTCCAGGTCTCTCTCCGTCCTTGCCCCTGCCTCTCAAGGGGGATCTGGTGATCACTGTCAGGGTAGCCTTGGTCTCAGCTTTTACCTGCATTCCTGAAAACCCACAAGAAATCTAGACTCAAGGGGGCCTGGCTGACTCAGTAGGCAGAGCATGCAACTCTTGATCTCGGGGTTATGAGTTCGAGCTCCACATTGGGTGTAGGGATTACTTAAAAATAAAATTTAAGGGGCACCTGGGTGGCTCAGTGGGTTAAAGCCTCTCCTTAGGCTCGGGTCATGATCCCAGGCTCCTGGGATCGAGCCCTCAATCGGGCTCTCTGCTCAGCGGGGAGCCTGCTTCCCCCTCTCTCTCTGCCTGCCTCTCTGCCTACTTGTGATCTCTGTCTGTCAAATAAATAAATAAAATCTTTAAAAAAAATAAAATAAAAATAAATAAAATAGGGGCACCTGGGTGGCTCAGTGGTTTAAGCCTCTGCCTTCGGCTCAGGTCATGATCCCAGGATCCTGGGATCGAGCCCCGCATCAGGCTCTCTGCTCAGCAGGGAGCCTGCTTCCCTTCCTCTCTCTCTGCCTGCCTCTCTGCCTACTTGTGATCTCTGTCAAATAAATAAAATCTTAAAAAAAAAAAAAACTTTCTTTAAAAAAAAAATAAATAAATAAAATTATGTTAAAAAAAAAAAAAAAGGAAGACACACAGAGGCAGTAGGCCTTCTATGACCTGGCAATTCTATCCCTGGGTATTTGCCGGAGAGAAATGAAAATGTACATCCACAAAAAGAGATGTTCAAGAATGTTCGGAGCAGCTTTGTCTATAACAACCCCAAACTGAAAATAACCCAAGTGTCTGTGAACAGTGGGATGAATAAATACGTTGAGGTATACGTACACAATGGAGTTCTGCACGGCAAGGAAGACACAAGACCCACCGCTCGGCGCGAGAGTCTGCGTGCATCTCACAACGTTAAAGCAAAAGAAGCAGGACACCAAAGTATATCCTGTGGGGGTTAAAGTTCAAGAACAAGGGACCTAATCAATGGTGGCAGAAGTTGGAATAGGGTGAGGGGAACTTGAGAGGTCACAGAATGTTCTAGGTCTTCATCCGGGTACTGGTTCCAGGAGCGTATTTACTCTGTGACTGTTGGTTGAGCTACACACTTAAGATGTTGTGCTTTATTGAACTTTATACAATTTTTAAAAAGTGAAAATAATAATATAACTGACCCCTAGGAAGAAAGCAATTAAAGCAAGTATGAAAATGACAAGGACGTGATTGACCGTATGTGACTGATGCGTTAGGAAAAGTTTAATTTTAAGTATAATGATGACTTTTGTAATATAATTTTTTAAAGATTTTATTTATTTGTCAGAGAGGGAGACAGAGAGAGAGCACAAGCAGGAGGAGCGGCAGGCAGAGGGAGAAGCAGGATCCCCGCTGAGCAGGGAGCCCCTGGTGAGGCTAGATCCCAGGACCCTGGGATCATGACCTGAGCTGAAGGTAGACGCTTGACTGACTGAGCCGCCCAGGTGCCCCTGTAATAACATATTTTAAATAATGTACTTTGTAAGTCTATTTTAAATTTTTGCTTTCTTTTTTTTAAATTTTATTTTAAGTAAGTGTTATGTCCAACGTGGGGCTTGAACTCACAACCCCTGACTCCTAGATCAAGGGTCACATAGCCTTCAGACGGAGCCAGCCAGGCACCCTTAGTCTGTCTTAAATTATATGAGGTCTTTAATTATATTTGTAATTGACACTCAGATATACAAGATAAAAACACACTACTGCTTTAAACTATATAAGGGAAATCAGATTTCAAATTAACATCTAAACATTAGATATTTAAGAGAAAAAATATGTGTTTAAATGTTTTATAAATAAATGGTGTCATAAATTCCTGCTCATATATTATCTTTTGACAACTTGCTTTTTCCACTTAGAAATATATCTTCAGTGGGGGGGTGCCTGGGTGGCTCAGTCATTTAAGCATCTGCCTTCGGCTCAGGTCATGAACTCAGGGTCGTGGGATCAAGCCCCATGTCAGGCTCCTGCTCAGCAGGGAGTCTGCTTCTCCTTCTGTCCCTCCCCCTGATTCTGCTCTCTATTAAATAATTTAAAAATCTATCTATCTATCTATCTATCTTTCTTTCTTAGAGGTGCCTGGCTGGCTCAGTAGAACATGCAACTTTGATCTCGGTGTCATGAGTTCAAGGCCAACATGGGGTATAGAGATTACTAAAAAAATTTGATTAATTAAAAAAAAGAAAGAAAGAAACATACTTGATTGATCTATTTATTTAACTCATGACACTAAGTTCAAGACCTGAGCTGAAATCAAGAATTGGATGCTTAGCCACTTTGGAGAACAGTGTGGAGATTCCTCAGGAAATTAAAAATAGATCTTCCCTATGACCCTGCAATTGCACTGCTGGGTATTTACCCCAAAGATACAGATGTAGTGAAAAGAAGGGCCATCTGTACCCCAATGTTTATAGCAGCAATGGCCACGGTCGCCAAACTGGAAAGAACCAAGATGCCCTTCAACGGATGAATGGATAAGGAAGATGTGGTCCATATACACTATGGAGTATTATGCCTCCATCAGAAAGGATGAATACCCAACTTTTGTAGCAACATGGACAGGACTGGAAGAGATTATGCTGAGTGAAATAAGTCAAACAGAGAAAGTCAAGTATCATATGGTTTCACTTATTGGTGGAGCATAACAAATAATATAGAGGACAAGGGTAGATGGAGAGGAGAAGGGAGTTGAGGGAAATTGGAAGGGGAGGTGAACCATGAGAGACTATGGACTCTGAAAAACAACCTGAGGGTTTTGAAGGGGCGGGGTGGGAGGGTGGGGGAACCAGGTGGTGGGTATTGGGGAGGGCACAGATTGCATGGAGCACTGGGTGTGGTGAAAAAACAATGAATACTGTTACGCTGAAAATAAATAAAAAATTTAATTAAAAAAAAAAAAAGAATTGGATGCTTAGCCAACTGAGCCACCAAGATGCCCCTAAAATCTTTTTTTTTTTTTTTTGAGAGCGAGAGAGAGAGGGAGCGAGCCCAGGTGAGTGGGAATGTTGGTGGGGCAGAAGGAGGGAGAGAAACTTAAGCAGGCTCCATGCTGAACACAGAGCCCGACACAGGGCTTGAACCCACGACCCTGAGATCATGACCTGAGCCGAAATCAAGAATGGGACACTTAACCAGCTGAGCCACCCAGGCGCCCCTTGAAGCTTCTAACCATGTTCTAATACCGCATTTTTAAACTGCTGCATAGAATTTCATAATACGAACTCTGGTGCTTTACATTTGCGACCCAGGGTCAGGCACGTAGGAGGTGGTCGATGAATATTCATTTTATGAATGAAAACTCACCTTTTCTCTAAACTATAAAATCCTCGAGGGCCCAAGAATGTGTTTGTGCATTCCCCACACTGGGGAGAAGCCACATCACACGTACTAGTCGTACTGGTGAACTATAAAATCTCTTTGACTCTGCAGTGCTCCCATGAGTCAGATCTCAGCTCCCTCACCCCTGAGAGGGGGCGGATGAGGCTCAGAGAGGCTCCATAACTCGCCCAAGGCCACACACCAAGTGAAAACTGGAACATCAGGCTTCGGGTTCTGAAAAGTCTGAGCCGAGCCGAGACACTGCGCCTCCAGGGAAAGCTCTGGGGCCACACAGCAGAACGGGAAGAGGAAGTCCAGGGAGGAAACTGAGGAGGGAAGAAGTCAGGAGAGGCTGAGGAGGGGGCTGCGTGGGATGCAGGGTCCCGGAGGCTGGCTGGTGACCCCCCAGCCCCCTCTGACCCTCCTACCCTGCCCATCACCAGCCCGGGGCACGGGGGGGGAGCGGGGGGGGCGCTTAGATCCTGTCTCCTTAGCACACGGGTCCTTCTCAGAGGGTCATGAGGTCATGACTACTTTGTAACCTGTCATTTGCCTCTCTCACTCTGTGCGGTGGAATTTTCCACAGGCTACGTGATGTGTGATAGCAGCACAGACTGAAGACAGCAGCAGATGTGAGAATGCAGTCTGCCTCGTATGAAGCCAGATATTAAAGGGAAGTCGCAGAATGCAAAGAACAAAACAAACAGTACCACCATTCTCACAATATTTTTTTTTTAAGTTTTGGAAAATATGGTTATTTTTTTCCATAGAATGTTCTCCGGTTAGTACATAATGGGTTTATTGTGACTTTGAAATAATTTTTTTTTAAGTAGGCTCCATGCCCAGAAATGGAGCCCAGTGTGGGACTTGAACTCACAACCCTGAGATCGAGATCTGAGCTGAGATCAAAAGTCAGACGCGTAACGAACTAAGCCCCCCAGGTGCCCCTCAAATGAAAATGTTTAAATGTCTCAGTAATTCCCAATACAGTAAATATTGATAACCCACATCATCGAAACCTTCTTGAGAACGTCAATAAGTTTTGAAAATGTAAAGAGGTCCAGGGAGGCTGGGTGGCTCAGTCGGTTAAGTTTCCTAGTCTTGGTTTTGGCTCAGGTCCTGGGATGGAGCCCGGGGTAGGGCACCACACTCAGCAGGGAGTGGGCTCGGGGATTGCCTCACTCCCTCTCAACTCCCCCCGGATAAATAAAATAAATAAATCTTTAAAAAAACCCAACAGGTAGGGCGCCTGGGTGGCTCAGTGGGTTAAGCCGCTGCCTTCGGCTCAGGTCATGATCTCGGGGTCCTGGGATCGAGTCCCGCATCGGGCTCTCTGCTCGGCAGGGAGCCTGCTTCCCTCTCTCCCCGCCTGCCTCTCTGTCTACTTGTGATCTCTGTCTGTCAAATAAATAAATAAAATCTTTAAAAAAATAAAAATAAAAAAAAATAAAAATAAAAATAAATAAAAAATAAAAAACCCCAACAGGTAAAGAGGTCCTTAGACAACAGCACTGACATTCTCTGTCCTTGGGGGGTCCTCTGTACGCCGCCACCGAGCAGGCGCTCGTGAAATGGAGGCAGGAAGGGACGGATGAGTAGGAAACGAATTAGGAATTATGGTTTTGGATACATCTGAGGACAGACGATCTACGGCTCTAAACATCCACGGAAGGAAGAGAAGTGGGGAGGGACGAGAGTTTCCTCCTCTGTCGAAGGACCATCAGAGCCTCCCAGAGGAATGTTCTGCTCAGGTTCTTCCGTGCGAGCAGCCCGCAGAGTGCCTGGCGCCGGAGAAGGGGGGCCGGGGGCACGGACATGAGAGCAACCCTCTGGGAGCTTTGCTATCCTGCCCCCACCGTGGCTAGGCCTCCCGTGGAAGTCTCCGGCCCACGTTCTCCTATCCCCTCCCACCCTCCTCGGCATCCCACCTCTAGGTGTGAAGATCTCCCATGTAACTGAAGGGGAAGAGAAAGTTCTGGAACCACAGAGAGGAAACCCGACAAGATCTGGGCAGAACCGGGGGTCAGCCCATGCACCTTGAGAAGGCAGCTCAGGGGGAGGAGAGGGGTGGGGTCCGGTTTTTCCAGAGCCCCGCTGAGGGGGGCGGCCAGGGTCCCAGGGTGAGTACCCGACCCAAATTCCACCAGGAACGGCTTCAGTCAGACGGTGGAAAGAGGGGAGTGCCAAGCGTTCATCCCGAGGGCTGACCCCTTCATGGGGTAAGGAGGTATCCGGCGTTCCCTGTCCCTTGGCATCTGGGGGGCCGGCAAAGTGAGAAGCGCTCTCTGCAAAGCCCCTGGGGAGCACCGGAAGGGCAAGCTTTGCGTCTGGAAGGCCACTCTGTGGTGTGTCAGCGTCCACGGGTTTCTAAGGCAACTGCTCCCAGCAAGGCCTGGCTCTCCCTGGACCTCGTGTCAGCCCCATATGTCACCTTCCCCCGCCGGCCTTCCCAGCCACCCGCATCCACAAGGTCCCCTCCGCCCTGTGATTCCTTATCTCTGCCCCGAGTTGTCTCTTTTGCATTCCTTCATTCCACAAATATTTACCCATCGCCTGCAACGTGCCAGGCCCTGTGGTGGGAAGCTCCTGGTCAACCAGACCGAGGCCAAAACCCCCACCTTTGGGGGCCCTACTGTTGCCAGTGGGAGACAGACCTTGGCGAAGGATGACACAACTTCCTCAACATTTACAGGGGTGGCGCTGGGAAGAAACGGGGTGCTGCCTCTGGAGGGCAGTCTGGCCTAGTCCTGAGGGCCTCGAAGGACCGCCAGCTCTTTACAGGAAGCTGAGGGGGGAGAGGGGGCCCCAGGCCCTGGGATGTCCTGAGCAGGAGCCGGGCTCCTGAGCTAGTAGCCAAGATGGGGTCAGGAGCTCCGGATTCCCGCCCACAAACACGCCTCCTGTTATCTTCGCAGAGCACGGCCCTGCCATGGTGGGTGTTTGGTAAATACGAGGCTTGTCTTGAACTGCAGGGTGGTGGCCGAGCTCGTCCTTGGAGCACGCGCCCGCTGCCCTCCGAGTGCCTCCCGGGTGCCCGCTCTGGCTGGGGGAGGGTGGCAAGGCCGAGCAGCAAAGTCCATCCTCGCGCAGAGCTTACCGGAGAGGCCTGAGATCCCCAGACAACCGGGAACCTCATCCTAACACAGGGCAGGTGTTACTAAGAAGGAAAGAGAAGGGATGGGACATTGGGAAGGGGCGCGGGACTCCCCACTGCCCGCTGGAGGGATCCCAAGCTCCCGGAGCTTTAAGCCTTGCCCTTGAGGGCCAGGTCAGCCGCTCAAGTGCAAGAGTCTGACACCTGCTGCCAAACCACTTGTTTTAAGATGGAACCATTAATTACCTTGCCTGATTGAGTCACCTTTTAATATGGCCAGTGGCCCTAGCAAAAGCCACCCACAGGCCATTTCCCGGCCAGGTCGCGTGAGGATTCAGATCCCATAGGATCGACGGGACTCACAGAATCCCGCAGGTGTGTGCCTGGTGTAAAGGCAAGAAGGGTGGCTCAGTGGGTTAAAGCCTCTGCCTTTGGCTCAGGTCATGGTCTCAGGGTCCTGGGATCGAGCCCCACGTCAGGCTCTCTGCTCTGTGGGGAGCCTGCGTCCTCCTCGTTCTTTGCCTGCTTCTCTGCCTACTTGTGATGTCTGTCTGTCAAACAAATAAATAAAATCTTAAAAAAAAAAAAAAAGCAAGAAGGGGCAGAGTTGTGTCCAAAAAGGCAACGGTGCTTCATTTAGTTTCCAAAACGCTGGGAGGAGTTTAAGGACACACCCCAGTGATGCAGAGAGGGCCCAAGTCCTCCTAAGGACGCCTACAAGGGATGGCCGAACTCACACTTATTAAAGAGCAGAAACGGCCTAGCTTCTCCCCAGAAGTCACCACGATTAAGAGGTTTGGTGGGTAAGAAAGAAAGAAAAATAAATAAAAAATAAGTAAAGAAGTTTGGTGAGTGCCCTTTGAGTCCTTCTTATATATACTTAAGTCCGTGTTGCCGCACCCCACTTTTCTAAAGAAGGTCTTGTTCCGTGCGATTTCACCGGAATTGATCCTGGGGCAACAGGGTCGGCTACCCTGCGGCTCTGTGACCCGCGCCCCGGCAGCTCGATCTCCCCGCATCCGATGGCGGAGGCTGCGGGAGGCGGGGGCGCTTCTCTCACATTCGCTGACCCCCGGCATCTCGGCGGTGAGCCGCCCGCTCGCTCGCTCCCGCTCACCGCGCCCCCTTTGACCCGCGCCAGGCAGAGCCTCGGCCTCTGCGGAACGCACGTGCCCGTGGGAGGTGGGCGTCGGTGTGTGTTTGAGGTTTGAGGAGGAGACCCATGGGGCAGGTTCCCCGTGGACAGACTGCAGCCCACCGCCCCGACCGCATTTATTTTACGATCCCTCCCATTCGAAGCGCTGCCTCTGTCATTGCTCAGGCTCCCTCGTGGGCGTGGGCCTGCCGCTGTCTTCTGTCCGTCCTGCCGTGCGGGTTAACCGGCGGAGTCCTCCGGTACCGGGATGGAGCGCGAGGGCTCTCGGCCTTGTTTCCACACCTGTCCCTCCTGCTCCAGAGCGGCAGGGTCTGTCTCCTTCTTCAGCTCCCAACCCTACCCTATTCCCACCCGTCTTCCACTCCAAAAAAATCCTGCTTTAATTTTGAGTGGAATTACTGTGAATGCATAAACACATTTTGAGACACCTTGGATCATTATACCGACGGGCTGAGGTTAGGTCGCTTTTATGTCTAGAAGAGAGAGGGGTGGAAAAAAAAACCCAACCCAGCTTCTTCATGCAGAGCCCTCAGGTTAAAAACATAAAAATCCAGACGGGTGACCTGGAGGATAGCCACAAGGGCATAGAGTCCTCAAAGACTCACCTGCAGCCCCGGCTCCAGAATTCTGACACAGCTCGGGGGCAGGGGCGTGGCCAGCCCCGAAGCAAGGCACGCAGCCCAGGGTCAGTTGCTCTTATCAGCCCCCGGATCAGCCCCCTTTTCTCGTAGGAACTAGTCCTATGAGTACAATCAAATAGATTTCTTTTTTTTTTTATTTAATTTACACACTGATCACTATTAGGTATTTTCAATTCAAAACCTTTTTAGTAGACTTTCATTTAGCAAATATTTATTCTACACTTTTCATCCTAGCCAGGGAGGAAAGCCAGGAGCAAATAAATCGGCCACATCCAGGTCCAATATCTGCAGATGAGGTCCGCAGGACAGGTGAAGCAAGACGAGAGAAATGGGGGTGCAGGGGTGGTGGGGACAAGGTGTTCACACCTGGTGCGACTGAAGTGGTCAAAGGGCAGCCTCTCCCCCAGCTGATATATGAGGGATCACAACTTGAAGTTTTGTTTTGCTTTTAAGATTTTATTTATCTATTTGACAGAGAGAGAGAGATCACAAGTAGGCAGAGAGGCAGGCAGAGAGAGAGGGGGAAGCAGGCTCCCCGCCGAGCAGAGAGTCCAATGCAGGGCTCGATACCAGGACCCCAAGATCACGACCCGAGCCGAAGGCAGAGGCTTAACCCACTGAGCCACCCAGGCACCCCAGGATCACAACTTGAATTCATTTATTCATCTTTGACTTTCCTGTCCCTCTCTTCCACTAGAGAGTGTCAGAATGGTGGGGACCTCGTCTGTCCCCAGCAGCCTGGTTGATGCCTGCTGCGTGGCTGGATCTCTCTGTTGGAAAGGCTGGAAGGAGAACCAAGATCTACATCTCAGGGGGAAAAGTGGATTAATCCAGAGTGGACTGGCTACTGCAATCTATTCAATGTAGATAGAGAGCCACCCACTTTACTCACCCATCATGTTTTTTCAGTCTGTTTGAAACGTTCTATAATAATAATAATAACAACTAAAATGGCAATAGGACGTGAGCTGGGTTTGCAGAGCAGCAAAGCTGTTAGGCAGAGTTGAAGCAGGGTCAAGCACACCCTAGTATTATTCTAACGAGGGACATTATTATTATTTTAAAAAACCGCAGTCAACAGTTGTGTGTCTGAGCACCATGCTTGGGAGAAGATTCAGGAAACAGTGTCGACTTTGTGGGCTCGCTTCTCTTCCCTCTCTTCCTCTCTCTCTTTGTGTGTGATGCAGTTTACTTCCCTTCTCCTGCGGCCGTACCCAACGCAGAACCAACCAACTTTACCGCCTAAAACTACTATTAACATTTTCTCTTAACACAAATATTCACTTGCAAAGGAGCAATTGCAGATCCAAGGAAGTACTGTTTACTGGGGGCAGGGAGCGGGGCGGGGCACCGGGAGGGAACCGGTTTGCTTTGCTCCCACTTCATAGCTTTCTGTTGATTTTCTGTTTCAGTGTGTGTTTTTTTTTAAATGACCCAAGAATGCATGAATATACTTTAGCTATAAAATATTCTTTTTAAAAAAATTTTTTTATTTATTTGTCAGAGAGAGTGCACACGCACAAGCAGGCAGAGGGGGAGAGAGAAGCAGGCTCCCTGCCGAGCAAGGAGCTGGATGCGGGACTCCATCCCAGGACCCTGGGATCATGACCTAAGCCGGAGGCAGCCGCTTAACCGACTGAGCCACCTGGGCATCCCTAAAATATTCTTGATATATGTACAAATGTACACCTACAGAACATAGAAATGTCTTTCCTTCTCTCTAGCTTTTTCCCAGAATCACACATTATTCCTGATGATAACCAGTTGCTTCTTTCAGACTCTTTCCTCTCCGGGGCCCTCCCTGTGATGACACCCAGGAGTCCCTGAGTTTCTCCCCAGAGACAACCACGATTCAGAAGACACATAGATGCTTAGAGTCCTCTTTCTACATATTTAAGATATGTCCACAAACGGCTTTTATACCTATCTAATTCTTTGCTATTATACACCAGTCTACCATCTAGTGATATTTTTGGCTGTCTTTCAGCCTTGTTATCTATAACTATATCTCACTTTTAGATATCTGCAGAATAGTCCACTTTACAGAATTTAATCAATAAATAACAACACTAATTTTCTTCTGCGGGTAGAGACACCCAACACGATGACTAAGACTTGGAAGTTTTGTTATTCTAGGAACTGGGAAGATATTCCTGAAGAATCTAGAACTTTTATCTTATCGGGTGGAGGTGAAGCTTTGAGACAGTCTCCACCCCATAAGTGTGGTGATTAAAGGGAATCCCAGCTAGAAGACCAAACAACAAAACAACCCACAGGGACTGTGTCTAGAAGAGCCCAGTGTGTAGGCACAATTTCTCCCCACTTCCCAGGTCTAGATGGCCGGGAGAGGTGGCTTGTTATCAAAGCTCAGCCCAAATGATGAGCGCTCTGTTACTCACCGGGTTCATGTTACTCATACAAACAGGACTGCGGGCACCGAAGCAGACGGGGAAATAGGCTTGTCTGTTTCTGAAATGCATACCACGAAGCTGCAATTTTGGACACCCTTAAAAGATGCTACTGTGCTAGCCATTTGGAGACTCACTGCCTGCCAGGAGCTGGAAGCCCTCTCAGATGTAATTATTAGCGCGCCGCGAGCCTTCCCTAGGCACCAGGCCGGAGGGTAAGTGTTACCCGGTCAATCCAAAACCACCACTGACCACCTCTTCCGCACCGCCCCTGATTACAAGTATTGGGCACAGAGCAGTAAACAAAACAGAAATCGTATCTGCTCCGTGGGGTTTCTGGTCTGTCCGGAGAGACAGCCTCGATCATATATGCAGTGCGGCAGAGGGTCACAGTGTGATGGAGGAAGGAAGATGCTCCGGGCAAAGACAGAGCACGTGCCCTGCTCTGAACCCAGCTTGAAGAACATCACCTACGGACCAGCAGGACAACTTTGGACAAGGCAATTAACCGTCCAGAACTTCTTTTTTGTTATCTGTAAAGTAGTAGCTCACTCACAGCTCATGGGACTGTGAGCCCAAAGGTGCACCCTTTTCAGCACATTAATGGGGACCTCCATCTGTCTGAGAAGCTTGGTGAAGAGACTGTACCCTGTACCCTGTCCCGCTCGCTCACTGCTGGTCAGAGGTCTGGGCACGGCTGCCTTTGAAATGCGGGTGCAGGCACCCCAGCTGGGCTCTCTTCCCTCATCCTGCTGCGAACCTACCCCAGACCTTTATCTCCAGGAGATGGAATTTGTGGTGGTGGGGAATGATATTCTCTACGTGTCGTTCAAACATCCTTTACCATAAATGTGTTCTTGGGATAATAATACCAACTTAATTATTTTCCCAACTTAATTTTTTATTAAATGATCTGGTGTTGGCACGAGGGCACTCAAAAAACTTAATGGACCTAAAAAAGTGGGGGGGCGCCTGAGTGGCTCAGTCTGCCTTTGGCTCAGGTCATGATCCCAGAGTCCTGGGATCGAGCCCCATGTTGGGGTTCCTTGCTCAGTGGGGAGCCTGCTTCTCCCTCTTTTATCCCCCATCTTGTGCTCCTTCTCTTGCTGTCTCTCTCTCTGTCAAATATATAAATAAAATCTTTTTAAAAAACCAACATAATGGACCTGAATAAGACATTTAGTACCCTATCCACGTATATATGAGGGCTTGGCAAGTGGTAAAATGTTTCATTCCATATCAGTGGGAAAAGAACAGGTTAATTCATATGTGACATTAAAAAGGAGCATTTTGCAGTGAAAATGTAAGTCCTTATTCCAAAAAGGAATACGGTGATAGGAAAGAATGAAAGGTATGAAGTGAGAAAGGAATAAACAAATTTAGTAATGGACATAATGTTAACACCAAGGCGTGAAGAATAATGTTGACAAGATTTACTACATAAAAATTTCACATATGAAATACTTTAGTATTAAAAACTACCTGTGTGCCCCCCTCCCCCTCAGGAAAGACAGCAAGTCAGCAGCCTCGGCAAATGGGAGTTGGAGTGTTTCCTTCCGTACAGGTGACTTTCCTCTGTATTTCCCATGTAGGGTCCAGGAGTCACACACGAGTACAAATGCCGCAGGCCGGGCCCTTCTGCAGCCCGTGGTTTTCCTCCCACTGACATGGCCTGGAGTCGGTGTGCATCAGGACAGGTGGTGCTCCTCCAGGAAAGCGCAGCCCGCAGCTGTAGCCCCTCTGGCTGACTGTTGGGTACCCAGCCCTGTGCTCCGCTCCCTTAGCCGTTGCCCTGAATTCTCACCTCCCCCCGGCCGTGCTGGGACTTCAGTTTACTTCCCATTTAACAGATGCGGTAACTGAGGCCCAGAGAACGCACAGGTGTGTCCGGGCTTTGGGACCCACAGGAGGAGAAAGAGCCCAGAACAGAACAGATGCTGGCCCCAATCCTTCCCTCAGCGGGGTGGGCTCCCCAGGCGGGCCTTTGAAAATGCAGGACCCCCACCCCGCCCCACCCCCATGGGAACGAGAGTGGGCAGGCCCAGGAGAGAGCTGAAGGGCAGCCCCTGCCTCCACACAGGTCCTTCCGCCGTCCTGCTGGGATGGAACCCAGTTCCCCCAGTTGGCCGTCTTCCCGGACGCTGGAGCAGGGTTTCTCGAAGCAGGGTTCCCCCACAGGCAGCGGCCGCATCACCTGAGAACGCGTGAGATATGCGGGTGACGGGGCCCCGCCCCGGAGCTCCTGAACCGGACACCGGCCGAGGGTCCCCTCGCTCCCGGAGACCCTGACGCCAGGTCCGGCTGGCGAACGTCTGCTCTGTCTGGGACGGAGGCTGTGCCGGGGGCCAGCGGGGTGCGGCGGGCACAGCACGGGCTCTCGGGGAGTGACCCTCCCGAGGCGAGCCAGCAGCAAGTGCTGACGGACAGGCCGGTCCCTGGCGCAGACGTGCCCTGCAGGCCCGGCAGCTGCGGGCGGCTGTGAACGGGGCCCTTCTCCCGCCGCCTGGAGGTCGGGGCCGCGGGGCACACCTGGATGGAAAGAAGCCCATTCCGGACAGCAGCACCGTGACCCCCGCTGAGTATAGCTCCGGTGTAGGGAGCAAGAGGTGGGGTCAGACCTGGAAACAGGCTTGCAGTTCCTGCCAGTCTGAAACATCTATTTTTTTTTAAGATTTTATTTATTTATTTGAGAGAGAGAGAGAGAAAGAGAGTGAGCAGGGAGGAGAGGAGGAAGCAGGCTTCCCGTTGAGCCGGGAGCCGGAGGCGGGGCTCCATCCCAGGACCCCGGGACCATGACCTGAGCTGAAGGCATTCATTGACTTCTCCGTTCCCCAAGCCATCCACCTCCTCATATTTTAAAATGTTAAAGTATACTATGGATTTGCAAAACAGATGGCCCACTCTGTCCAGCATCCCCGCGGCTGGAATGTCTTTTTCATTTTGCTGTGTTATATGAGTCTGTGATCCACTCACGTCTAAGTACAAAGACAGTTAAAGTGTCCTTCCTGGGGAGCTTTCAGTCCAGACAAATCTAAGACGTGTGGCCCTAACTTCACACCATATCACTTCCTGTCTCCTTGGTCTTCTCTTTAACCCTGATCTCCATACCGCAGTCCGTCACCAACGAAAGAGGCTTCTGGGGACACTGCCCCCGTTAGTATCCATCCACCATTTCTTGATCCATCAGTTGGGTCCACCCAGAGTCCCACTGCAGAGTGCCATGGGTCGCTATCCCTTCCCTTGTCATTCTGTGCACATTGCTTAGTTTTGCTCTCCATATCTCAGTCTTCTAGAATTTAATGCCACAGAGATCAAGACACTGACGCCCCTGCTAGCGCATTGATCTGGAATCGTACTGTTTTGCTTGCTTTAGAAGAACTGTTAAAATCTTTTCAGGTACATCCGCTTTTATTTTACTTTCCAAAATCGGAGAAAAAAGAATTGAAAGGGGCCAGAGACCTTGGTGATTGGCTCCTCCAGGATGAGGGTCATCTTTGATTTTGAATTTCCAGCACCTAACGGGATCAACTCCAGAATGGACAGCTGAGAGACCTGGAAGTCCCCGTCATAACCCAGCGGTCACGTCTCTCCTTAGTACCCGGTGCAGAGAGGCCCTCCCTACAGAGCACACAGCAGCCCAATGATTTCACCGGGTTGCCAGATAAAACACAGGATGGTCAGTTAAATTTGAATCACAGGTAGACAATCTTTCTTTTTTTTAACAAATATCTTTTTAGTAGAAGCAGGTTATACAAATATAATTGATTAAGGCATAACATATACTAAGAACGTATTCATTGTTTATCTGAAATTCAAATTTAGGGCATCCTATATTTATATCTGTCATATACCTACCTATGAAGAACTCTTTTTTTTCTTAAGGTTTTATTTATTGATTCATGAGAGACAGGGAGAGAGAGAGAGAGGCAGAGGGAGAGGGAGAAGGAGACTCCCCACCGAGCAGGGACCCCAATGCGGGGCTCAATCCCCGGACTCTGGTATCATGACCCGAGCCAAAGGCAGACACCCAAACAACTGAGCCCCCCAGGGGCCCCTTTCTAGAGTTTTGACAAAGACTGGAACACAGCTTTCCAAAGGAGGCCCCCAGCCATGGGCTATGGTGTACAGTCAACTGTTTGCAAATTAACTGCTAAAAAGATACTTGAAAATTTACAAAATCATAGGAAATGAAATCAAACGGCAAATGACCGAGGATGGAGAAGGCTGCCTTTTCTTTCCTACTTTTGTGTGCTCTTGGGCCTCGATTTATCTGGATCTTGGGCGTACCTTGGTTTTATAACTAAAAACCAATGATTTCATTAAAACGAAGACCAAACACACACACACAAGGACATGAAAGCCCATTGGAAATGGCCTTAGCACAAGCCCTTCCCTCTGGACCAAGATGCCCAGACTCAGGCAATCTCCCACTTCTGGGGGGTGATGGGAAGAGGCTCCTTTGTGTTCCTGGGTCTCTGTGCTAGGCCCGGGCCGCCCTGAGTACAGAGACCATCTCCTCTTCCTTATTTCCATGAGGACCTACTTTGTGCCATACCCTGTGCTAGAAGGGACCAGAGCTTGTCCTGTTGAGGTACAGAGGGAGACGACTGGGTAAATGTCCACACACACTGGGCCCCCAGTTCAGGTAAGTGGGCTAATTCCCAGCAGCAGGGCTCAGAGCCCGCTCTTTCCTGGCTGACTCTGTCCACTACGGGTCGGGTCACCGGCCTGGGGAGCAGGCCGTGCCGAGGACAGGATGGAGGCCGCGTCTGTTCTCTCCAAATCTCTGAGGTAAAATAATGACGACAATAATAATGAGGATGATGAAACGTTAACCTAAACACAACTTCAGACAAAGTCTTTAGTTCTGACGCAAGTTTTGGTATTTTTAAAAGATTTTATTTGTCCATCTGAGAGAGAGGAGGAGCGTGAGAGGGGAGGAGGTCAGAGGGAGAAGCAGACTCCCCGTGGAGCTGAAAGCCCGATGCGGGACTCGATCCCGGGACTCCAGGAGCCTGACCTGAGCCAAAGGCAGTCGCTTAACCAACTGAGCCACCCAGGTGCCCCTGATGCAAGTTTTTAGGGAAAAAACGATTATTAATGAGAGGCCAAGACTGACTCTTCGAAAGGAAATTTCCAGATTGGCACCGTGGCCTCAGTCACTGTGTCTGTCACGTGGGGAGCACGAAGACACCAGGGTCATCAAGTCAGTGTGATCAGTAAGTGGAACCGTCTACGGGGGCAGCTCGGCACAGCACCGGCCAGGGACTGTCCCATCATCACTGTCAGCGACGACTGAGGCCGGAGGGGAGGGTCTGGCTGAGCATGAGAATGATCCTGACATAAGACGGATGGCCTGGAGGAAAGCACAAGAGTTTTATTAAATCTTCCTTCGCCCATGGGCGCCTTCAGAAGGGGATGAAGCCCCGAAGAAGGCGCCGGGGCAGGAAGCTTCTATACCTTTGAAACAAAGACCAGATAGAGAGTAACGAGACAGAAGGGTTTCCGCTGGAAGCTGCAGGAAGTGACTAGGAATTGCAGGGGTGGGGGGCGGGGAGGGACGAGCAGAAGATAAGGTTCTGTTCCTGGGCTTGTCTGAACAGATCCAACTCAGCCCTGATTCCCAGTCTCTGGAATGTTCTCCGCTTCCTAGCACAGGGAGGGCAGGCACCTTTCTCATGGGAAATTTTATGGGCTGTTTTTAGGTAGAAAGGAGGAGTTCGGGGAGCCCTGCCTGCATCCGCTGTTTCTCAAACGCCTTCAGGTCAAAGTCATCCATCGGCCAAAGCAGCATAATCAGGGCGGCCCGCTCTGGGCTCTAACCAGCCTTCCGCGCTCCTGCGGTGCGCGTGTGAACACGGACGCTGCCGAGGGACGCTGTCGCTGAGAGCAAGTCTGCACGAGCTCCTCACGCATCGGCCAGGACGGCAGGGGCGGGAGATCGGGTACCCCTGCCGCTGGGAGCACATAAGGGTGCAGCCCCTGGGGAGTCGTCTGCAGGCGCCTGTGAGTCACCAAACCCACTTCTAGGGAGAACCTCCAAGGACTTAAGAGGGGATTCAAATAAGAAGGTGCGCGTGAATGCACGGAGCGGCTCTGTGCCCGAGAGCCAAAGGTGGAAACAGTCCCAGCTGGTCACCGGCAGACGGACACACCAAATGCCACTCACCACCCAACGGAACCAAGTGTGAAGACTTGTCCCCATAGGGACGGACCTCAAAAAACATCATGTAACGTGAAAGAAGCCAGTCACGAAAGAGCTCATATGACATGACTGCACGTATAGGACATATCCCGAATAGGCAAATCCGCAGAGTGACCGTTTCATGGGTCCGGGGTTCCCTTTCAGGGGGATGGAATGTTCTGGAACTAGACAGAGGGGACGCCTGCACCACACTGTGAACGTATTACATACCACGGACTCATGCTTTAACATGGTCTTACGTGATGTGGATTTTAGGTCCTGTGACTTTTCCCTTGGTGTAAAAAAGTGGCGTATCAATACGGGAGATTTATACCAACTTAAAAACCTGCAGAAGACGTTATCAATACCTCCGCGGGGAATAAAGGAATAAAAACATGAAGGGGAAGAAAACTCCGAATTCAGACAGTGGCCGTGGGGAGGTGTGGAGAGCCCCCCGGGGCTTCAGCGCCGGCTCCCGTGTCCCAGGAAGTCTTGGTCTGTCAGGCTTCCTCTTCTCGCTTCGTGCCTGAGATAGTTCACGTCGGAAATCCTTCTGGAGTGAGACGGGTCAGCCTTTTTCTTCATCATCCTGGTGTTTCTGGTACCACTTCTCTTTTCTTTCTACCATTTTCCTGGTGAGATTTTACTTTACGCATTTACCGGTTTGCCAGATCTGTCCTTTCTTCGGGACGACTGAATGAAGCATCTTTTTTTTTTTTGTCTTTCAATAATATTATTTCAAAGGATCAATGCTCCACTGATGTGAAATGACACGTTTTACCATTTACCAAACCCCCACTGAGTTGACTGCTTTTCCTTCTACTAGTAACCATCTTCTGTTCCTTTCGATCAAAAATTGGAATAATCCAGGAGTGCCTGGGTGGCTCAGTGGGTTAAAGCCTCTGCCTTCGGCTCGGGTCGTGATCCCAGGGTCCTGGGATCAAGTCCCTGCATTGGGCTCTCTGCTCAGCAGGGAGTCCGCTTCCTCCTCTCTCTCTGCCTGCCTCTCTGCCTACTTGTGATCTCTCTCTGTCAAATAAATAAATAAATAAAATCGTTAAAAAAAAACTTAAAAAAAAACTGGAATAATCTGTATTTTCGCCACAAGGACATGTTTGTAGCAACCAAAGCTGAAGCAACACGTGACAGGTGCGTTTCCCACTGTCTCCGTAACCCCACCTTCTGGAGGAGGTCTGGGCTAGGGTTTCCGGCAGGACGAGGGAGCAAGAGGCTAGCTGGAGTGCCACCAGTTTCGTGGAGCTTCTGGATGGTCCTGACTCCTTCAGGAGAGATGAGGCCCTCTCAGAGAGCTGTGTCCACCGGCTTCAATGCCACGCCTCCTCCTCCCTTCACCAGTCTCCTTGTCATCCAGCACGTTCTACTTTGCCAGGCAGAGGACCTGGTGGGTGTCAGAGACAACAAAGGACTGAGCGGACCTGGGCAGTCGGCCCCCACGCCACTGCCCAGAGCTGTTCAAGGGCGTGGGGATTCCAATCCCATTTTCAGCCCTCACTAGCAAGTGACCTAACCTCTCCGTGCCTCAGTTTCCCCACATCTAAAATGGAAATGACATTCTCACCCTCTTGGAGTTTGGGGGGAGGGAGAAGTGAAAAGCAACGTCTGCGAGGCCCATGGTGTGCATCCCCGGGGGGCCTCAACCTTAAGGAGGGACTCACTCTGCGCTGAGCTCAGTGTCCATGTTTCTGGGGCACTGGCGCTGGAGAAGACCCGACTAACTCTCAGACTGGTGTGAGTCACATGTGTCATCTTCTCAAGCTGGCCTTCCCCGGCCCCCGGGGTGCACCAGGTCTCTCACCATGTGATTCCCTATCTCTGCTCTGAGCTCTCTCTTCTGCATTCATGCATTCCACAAATATTCATGGAGCATATACTGTGTCCCCAGAGCAGTTCCAGGCATTTGGGATTCAGCAGTGAACAAAAGAGACTACAAATCCCGTCCTTGTAAATTTTCCATTCTAGCAAAAGAACCTAATAACTAAATAAGTCAGATACACAGAGTGTCAGAACCCACCAGGAACCCAGGGAGAACAGGCAGGTGAGAAGGGACAGGGAGAGTCCACTCGATGGCATTTCCACAGGGCCTCCCCAGTTGACATTTGAATTATGACAGTTTGCAGTGTTTCATTCATCAGTTTCCTTCTTTATTGCCTGTGGGTCGATGTCAACACACACTGGCATCCACTGCAACGTGAGAGCCCCAGGTTCACTGTGGTGTCCCTAAGGACTACCTCAGTCCCTGGAACATTCGAGCCCTCGATGCCTATTCACAGAATGGCAAGGGACACCCCCCTCTCCAGCCTGTCAGATCTCGGGAAAAAAATTATGTTCCCGTGGAACAATGCAGAACTAACAGCCCCTCAGAAGAACTTCATTCAAATATCTTACATGGCTTTGCCCATTGCCCACAGCTTCCCAGTTTCCATTCTGGTCTTAAGGAAAAGCTGCAAAATACAAGTGGACAGTGGGAATAAGAATGATGGGCGCTCAGATTTCAGGAAAGGTGACAGTTTAGCTGCAAATGCACCTGATTCAGGCTCACAGTGTCATCACTGATGCTAATAACTTTATCACCCGGGGGACCTGGATGCCACGTGTCAGGGTGCTGATGCCATAATCATAGCGACATTGTCCTGGGGACAAGGGTCAGGGCCAGGGTGCTCCTATGACTTGTGAGACAGGGCATTTTTGAGAGTGGGGTGAAGCTAGTAATTACTCTAGTTCCGGAGATGCCAGCCGGGAGGGTCTAGGACACCTGTCTAGTGGTTCTCAGGGGGTAGGAGGGGGTCGATTTGAGCCCCGGGGGACATTGGGCAATGTCTGGAGTCATTTGTGGTTGTCAGGACTTGTGGTGGGGGTGGGCGGAGTCCAGGGCTGAGGCCAAGCATCCAAAAGTCAGCAGGGAGGGACCGGGTTTGACCTTTCACCTGCTTCAGCATGGGATTGGGATGCACTTTTCAGGCTTTTTTGGAGGGGTCTAGGCAAAAATTTCATTGTAATTTTAATTTCCTGGCGGCTGCCCAACCCTGGCAAACAAACAACAACTCTAATTGGCCCGGGGGAGCCCCATGAGCTAGCAGGATCAGCCTCTTCCCCAGTGGAACTGAGCCGCGCAAAGCGCCCCTGCCCCTCTCCCGCCCCCCCCCCCAAGCCCCCACTCCGGTTCCTGTTTGTTTCAGTGCTGCGTGTTTTCCAAGCGCCCAGAATACAATCCCTTTTGTTCCTGCCGCAGAGGTAACAGATTCGAATTTTGCATTTCTAGGCCCTCATCTGGGCAGTTACGTGAATATCAATGCGCGACCGTCCGGCCTCAACTCCCGCTTTGTTCTCTGCGCTCCGCCCGGGATGGCACCTTCCCGGGACTCCAGACGCTGCCCTTAGCGCCGGGGCGGCCCTCCATTGTGTGCATATATCTTGATGCGCAGCCCTCAGCCCCTGCCCCCTTAATGGACCTCAGGTCATTCCAGTTTTTCCTGTTATTACGAAGGCAGATAAAAGGAGCTTCCCCGCGCGCACCTGCTGGTCCCGGGCGCCTCTGCCGAGAGGTTCCAGGAGCTGAAACTGCTGAGTCACGGGGTCTGCTCAGACTTTAGAGGGCGCTTAAAAATTCGCCATCCGGGCTGAGCTTTGAATGCCGCGGCCATATATCCCCTAAGTAAGTGCACGGGGACGTGGGTTCGTTTCCTCCTGGGAGTAAGAGCCGCGCCGGGGAGACCGGACAAAGGCATCCCTTAACATCTGTCACTCTTAAGAGGAGACGGAGTTTATCAGAGCCCAAAACTCCCGTCTGATTGGATGGTGATAACTTTGTGAGGGCCAAGCCCCAGGTATGGTAATTACAGGAAAAAATCCTGTTTGCTGGGGACACTGGGGTCAGGCCCCAGCCCAGCACCGAAACCAGACCTGAGAGAGGCCAGTGCGTGGGCAGTTTCTCCCGCTCCCGGGGCCTGCCCTACGGTGGAGGGCGGATGGTTATGGGGCCCTGTCAGGTGGGAGTATGGGGACCGTAATGACCCCGTCACTCACCAGTCCCTGGGCGCTCGCTGCGCGGAGGCCGCGGGCCGGCCGTGGGCGCAGCCCTGGTTCGGGGCTGAGGGCGCTCCTCCCCGGCTGGGGTGGGGGGGCCTCCCAGGACTTTGGGGCGGCACCTTTGAGCCCCGGTCTCTGGAAGGGAACAGCTACCAGGCTTAGGGTCTGGACACTTCCCAGGCAGCCGCTGAGTATTTGCATGTAAATGACAACAGCTTTGGTCGCGAAGAGACGCACCCGGTCTGCGCTCCCACGGGGCTCCTGATCTAATAGGAAAGATGGATTTAATATAAAATCACACACACGGAGAGTCACAAAGTGTGGCCTGGGCCTAGGAGTGGGGGGAGGGGGGCTACTCCCGGTAGAAGGAAAAGCACTTGACCTCCAGTGTACCTACAATTGGGCAAATTCTGCCCTTTCAGACTGTGGTCTTCAACAGATCACTCAGCCTCGCGGCGCCTGGGTGCCTCGGTGGGTTAAAGCCTCTGCCTTCGGCTCAGGTCATGATCTCAGGGTCCTGGAATCGAGCCCCGAATCGGCCTCTCTGCTCAGTGGGGAGCCTGCTTCCCCCTCTCTCTGCCTGCCTCTCTGCCAACTTGTGATCTCTCTCTCTGTCAAATAATAAATAATCACTCAACCTCTCTGAACTTTCCTACAGAGTAGAAATAATAGCCATAGATTCATTGTATGGAGCTGTGCCCATGTAATTTATCATCTACAGAGGAACACTTTGAGAATAATAAAAGGGCACAATTGCCAATGAGGCCAGGAGGGTGGGCATAAACCAGCCTTCTTGCAGGCAAACGGGTACATGGCCCCCCAGTCATGCAGACACGTGGTGTCTACCCGGCCAGAGCCAGGGTGCACCTGCCTTCATGCTTGGAGCGGGAAGTCCTGTCCTGATTTAGGGATGGAGAACTTGACCCTCACCCGCAGAATCCACCTGCCCCGTATTCACCTGGAAAAGTGCGAGGAGGAGTCAAGATTTTCATGTAGGACCCTTGGGCTCCAGAATCCAGGAAGGCAATTACCATGCTATCCTGATGTTAGGTTGAAATACTTGCCTTTAAAGGGTTGTTGAATTGCTGAGAGGGGATCAAGTTGTCTGGCCTGTAGGAGGCGCTCGGACAAATGGGAACTGTTACTCGCGTTAGCAGTGAGAACTAGAATCGGTTGTTAAGCAATACTGAGATCAGGCAAAAGTCACCTCTCTGCCCGTCCGGGGAAGTACCTGCCCCTGAAGATAAGATTACGCATCAGCTCTCGCTTCCAACCTCACCTCCCTGGCCCACCATTCCAAGGCTCTTAAGTCAGAACCTCTGCCCCGTCCCCACCCCACTCCTTGCCTTGCAAGACCCGCTTCAAAAATCCCCCAGCCAGGGCCCTAAAGCCCTATAAATACCATCCCTAATTTCCCTAATTTGAGACTCTGTTGAAGCTGTGTCGTCCTCTACTGCAGGAGGTCTAATAAACCCCATGTGCTCGAGCAACAGGTTTTTCTGGTGGGATTGAAGTCTAGGAAGGCATTTAAAAATGTTTTTTTTGTTATTTTCCTAAATACAAATCACTAAATGTGGAAGACCTAACAATGGCCCCCAAAGACACTCACATCCAGATCCCTGGATCCTGGACTGTGTCAACCTGCATGGCAAAAGATACTTTGCAGACGGGGTTAAGTTAAGGATTTTGAGATGGGAAGAT
The DNA here is from genome assembly GCF_963455335.1 of Martes martes. Classification (NCBI taxonomy): domain Eukaryota; kingdom Metazoa; phylum Chordata; class Mammalia; order Carnivora; family Mustelidae; genus Martes; species Martes martes. The sequence goes on from NC_137896.1 coordinate 5,651,249, forward strand.
CATCCGGGATTATGGGGAGGGGTCGTGTCATCACAAGGGTCCTTACAAGGGGAGATCAGAGTCGGTCGGTCGTAGATGCTGTGATGGAACCAGAGGCTGGTGGCTTGAAAGATGGACGCAGGGAGGGGATCCTGGCTGGCTCAGTCAGTTGAGCTTCTGACCCTTGGTTTTGGCCCAGAAACAATCTCAGGGTCATGAGATAGAGCCCCGTGTCAGGCTCCACACCATGTGGGGTCTGTTTCAGATCCTTTCCCTCTACCCCCGCTCATACTCCTGTGCTCGCCCTCTCTCTAAAATAAATAAATAAAATTGATCCTTAATAATAATAATAAACATGGAGGGAGGCACCCTGAGCCAAGAATGCAGGTGGCAGCTAGAAGCTAGAAAAGGCATGGGAATGGATTTTCCCCTAAAGCTCCCAGAAGGAGCCCTGCCAACTTTTTTTTTTTTTAAGATTTTTTTTTTTTTAAGGAAATCTCTACGCCCAACGTGGGGTTCAAACTTACAACCCCAAGATCAAGAGTCCCATGCTCAGGGGCGCCTGGGTGGCTCAGTGAGTTAAAGCTTCTGCCTTCGGCTCAGGTCATGATCTCAGCGTCCTGGGATCGAGCCCCACATCGGGCTCTCTGTTCAGCGGGGAACCTGCTTCCCTACCTCTCTCTCTGCCTGCCTCTCTGCCTACTTGTGTTCTCTGTCTGTCAAATAAATAAATAAATTAAAAAAAAAAAAAAAAGAGTCCCATGCTCTACCGACTGAGCCAGCCAGGTGTCCCTCATTTCAGACTTCTGTCCCCCAGAACCAGGGAATAAATCTGGGTTGTTGTAAGTCACTGAGTTTGTGGGCCTCTGTCACAGCCGCCATAGGAAACACACACACCAGACGGTCCAGCGTGAGAAACTGCGCGATCGGTTTTTCACTTGGTGCCGGTCTCCAGACCTGGATTACCTGGTTCAAATGCCTCCCCTGACACTTCCAGGCGGGGCGACGTTGGTTGAGTGACTCAGTAACTCTGGGGGCTTTGGCCTCTCCATGTATAAAATGAGGACGATACAAGTAATTACCTTGTGAAGGTCCCGTGGTGGAAAAATGAGGGCTAACGTGTAGTGAGCACATAGTAGGTGCTTCATACATACATCTCAGCGCTGCGGTTAGGCAGGGAGGGGTCGCCCCTCCTCTATCTTCTCGGGATGGAGTAGAGAAAGAGCCCGAGTTCCTCGGATAACCGGGCAGTCTCCCCTCCGAGTACTAACCCCCCGGCCCTGCCCGCCTCGCTCCCGAAATCTGACAAGCTCAGGCGTATTCTGGGGGCTGCGGGGGACCTGGCCGTGGACAGCAGCCACTCTCAGTCACGCTGTTGCTGTAGGTCACTGGCACTTAACTCATCCCCTGGCATTTTACGTCTTAACCCGCACAGCCAGTTGTGTCTCCTCCCAAATAACTTCCACGGGTCCATGGTGTGTCCATGGGTCCACGGTGTGTCCACGGGCCCACGGTGTGTCCACCGGCCCACGGTGTGTCTTTCGAAGTGGCCGCTTGCCTCTTAGTGGCAAATACACATGTACAAGCGTGACGCAAGGTACAGGAGGGCACCCAGGCCACGGAGGGGAGGGGAACTGGTGGGGGGTGGGTTTCCTTCCCCCCCCACCCCTTCCCCCCCTGCTCCCTCCCCCTTGTCCGCCCCCTCCTTTTCTTTGTGCCCTAGATTTGCACAAAATACCAAGGAGAAGGAGAAAGGCGAGGATGGGGGTGGATAATAATGCCAGGGGTTTGAAACCGAAGTTCCAAAGACGACAGAAAAAGAAGGAAACTGTAAGTAGCTTTTCAGGAGGTTCTTGGGTTGGGCTGCCCACCTCTCTCTTACGCACACACAAGCGCACACACACACACACACACACTTCCAGGGGTGGGAAACTCGGGCTTCAGGAAGCCGTGGACGCCCTGACGTGTGGGCGAAACCTGGCGTTCCTGGGTCCCTGTGAGAAGGGCGCAGATCTTGCCCCCGAGCGCCCCCAAAGATTGCAGCCTCTGACCTGAGAGGTGCTGGGGGAGCGGCAGCCCCGCGGCCCCCACCCTCCTCGCTGAGTCTGGCTGTTCCAGGCCCCGGACGTGGCCTCATGCTCCGTCCAGGCGTCAACGCTGCTTTCTCGAATGGGGGTGAGCGCGTGTGTGTGCACGTGTGTGTGTGAGTGTGCGCGGGGAGCCGGGCCGGGCATAGAGCACCCACAACACCGTGTGGCTGGTGGAGCAAGGTGCTCACACGCGCGGCCCCCATCGCAGAGGAAGGGCCAGGACCACCCAGCACGGTGGGGGAAAGATACAAACCGCCCCAGGCCCGGGTCCTGGACTGCCTTCAAAATGGACCCAGGCATCCCTAACGACACTTACTTTTAATGTTATTCTGAGAACAAGATTTTTCTGAAAACAACCAAATATGGTCCTAGTTCAAAAATAAAAAAATTGGAGGAGGGAGTGAATGCCTTAATATGCGTGTAGATTTTGTGGGTGAGAGGTGGTTATCCAATACACCGTGGGAAGTTCCATTTAGAAAAGTCAAAATAACTCAATAAAGCAGAGCTTTATTTTATTTATTTATTTATTTATTTTGGAAGATTTCATCCATTTATTTGACAGAGAGAGACATAGCGAGAGAGGGAACACGAACAAAGGGAGTGGGAGAGGGAGAAGCAGGCTTCCCGCTGAGCAGGGAGCACGATGCGGGGCTCGATCCCAGGACCCCAGGATCATGACCTGAGCTGAAGGCAGACGCTTAACGACTGAGTCACCCATGCACCCCTAAAGCAGAGCTTTAAAATGAGAATATGGAGGGACCCTGGATGGCTCAGTTGGTTAAGCGTCTACCTTCCGCTCAGGTCAAGATCTGAGGGTCCTGGGATCAAGCCTCACCTTGGGCTCCCTGCTCGGCGGGGAGTCTGCTTCTCCCTCTCCCTCTGCCCCTCCCATGGCTCATGCTCTCCCTTTCTATCAAACAAATAAATCAAATCTTTAAAAAATAAAATAAAATGAAAATATGGGACTTGAACCATAAGCCGCCGGCTGGGCCATCTTCCCAGGTGGGTGACCAAAAGGGCAGGCAGACCCCTGTGGGAGTAACATGGGCCCCATTTTGAAATTCTGCCGGACCCTCAGAAATTTTGATTCAATGCGCCTTCATCTGTTTCTTTTGAAGTTGAAGGCTTTGAGCGCCTCTTTTGTAGCATGAAAAGACATTCCAGGACCATCTTGTTGTACTCCTGCCCCAGCCGTAGGACCACGTGGCTCTCTATGGCATCCTGTTCCCTCTCAGCACAGAACAGAATTTAGAAACCAAGATCAGGTTGCTAAGTGTATATAGGGCTCCTGGGATGTCGCTGCTCCCAGGCCCTCTAAGTGGACAGACGTGGGAAATGAGTGTGCATGTATGAACATTTACATCTGTATTTACTTCTACATCTGTATTGAAAACCATGCATTTGTATCAATCCTTGCAATTCTAAGTCAGTTCCATGGGATTCATTCTGGCATTCTTTCCTTCCATATTTGGACCTCTTTTCTCTAATACTAATACTAAGAAACGTGGATCCTGTGGTTTTCAGTGTATTTGCTTATTTTCCCAATCCCCTGTGTCCAGCACATCTCCTGGACCCCTGACCCCTGGCTCTCAGACACCCCCTTAGGTGGACACCACGCCCGGCAGGGCTGTCACCTGACCCTGTTCCAAGGGCCACCACAGGAGGGATCCATCCCCGTGTATGTTCTGTGTCTCCAGGTCCATTAGACTTGATGACACTTTATGGACTTTTGAATCCATGTTCACAAACGATATCGCATTTGTTTTATTTCTTACAGTTCTATTTCTTACAGTTTCTTCTCTGGTATCCTACCAACATAACTCTAGCCTCAGAAAACAAGATGCACGGAGCACCTGGGTGGCTCAGTGGGTTAAGCCTCTGCCTTCAGCTCAGGTCATGATCTCCAGGTCCGGGGATCAAGCCCCACATCGGGCTCTCTGCTTGGCAGGGAGCCTGCTTCCCCCCCTCTCTCTGCCTGTCTCTCTGCCTACTTGTGATCTCTCTCTCTCTGTGTCAAATAAATAAATAATATCTTAAAAGAAAAGAAAAAACAGGGGCGCCTGGGTGGCTCAGCGGGTTAAGGCCTCTGCCTTCGGCTCAGGTCATGATCCCAGGGTCTTGGGATCGAGCCCCATGTCGGGCTCTCTGCTCAGCAGGGAGCCTGCTTCCTCCTCTCTCTCTCTGCCTGCTTCTCTGCCTACTTGTGATTTCTGACTGTCAAATAAATAAATAAAATCTTTAAAAAAAAAAAAAAAAAAAAAAAAAAAAAAAAAAAGAAAAGAAAAAACAAGATGCACAATTTTCTTTCATTTTTTTTTTTTTTTTAAATCCTCTGCAGCCATATAAGGATTATCCTGGTTTGGGTAGAACTTTCCTGCAAACTCATCAGGGTCCTGTGGAGTGTCCCCTGGCTGGATGTTAGACTGCTAGGACAGGTGGATACAGTAATGTTATGGATACAGGTCTCTCGGGGTCCCCTGAGGGGATGCTGGAACGTTCTAGTTGCCAGAAAATGGTCAGTTTCCTTTAAATTTTCGAACATGTCTGTATAAGTTTGCCCCGAAGTATTCTCTAATTTTCTAACTGGTACAGTGTCTGTACTGCTCCTTTTTTCATTCCTAAAATGTGTATTTTCTTTTTAACCTGTAAGGCCTATGATCAGGGTTTTATCTATTTGTTTTTATTTTTGAAGAGCCAATTTTTGGTTTGTGGGTATGCCAAATTGATTCTAATGAATTCTTATTATTTTTTCATTATCTTCCTCCCATTTTCTTTGGGTCTATCTGCTGTTCTTCCTATAACTCGTTGAATTAGACATTTAGCTCGTTATATGTGTGTGGGGCCATCTCCTTCCCTGTAGGCGTCCCCTGAGCCGCCACCACAGGGCTAACAAGTTGGGTTTTCATTGTCGTGCTGTCGTAATATTTTCTCATTGACATTATGATTTCTTACGTGACTCATGAATGTCTTCAAACCTCCACAAACATATAGGATGTTCCTGGTGTTACACAGAAACAATAAATATATAAAATTAGAAACCCAAGGACAAAGTGAGTGATTTTTTCTCTAGCAAAAGTCCAGTATAATTTTTTTTCCTCATTTACACCGAAGACAATATTTTATTTTATTTTTTTAAAGATTTTATTTATTTATTTGACAGACAGAGATCACAAGCAGGCAGAGAGGCAGGCAGAGAGAGAGGGGGAAGCAGGCTCCCCGCTGAGCAGAGAGCCCGATGCGGGGCTCGATCCGAGGACCCTGAGATCATGACCCGAGCCGAAGGCAGAGGCTTAACCCACTGAGCCACCCAGGCGCCCCAAAGACAGTATTTTAAATGCACGCCGTGTGTGTCTTTCCATATGACTTACAGTTTGTGGGGTGGCACTAACACGTGTCTGTGCCTGGGCCCCCATGAAGATCTTGAACTGGTCTGCAGAGATGGTCGCGGTCCCAGGCAGACCAGAAGGAGGCAAGGCACAGGGGCAGAGGAAAGATGTCTCCCCCTGCCCCATTCCAAGGAACCCGGAGGCACTGGGCATGGCAAAGAGAGCGCAGAGTTCATCCTCCGTCATGCATGCATCTTCGGAAAACCATTCTCCCACCTCCGGTCTGCTGTCTGCCAAAGGACTCCCGTGGTTACTGATCCCAGGCCTTAGTCAGAAGTAATTCCTTCCAAGGAGACACACAATCAAGGGCAGAGTCATTTCCTGGGAGTGCCTGGGTGGCTCGATCGTTAAGCATCTGCCTTCGGTGCAGGTCATGATCCCAGGATCCTGAGATCGAGCCCACATCAGGCTCCTTGTGCCGCTGGAAGTCTGCTTCTCCCTCTCCCACCCACCCTGCTTGTATTCCCTCTCTCTTTCTCTCCGTCATATAAATAAATAAAATCTTTAAAAAACAAAACAGGGACTTCCCATCCACAGGGTTGAGCACGCTGTGCAGGGTTGACGCTGGGACACGGGGTAGCCCCGCAGCTGAATGCTTGGGGAAGGTCAGTGTGTGGTTTGGGACCTGCCTCTGCTGGGGGTTTAGGTGCCAGGAGCCTCAGATCGTCCCACCCGCCCCTTGGCCTCTCCCAGGACTCCGGGGGGCAGATCCTTGTTCTCATTTAAATGAAGGGGTTGCTGTCATCCCTCAAGGGGACTCGGGTATTTCCAGCAAGGGATGCCCCTGCTCCTTTTCCCAGGGGTATACTGTTAAGGGGGTAGGAAGAAATTCAGGGACACTCCCACTTAGTACCTTCCTAACTTTGGAGGCATCATTCGTCTGGTTCCTCAAGCAGGTGGGGGCTGGGTGAGAGGAGGAAATGTTTTTCTTTGGGCCCTGAGTTTGCATCACGGCCCTGAGGCTGGAGCATCAGACCCACCACTTGGTTTTCTTTATTTCATTTTTCAAAAAGCAGTGAGTGAAGGTCAGAGCACGTGGGTGCTGCAGTCGGTTAAGCATCTGCCTTCGGCTCAGGTCATGATCCCGGGGTCCTAGGATCGAGCCCCTGCTCCGCAGCGAGTCTGCTTGTCCTCTTCCTCTGCCCCCCACCCAATGCTCTCTCTCTCAAATAAATAAAGAACATTTAAAAAAAAAAAAAAAAGCAACGAGTGAAGGTAATCAGTTCCCTCCAGGTCATAGGGAAAATCGTAAACTCTGATGCAACACGTCCCTTCTCATGGCCTCTTTATAATCCCCCCAAAGCACTCAAAGCTTCTGAGTCTTTACACTTTGGTGAACATGAACCCCGTGTCCAGAGTCAAGAAGAGACGGTTCCCTTCTGGACCCCACCCCTCCCTGGTCTTGGGCACAGCACAACAGCTCCCTGAGCCTCGGCGGTCCAACATCTGTCCGGCAGGAATACGCCTGTTCGCAAGGCTGCTGGGAAGGTTAACCAGAATGCCAAGGTTATAAAGGGCGTGGTTCCCCAACCCCTCTAAGAAAAAGTATTTGGTCGATGGCGGGGAAGAAGCAACCACTAGACCCACCCAGCCCCCCCCCCCCAGGGAGCCCCTCCGCCCTGCTGCCCCTCACGGTCCTCCTCTGTAAAGGGGCAGGTGCAGGCGGACGTTTACTCTGCGCACCTGGAGCCCAGAGCCGCGCTCACGGGTTCAGTGCATGCCTCCTCGTCAGCACAGGGAAGAACTCGGCTTCCAAAGGGCCATGACCTCCACGGTCTCTGTCCTCACTTGCCTAGTTCCTGAACCCCATTTCGGGTGCCCACCTGGGACCCTCTGCCCTCAAGTGTCCTCGGTGAAGCAGGGCGGGGGGGGGGGGGTGTGCAGCAAGTCTGCATTCTGCAAAGGCAGCCTGGAAGAGTCTGGACTAGGTCCTCTCTCCCTGTGACGGTTTCTTCCTCTCTAAAATAAGGTCACCCTAATGACCCCCAAATCTCTTCCACGGGACAAAACGTCCAAACCACCCAGCTATCTCATTTTCTTGTTCTAAGGTAACACTGAAGACAGATTTCACCCTCAGAAAAACCGTACCCATCAACCACAATCAGGAGCGTTTCCAAAAGTCTGTGATAACGAGAATTGTATTTCTCACTGGGTCCTTACCGGAGAGATGAGAGTGTCGCTCGCTGTCCCCACGATTCCGAGGAGAAACTTGAATCCTCATTAGCCACTGGCTGGGAGTGGACTTGAACATAGACCTTTAGACCCCAGATCTGGTGGGAGCATAGACTGGGGTCCAAGTCCTGTCTGCACCACGGCAGGGGCCCGGGAGCGCAGGCCGGGCAGTGTGTGGTCCCTGGGTTTGACCACAAGATGGCAAGCTGACTCAAGGCAGGGCCATTAACGGGGGTGGGAGGGGGCCGGGGGGAGGGGCTAGGTCATCTGGTGTCACAAATGCGTGTTGACGCTCTCAGCTAATAATTGATTCACCTTCTCCTGTGTCAGATCTGGCTTTCCAGGGATTTGCAATGAAATTTAAAAAAAAAAAAAAAAAGGCTAAAAAAGAAATCGGACCAGGCGGTATGTTTCATTTCCAAAGGGCTTCTCGCCTTACTGAGAATAAAATTGGTAAGGTCGGGTGAGACCGGGACGCTGCTCCTTCCTCATACGCTTTCTGACAGTTCTGTGATCTGTGATAGAGGCAGAGAAGGGGCTGTGGGTGCTCCAGGATCCGTGCCCTCCAGTCACAGGACGCCCCGTGATTCGGAGAGCGGAAGCTACACCTGGTTGGAGGCCAAGAACATAAAACCCAGAACTCTGGTTTGAGAGTTACTTCATTCATTCCTTTGTTGCATTCATTCATTCATTCATTCATTCCTCAGTATTGATCCAGCCTCTTCTCTGTGCCAAGCGCTTGCAATACTACGAACAGTGATGCCACAGGGTGTCACAAATATGCCAGAGCCAACCTCCTATGTCCCTGGGGCCCTCCAGCCAGTCCGATGTCTATACTGGCAACAATAATATACATGAAACAGAATTAGCCAAAGGTGTGTTTCAAATTTCAGAAGACGGCGATGTCCTGTTGTTCTGATTTAACACGGGAAAGGCAGAAACCAATTCTGTACCATGTTATTGGCATAAAAGGCCCACCCATCAGGAAGAAAGAAAAACCTGGTTTCTATGAAGCCCAGTTAAGTATCTTTTTATGCGAGCAAAGAATAAGTTCGTTATCGAGTCTCTGCTTTGGTTATTTCATTTTCTGGTGATCTGTCCCCATCAGTTGATCACGTGAGTCCCATATCGGGTAGAGATTTGTGTTTTTCTAGTGCCATGTAATTATTCATGTGTAGATGTGATCCTTACCCCATCTCCACTAAGCCCTAACAAAGAAGTCAAGTAAAGATTGTGTGCCTGTTATGCAAACACAGCTTTCCTGATCTCTCCTCAGGGAAGAGAGGAGATTATGACTCAGTTTTTTGATCTGATAGGATTTTGTTTTGTTTGGGGAGGATGAGTCAGGGAAGGCTTCCTGGAGGAAATGACATCTAAGCCAAGCCAAGGACAGAGGGATAAAGAGGAGCTAACCAGAAGTAGGGACTTGGGTAGGAGAGGGACGGTACCCAAGAAAGGAGTAGTGAGTACAAAGGCCTGGAGGGGAAGGAACATTCCGGAATGTGGGCACCTGTCCCTGGATCTGGGACCTGGAGGGCAGCCTGGCAGGGGAGGTGAGAGAAGCAGGGAGGGGCCAGGCTCTGAAGGGTTGTGTCAAGCCTTAAGGAGGTCAGACTTCACCCTAACAGCAATGAGCAGAAGCACCATGAAGTGGTTTTTAAGCAGGGACTGACCTGATGATTCAATTTTCATTCTAGAAAAGATCTCAGCCACGACAGCAGCGTGAGAAGCCAGGGCTGGCGATCACTTAGGAGATCGAGACAGGTAGGAGTTGCTGGTGGCCTGACCTAGGGTAGCGTGTGGGGGGTGGAGAGCGTGGACCTGAGGGACATCCGTGGAGCAGAATGACAGCTGGAGGTGGACGGGGAGGGTTGCAGGGGCAGGGAGCCAAGGAACCAGGAATGACAGCTCGGGCCTCTGGGCTGGGGGGCTGTCCAGTCCCACAGGTGAGGAAGCCTGGGGAAAAAGAGCTTTGTTCTGGATACATGAGGTGTGGAATGCCGAGGTATTCACTTGGGGGTGTCAGTGGGCTGTCCGTTGTGAGGGGACAGCAGGACAGGAGGGACGTGCATGGGAGCCCCTAGCCCCTAGAGCATGGGAAAGCCACAAGAAGCCAGCTCTGAGAACCCCACACTGAGACAGCAGCTGGGGGTGGGGGGAGGCCGGGAAGGAGGCCGGGAAACCTTGAACATGGCAGAAGGGAAGTGGGGAGGGAGTTTCTGGAAGGAGAGAGTGGTCCGCTGGGTCAAGTGCCTCTAAGAAGCCCCAGGACAGAGGACTTGAAAGTGTCCCTTGTCTAGTGGAATCTGGGCGCCGGTGGCCCCGGCAGGAGCGAGTTTGCGGGGCCAAGTGGGCAGGAGAATGCGTGGGAGTCGAGGAAACAGAGGCTTAAGGCAGAGAAGGGGGCTGGAGGCCTGTGGGGTACCCGGAGCTCAGAGGCTTTCTGCCCTTTAACAGGGGAGCAGCTCTGCAGCTGATGAGATGCAGGGGAGAGGGAGGGAGGGATGAGTCAGGAGGTGGAGAGAAAATTAAAGACTTGCAGTCCTGGTGGGGGTGGAAAGGGTGGGAGCTGGGACACCGTGTCCGGGCCTTAGGTAAGAGCAGGCTGTGCATTTCCTCCATAAAGCAGGACAGACAAGGGAAGGGAACGCAAAGGGAGGAGCGGGCTGTGGTGACCACAGGACCGCACCCTTGGGTGCTGGAAGTGAGGAGCCGATCTCGGGGCGTGATGTGGCTTGTCTCCGAGGTCTGAAGCAACTGGCCCTAGGGGGGAATAGACTTGGCCCTCGAGTGGAGACCCAGCCCAATGCAGATGCCCTGGCTCACCCACCCGGACGTTGGCAGCCCTGGGCTCCCTTCCCTGCACAGGCTGCATGCAGGGGGAGCTCCACCCAGCCAGAGGCAAGCCAAACAAGGCCCGGAGAAAGCTGTTACCGGGGGAATGCTTTAGCAATCCTTCAGGTCTTGTCTCTGCAGAGAGGAGATGAGTAATGGACAAAGGGCCTTAATCCTCCCCTTAATCCCGCGGTGCCAACAGAACCGCCAGCCTGCTTAGTGAGGTTCTTAGGACGAGGCTTAGGGTATTTAAAGAAAAAGAAAGGGAAGGCAGAAGGGAGGTGGGAAGGAAGACAGAGAAGATTCCTGAATGTCAGGGAGCTTGAAGGGGAGAAGCTGGTAGGCAGGGGAATGTTGGCACAAGGCTGTAAGTCAGTCACAGCTGTCACGAGTCCCCTCCGCAGAGCGCCAAAGTCAGGGGCTCTGTGGGGGTCCCCACAACTCTGCAAGGACCCTTGTTCTGCAGATGGGGAAGCCAGGCTCAAAGAAGGTAAACACGCGGGCTTGCCCAGCCAGTGAGCCGCCAATCCAGAAGCTGAGCCTCTCGGAAGGCAAGGGGGCGCAGGAGGCATCGTGGTTTTGGGGTCGTGGGAATCCTGTTAACTGCGAGATCTGAGAGAGGTTGGGAAGACCTACCTTACCCTGAGGTTTAAATGAGTTCCTATTTACCAAGTACGTGGAAAACCTAAGTGCTATATAGTGTCTGGCCGCTGCACTTTGAGGTCATCTCCCCACCTCCCCATCTCCATTAGCACCCCAATATCAAGGCTGTCCAGATGAACATACCATCTAGAAGGAAGGGGTGAGCTTCCTAAGATGCTGCTTTGAGACCAATTTCTACATTTCAAGTAGTTCCCACTCCTCGCCCTCCTCCTCTTACCTGTAGAATTTCAGAAACTGTCCGTCTACTTTTGCCGTCATGGTTATTGTGTTTTATTTTATTTTATTTTAGGTGATCTTTACACCCAACATGGGGCTTGAACTCACGACCCTCAGGTCAAGAGTGGCCTGCTTTACCTACGGAGCCAGCCAGGTGACCCCTGTTATGATTATTTTAATTAAAATCGTTTGGGCTCAAAGCGAGAGTTAGCGGATGATACTCTGTGAACAATGCTTAACTTCCCCAAAAGGACAAAAGACGCCCATGAAAGGTCTTAGCCACGTTTCTAGGTCATCACTCTGGCAAGTTCACTGAACAACCAAATCTGTCTTTTTAGCCGCATGTGAATAAAATGAGAACCAGAGATGATTGAAATTTGCCTCAATCAGTAGAATTTCATTCTTTGCTCTCTGGGCTTCCCACCCCTACTTCCGGTCCTTACTGCAAGGCTCTTTGAAAGATTTTTTTCTTGTATTAAAATAAAGGCTTTAGGGGCGCCTGGGTGGCTCAGTGGGTTAAGCCTCCGCCTTCGGCTCTGGTCAGGATCCCGGGGTCCTGGGATCGAGCCCCACATCGGGCTCTCTGCTCAGCGGGGAGCCTGCTTCCCACCCACCCCCGGCCTGCCTCTCTGCCTACTTGAGATCTCCGTCAAATAAATAAATAAAATCTTTTTAAAAACTTAAAATAAAATAAAATAAACGCTTTAATACTTTTTAAGGAGGAAAACTGAAGAGCATCCAAAAGGAAAAAACCATGTTTCGTTCCTACTACTACACTCGGCTCACACCAGATATATGGGGGAGGGGCTCCCAACCAGTTCCCCACCTCCCTGACATCAGCGGGGCGCCCGTGATTGAATTCCCAGCCTTAAAGCAGACGCCCCCCCCCCAGGTTAAGGCTCAACCTGTATGTCTGTCCCCCACTTCAGATGCCGGGCATCCAGAACCGCTGACCCCCTGGCTGTAAACTAGGGTTCCCGTGACCTGCCCTGGGGGTTCAGTCATTTGCCAGAGGGCTCACAGAACTCAGGGAAATAGTGCAGTTGCTAGATGACTCGTTTCTTACGAAGGATGCGACTCTGGGGCTGCCAGGTAGCAACGATGTCTAGGGCAGAGTGTGGGGGAAAGGACCAGAGCTCCGGCGTCCTCTCCACGCCCCCCCCCCACGCCCCCACCCCCGCACCGCCGCAAGGTTCACCAACCTGCGGGATTTCTTGCGGAAGTGTCATTCCTTAGGCAGGACCGAGTCCATCACTGGCCTGTAGTGTGATTGGCTCAAACGCCAGCCCCTCGCCGCTCCCGAAGGGTCAGGGGGTGGGGCTGAGAGCCCGGACCCGCCCAGCACGAGGTTGGTTACCCCGGCAACCAGCATCCCGCCGAGGCTCCCCGGGCGCCGCCCCCTTCTCCAGTCATCTCATTACCCTACAAAGAGACACATCATTGGAGATGCCAAGGGTGACAGAGCTCCGTGCGGGAAATAGGGGCAGAGACCAAATATGTATTTATGATATCGTAGCATCTCGAAATGAGTACGGAGGCATTCGCAAGAGTCGTTTCTGTGCCACAAACTCTTTAGGCAGGTGGGCATCTTGGGGTTCCCTCTGCTTGTCTGCTCCCCATGACGCTTTGGAGTCCTCCCCTGGGATTTTTCGACGAGTTATCTTGTAGTTCCTCCCTCCTAGCCTTCAGGGAGGAAGACACGAATCTGACTGGGCCAAATTCTAAGACACCGAGTACAGTTTACTGAAGGGCCAGGACAGCTCGGACAGCTCTGACCCCAGCATTCCAGCCTTCAGGTTCTCATCCTCGCTGTGTGGTCTCTTGTCCCGGCGGCCAGGTGGGAGTGGACCGGCGGTTGGCAGGAGATAAAAAAGGCTACCCTGTCTCTCTGTCTTCGCCTCCAAGCCAAGAGATGCGGCTCCACTTATGAACAGCCTGCCTTCGAGTTTTGCCAAAGCCGGGTTGATACTAATGAAGCCGACTGTTAATTTGCCTTTGCCTCTTTTATTTATTTATTTGACCAACAGAGATCACAAGTAGGCAGAGAGGCAGGCAGGGAGAGAGGGGGAGAAAGCAGGCTCCCTACTGAGCAGAGAGCCCGATGCGGGGCTCGATCCCAGGACCCTGGGATCATGACCCGAGCCGAAGGCAGAGGCTTTAACCCACTGCGCCACCCAGGTGCCCTGAGTATGTCAGCTGTTTTTAATGACTCTGGGAGACTGTCTTTGAATGTCACGTTGCATGGAGAACGGACGACGGGGGTCCCATCCTTTTATTCAGGATATATATATATATATTTCTCTCACAACCAGAGAAAGTGAAATGGGCCTCGCTGACAACCAGACACAATGTTTCCAACAGAACAGAAACTGTTGGGAGCAGGTGGCCGATGAGGCCGCACGGCAACCATAAAAATGACACAACAGCCCTGTCTTCTCACAGGAGTGGCCGCCAGCTCGTCAGAGTCCGTTCCCGCCCCGCTTCGCTCCAGCTGGATCTGCCTCCGTCGTTAAGATAGTTGCCCAATGGCCCATCTTTTCAACAGCGTCCAGAACTAGCCCGTGTCTCGCTTCCCTTCCGAGAAGCAGCCGGTGCAGCCTCCAGCTCCCTCCATCCTCCCCTTTCCAGGAATCACCTCGGGCTCCTCTCCTGGGGGGAGCGGGGGGGAGGGGCTTGCAGCGGCAGCAAAGTCAGCCCATCTGCCTCCGATGCGGTCGGTGGGCGTCTACATGACACACACGTGTGGGCGCACACACACACACACACACACACACACGCCACTCAGTTCTGAAGCTTTTCACTACGGAAACAGAATCACGACTCCAACCGTCTCAACCTGTGGGAGCATCTTCTGTCCCGTAAGAAGAGTAGAAGCAGAGCTGGCCCTGGGCTTCTGCTCGATTTCCAGCTCTCCGGGCTCGAGTTTCACCCCCATATCTGCCTCGTTGTGTCATCGTGGTTCCAGGTGTCCTGTCTTGTCCCAGAAGGGCATCTCCTTCTGGGCGGCTCACGTAGGAGGAAGGAAACCTTCCCCAGGAGTCCCGCACCAGATACCCGCCCTCTTCCCTCATCACCCATAATTCCATCCCAGACTCCGGCCCGAGATGCCTACGGGGAGGAAAATGGCCACTGTGACACATTAATCTCAAAATACTTGTCCAGAGCGGATGGCAGCACCACATCGGGGGTTTCTGAGGAAAAACCAAGAGAACAGATGTTGAATAGACGCCCCCACAGTGCCTGTGACGGTCCTACAGTGTTGTTTGTGTGCGCCTCCTTGAGTGTGGGCTGGTGGCAAAGGTCGGCTTATCTTCCCAGTCTAAGATCTCCCAGTTCTCTAATGACCACGTGTTGTTTCATAATAACACAAAATAGAACTTCAAACAAATTTCAAATAAACTTCCAAGTCCAACATTTTTTTAAAGCAATCCTATCAATTTGAAAAATGAGCAAAATGATTGCCTCTATGTCTTTCTGGCTTTTCCAGTTTCTCTATAAGTGGGTTGGGAGGTGACGTGTACATTTGGGGTATCGGACACCATAAACCTGGGCTTGAGAGTTTGGGTTTTTCAAACTCCACTATTGGTACAAGAAACACCCTCCTGGCTCAGGAGGAGAAAGGCTCAAATATTTCAAGTGAAAATGCTACTAAGGAAACTTGGCAGAAGCCCAAGGTTATAGGGTGCAAAGACTATAATTCCTCTTTTATAAAAAAAAAAAATTTTTTTAAAGGAAAAGCATAGGAGGCAACACTTTCCAAACAATTGTCTTCTTCAGGGGCTCCTGAGGGATCCAGGGCAACAAAGAGCCCCACGTCATTCACAAATCCAGGTAAGGTTTCTGCCTCAGGAAATTAAACCCACAGAAGAATCTGGAGAGTGCCCTGGAACTAGAAGAACGGGTTCAAGCCTCTGCCTTAAATCCTCTCTGTTGATCCAGCAGGAAGACCCCCAGCCCAGCGTGATGTACAGTGGACCCGAGCAAGTAAGGCATCCTTTGCTCCGAATAAGGCAACGCTGAATTAAGAGAAGAAAGATTTCAAGGAGCTCCTTGTATACTGCTGGAGAACAGCTTGATGTGAAGGGGACCCAGGGCAGGGACCAGAGGGACTGTCCTGGACTCTGAGGACAGCGTCATCGGGTTTCCTCAGCAGGGGACCCAACTATGGGTTTGCAAATTTGCAGAAAGATCCAGGTGATCGTATCCATGGGTCATGAGAAGTGACTCAGAAAATGCCCCTTTTTCGGCCCGTCAGAGCTTGGAGATCATGTCTAGGCTGGGAGAGGCTTTGAGGACATTACTTACTGCTTCCGAGACTGAGAGGGCGTCTTCCCATGGAAAACCAGGTTTCTAGAACATTCGCCAGGGAAATGAACGTCCTCGGTACAGCAGCTTTGGAAACTCTAGTGGAAGGGCAGCAAAATGTAGTCATTAAAAAGGATAGTGGGGCGCCCGGGTGGCTCAGTGGGTTAAAGCCTCTGTCTTCGGCCGGGGTCATGATCCCAGGGTCCTGGGATCGAGGCCCGAATCGGGCTCTCTGCTCAGCGGGAAGCCTGCTTCCCCCTCTGTCCCTCTGCCTGCCTCTCTGCCTACCTGTGATCTCTGTCAAATCAACCAACCAACCAATCAATCTTTTATTTTTTTTTTTTATTTTTTATTTTTTTTTCCAATCAATCTTTTAAAAGAGGATAGCAAGGGTGGAGGGGGGACGCCTGGGTGGCTCAGCTGGTTGAGCACCCGCCTTGGTTTTGGCTCAAGTCGTGATCTCAGGGCTGTGGGATGGAACCCTGCATCAGGCTCCGCCCTGGGCGTGAAACCTGCCTTAAGATTCTCTCTCTCCCTCTCCCTCTGCCCTGCTCCATCTCCAGAAAATAAAAGAGTTTTTAAAAAGGTAAGGAAAGATAGTTACTGACTTGAAAGATATTCATAGCGCATGGCAGGGCTGGCAAACACCGTTAAGTGCCAGAGAGAAATTTTCGGCTTTGCGGTCCATATGGTCTCAGAAGCCGCCGCAGGCAGTATGTAAATAGTGCGCCTGCTGTCCCGGCACCGGCACCTTGAGTCGTTGTGACAGAGACCATATGGCCCCCAGGGCCCCAAATATTTATATAGTTTCCGGCCCATTACTGGAGAAGTGTGTGGCTTTTGGACTCTATCGGCTGGATTAGGAGCCAGGCGAGGGAAGGAAGACGGGAGAAGCTGCTTCCTCGAAGAGTCCCTACGCTCATCGTTACCAGGATGAGAAGTTGGAATCGGAGGGGAAATCACCAGCCACACAGCCACTAACACCCAAGCCAGGGAGTCCTGGCGGGTGCTCCTTCGGGGGAAAAAGCCTAGAGCTGGGGCCGACAGACCCTGGATGGGCCTCGCTCCCGTCGGAGCGCCAGCCCACACGCCCGGCTGCATCTGGGCTGTAGGCCCAGATGGGTCGTCCAGGATCTGGTCCTCCAGGATCCGGCCCCTCCTACCTGACCCTGATCCCCATGGCTTCGGCTTTCACATCGTGTTCCCGTAAAGACCATCTTGGATTTGTAGTGGCTAAGTCGGCACCCCTCCATGGAAAGCTCCCGGAACCCAGAATCAGCTTCTGGTTCAGAGCCTCGCTCACCTGCTCCAGATGTGCAACTGCCGCCCCTTCGGTCAGCCTCACCATCATAACCCCCTGGCGGGCCCCCGAGTCTGGGGCTTCTGTGGGCGTACCCCGCTGCAGACCAGAAACAGCCACGTGCTAGTGGTGTGGCCACTTGGAGCCATGCCCTCGTTTCTCCGAGTGGCTGCTGCCTGTGCTCCCAGGCACCCCTCTCAGGGCCTCACACACATCTCAAGAGACCAAGTGTTGGGGCAAATGGGTGACACTGGTTTGCTGAATGAAGATCACTGTTTGATTTCTAATGACAGGCAAGCTCCGGGCTCCAGGGGAATGGTGCTGAACCCCATTACCCTGCGTCACCAAAACCAGTTAAAAGACATGCAGCCTACTCGGTCCAAAGGCAGGAAAACATATGACACATCTTCTAAGACTCAAATATTTTAACCCTTTCCTCAAGAGACTTTGTTTCTCTGGGCTGTCCAAAGCACATTTTTTTTTTTTTCTGGTGCAATAAAGTAATATTACAGAGCGCCTACTGTGTGCCAGATGTCATAGTCAGGATTTCATGGTGCTCTGCTACGGAATCTTGGCAATGACCCTGTTCCAACCCCCTCAGCCCCCACAGCAAACCTCATTTTACAAATGAGATTCAGAGAGGTTAAGGAAATTGCTTAAGGGAGCACAGCTGGGGAGAGGCAGCATTGGGTTTAGGAAGGTAGGACTTCCAAATGCCAACTCCCATGCCCTTAACTGTCTACCCTCACCCCCGACACAGCAAATGGCCCACGTCCTGTCTATCCTGTGACTTCTGGGAGGTTTGTGCCTCCCAGAAGCCGACCCGGAGCCAAGAGTTGTGTGCCCATCACCTTCTGTCCACGGTGCAGGCAGGGGAGGGTCTGGAGCCTCTCGCTGGACAGTGGCTGTCTCTCCAGCCTTGTCCCTTCTCTGAGAACCCTCCCACCCCACACCCAGTGCAGGTACCAGGGACTGGGAGGGTGGTGGTGGGGGGTGCGTGCCCAGGAAAAGGCAATCCCCATCTCCCAGCCTCTCCCGCCTGCTCGCTCATTTCCAGTGACTTCTGGCCTCTGCCCCCACACGGTCCCGCTCACCCATCCTTGTTGACAACAGGAGGGAATATGCTAATTAGACATGCAGAAGAACACCAGGGACCGAGCTGACAGCCCAGAGGACAGGACCCTGTGCTCAGAAAGCCCCCATACTTGATTCCTTGCTTTTCTGGAGTTGTCTTGAAAGTCACGATTTTTGGATGCGAGGCCCCAAGTTTTTTATTTTGCACCAGGCTCTCAAAGGACACAGCCAGTCCTGCCTGAAAGGAATGAGCCTCCTTTTTGTTTTTGTTTTTTATTTTTTTTTAAGATTTTTATTTATTTATTTGACAGACAGAAATCACATGTGGGCAGAGAGGCAGGCAGAGAGAGGAAGGGAAGCAGGCTCCCCACTGAGCAGAGAGCCCGATGTGGGGCTCCATCCCAGGATCCCGGGATCACGACCCGAGCTGAAAGCAGAGGCTTTAACCCACTGAGCCACCCAGGCGCCCCTGTTTTTGTTTTTTAAATTGTCGTTGAAACTGCAGATGAGCTGGAAACATGAAGGGAAAGCGTGTGGCCCTCCGCCTTCCTCATTGCTGTGTCCTGACTCTGCAGCCTTGGGCTGCTGGCTTAGAAATCCCCCTCCGGGAGCTTGTGAAGCTTCTCCTTGGAGGTCACCCAGCTTCCCCCCGCCAGGGCCCAGAGCCCCTCAGACAAGCCGGGGAGTGGAAATGCCAGGGCGCTGGGGCTGGTCACCTCTTGAGCCCCTGAGCGCAGAGCCAACATGCTTTGGGGGCAGGTGAAGATATGAAAGCAGGTGCAAGGGAGAGGGCAGGTTCTCGGGGTCCCCCCACCCTCACCTCCGTTTCAGCGGAAGATGAAGCTCAGACCGTCTGTCCTTTGTTAAAGTAGCATATGACCTAGTGAGCCTATCGCTTCTTTTTTAAATTTATTTTTTATTCTAAGTAGGCTAGATGCCCAGTGTGGAGCCCAATGTGGGGCTTGAACTCACAACCTTGAGATCAAGACCTGAGCTGAGACCAAGAGTCAGACACTTAATGAACTGAGCCACTTGGGTGACTTTTCCACTTCCTTAGTTTCACTTTTTTTTTTTTTCTGGGAACTTCTGTGCACATGCATATTCATAAAAAGCACATGCCCTGGGGGGCTGGGTGTCTCAGTGAGTTAAAGCTTCTGCCTTTGGCTCAGGTCATGATTCCAGGGTCCTGGGATCGAGCCCTGCATCGGGCTCTCTGCTCAGCGGGGAGCCTGCTTCCCTTCCTCTCTCTCTGCCTGCCTCTCTGCCTACTTGTGATCTCTGTCAAATAAATAAATAAAATCTTTAAAAAAAAAAATCACATGCCCTTTTCTCCTGTTGAGTGATCTTTTGTTAGTTTAATTCACAGGTCTCCATTGCTAGCGCCTAAGAGGGTGGAAGAGAAATTTTCCCTCTAGAATTTGAGGCATCATATATATCGTAGGCAGTCTTTTGTGCCTGGCTTCTGTCACTTAGCATAAGGTTTTCAAGGTTATCCATTTGCTAGCATAGGTCAGCCTGCATTCCTTTTTATGGCTGAGTAATGTCCCGTTGCATGGATAGAGCACGTTTTATTCGTCCGTGTGTCAGTTGTAATGGACAAGTTTGAGCTATTTCTACTTTTTGGCTATTATGAGTAACAGTGCTATGAACATCCGTGTACAAGTTTTTGTGGGGACATATGCTTTCTTCTTTCTCCAACAAACATCTAGGAGTGGAGTTGCTGGATCATATGGTGACTGTATATTTATTTTTTTTAAGTTTTTTTTTTCTTAAAGATTTTATTTATTTATTTGATAGAGAGTGAGAGAGAGAATGACAGGGGAGAAGGTCAGAGGGAGAAGCAGACTCCTCATGGAGCTGGGAGCCTGATGCGGGACTCGATCCCAGGATTCCGGGATCATGACCTGAGGCGAAGGCAGTCGCTTAACCAAGTGAGCCACCCAGGCACCCCGTGACCATATATTTAACACTGAAGAAATGCCAGATTTTTTCAAAAGTAACTGCAAAATTTTACATTTCCACTAGTATTGCGTGAGGACTCCAAGTTCTCTACCTCTTCCCCAACACTTGTTACTGTCTGTCCTTTTTTAAAAATTTTCTCTGTCCTTTTTTTTTTTTTTAATTTATTTATTTGACAGACAGATCACAAGTAGGCAGAGAGGCAGGCAGAGAGAGAAGGGAGGAAGCAGGCTCCCTGTTGAGTACAGAGCCCGATGCGGGGCTCGATCCCAGGACGCTAGGATCACGACCTGAGCCGAAGGCAGCGGCCTTAACCCACTGAGCCACCCAGGTGCCCCTTCTCTGTCCTTTTTAATCCCAACTGTTGGGGTGCCTGGGGGGCTCAGTGGGTGAAGCATCTGCCTTTGGTTCAGGTCATGATCTTGGGGTGTTGGGATCAAGCCCCACATCGGGCTCCCCGCTCAGTGGGGAACCTGCTTCTCCTTCTCCCTCTGCTTCTCCCCCCAACTCGTGCTCTCTCTCTTGCTTGCTCGCTTTACCTCAAATAAAGTCTTTTTTTTTTTAAGATTTTATTTATTTATTTGACAGACAGAGATCACAAGTAGGCAGAGAGGCAGGCAGAGAGAGAGAGAGGAGGAAGCAGGATCCCTGCTGAGCAGAAAGCCTGATGCGGGGCTCGATCCCAGGACCCCGAGATCATAACCTGAGCTAAAGGCAGAGGCTTTAAACCACTGAGCCACCCAAGTGCCCTCAAATAAATAAAGTCTTAAAAATATATATATCCTAACCGTCCTAGTGAGTATACGTGGCACGTCATTGTGGTTTCAATTTGCACTCGATGGCTTCATGGTGCTGAGTGTCTTTTTCGTGTACTTATTCGTACATCATCTGTGAAAAAATGTCTATTTATGTCCTTTGCCCGGTTTTTTTTTTTAAATATTTTATTTATTTGACAGACAGAGGACACAAGTAGGCAGAGAGGCAGGCAGAGAGAGAGGAGGAAGCAGGATCCCCGCTGAGCAGAGAGCCCGAGGCAGGGCTTGATGCCAGGACCCTGAGATCATGACCCGAACTGAAATCAAGAGTCTGACTCTTGGGACACCTGGGTGGCTCAGTTGGTTAAGCAGTTGCCTTCGGCTCAGGTCATGATCCCAGCATCCTGGGATCGAGTCCCGCATCGGGCTCCTTGCCCCACAGGGAGCCTGCTTCTCCCTCTGCCACTCTGTCTGCCTGTGCTCGCTCGCTCTCTCTCTCTCTGACAAATAAATAAATAAAATCTTAAAAAAAAAAAAAAAGAGTCTGACGCTTACCCGCCTGAGCCACCCAGGTGCCCCTTAATATAGATAAAATATATTTAAGATTTTATTTATTTATTTGTCAGAGAGAGAGAGAGCACAAGCAGGGAGAGCAGCAGGCAGAGGGAGAAGCAGGCTCCCCCGGAGCAGGGAGTCCGACTTGGGGCTCGATCCCAGGACCTGAGTCGAAGGCAGATGCTTCACCAGATGAGCCACCCAGGCATCCGCCTTCCTATATTCTTAATATTAGACCCTGGTCTGATACAAGGCTTACAAATGTTCTGTGTTCTTCTGTTCTGTGAGTCCTCTTCTTGCTTTCTTATCATTTCCTTTGAAGCTCAAAAGTTTTTGATTTTGATAAAGTTTACTTGATCCGTTTCTCTTTGGCTACTTGCGCTTTGGGTTGCTTTGCTTTTATGATCAGAAAAAAAAAAAAGGAAATATCTTACAGAAAAGTAGGCCCAGATGAAAGGCAGTTTCTTTATTCAACCGCATCTCTGTCCTCAAGGAGCTGACACTCAGCTGACATCGGGTGGGACTGACCCTCTGCGGTTGAGAACACTCTATGGCTTCCTCTGGGTTTCTGTGCCAGGTCGCTAGGCAAAGTCTTTCATATTCTGATGAACCAGATGGCCCATTAAACAGCTTTGAATTTAAGTGGGATGAGTCATCATATAACGGGTACTTGGGAATTCTAAGATTAGTGAAGTGTA
Organism: Martes martes; assembly: GCF_963455335.1. NCBI lineage: Eukaryota > Metazoa > Chordata > Mammalia > Carnivora > Mustelidae > Martes > Martes martes. The sequence goes on from NC_137896.1 coordinate 5,673,236, forward strand.
AGGCATTTTGGGCTTTTTGTTTTCCGTGCCTGGCCTGCCTGTGGCAGCTCTGTTTGCTGACTGCGGAAGCCACCCAAACGCCGGCAGATGGTGGTTGTGCTATTTGAAGTGACGATCACCGAGTCCTGCCCAAGCTGGAGAAAAACATACCATATGCCTTCGTAATAACAGAACACTGGGAAGAATCTAGACCTCCCTCAGTTAGGAAATGGTTAAATCATGGTGTATCCGAACTCTAGACTAGTAAGAGCCCAAATGTGTTGAGGGCAGAGAACTGAAATGTAGAAGAGGACAAGCTTTCCCTTTACCCTTTTAGGTTGGGTGACCGGGGGGTTGTAAATTAAACCACAAAAGGCAGAATAACAGGGGAAAAGACGGACAATTTTTCTTAATACTTATGGGCATAGGAGTTCACAGAAAAGAAGGGAAATTCAAAGAAGCAGTTAGAATCAAGGCTTAGATACCATTTTAGCGAAAGAGGGTTTAGCGAAAGAGCGAAAGAGGGCTCAAGGGGTAAGTTGTGGGGAAGTGGCTCGCAGGTACGGGAGGGCTGGTGGACCACGTGTTAAGGTCTCTTTATGCAAACTCATCCCGGTTTCAACTTCCGTCTTCGGTGGCAAGAGTCACCCTTCCTTCCCTGGTATGAGAGAGGAGGAAACACCTTCCTCATCAGGAAATTTATGTCTTGCTTTTAGGCAGAAAAGGGGAGAGCGAGAACTGTTTCGGCCTCAAATGCCTTCAGCTGGAAATAATCTTTATGCTGAAGCAGCGCATGTGCGCGGCATGTCCTGATGGTCTTCCCGGGGGTCCAATTACAGCGGAGCGAAGGTCTGAATAAGGACGAAGGGTCCTCCGGAGGAAGGAGTGGCTCTCTAGGAGAACGTCAGGGCCTTTGCACCTGCTGTTCCGGCTGCCCGGAGGCTCTTCCCCGTGCTCTCACCTCCCACGGTCCAAGGTGTTCCCCGGAAAGGTCTGCCTTCACCATCTGGCTCAGGATGCCTCTCCTCTGGTGCGTTTTTCTTCCCAGCATTTACCGGCTCCTGACCCGCCGTTGTTTCTCTCCGTGTTTGTTGCCGCGTCTCTCTCCCCTAATTGTCTACGGCCTCCAATCCGATTGCAGGATTCGACCACCTCTGCGCTCCCAGGGTCCACGCCACACGGTGCTGGCCTTCGGAAGACAAGTGTTCCAGCGCGCCCATCGACCACACCGTCTGCCCATCCATCCGCCTGCGGACCCTTGGCTGCTCCCACGTCCTGGCTGTTGTGAATCCTGCAGCTCGGAGCATCGCTGGGCAGACGTCTCTTTGAGATCCTGCTTTCAATTCTGGAGTTGCTGGATCCCATGGTAATTGTGTCTCTAAGTGTTTGAGGAACCTCCACACCGTTGTCCATGGCACGTTCTCGCCGGCAGGTGCACAAGGGTTCAATCTCTCCGCGTCCACGCCAATACACCCCCACCGAGCTCGTGCAGACCGGTGCTCAGTCTTAGCTGAAGGACCACCGGATGGATGTCCGAATGACGGAGGAATGATGGAATTTCTGAACTGATGGAGTGGGGCGATGTGTGTACGGGCGGTATGGGTCCAAACAAGAGGCAAGAGATCCAGACGTGTCCATCTGCCGTCTAAATCCACAGCCAGGAAGGGCAGTGAGCAGCCCCGTGGTCCCCCAAGTTCCAGACCGTGGGAGTCCCTCCTCAGCCTTCCGAGGTCTTCCCAAGCCCAAACCCCCTTGCCCACCAAGGGCCGGGCTATTTCCTGAGCACTGGCACTTGGCGGGGCCTCTCGGTCTCATGGAGACCTCAGCCCTGGAGAGTGAGCAGGGTCTGCGGTGCTGAGCGAGGAAGGACAAGGGGAAGCAGGAGGGGGTCCCTCCACGCCATGGAGGTGAATCCAGTTCACCTCCCAGAGCCAGACCCTGGAGGTGTGTGGGTTCCTGCACCCACCATCCTGCGACCCCTCAGAGCTCAGGGAGGGGACTGTCTCGGGCACAGTCCTGGCTCTCATGATGGCAGATGATTGTGTGTTAGAGTTTCTCCAGCTCATGAGTCTGGCAGGGGATCAGTCGGACGCCCCAGCCTGTTGGAGGGACCCCTGGAAGGACCGAGCAGGGGTGCACAGCGGGGACTCAACCACAGACAGCATGAAACCACATCCCACCCGATGCGATCCTTCTGTGTGTTTGCGAACACGAGTGCTTTGCCTGTTATCCGTTTTCCAGAGTGGACAGGATTGTTAAGTAGCTGGAAGAACAGAAGGGCTCCCGGGAAGATGCCTTGTTTCTCCGGGGCAGCTGCTCACAGGTTTTCCCAGCAGCAGGATCCTAACCTCTTTGAGTCCTGGAGTTGCCCTGTCTGGTGTCCCTGCTGCTGCCCCCGCCCCCGGCTGTGACAGTCCCCTGAGAAGAGACCAGGTTCTTCTCCTGTAGGTGCCCTAGGATGGGGAGGCTGCCCGTAGCTCTCTGGTGAGGGATGAATTGCAGCTTCAGGGAGCAGGGATTGGGGAGCCCTCTTTCCGGGCTTCTAGGGATCTGATCTTCTCTCCCATGGCTTCCATCTCTTACAGAGGAAAAGTCCAAAGTCCCGTGGATGGTCTGCGAGGCCTGCATGACTGGCATCCCCCACACTCCTTGTCTCTTACATCATCTCCTCACTCACCCAACCCCAAGTACACTGAGTGCCCCTCCATCATGCCGGCCATGCTCCTGCCTCAGGGCCTTTGCACTTGCCATCACTTCTGTCCTGCACACTCTCCTGCTAGGTTGTTCTCATGGTTTACACCTCAGTGAACCCTTCCCTGACTTCCTGCTTGACTGTAAACCAACCAGCCCCCCTCGCCACTCACCAGCCCCCCTCGCCCCACACTTTCACACATACCCCTTCCCTTGCTTATCTGTTTCCATAGTACCTGTGTGCACCTGATAGGCTGCATGTTGGGCTTCTCTGTGAGTGTTTAAGGCCTCTCTCCCCCAGGCAGCATATTTGTCTGGGCTGTTCTCCCCTTTCTCATCCCCAGAGCCTACAAGAGTGCACAGAACAAATAAATCCTTGAGTAAATAATCAAACGGCAAATGTCAATTGTTAATAAAATTATGGCATTCTTATATAAACCAGTACTGTGAATGCTAGTTGCTGTTGGTAATAAAAGCCTGACGACTACTTCACCTGCCCCGTTCCTGTCAAGGGCCCTAGAAAACAAAACCCTGGCAACGAGGGCCGCCGTCTCTGCGGTGGGCGTCGTCTGCCACCTCGTGGCCGTCTCTGGAACTGCAGGCCGCCCCGCGCGCTCTGAGCCTTTCAGGGTTATCCGCCCACATTTGCTTATAAACCTCTGGATGGGCGTCTCTGGCCGGGACGCACACTGGCACCACCCCCCTGAGGGAAATTTGGCAACAAAGCTACATGGGCACTACCCTTCTGCCCAGCAATCCCATGTGTAGGCATCCCCCGGAAGATACCCCCCAACAACACAGAAACACTCACGTACAAGGTTATTCATTGCGTCCTTATTGGTCGTTTCAAACTACTGGAAACCACTTGAATGCCCACATGGAACAGTGAGGCAAACTCCTCTCAGTTTTGCTCTGTCCACACAGTGGAGTCCTCCAGCCGGAGGGTAAAAGAATGAGGAAGTTCTCTTCGAGCCAATGAGGAGCCATATCCAGGACCCGCTCTGAAGCAAAAAAAAAAAAAAGCAAAGCCCCAAAGAATACTGACAGCATGCTCCCCTTCCTGTGAGAAAGAGGGGTTCTAGGAAAACACACGTGTCTGTCCATTTGTGCAAGAGAAACACAGGAAGGATAAAACAGAACCCCAAGAGGCTGACTCCTATCCCATGGGAAAGAGGTGGGGAAGAGGGAATGGGGTCCGTGCGCCTGGGACAGGGACAGGGACTGAGCAGCAGTTCTCGGGAATATCTTGTCCTACATGTTTGACCCTCAGAACCACTGTGACACATCGTGTACCTTCACATACAATGAAACAAGTAAAACCAGCCGGGATGTGGGGGAAGCCAAAACGGAATGGGTCTAACACGCACCCGTGGACTTACTGTCCCACTGAAGAGGGGGCAAGAACGGATGTCGCCTAAGGAACTCTGGGAAAAAAGCATCTTTTTTTTTTTTTTAAGATTTTATTTATTTATTTGACAGAGAGAGATCACAAGTAGGCAGATCACAAGTAGAGAGGGAGTGAAGCAGGCTCCCTGCTGAGCAGAGAGCCCGATGCGGGGCTCGATCCCAGGACCCTGAGATCATGACCTGAGCCGAAGGCAGAGGCTTTAACCCACAGAGCCACCCAGGCGCCCCTGGAAGAAACATCTTGACAAGATGCTGCCAGGCTGCGTTCTGGTTCATAAATGTGCTCCTCGTGGGGTCGGGGCACAAATCTTGAACTACTTTATGTGTGTCCTAGAATTGAACAAATCCGTAAATACAGATCTCAAGGGCTGGGTTTGTCCCTGTAGGAGGAAGGAGTTATACCCACGGGGCAGGGGGGGTGGCTAGAATGAACCCAGGTGCTAGGCTGGAATCAGAGACACCAGGACTAAGTCACGGTCACTGATACAGAAACAGAGACCGGGGTGGGGGACAACTACGGCATGCGAGGGGGCGGAGAGCTGGGACAGCCCCGTGCAGAGCAGCGCGGCTAGCTGCCTGCGCCTGGTTGCCGAGCGCCGTTCTCCAGTGCGAGGAACGAGGGCTCTTTGGAGCAGTGGTTGACTCTGACACAGGGAAGGGACAAGATGGTCCTGGAAGGTCTGGAGTTGCCGGAAAGTAAGAAATTGATCAAAAGAGGATGGGGCTCGTTCAAAGTACACAGGAGCCCACCTGAGGGAACCAGCAAATGTGAGCAAGAAAATAAATAACAATATTGGATCTGGGGGCGCCTGGGTGGCTCAGTCTGTTAAGCGTCTGCCTTCGGCTCAGGTCATGATCCCAGGGTTCTGGGATCAGGTCCCGCATCAGGTTCCCTGCCCAGCGGGGAGCCTGCTTCTTCCTCTCTCTTCCCCTGCCCTCCATCCCACTCACGCTCCTCTCTCTCTCAAATGCATAAATGAAATCTTTAAAAAAAATATTGGATTTTAATACAAGAAAATAAAATAACTATGTGTCTATATTGGTATCAATAAATAAATAAATGGGGGAGAAAGGACAGGAGTCCCTTACAGTCGTCTCCCAATTAATATGAAGAAGGAAAGAGGGAAATCAAAATCACCACCAGGCAAATGCCGATGCCACCAAAATAATTATTGCAGAAAAGACCGCAGACGGATGCTCGCAGCAGTGGGTGAAAGTTTGAGGGGCCGATTGGTGTAGACTCAGAGCATCCTCTAAGGTGTTTCTAGCTCACAGTGAAGCAGCAGCAGGCGCCTCTCTACCCAAACTATGAAGGTCAGTATGAACAGTGCAGGGGTGCAGGCACCGGGACACCACACCAAGTCTCTGGTGCTCTTGTCGAGAGGGCAAAACCTCATCCCGATCGTGAGGAAACAAGCGTTGTTCAACCCCGACGGGGGGGACCCTGGACAGAACAGCTGATTGCTATCTTCACCACCGCCAAGGGCATCACAGGCGAGCCTGGGGACTGTTCCACTAACGTGGGATGGCTGCGTGCGCCGTGGGCTGCTGGCTGAAGTGAAATCCACATTAGTTAGTGCACAGTGTTGCCCCCATGTTACAGCTTTGGGTTGTCACGATTCTACCCCGGTTACCTGAGCGGCCAACATTCAGGGGCGCTGGGGGAGGGGCGCAGGAGAACTCTCTGTGCTCTTGTTTTCTCTAAATCTGGAATGAGTTCCACGTAGGTTTTCCGAGATCTGGATGGAGTACCCATTACATGCCAGCTCTGTTCCAGACACTGAGGACACTGCGGTCACCACAGCCGACACCATCCCTGTACCTCATGGAGCTCATGTTCCAGGGGACCAGGAAGAAACAGCTCAGTAAAAAGCACAATGTCACACAGTGATGGTATTGCAAAGAAAACAAATGGAAGTGGATGAGGTAGCTAGGGTGGCAGAGGGAGATCACCGGGTGGTCAGTGAAGGCCTCTCTGAGCCGGGGACCGTCTGGGCAAAGGTCAGAATGACAAGCAAGACAACCAGCACTGTGACATCTGGTGGAAAAACTGACCATAGGGAGAGAGGCCATGTGCAAAGGCCCTGGGGCAGAAACGGGCTTGGTGTGGCATAGCTGGGAGGAGCTAGGTCACAGGGCTCGGTGGTGGGTGGGATGCTCCTGTGAGTCTGTTGGGACAGCCCAGAGGGTATGTGACCCAGACTGCTACAACTCCTGTTGTGTTTATGTGTGTTTCATCAGACTTTTTGATTTACTGCATGGCCCTCACTAGAATATAATGTGGAATCTCATTGTAAAATGTTGGCCACGCATCCAAAGTCATAAAGATTTTACTGGGGGCCAAAACATACCCTTTGCCACACGACGTGGCATAAATCTGGGCGTAAATCCCCGAGAAATAAAAACACACGCCCACACGAACACCTACGGCGCGATCCTCTGTAGCCGACCTGTTGGTAAGAGCCGGAGCCCGCAAATGACCAAAGTGTCCCCCGGCACGCGGAACACGGATGCTGAGATGGGCCCGGAGCCCCCGCCCAGAGAGCCACTCGCAGGGAACGCAGGGCGCGGCGCAGAGGGGAGAAGCCAGCCTCAGAGGTCGCGTTCGCAGGACACCTCCACACTCACCGACACCCTCCAAACGACGGCATCTGAGAGATGGAAACAGACGCATCGGTGCCGGCAGGATGATGGGGGCGATTCCGGAGCCCTCGCGAGGGGCAGCGGGCAGAGGTCTCCGGGGCCGGCACACACCTGTCTCTTGGCTGTGGGGCAGGTGCGCCAGTCTCCACGGGGGGCAAAATGGCCCAGAACCCTTCACACACACCGTCCCAATGTCGGGTCCCTGCTTTTGTTTTCCTACCACCGTTACGCCGCCCCCCCCCCAAAAGATTTTATTTATGTGCAAGAGTGAGTAAGAAAGTGGCAAAAGGAGAGGACGAAGGAGGCCCTGCCTGGCAGGGAGCCCGGTGCGGGGCTCGGTCCCAGGACCCCAGGATCATGACCTGAGCCGAAGGCAGCGGAGCCACCTGGGCCCCCGGATGCCCCCATTCCTGATCCGCTGCCGATAATCCTTTGGTCCCACTTCTCAGGTTCAGAGGCCGGTGCCTGGGTCAGAGGGAAGGTCATGCAGGCCCGGGAAGGAGCACGTGGAGAGATCCGGCAGGTTTACGTGTGTGTGCGCACACGTGCACAGGCCGCGTTACTGTTTTCTAATTCCGTCAATAAATTACCACAAACTGAGTGGCTTGAAGCAACACGCATTCCTTATCTCCCAGCTTCTGTGGGCTGAAATCCAAGGGTCAGCTGGGGCTGTGAACATGGCAGTGACCGCTCCCTCACAGTCATTCGAGAGAGAGATTGGCTACACGGGGCTGGGTGCCCCCCGGGGACCCCCAGGGTTCTGCCCCCCTCCCCCACCTGTGCCCAGATACAGGAGAAAGGCCTTGCGGATGACCGTGCCAAGGGGGGCACCGACGGGCCTCCCACTTCTTCATTAGTCCCTGTACCTGTACCCTCCTGCGAGCAGCCTCCTTCTCTGCCGCGGGGTCTGGCGTGGGCCCCAGTCCCGGCGCTCACACTGGGTGTAACCCCCACCCCCGAGGGACTTGTTTCTAACCAGTAGCTGATGTGAGAGCTGTCACTCCTGGATCCGCTCTCCATCCTGTGAGACTGGGATCTTCCTCCTCCTGCTGGTCTGGAGGGAGCAAACCACAGTGTGCGCCGCTCCCCGATCTATCCCCCTCCTCCCAGCCTCCCAGGTGACGACAGGGAGCCAGCGGTTACCCTCGGCCTGTCAGCTGCTCTTCTGAAACCACGGAGTGTGGTGACAGGAGGAATTGAATTCATGCTAGAACAGCAGAATTCAGTAGTTTAAGCTCTAGATCGCAAATCGAATGCATTTTTGTAGGAAAACATTGCATGCGATTGACTGGGTTCAGAAAACACTGTTCTCCAGGCCAAACTGTGGTCTGCGGAGGTCTGCAGGAGGCTAGGCCCAGACTCGGGGACACGATTTTATAGAAATTGCTACATCCAAACGCACAGTAGATTTTGTTCTAATGTATAGCCTCGGTCACCTTGCTCTAAGGAAATTGCGAGGTTCTCTGCATTTTCTTACACGCCGCCTCCCCCGCCCCGTCTTTCATTGCTCGTGACAAGGACGGGACTACAAAAACTGTGATTTATAAAATTCCATGTTCGCCTAGCAGACAAATGTGGGAGGTTTGTGACATTTACAGCTGAATAGATCTGATTCCCTTGAACGCTCTCCCTGCTTGTTAGCATGTAAATAAGATTAGCATAAACTAGGAGTTGGCAAACTTCCCGTAAAGGGCCGTCAGTCAGTGTTTTCAGCTCTGGGGGCCATCGGGTTTGTGTTGCAGTAACTCAAGCCTGCCCACGAGCATGGAAGCAGCCACAGGCAACGTGGACGTGAATGCAAGCGGCCGGGTGCCGACGAACGTCATGGACACCGCAGTCTGAGTTTCATGTCACTTCCATGTCATGGAGTATTACTCCTCTTTTCTCAACCACTTAAAAATAGAAAAGCCATTATTAGCTCGTGGGTACTGTAAATAAAAATGGGCAGCAGGCTGAGTTGGGCCCGTCAGCCAGGGTTTGTGGCCTCCCTGGCCTTTTAGATGATCTCCATTCATCTAACATCTGCACCATGTTGAGATCAGAGATTACAGCCGCGAGATCTGGTGCCTCCGAGTGTGCGGGGAAGACATTCGCGCAGTCCCATTTGCTTGGACTACTCAGAATACCGGAGGCACAACTCAACTCCTGCCATTTTCCCCATCCCGTAAAGTCAAGACCAAGAGTCAAGTGTTCAGGAGGGACAAGACGGGGAGAGAGGGGCCGGCGGTTTTGGTCTGAGGTCTGACGCCTACACACGGGACAGAGCCTGAAGACTTTGCCCAGAGAGTGGGAATTCACGGAAGGAGATTCCAGCCTCCTCCGCCAGGCACACACAAGTCGGACTCAAGTAGGTACACGGACATTTCATGTCTTCTCCAGGCTCACACCTGCGGGTCTGCAGGGCTGCCCGCTGACCTAGACTGGGGGTCAGTAAAGCTAATTTAAGGGCAAATGTAGTTCCCATCAGCTGCACTAACATGCCAAAATGTCCCAGTTTAAATATGCGTTATAAACATTCTTTTTTTTTTTTTAAAGATTTTATTCATTTATTTGACAGAGCGATCACAAGTAGACAGAGAGGCAGGCAGAGAGAGAGGAGGAAGCAGGCTCCCCGCTGAGCAGAGAGCCCAATGTGGGGCTCGATCCCAGGACCCTGAGATCACGACCCGAGCTGAAGGCAGAGGTTTTAACCCTCTGAGCCACCCAGGCGCCCCCGTTATAAACATTCTTATCGACTACTTTGGGAAGCCCTGGTTAGCTCATCTGTATCCAAATTCCATTGAAAATTCAGATCTATTCTCGATTTCTTAATCTAACTAGACATCTGGTAGAAGAAAAAGTCAATACATCTCATGCACAAGACAGAATGAATAAAAAGACTTTTCTGGTGAGAAGAAAATCTAATGTTTCTAGAATCCAGCATTCCCTGACCGACACACGCATGCACACGCGCGTGCACACACACACGCACGCACAACCTCTTAATTCAATCATTTCCTTTTAAAACTATAATTAAAGTTGGCCTTTGTAATAAATTATAAAGATAAAACTTGGTTCCATCTTTTGCACAAACTGCTACTACAAAGGTAACTACTATGAATATGGTATCTACATCTTATCCCAAATTTCCTAAGCCTAATCGCCACCCCCCAGGGCCAGGGCGTCACCGCTGAGAAGACTGCCTCTGTTACCGTGTTGCTCTCTGTGCTCTCCTCACCACTCACTGCGCTGGGGCTGGTGAAGAAGGCAAACAAAAGAGTAACTGCTGTGCCTACTGGCCTCCCACTTATTTTTTTTCTTCCACTTTAAAAAAGGAGAAAAAAAAAAGAAAGTGCCAACTTGGAGAATTCTTTCTTCAGAATAGTTTTATTGGTTTCCATATGGTTTGTCAACACTCAACTTTGTCTCTCCTACTCTGACACACAAATCCACTCATTCCGTGTCTTCTTCGCCCCATATTTCATAGATGGTGATATTATTGTGTGGGTCTGCAGGTAACTCCAAGTTCTGAAGCTTGAGGCTAGTTGCCATGGCGACTTTCAGATTCCGCACCTTGGACACGAATTTCACGAGGTCCATCTCCAGTTGGGTTAAGGTATGGAACGCATAGTCTTTGTTGGGGGAAGCATTTTGATTTTTCTTTAGTGGAGAGCGAAATGAACAGCCTCGAAGGGCAGAAGGATGCTGCTCCTGTCAAGAAAGATACTCAGGGTGAATAATATGGTTGCCTTTGTTGGTTTTGACACAGTTCCAAGAGTCGGGCTCCCCTAAGAAAAGATGGTTCTCACACTGCACTCCAGCCCAGGGATTGGCAAACTATGGCCCAGTCTGGCCCACCAATTGTTTTTGTAAATAAAGTTTTATTGGAACACAGCCTTGCTCATTTATTTGCACATTACATAAGGTTGCTTTCAGGCTAAAATGGCAGAGTTGGGTCTGTGCAACAGAGACTGTATGTGTTGCAAAGCTGAAAATAGCTACTCTCCGGTCCTTTCCAGAAAAGGCTTGCCAACCCCTGCTCTCTGTTTGGACACAGGGTCATGAAGTGTTGGGCTGTCTAGCAGAAAACATGCCATATTTCTCTCCCTTTCCCCATTTGAGGACTATTCAGTCACTTTGAGGAGCTGCTACTTCTTTACACTTTTATCCCTTCACGACAGATCTTTTCCCTTACCTGGAATAATGATACCATTTCCAACGGTTTGGCAACTTGTAAAAAATAAAGAATTTTAAAAAACAACAATAAGAAGAAATAAAGAATTTCTTTTAGGGAAGTTAAGAATCAGGAGCAGTGAATCTGTCTGTGAATAATGTTGACCTGAGACACACCAAGTTCTCAAATCTCTCCTTCATTAGAAAAAAATCTCATTTATTAGGATAAATAGCAGGGCACCCGAGTGGCTCAGTTGGTTAAGCGGCTGCCTTCGGCTCAGGTCATGATCCCAGGGTCCTAGAATCAAGTCCCACTTCGGGGTCCCTGCTCAGCGGGGAGCCTGCTTCTCCCTCTCCCTCTGCCTGCCTCTCTGCCTACTTGTGCTCTCTCTCTCTCTCTATAGCTGTCAAATAGATAAATAAAAATCTTAAAAAAAAATAAGATAAATATCAAGCCAAGCTTTTAACCAGCCAATAAGTGGAAGGTCGTCTCCAACCGCTAGCCCTGACCCCTGAGGGTCTGGGGACCACTGTCTTCCCTAAGGACACGCCAGGAAATGAATGTGCCTGCGTGTCGCAGGACCACCAGGCAGGTGCCTCGCAGCCCGCTTCGTTCTACCGAAAGGCCCCGCCTATCAGGACCAGCGCGCGCGTCCCTCGGAGCCTGACCCGTCTGAGACGGAACGAACGGGGCGGGGGAGGAAATGGGGCCGCCCTTACCTTCCTCCTCTCACTATCTCCTCGAAACTTCAGTGTCGCATACAGCACAACTACGAAGAAGAGCCAGAGCCATTTGCTCCCAAGCCAGCCTTGGGCGTGCTCTGGGAGATTCTGCCTGATGCGAAAGTGCCCTCCGCAAGGCACCTTCCCCTGGGGTTCTTTGACTTTCTCTCTCAGAGGAGAAAACACAAAGGCGTAGCCGCAGCAGAGGCACAGAGGCAAGAACAAGAACCATGTCAGCGTCCGCATGGTGAGCCGAGGTGGGGGACGAAGTCGCTCATGGTGGGTCTGTTTGCCTGCGCACCTGGAGACTGGGTGCCTGGGACCGGGCCATTGGTGATGTCACAGAGCCCATTGTGATGACTTCCGGCCAGAGGAGGAGGCTCCCAGGGGTGGTTGTCCGGGAGCAAGGCTTAAGGGGAGGGGGAGAAACGGCGGGTGGACAGTGAGAGTGGGAGCACGGGCACCGTGGGACGCCAGCTCCCTCCCAGGACATTCTTTCCGACCCCTGGGAGAGGCCCTCACCTAGTTCTGTTTCTCGCTTGTGGAATCCAGACATGATGGTGAGCAGGTCCACCCAGCGCATGTCCCTGTCGGGCCGAGGGCCAAGTGGAGGAGAGATTAAACAGAGGCCACAGACGGGGAGCCGCCGGTGTGTTTGGTTTTGCCTGCATTGTTCCTAAACATGATGATTTGCCAACTTTTAGATGTTGGGAGGGACTTGACTTTTGAAACCGTGGTTTTTGGCTTCCTTTGAAAATAGGGATGATCTGATCATACTGGGCTGTTCTCTGCTGGAATCCAATAGGCCCTCTGGGTGGCCGCACTCTCCTCAGTCGCCACCACTCCCTCTCGCCTCACACCTCCACTCACTGATCGTCCGAGTGTGCGGTGCCCGCGTTAATTAAGGGTATCAATTACTTCATTAAAATTGTGATTAAAACAGTACTTTAGGAGACCAGAACAAAAGGACGACTCTAGGTTAGGTTGTGCAGGGAGCCTCTCCCGAAAAAGATACTCGGGTAGTTTGAGGGGTGACGAGGAAGTGCTGGCATCTGCGTGGCGTGAGGACCCAGAGGGAGAAGGACCCAGCCTGTAGGACGACCAAAGCCAGTGCCGGGAGGAAAGCCAGGGCTCACTGGCCGGTGTGTTCCAAACCATCAGTTTTTAAAATGATAAGAAACCAAAAGAATCTCGTTTCATGGAATACAAGGCAGCTTGTACCTCTTTCCCCGTGTTCTCTGATTCGCAGGCTTAGTCCCTAGGAATGAAACGTTCTGCTATCATTAAGGATCCACCGGGAACCCTCCCTGTGTCGCGCACTGTGTTGAGCTCTGGGCATAGAGCAAGGTTTCGTAGGACTACTTGAATCCACAGGGGAGACGGCTCCGGCATGTGCACAGCTCACGGAAAGGCGGGGGCCTTCCTGCAGTAGGTGGTCTGCGAGGGGCTGGCAGGGATGCAGATCCAAAGGTCTGATTAGAAAGTAGGCAGTTAAAGAAGCCTTCCCAAGGGGCTACTTTGTAGCTGCTCCTTTGGGAAGCAGGTGCTGGTGTCTCCGGCCACATGCTGGGGGTGGGGGGGGTGCCCCGGTGACCCTTGGAGGCTCATCCTTGGAATCGAGGCTCGGTCCTGACTCACCTGAGCAGCCTCACGTGGCTCTTGTGGGAGAGTCACCCCTGTTGCCGAGCTACGGCTGCAGGATATTTTGGGGTGGCCCCATGTCTGTGTGGACCCTGTAATTTAAGTCACCCCCCAACAGTGCTCTAAAATGTGGCCGTTACGGTGTGATGCAGTGAGGGGCACACAGACGTCACGCACACGGGTGACCCCACACAACGGGAATGCTCGGGAACTCTCGTCCCGCCTGATTTTTGTTATTCGGAAATGTTGACATAGATGCCGCGACAGGAATCACACTGTCTTAGTTGATACTGTGTTCAAAAGTCTAAAGCACTTTTCAAGAGAGTGAGGGCAAGTGGAAAAGCAGCTACAAAGCAGAAAGATCTTTGAGCCAAAGTGTTCTCTGGGTCCAAATCCAAGAACAGGTTCACGGTGTTGAGTGGAAATCTTCTCAGTTCATCGTGGGGAGGCTTTCGTGAGATTTCTTGGAAATCAAAGACTGGAACAGCCTGTGTTTGGAGCTCTCGCCCTCCCGGGGCCCTCCTGCCTGGCCCAGCGGCTCGGGCCCTGCCGGGTGGGCAGAGGAGGTGGGGCTTGCGGGCGCTCCTCGGCACCCCGCGTGGAAGCCTCACCCCCACTTCCGCTGACCGACCCACTTGGCAAGTCTTTGTGGGAGAGCCGGGCGTGGCGTCCTGACGGGACACGAGCTGTGACTGTGTGCGCGATGCTGCGAGATGATGCTGTGTGACCTCTGTCGCCCTCTCTGTGGCGGGCGAGTCCCAGGAGACGAGGCCTGTTGAGGCTCCACTCGACGCAGCGGCAGCTCTGAGCCACTGCCGCCCTGCTCTCCTCCTCCTGTGTCCCCGGCACCCTGCCAGGCCCGGGGGGACACGGGCAGACTGCTCCCCACCTCCGGAAGGACAAGTGCTGCTCCTCGGGCCTCTGTGGACTCGATGCCTTGCTGGACACGGAAGGCTGGAAGGAGCCCCCACGGCAAGCTCTCCCCCGGGGCTGCGGTGCTCTCGGGGGTGGGGGTGGGTGCTGCTGAGTGTGGCAGAGGCTGGGGGGGAAGGGCGGGGCAGGGGGACACTCAGAGCTTGGAGGTGACCTTGAGGGCAAGCAGGCGGCCTGAGCTGCTCAAGTTTTGATGCTGGGGACACTGTGACTGGGTCACGGGGAAAAACTGGAGACAAACTAATCCCCACAGAATAAAATTAAGGCTAAAATGAGGTAAATTGAAGTTGGCAGAAATAATGGCTGTTAATATAAAAAAAAATGCAACAATTAGGAAATGGTTTTACTGGGCTGTATAGGAAATGGGTGAGGAAAAGAAAATGGGCAATTCGGTTTTGTTCTGGAAACGTCCACCACAAAAATTCACTGACGTGAACAGAATTCTGATTAAAATGATTCTCTGTTCCTAACAGAGACACCTCAGGGCCGAGCTTCCATTCCTCGGAGACCGAGGACATGGGGACACAGTCCTCCCGCCCAGGCCCCTGGCCTTTCTTCCCAGCTCCGTCCGTCTCCCGCGTGCTGATGGAAACCGACCGTCTCCAGACAGCCGGGCTGACGGGGGGGAGGGGTTCCCAGCTCTGAATCAGTCCCACAGGACGTTTCCATGCCTGACATCAGCACACGGGATGGACCGGTAAGAGACACCGATTTTACACAGAACTGCCCTCATCTTCTGCGAGAAAAGGGAACTCATGATGTGGAAATGCTCTGATCGCCATCAGTGGAGAGGCTGTCATTTTCTTAAACATGGGAGAGAGAAAAATACAGACAGATGAGAGAAAGGGCAGACTTGCTTTATTTTTATATCAAACCCTCAGGTGCCCAACTAAAAGGCTTCCAACTTGAAAGTGATAAAAATAAAGGAACCTCCCTCGAGACTCGACCGGGAAGGCCGCAGCGCCGCTGGAGGGGGGGGCGGGGGGCAGAGGGGTGTCCGCCAACGGACGCGCCGGCGGGGTGCGTGGGAAGCTCACGTTCTAAAGTCCAATTCCACCTGGTCTGTTTCACTACCGGCAGCAAAATCATTAGAATTTTAGGCAAAATGGGCCACCCCCACACCCCAAGGAATCTGGAGTCTTTATTTCAGCCATAAAAGGTACAGAAGATGCCTCTTTCCAGGCCCCAGGGAGAGCACGAGCCTGCGGGAGGGGGCGGGCCGGGCCCAGCACGTCACCACAGGAACCCACGAGCGTCACAAGCAGGGGAGACCACGCCAGCTCTGGGGGTTGGGGGGACGACTTTATAGCTCGGCGCAAACGGAGAGCCAGCAGAGGATAGGGCACGGGCATGCCCCGGCCACCTGCCCCGGTGGAAACCAGACAGGCCTGTGTGGCACGGGGTGCAGCACGCACTTCAGAAGCAGTAGGATGTGTGGGTGACCCAGTGGGCGGACTCCTCCTTGGAGCGCTTGGCAGAGCTGTGAGTCGTGAAAAGGGACTTGTAAGCTTCCGACTCTTCGCTGTCAGCAATGGACCGCTTTGGGGGTCCACACAGAGGCTTCCCGACTTTTCCAGAAGAGCTCCCGTTTGCTGCTAAAGCATGAAAAGCCAAATAATACGTTAAGGTTGGGCCTACAGCTCACTCCACATATCGCGTTCTTAAAAAGGGAAAAAAAAAGTCTATTAATCTCAGGAATCTCCCTCTTCCTTGCTTGGGGTCAATGCGAAAGTACATCATCTCAACTGCCAACTCCTAGAAACAGATGAAGCTCCTACACCGAAGTCTATCACTGAAAACCACACCAGTGACTGTTCGCTATCCTCTGCGCTCCGGTGCCAGCCCCGTGAAAGCTATAGATCAGATCGCCCCCAGGAGAAGTGCCACCAGCCTGCCTCACAGCGGCAGGTGTGCAAGTTCCAGGAAGCCCGGTCACCTACCCCCAGGCCAGTGGCCACGCTGTGCAGGGTGGAGGCTGGAAACCATTAACCACGGTGGTAACCGTGGCGGGTGCCACTCAAGACACAAGATTACACCTTCTTTCGCCAAACAATAAATCTGTGTTTCCTTCTTGTGAAATCTATCTTTCAAGATAAAGGTGGTGAGGAGAAACGCACTGAATTCTGGGCTATGTGTCAAATGTCCCTCTGACACTTGGCCAGAGGCAGGTAAAGGGAAGGCTGGTGGACTGCCAGGTGTGGTGCACATGAAACCCCAGCCTTATCGGGGACGTTCCCGCCCATGCCCTGAGCCTTGGGCCACTAACCAGTTTCGTGGTACATCTGAGTCCGGCTCCCTGGGCAGCCTGGGTAGCCTGGCGCCAGAGGCAAACTCAACAGAAAAACAAGTAGCATCGGTGGCCAGACTCCTTCAACCAGGCTTTGGGGTAGAGCGGCTGTCTCTCAGCCTCCCAGAGAGCTCAGGGACTACTTTGAAACTGACTTAGGACCAGCTCGAGCTTTCAGATTCGCTCCAGTGGAACTGGGACAGGAACTGGGACAGGAACCCAGGACCAGCTCCTGGGTCGGCAGCCCTCTCAGCAGCCCCCGTTGTCTCAGCAGGACCCACCTGCACTCCGGGGAGCTGAGCTGGCTTTCTTCTCTCTAGAATCAAGGCTGGCTTCGTCAGGTTTCCCTGTCTTAATTTTTGATGGCCCTGGAGATTCTGTTTAAAAAATAAAAAAAGTAAGGCAGACAAAACCAAAGCAAAAACATGAATTTTTAAAAGAAACAGCTCCATAGCCTTATTTTTGCTGAAATATGGCCCTCTTTTAGGGTCTTACCTTCACCAACACCTGACTTTGAGACAGACTCTGTCGCCTTGGGTTTCTTTGCTTTCTGTAAAGAGAAAGAGTAAACTTGAGATGTGCTTGAACTCTACCTCAGCGTCAGCGTGGCTGCTGCCGCCGCTCCAGGGCCCGCCGACTGGCAGACGAGGTTCATGTGAGGGAGGTGCTCGTTCTGGAGCTGACTCTGACCGCACGAGTCTTGAACCCCGACCCTTGGCATGTGTTTCCAGTTACACGTTTCCGCTCCTTCAGGAATACAGCTGAAAAGATCTGCGTGGTTCTCTACTTATATTCCAAAAAACACATTCTCAAAAATCTAAATGAAGGCGCCAGATTTCAGTGGTAACCACGTCAGCGGTGACTACCGCACACGGAAGAGGGAGTCCACGAGCCTCGAGGTTACGGATGGGCACTGCAGGCCAGCCTGTCTAAGACGCACCGAGCCTCACCCACGAGCCTCACCCACTTGAGGCCAGGGACACTTGGCTGGCTCAGTCTAAGAGTGCGCCGCTGTTGATCATGGGGTCATGGGTTCGAGCCCCACGCTGGGTGTAGAGATTACTAAGAACAAACAAAGATCTGACGCTATGCTAAAGGACACTTGAGCCCATCCTCCTAAACTCTGGATTACTCCTATTAAGACTTCTAGGCACTAGAATTCTGTCACTCAGAATAATGATATTGGTCAGCAAAAATTTAAGAAACGAAACTAACCATTCTAAAATCACACAGCTGTGTCAGAAGGGATTCAGAGCAGGAACAGAAGGATGTTTATTCAGAGAATTTACTTTAACATGCACTTTCCTAAGTATCCAAAAGGTGGCGCTAAAGACACACGGCCTGATTATGACCCAAGGCTGGGGAGCAGACCTTGAGCCTGTAATACAGACGGGCAAAATGACTTGTAATGCTTCTACACAACACAGAAACTTCCTGTTTGCTTCACACATGCACGGCACACATTCAGATCCCTGAGGATGATACCCAGTCCTCAAGGAAAGACAACTGGGTTTTGGAGCCTTTCATTCACAGCTGAGGTTTATAAAAGCAAGAGCAATAGAAGTCGGAGAAGAAATGCCAGGTCCTGTCCTCGGCTGAGAGCGTATTTGGGAAATATTTTGGTATCCTGGTAGCAGTATCTAAGAGGCATTCCCAGAAGCTGCGGAGAGGGGTGTGCTGGCCCCACTGGGCTTTCAACACCTCAGCGGGAACTCTGGGACTGGAGCCCGCTCCCCGCAGCGGCTCCGTTAATGACGATACAAATGCCGGGAGCCTCGGAAACACTTTTCTTCTCCTTTCGCGCTTTTTATAAAAACTAAGCTTGATCAATGACAGCAAGGAAGAACCAGCAGATCCTTTCTGATAACTGTCAAAACTCTCTCAAGCTTTTTTCTTTTTTGCTCATATGATAACAAAATCACACAAAACCAACAGAACGAGTGCATTTACATTCCGAGGGGCGTAGGGTCCTGTTCTTTCCTCTGCGATGATCAGAAAAACACAACTCCGAAAAATCTTTGATGATTACATCACTGATACATGGATGCCCCACTGAGGCAGGCAATTTTCCCCACTACTTTATCGTCCTCAGGACACTGAAACGCATTTCCTAATGCTTTAAAAACATTCCTCTTAGTTCTGATCACAAAATTTCTCCCACATTTGTCCTGAATCTAACTTCTTTTGTATTTTTAATCTTATAATTTAAAATTGTGATTATTTTAAAAAAATTAATTATCTTTTAACAATCTCTACAGCCATCGTGGGGCTAGAACTCACAGCCTGGACATCTAGAGTTCCGTGCTCTCCGGACTGAGCCAGACAGGCGCCCCTAACTTACTTTGTTTGAAGAATGAAAAACTTGCTGTTCACAAAAATCACAGGGATCATTTGTAAATATTTAAGAAATAACAAAATTTGCTGCTGGACCCATAACAGATGGCACATAGAAGGACTTCTTAGCTAATAAACCGTTTTGAGCCTGGTCCTTAGGCCAAGTCAGGAGGCAATGAATCCCCCGCTTATGGAACAGGATCCTAGGCCTGGGGCCACAGAACAAAGCCCTCCCACCACGTCTGTGTCCACACAGAGCTTTAGTTGCGACCGTGGGTCCCTAGCACTGGCCTCCCTTTGAAGAGCAGAGGCAGCCCTCCCAACTAGAGGCCGGGCAGGGCTCAGGAAGGCCGGGGCGGCCCCCAGGCGTGGGAAGGCTGCTCAGCCCCGCACTACCTGAGGCGCCTCAGCAGTGGATGGGGGTCGCAGGCTCCCAGGCCCCCCAGATCTCCAGGGGACTCACAGGACGTTCAGACCTGGATGAACAGGCTCTCTGGATGTGCTGTCCACTCCTACTGTCCGAGTCTTACACACACACACTCTTAAAGCTGGCACAGCGCAGTGGGGGTGGCGGCCACACCCCCTCCCCGCCGGGCTGCAACCGGGCCCGATCTTGGTGACCCTCCTGAGCACCCCACCCCACGCACGTGCTGTCACCAGGCCCACGTCACAGAAGAAGCAGCCGTGCCCCCCACAGTGAGCCCAGGCCCGTCGAGCCCATACAAGTGCCTCCATCACTGCGCGCCCAAAAGCCGGCCCCTGCGGTGCAGTCCCGGGGTCCGCCACGGCCCTGCAGCAGAGGCGGCAGGTGGCAGCTGAAGACTCCGGGGACGGGGGTGGACCCCGGGGCTCCGTTACCTTCCCCAGCTTCGCCCTCAGCCTCCTCTCCTCCATCCTCCCCTTCAGTGTTTCCACGTCCTCCTTGGTGCCGTTGAGCACGATGACATCGTCCTCCTGGAAGGCGGCTCCGCACTGGAGAGGACAGAACACAGGAGAGACTCCATCAGCACGCGGAGGGCCGCTCAGCTACCCCCCAGACGCTCCCCAAGCCCAACCACAGCTCTGTGAACCCTCGGGAACTTCCTGCCTGGGTCTCGGCTGAGCCAGCTTGAGTGTCAGCCCTGCTCTGGCCAGTTCTGTGTACGCAGGCAGCGTGGCAGGCCCGAGAGGGGTTCTGCAAGGCGAGCCCCACACTGGTGGCTGCGAACCCGGAGGGTCCCACCATTTCCTAACGGCATCGGGCTTCTTTCCATCCAGGTGTGCCCCGCGGCCCCGACCTCCAGGCGGCGGGAGAAGGGCCCCGTTCACAGCCGCCCGCAGCTGCCGGGCCTGCAGGGCACGTCTGCGCCAGGGACCGGCCTGTCCGTCAGCACTTGCTGCCGGCTCGCCTCGGGAGGGTCACTCCCCGAGAGCCCGTGCTGTGCCCGCCGCACCCCGCTGGCCCCCGGCACAGCCTCCGTCCCAGACAGAGCAGACGTTCGCCAGCCGGACCTGGCGTCAGGGTCTCCGGGAGCGAGGGGACCCTCGGCCGGTGTCCGGTTCAGGAGCTCCGGGGCGGGGCCCCGTCACCCGCATATCTCACGCGTTCTCAGGTGATGCGGCCGCTGCCTGTGGGGGAACCCTGCTTCGAGAAACCCTGCTCCAGCGTCCGGGAAGACGGCCAACTGGGGGAACAGGGTTCCATCCCAGCAGGACGGCGGAAGGACCTGTGTGGAGGCAGGGGCTGCCCTTCAGCTCTCTCCTGGGCCTGCCCACTCTCGTTCCCATGGGGGTGGGGCGGGGTGGGGGTCCTGCATTTTCAAAGGCCCGCCTGGGGAGCCCACCCCGCTGAGGGAAGGATTGGGGCCAGCATCTGTTCTGTTCTGGGCTCTTTCTCCTCCTGTGGGTCCCAAAGCCCGGACACACCTGTGCGTTCTCTGGGCCTCAGTTACCGCATCTGTTAAATGGGAAGTAAACTGAAGTCCCAGCACGGCCGGGGGGAGGTGAGAATTCAGGGCGACGGCTAAGGGAGCGGAGCACAGGGCTGGGTACCCAACAGTCAGCCAGAGGGGCTACAGCTGCGGGCTGCGCTTTCCTGGAGGAGCACCACCTGTCCTGATGCACACCGTCTCCAGGACACATCTCTGCGTTTCTAACTAGCTTCCCTGGGAGAAACCTCACACACACGTGGCTGCATGTGTCCTGAGGACAAAGGGAGTCTCTGTGCCCTTCCACGGAAAAGAGTACACGATTTCTGCTGACACTGCCCAGGTCTGTCCCTTACCATCGGCCACGCAGCCCTACCAGCCTGCTGGAATAAGCGTGAGCCGTGAGCACAACGACATGCTGACCCCAGGGAGGCCTCGAAAGCCTATCCTGCCCGGAAGAGAAACAGCCACAGACCTACTGCACCCAGAATCTCTACAACACATTCTCAGCACAAGACACGGGAGTCCTCTTCTTAAAAGCTGCCAAGTTCTTCCCAGCACCTCCCAACACACAGGAGAGCCACTGGACACGGGCTGACCCACAGGGGCTGCCTTAGCTTGGTTATTTACTGTGGTTCTCACCCCCAAAACCCACTGCACAGACCTAAGACACCTCCTTTCCTAGGGGGGATCTGGTAAGATGTCACAGCTGAAGAGAACCCCCACCCCCACCCTCTGGCCCACAAAGGCTGAGATCAGGGCCACAGAGAAGTCCTACGAACAAGAGAAGGGGGGCTATTGGCACCTCGCTGGGACTGCCTTGGAAGAAAAGGAGCTTGTTTGTCGCCATCACTGCAGGGAGGCCTCCAGGCTCTGCAGGAGGAGGCCCCCAGGGAAGCCCCACGCTGGGGGAGATCTGGGTAGAGCCTTCCCTTGGGGGATCTCCTTCTTGAGAAGGGAGTGAAACGGGATCCGCAGGAACAGAATCATGTGGCGGATACGGCCCAGGGGGGCTGGGGCTATGGCGTCAATAACCCTCCCGAGCACGCAACCAAGAGGCAGAAAGGAGTCCCCGTTTGTTCCATTAGCCTGCCCCGCTTCCTTCCCCACCCGGGGTTTCCGTGGCTGATTTCCACCAGTTCCCCGCACCCCTTCCCGGAGTGTCGACGGTCAGCAGCCTCCCTCCCTCCTCTACACGTGACTGTTTAGTTGTCTAGATCGGACTGTGGACCCCATTCTACCTACAGCTGTGGTGTGTTGTGCCCAGAGTTCTAGCTTTAAAGTTGAATTAGCCACTGACCATAAAAAGTCAGGAACACCTTTCGTACTAAAAATTGAGGTATCTTGCTTTCTCCCCCAAATTCAAAAGATCCATTAATACTAAAGCCATGCTCTCGAGGCCTTAATTGCTGGGACCTGACCAGGGCTGCCCTTTAGAGCCTGGGCACATGAGTTCCCACTGGCAGTAGGCGCTGTCCTGCTTGGTGTGCCTGACCCTGGCAGGCTTCTGCCTCCAGGAACTTGAACGAGTGGCCCATTCCTTGGGAGCAAGTGAAGCCAGGGCAGGAAGCAGCTTTCCATCCACAGTGCCCGCTGCCCGCCTAGGGCTCTTCTCTCTGCAGGGTGAGGGAGGGCTTCTTCTGAAAGTGAGGGGAGGGCTGCAGCAGAGACACGGCTGACCCAAAAGGACGGACCCTCTCTGCTTATAAAGTAACTCATATCATAAGCGAAAACACCCATATTCTCCTGCAAATGCATTTTTCTAGGTGTACTGTTATTGCACAGCTGAGATCATGTATTTATTTTAAATTAGCCTCCTTTCATCACTTATAACTTAGACGCCCCCAAGATGGGGAAAGTAAATCACAATACATTCTTAAAAAGGGCAGGCAGATAGTTATTTCAGAGTTTGACAATGTAGAAAATGCTTATTAAGCTAAAAGAAAAAGAAATTATATATTCTTGATCTTTGGATATTAACTTTTTTTTAAGCATTAGGGGAAAACAAGCCAGCCGAGAGAACTGTAAAAAAAAGGGCCAAGAGAATGGGTAAAATTATGATAATATGCTACTCTGCTCTTGTGCCTGCAGATCTGTATCCTGCACAATGGAAAAGTAATTTCTCAATCACTGTTCTTACAAATAATCTTTGCAATGAACACCCAATGGCGTGCATCTCAGACCCCAACACCCCACTTGTGGGACTTGTTTATTCTCCATCACCGAAGTCTGTTTCCTACATAATACTTTGTGACACGTAGTAAATGAACGTGTGCCCGCACGTGGGTACTGACTTTTAAAGTAATGCTTCCCTCTGTCACACCGGAAGCCCCGAGAGGGATGGAAGGGTCGTTATCCGCCTCGGCTGTGGCTGAGTCCTGCACACAGTGGGCACCAGGAAATAATCGCTCTATGCATAAATGAAAACACGACCCAAAGAAATACTTCAAACCAGGATGAAAGGGAATAAAATTTTAAAGCCAAATAGTTCTCGTGAAAAGTCTTATGAACTTTACACTTCCTACCACATGTAAGACTTCCCATCACACCATATAATTTGAAGGAACAAAAACACTTACACTGATCTGAAAGGTAAAAGAAGACAGTTCCTTTTTGGCTTTAAGAAACCCAAATCCCGGGGCGCCTGGGTGGCTCAGTGGGTTAAAGCCTCTGCCTTCGGCTCAGGTCATGATCCCAGGGTCCTGGGATCGAGCCCCGCATTGGGCTCTCTGCTCAGCAGGGAGCCTGCTTCCTCCTCTCTCTCTGCCTGCCTCTCTGCCTACTTGTGATTTCTGTCTGTCAAATAAAAATAAAAAAAAATAAAATAAAATCTTTAAAAAAAAAAAAAAAAAGAAACTCAAATCCCCACCACATTCCTACTGCCTCTCGAGCATTACGTGTATATGCTGTAGGTCCACTCTATTTATTAGGATGTTTTTTAAAGACTTTATTTATTTCAGAGAGAGTGAGAGCAAGCATGAGCGGGGGTGGGAGGAGAGGAAGCAGCAGGCTTCCCGAGGAGCAGGGAGCCCCATGCAGGGCTTGATCCCAGGACAACAAGATCATGACCTGAGCCAAAGGCAGACGCTTAACCCACTGAGCCGCCCAGGCGCCCCTACTTATTAGGATCTTCATCCAAAAAATTTTTACTTTAACCAATCTGTGTAAGAAGCTGACACATTAGGCCTGTTGACCTTTGGTCCACGTATCACAATAATTCCTCCCACGTGTTTGGTTTTATTCTGTATTTCCCTTCGAGCTACGGAAGCGTAGAGCTGTGCGCAGGCCACTCTGTGTTCTCAGTTGTTTCTTCCACTGCTTTTTGCTTAGAGAATCTCCCCCCTTCCAGGTTCAGGATGTGAGGTCCCAGGTGAAGTCCAGCACCGAACCTATCCCCCCAGAATGGGCCACTGCGAAGGGCCCGGGTCCCGAGCACCCACAGGCTGACCTTTCCGACAAGCACTCAAGGTACCGGGGACACAGCTGTGCAAGACTGCACCGGGGGCCGGTGGCCTTTCCTTGCCCGATTCTTGCCCGAAAACCTCACCTCCTGGCCTCTGAAGATGTCCCTACAAACACATACAAGGTCTCGCCACCAGTGAAAGGCGGCACGAATCTGTTTCCGTACAAAAAGTACACCTGCCACACACAGCCACGCTGCGGCCCCATGAGCTTAAAGAGACTCGACCTCATCGGCCCAATTACGCAGTTTTCCTATGGCAACGGCGACACCTGTTCTGCAGAAGAGCCACAGGCACCTCGAGTCACCTGTAACCAGGTGAAACGAATCAGGACCCACCTGACTAAATGTCAAGCTCAGGTGCCTGGACACCTTCAAGAGGAGGCGTGTGACTCCCGCCTCTTGGCTCGGCTCTTCTCAGATCTGTGTGCGGGAAGCCTGGGAGACAGCAAGTGAGGGACGCTCTGAAGCCAGAGAAGGGAAAGGGAAGAGCATCCGGCCGTGCAGAACAGCAGAGGGGAAGAGCCGCACCGGCGGCACAGAGAGGCCCCCTCAGCCCGTGCCCCGCCCCGCCCCTGGCGGAGCCCCCAGGCACCAGGCCGGGCACAGCTCCCCTGCGTCCCTGAACTCAGGCCCTCTGGAGAGCCACGCTGAAATGCTTGGATTATGCTGAATGCTATTAAGGAAACGACAACAAAAAAAAAGATTTTTAAAGGACTTTCATCATTTACCCCTTTAATGAAAAAGGCTCAGATAACCACATCTGGCCTCCGATTTTTAAAAGCGTTTATAGAATTTGCCCCTCGACTTCCAGGATCTCGTCCAGGCATCAGAACGCCAGACCACTCTGCTGCCCTCCGCCTGGGCCAGGCTGCCCTGGTCCTGGAGAAACACTCAGAGAAGCAGACGCTGTTTTTCAATCCTCAGGTCAGAGCCAACAAGAATAAAATCCTCCAGGGATGAAAGGGTAGCAAAACCGGCCAAACAACTCCGTTCATGTGATCTGAGTGGAAGCCACGGGAAGAGAAGCACCGAGGGGAGAAAAAACCAGACCAGGCATGGAGGCGGCCGGCATTCCAACCCTCGGAATTCGAGGAGCAGCTTCTGGAAAGTGCTTCACTAAGTGCGTCCGGGTCATGAACGGCAGAGGCTGAGCAGGTACAATTATGAAAATAAAATGTTTTTCTTTGCCTCCTTTAGTTCTAAAACAGAATACTGGGAGATGAGTAGTATTTTTCAATGCAGATGTAGCAGGCATCTTTTTCTCTCAAAACCAGCCCTCAGGTCTTTGTTTCAGCCAAAAAATAAAAGTAGAATGTTCTCAAGTTTGAGATTAGTTTTTTTTTTTAAAGATTTTTATTTATTTGACAGAGAGAAAGCACAAGCAGGGGGAGCAGCAGGCAGAGGGAGAGGGAGAAGCAGGGTCCCCTCAGAGCAGAGCCTGATGCAGGGCTCGATCCCAGGACCCTGGGATCATAACCTGAGCCGAAGGCAGATGCTTAGCTGACTGAGACACGCAGGCACCCATGTGATTAGATTTTTAAATTTAAAATGCCGCCAGCTGCTCCTTCCTCACATAGCAGATAACAACTAAGCCAGCATCAAGGCCATGTCCGCAGTCCTCACTTTGTGCCAATCATACACATGCTATTTTTGTTGTGGGGGTTTTGAGTAGGATATCCTAAAATGAAGTTTTCCTCTTCGTACTGGAGCTGAAAATTGTATACCTACTGTGACTATGACATCTGTTTTGCTAGACAGTTGGTACAGCATTTGAACTCAAAACTAGTGTCATGTTATAAACAGAAAGAGTTCAAGAAAACCAAATGTTTTTAACTTGTGGGTATCATTCTTAGCCCAGAGACCACAAAAATAACAGGCGTCAAATTTTCATTGCTGTGGCTGGAGTGACTTTTTTTTTACAACAAACCTACAGTAAATGACACTGCCAACATTCAGTCTTGGGGGCCAACACTAAGCACCCCACTTCTGCTCAAGCTGAGGGTCCATCCCCGGTGAGGCTCAGCAGGAAACTCACATCCACCTGCTCCCGGACTCGTGTCCTGGCGTTCCTATGGGGCAGGTACTACCATACACCCCATCTTCGGTCCAGGAAATGGAGACTACGATGTTTAATCTGGGCAAGCTAATGTTAATGGTCCGAAACAATAATATTCTAGAACATGTGGCAAAATATTTTAAGTTCATCTTTAAAGATGCCCATTTATTATCTGTTTACTCACAGATATTACTAAAAACTAAGTATAAAAGAGTCAGCAAAAAGAGTTAGCTTATACAGGATATTGTCAACTCCCCTGAAAAGTCGTTACAATAAATCCCATCCTAACAAACGAAAAATGACTGCCCTTAAAGAAAGTGTTCTACTGGTAACACCCAGTACCGAACCCATGCTGCCCACTTGTGTTTCTGGCTGTTAAGGCTTGTCGTGGGGGGCGGGCACTGTGGCTGGATAAAGAAAAGAAGAAGAAAACCATACTTGGTCTAGTAATTAGGGGAGTAACGTGTTTTGAAGTAACTCCTTGATAATATTATATGCTCGGGCAAAAACATAAAAAGCAAAACACGCCAATTTTGAGAACTATTAACTGAAAACCATTTCTGCTATTATATAGATTCTAATGCTATAAAAACGGGAAAAAATTAAACCCCATCCTTAATCACAACTTTCAGTCATTTCTACTGAAAGAGATTCTCTACTATCTCTTGGATGTCACGTCTTCGGTCAACTGAATGTACGATCTTCGAAACATGACTCGTTGTTTAGAAGCTGTCTGCGCACTGAACATATTCCCTGACTCTGTCTCCCAAAAGCTGCAGGGATGCAGGCACTAAAAGATTATTAGGGTATGTAAGGTAATTATTAGCGTACGTAAGGTAATTACCGGAAAGGTAATTTCAGTAACTGACAATAAAATAAAAAGAGACTTCGAATGCTCTCACTCACAGACAAAATAATACATAGTTCCAGGAACCATGTATGACTCCAGTAACACGTGAGGAAAGAAGATACTGGAATAGTAAAAAATGGGTCTAGTCTGGACAGTCTTCATATCTGCTCCATAAAACACAAGGATAACTGCCAGTCTTTTTTTTTTTTTTTTTAAGATTTTATATTTTTTGACAGAGAGAGATCACAAGTAGGCAGAGAGGCAGGCAGAGAGAGAGGAGGAAGCAGGCTCCCCGCTGAGCAGAGAGCCCGACACGGGGCTTGATCCCAGGACCCTGGGATCATGACCTGAGCCGAAGGCAGAGGCTTTAACCCACTGAGCCACTCAGACGCCCCGCTGCCAGTCTTTCTAAAGCCTTTATTATTATTACTAGTTTTTAAGATTTTATGTGTTCGAGAGAAAGTGATAGAGAGCAAGCACGTGCGTGCGTGGGGCGGGGGGTTGCAGAGAGGCAGACAACTCACTGAGCAGGGAAGCCCGACAGGGGTGTCAATCCCAGGACCCCAGGATCATGACCTGGGCCAAAGGCAGATGCTTAACTGACTGAGCCAGCCAGGCGCCCCTTTCAAAGGTCTTTAAAATAAATATTTTAAATACAGTTTTTGCAGAGGGGAAAAAAGGGTCCAAAAATCAGTCTCCCTGCCCTGCTACGTGAGCTGCCGATCCCTCACACTTGAAAAACACCAGGGACATGTCTGGCAATTAGTTCAGTGATAGGAAAGTCACCTGTTTAACGATTACATTTTCATGACGGCAACAAAGGCCACGTTTACATCCCAGACAAAACCACCACAGGTCACAAGAATCAAGGATACGAAACGTCTGCAAAACCGAAGGGGGCGCACACCCATTTAAAGAGGACGGGCCAGCACGCCGCAGATGCCACGCCCACGGGGGTGTCACTGGCCTGTGAAAGCCAGACAAGAGCCGCACTCCTGGGGCGAGCGGGCGGGCGGGCCTGCCGGGAAGAGCCTGCGGTGAAGCAGGGACAACGAAGCTCCACCCCGCGGCCCAGGGCACTGGAGGGCACAGCGGCTTCGGCAGCGGAGGCCACGCGGGCGGGAAGCTGCGACTGCACGGGCCTGAGCTCCACGAGGCCAGACCCGGGGAAGAGAGGCGGCAGGTGGACGCAGCCCCGCTCACACGCCCGCGGCTGCAGAAGGGACCGAAAACACTTAGCTCAGGGATGGCCCGGAAGGACAACGGATTGCACATGGGACTAGTCCTCATTTAATTATTACAAACTACTGAAAAGAGCCAATTCCCTGGGGCGGAGCCAGTTGCCATGGGGTGTGACCTGTCAGTGAGGCGGGGCTAACAACAGTTCTACCCCGAAACCAGAACCTTCTACTCTGACCCCGAGCCTAGAAACCACCCTGAAGAGGACAAGCCCCCAAACCACCTCCCCACACTACAGCTGTCACACCGTGCTGCCACAAACTACGGTACGTGGGTGCCCTGGAGCCAACATCTATAAAAGTAGCTAAATTTAATTTCAGGAAGGTATTTCCTTCCTGCCGAATTTCTAGGTTTTGTTTATTTTACAGACCAGACAGGAAGTGTGTTCATTATAGAGTTTTTGTGTTTATAAAAAGTATTACATAGTTTATAAAAATGTCTTCAAAATTATGCCATTAGGTTTCATGTTTGGGGCTATCCACAAGCGTTTACTGACCTGGCAAAGAACACTGTAACTTGGTTTATTTGGGCAGTGACTGCTTTTTATTTTTGAAGCGGGATGGATGAAAAGAAACTATGAGAGGAAAATAAATACATTTTTAAAATTCACAACCCGCAATCAGCGTTTACAACTTTTATTGGCTCACAGTTTAAGAACATAAGGAGAGCTCAAAGGCTGCCTAGTCCATGCTTCATCTGTATGGCATCTGTAATAATGATGCAGAAGGGTAATGGGACTAATGTCGGTGTGAGCTAGTACACTACTCAAAAGCAATTGGGCTTTTTAAACAGGCAACGATACGACTTCTTATGGAAACCAGGAGTCAGGATTTATAAACAAGAAAAAAGTAATTACTATCACATAGATGTCTTACCCGATCAGTTTTCTTCCTAAATTTCAAAGGTGATAACATCTTCATGCATTAATAATGAATCAAAATGCTTTTGGTCCCCTTTGCTCCTGCTACTAAACCTATTCGTGCATTTCTGTAGGGTTCCAGAAAGGCAACTCATTATCAATTAATTTTTATCAGATAAAGATACCATGTTTTTAATCACTGAACCCTTCTCTAAAAATAATCATAAACTCATGTCAAATTCTGTGATCACAAAACTTCTCTCCATATGTTGCTTCCTTTACTGGAAGGAGTTATAACATGATACAGAGTAACAGCATAAAATGAACTCTGAATTGTGCAGAACAGGACAGTGTCTATCTACGTCTGTTCCAAAAACAAAGTCTTAAGTAGATATGAAACATCATGACTATAAGCTTGCTGAAGCAGTCATCAGGATTTTCTGCTGTAATATAAGGAGACCTCCAGCACCGCAAGTGTTGCAAATGGCTACTGTGTGCAGTGCGCAGCCCGAGTCCATCCAGGATGGCTGTGCCCAATTCTGACATAACGTTATGGGTAAATAACCCCTGGAAAATAAACCACAGACCCACAGTATATCTCATACTTTGGTAAACATGACTTGTGGATCGTTTTTCAGTTTTCCCAAAGGCTGATACATATTTCAACCATTTGAATACGTAAGTGTTAATTCAGAGTCGGTAGAGGTCACCTAACCACCTACCAACATGTTTTGGTGCTAATAAGGGCTACACCTTTCAATAAAGCTACTGAAATAAAAAAAACAAAAACAAAGGGCCAAAGACATGTGCATGAATGCTTACAGTGTCTAGTAATATCCTAAAACTGGAAACATTTTCAATGTCCACAACAGATGAACAGATAAACCGGGGTGTGCTCACGTGATGGAATCTGGGACAGTGATAAACGCAATGATGTGGACGAAATCTCAGAATGAGTATCCCAAGTGAAACAAGACAGGCAAAAAGCACACAGTGTAGGACTCCATTATATAAAGTTACAGAACATGCCAGCAAGTCCAGTGACAGAGCATCAGAAACTGCCCAGAGACACGGTGGAAGGAGGATGGAGAAAAAGGGGCCCAAGGGAACTTTCAGGCTGAGGGGCGTGACTGTCACGGCGATCGTGGTGATGGTTTTGCGGGTGTGGACGTACAGAAGAACTAGTGCGTTATACACCTTAAATACGTGCACTTCAGTCATGCTGCAGGTTGGGGGAGAGCTGCCACACCCTAAATTCTCCCTCT
This sequence comes from Martes martes, assembly GCF_963455335.1. NCBI lineage: Eukaryota > Metazoa > Chordata > Mammalia > Carnivora > Mustelidae > Martes > Martes martes. Next base: position 5,703,665 of record NC_137896.1, read on the forward strand.
TTTTCTCGTAGGAAGCTTAAAGGAAAACACTTTAAACCATGGTGCTGAGAAGGCCGGAAACATGAGCCAGCTGCGAGCCACAAAGCCTGGGCTCCTCGTGTGCGCAGCCGTATGCATCTTTGTTTTTCTTTATTTACGGAACCCAACCCCTGAGGAAGCGGAGGAGGAGCCCACCTATCCGGCAGTAGTGGAATGCGGCTTTTATCCAGATGAACTGTGTTCAGCTTTACTTGAAGGGAAAGGGGCCGCCCTTCAAATCGCAAGATTTTGTAAAAACCCTCATGGTTCTCAAATTCTTGCTCATTTACGCACATCAGGAAACTGCTCTAGGATTTCCCAGGAGTTGCGTTTCATAACCAGACCCTTGTCTGCAGAAGAGGGCAATTTCTCTCTGGCGTATATTATAACAATTCACAAGGAGCTGGCGATGTTTGCACAGCTTCTCAGAGCGATTTATGTACCTCAAAACGTTTACTGTATTCATGTCGATGAAAAGGCTCCGAAGAAGTACAAGACTGCTGTGCAAACCCTGGTGAACTGTTTTGAAAATATTTTTATTTCATCAAAGAGAGCAAAAGTGGCCCACACCGGCTTTACAAGACTCCAGGCAGATATTAACTGTATGAAAGACCTGGTCCATTCCAAATTCCAATGGAACTACGTCATTAACCTTTGCGGGCAGGATTTTCCAATCAAAACCAACAAAGAAATCATACACTACATCAGAAGCAAATGGAATGACAAAAACATCACTCCTGGAGTAGTCCAACCACCGAACGTGAAATCCCAGACAAGTGAAAGTCATCCTGAATCCACCCCTGGAGGAAATATCTACATATCTCCAAATAAAAGATTCAAGGACGAACCGCCCCATAATTTAACAGTTTATTTTGGAAGTGCTTACTACGTCCTAACGAGGAAGTTTGTAGAGTTTGTCCTGACTGACGCCCGTGCGAAAGACATGCTTCGTTGGTCCAAAGACATCCAGAGCCCAGAACGACATTACTGGGTGACTCTGAACCGACTGAGAGGTAAGAACAATCCGGCATGTGGCGTCTGTTCGAATCAGAGGCAAGGACAGAAGTTTACTCGAGTGAAAACTCTATTTCACTGTTTTCTATGGCTTGGTAAAGAGCTCTGCATTTTGCAAGACCTTCCACTTGAGTATGGGAAGGCCTTTGGTTTTAGGGGTCCCCAGTTTGCGGGGAGCGAGCCATGTTCCCACACCAGCCCGGCTGCTCCTGTTCCCTCTCTAGAAGGAAGTCCTACCAGCACCTGAGCATGAATCTTCAGAAGCTTCTTCACTTAGTCATTAGATACTACTGCGCACCTACTAAGTGCCAGACATGCTAGGGGCTCTTTAAGAATAGAAAATATTGGGGGGCCTGGGTGGTTCGGCTGGTTAAGCAACTGACTTTGCCTCAGATCACGATCCTGGGGTCCCAGGATTAAGTCCAACATCAGGCTCCCTGCTCGGTGGGGAGTCTGTTTCTCCCTCTGACCTCTCCCCTCTCATGCTGTCTCATTTTCTCAAATAAATAAATAAAATCTTTAAAAAAAAAAAGAATAGAAAATATTAAAAGTAGTAATTTTGGGGGTGGCAGACAGGATATCTCAGATAGGTTCCCTGAGAGGCACAGGGAGGGCTGATGTCCTTCTTTGCGTGACTTACTTTCTCTCTGCATAAAGCTGACTGGCTCCTGCAGGGGATGTGGCTTCAGGCTCGAATAGCTAAGCTAATCGGTCCAGATGACAGTGCAAGTGCCGAAACCAGTTAGGATCTTATAATCCTACTTCCCAATCCCCTCAGAGGCTGTCCCGGGGAAGAGACCATCCCAAGAACCCCGAGATCATCAGGCCCAGGGCACGCAGTCGGCGGTCAGTGACTTACTGGGGCTGCGGGAAGGGATGAAAGCGGAGCACAGCGCCGGGACACGAGGCCAGCGCGGGGCCCCCCACTGCCCCCGGAGCCTCAGCCCCTCGTCAGGGACAGCGGAGAGCCGAGCCCTTGCGGCGAGGCTGGACTTGCCCTGCGCCCCGCCTCTCCCCCGGACTCCTGCCCGGGGAGGAAGGGGAAGGGCCGAGGCGCTGCCCGCGCGCACGGGGCCATGCCTGTTCTGCTTCCCCCCCAGATGCCCCGGGAGCCACCCTGGACGCCGGCTGGGAGGGACGTGTTCGCGCTGTGAAATGGAGACACGAGGAGGGACGTGTTCACGACGGATGTAAAGGTAAAAATCGAACCAAACCAAAAGCCAGCCTTCCCGTTTGACGGAAACTGTCCAGCTGCCGCCCCGGTACCGTCGGGAGCCGCGGACCAGCGTGCGCACAACAGGGATGGGATGGGCGAGCTTCCGATGCCACGGGGTCCATTTTTTAAAAACTTCTTATTTAATTATAATACCTAGACAGAAAAGCGCACAAATCCTAGGTATTTGGGTTGACACATTTTCACAAAGTGAAGCCAAAACCGGGCTGCAACTTTAAACATTTTAAGATAAAAATACACAAAAAGCTAGCGGGTTTCTTCCGCCCGCTCCTAGAATTCACACTCAACACTCACTTCAAAACGCTGTGTGTCTCCCGGGCTCTCCACCAGAATAGACGATCAGTAACACAGGGGGAAGGTCCGGAGCAGGCTCTTAAGTGGTTCTTGCTGAAGGAAGGTCTTTTTGCTTTTTGCACTCAGGAGACTCTCCTGGGGAGCTGTGAATTCTTGTCTGGTGTCCCCGAGGTTTTAGTTACCAGGACAATACAGAACAGCACGGCTTGGGTGGGGAGGGCGGTGTCCCTTGGTGGCGAAGAGGCTGGAAAAGCACCGGCTGCCGGCAGGGTCTCGGGCCCCCGCTCTCCGCACCCACCCGGAGCTCAGGGTCGGACGGCTGCCCGCGAGGAGCACATGACCTTGGGGACAAGCCAGAGGCCAGCGGTCACAGTGCCACGTACACAGGTCCCACAGGGAGAGATGCAAACCCTCTGGGAGCCCGCACGGAAAGGCAAACGAGGCGTCTGACCTTTGTGGGGCTGCCGACGTGTGGGACGGAGAAGGCCGGAGGAGCGGAGCAGATGGGCGTGCGGGCAGCCGGGGCACAGCAGCCCCTGTCCGAGGGGACCCGGCCTCCCCTTTCCGTCTGCACACGGCTGCCCAGCCACGGCGGGGGCTACCGCTGGGTACAGCCGCCTCCTCTCAGTGGGCATTTGGCTGTGGTCCTCGGGCCTGAGTTACAGTAGACCAGGGAGATCTGGGGTCACCCAATTTTCAACCTATTTAAAAGACTGACCTAAAAGAAACAGGTTGCAGACAAATGGAAAGTCTAACACCTAACGCCAGAGTAACTTGAAGACAAGCAATTCCTGCTGCTGTGTGCGCAGCCATCCTCCTGACAGGAACCGGGTCGGAAGGGCTGGAAGAATTTTCCAGATTTTTTTTTTAATTTATTTATTTGTTTGACAGACAGATTACAAGTAGGCAGACAGGCAGGCAGAGAGAGAGAGAGGAGGAGGCAGGCTGCCCACTGAGCAGGGAGCCCGATGCGGGGCTCGATCCCAGGACCCTGGGACCATGACCCGAGCCGAAGGCAGAGGCTTTAATCCACTGAGCCACCCAGGTGCCCCCAGATTTTTTTTTTTTAAATATTTGTTTTCCCTTCCTTTTTTTTTTTTTTTTTAAAGATTTTCATTATTTACTTATTTGACAGAGAGAGAAAGCACAAGTAGAGGGGGTGGGGGGAAGCAGGCTCCCGGCTGAGCAGAGAGCCCGATGCGGGGCTCAATCCCAGGACCCCGAGATCATGACCTGAGCCGAAGGCAGAGGCTTAACCCACTGAGCCACCCAGGTGCCCCCTAGATATTTTTAATAAATATTTTAGCCAGGATTCAATTAGGGACCTAAGGAGCAACCTCAACCTTTATTTAGAAAACAGGTGCTTGCTGCCATTACACAGATGTGGGGTGAACAAGCCTGGTCAATAAATGCTCGGGGGGCTCAAATGCTTCCTGAAATCATGAAATCATGAAACCATGATTCACTCATAGTATAAGAAGATCGGACCCCACAGTGGGCTCCCTGCTCAGCAGGAAGACTGCTTCTCCCTCTCCCACTCCCCCTGCTTGTGTTCCCTCTCTCGCTGTCTCTCTCTCTGTCAAATAAATAAATAAAATCTTTTAAAAAAAAAGTCACGAAGGGCTGTTGCTATCAATAATAATGATTTTGAATTCTTTGAGCGATGACCTGAATACGTCAATGTTGGCAAAAAGCCCAATTAGTGTGAATTTTTTTTTTTTTTTAAGATTTTCTTTATTTGACAGACAGAGCTCACAAGTAGGCAGAGAGGCAGGCAGAGAGAGAGAGAGGGAAGCAGGCTCTTTGCTGAGCAGAGAGCCCGATGCCAGGCTCGATCCCAGGACCCTGAGATCATGACCTGAGCCAAAGATAGAAGCTTAACCCACAAGCCACCCAGGCGCCCAATTACTGTGAATCTTAACGAAAATCAGCACTGCTCCAAAGTAAACACTTCAGAAAGTTCTCGCCCTTGCTCACTTCGGTGTGCGGACCGTCTACAAGTAAAGCAGGAATATGGCCCCTGCCTTTGGCCGAGCACTGGCAGCGAGCGGGGCAGACCCAGCCCCCTTCCGGGGTCTGGCTCTGGGCCCGAAGTTAATCCTCACAATGACTCTCAGTTGTTAACCGTCATAGTCACACTTTACAGAGGAGGAACCCCAGGGCTCTGAGAAGTGAGGTCACTCCCCATGTCACAGGAAGTGGCACAGGAAGCGGTGGAGCCCGGTCTCAAACCCGGGGCCGCTGCCTGCTGCCCCTCCATTGGACGAGCGGACACCGAGAGGGACAGTCACCCTGTTGCTATCAGCAACAACGAGTTTATCTGTAATCACCAAAATAACAGGAACCCGACTGAGGACTTTCCGTTCGCTTGCGTACCCTTCTGGCTCAAACTCATGTGTCTGCAAATGACAGAATTATCCAAACACAATCAAGGTGCTGCTCATTCTTTTTTCACTCTGTCCTAAGTATTTCAGACTGCTTGTCTTCATAGTCAGACTTTTCTTTCTTTCTTTTTTAAAAGATTTTATTTATTTATTTGACAGAGAGAGAGAGAGCGAGCGAGCGAGAGGGAACACAAGCAGGGGGAATGGGAGAGGGAGAAGCAGGCTTCCTGCAACGCAGGGAGCCTGATGCGGGGCTGGGTCCCAGGACCCTGGGATCATGACCTGAGCCAAAGGCAGATGCTTAAGGACTGAGCCACCCAAGCGCCCATATTCAGACTTTTCAAATGGTGAAGTATCATTCTATGGCGACTCTGTGACATTGTACCAGGAACGTCTATCAGTTAGAAAGATTTCAATCATGACGACAGTTGCCTTTTCCAGAGCGCTCACTGCGTGCCGGCGGCTTGGCCTTTTCCTGGATAAATGCCTGCTCCCCAGGGGAAGGTTCTCTCTGCCTTTGTCCAGCCTCACAAACACCACTGGATGGTTCTGTGCTTGCAGTTCTGCCCCTTTCCCCTCGTTCTCGCAGACAGGTTTGTAGAAGTAGGATGACGAGGTTGGTGTGGAGAGGAAAGCTGGGCAGAGCCGGGCAGAGAGCAAGGTCTCCAAAACGGGTAGACCTCTCCCTCACACACACACTGGGTGCCTGCTTCTCTGGGAACCGAAGGTGGTCACGGGAGCCACCTCACAGTGCTGGTGGGAGGGCGACAGAGAAGGAAGCGCCGAGCGCGGCGTCAGGCACACAAAACATGCTACTGAGTTCATCCTGAAGGACTGAGCACTGGATTCTACCATTCCAATTTTAATTCCTTCCATTTGTATCACTCACTCACTCAGCAAGAGCAAGAATGGACGGTAGCAAGGGCCTGTGGCCACCGAGGCGATTCTTGTGAACTCCCCACAACCGAGGAAAACGAAGTTCATGGGCCCTCACACAGAATTTAGAGTGGGCCAGGCAAATGAGTGCTATTAAACCTCCCTCGTGTGTTTGTGACTAACGAACCTTCCACGGCATTCCCTGAAAGTAGCCATTAAACACGCCAGAGATCACGGACAGGAGGAACGGCAACACCCCTGTGCCCACTGACTCAAAATCCTACACAGAAGCCCCGTGAGAGCGAGCTGGGAAATCACACTCGGTCTGAGCTCCTACGAGGCAGGGGCCTTTACAGATGACCTTGGAAAAGTGTCCCTTTTTGTGTGTGAATGTGACCTGACGAGGACACAAAGGCAGCTAGGTTTTTGTGCTTCTTTCCACAGGCCGCTACGTCCACGAGAGCTGCGTGTATGGCCCGGGAGACCTGCCGTGGATCACTCGGTCGCCTTCTTTGTTTGCCAGCACATTCGACTCGACAGACCCTCTGGTGGTGACATGCCTGGAGCGGTGGCACCGGCTGCGGGTGCTGCGACAGGCAGAGGCTCCCGTGGAGCCACACTGGCGTTTCCCACAGGACAGTCACTTCAACAGGAGACCGAGCGGCTGAGCGCGGAGCTGCCGAGTGTTTGCTTTCTTACTGCTGCCGCCTGTTCCTGACTCGTAGTAAGAGAACTTCCAGCCAAAGAAGGAAGAACGAGAAATGATGACTTGATACAAGCCAGTCGTCAGATGACTTTAGCAACACGCTGTTGACAAGCCGTTCCTATTAATCGTAGGCCACTTTCCCAGCTTTGAGGAAGAAATCACGAGAGGAAAGGTGACTCAAGGTACTGCTGGGGGCCCCGGACCCGCCAGCTGGAGGGCTGACTGCTCCCGTAAACAGTGGCTGAGACACTAGATCCTGACTCAAGTCAGACAAGAACACGTTATCTCGGAGACCTGCTGTGGATGAGGGTCTAATGCACAGCGAACCCACTGGAAACGAGACTCCGCTTGTCTCCAACGGTGCTCTCTGGCTGCGAACCACGCACCTTCGTTCCGATAATCCTACAAAAACACAGAAGCATCTACTTCCTTTGGGTGAAGTGAAACTAATCCAGAGTTCAAACACACTTTCTTAAAAAAGGCTGCCCTATGTCTCTGGAGTCTTGAGGCGCTAATGGCACCGTCTGCCCCGATGGCTCCATGCTACGTCTGGACTGTCCCATACCAATGACCACAGCCACGGCCACAACCATAGGGGGTTTCAGGGCATTTGAAATGTAGACAGTATGACTGATTAAGTCCATTTTCATTTTTACTTTTAAAAAATTGAATGAACTGGAAATTTAAATAGTCACATGTGGCTGGTGGTTACCATACTGAACAGCACCGGCCAAAGGCAGGAACGATCTTAATTTTCTCCACTCGCAGGTCTGGGTCTCTCAACAGTGCACGGCTTTCTCGTTCTGTTGACGACTTTCCTCTATATTCTCCTTCTCTAAAATAGCTTGTGGAATCGTACAAGATTGAAAATGTCCAACTATAAGGTGGCACGACACGGAACCACCAAAATAAAGAAAAAGCAGGAACCGCAGAAGACACTAAAGAAATAAAATGTATGATTCAAAAGCAAAGTCTAAAGCCTCCATGAACTGAAGCTTTTCAGTGAAATGAAATCAAATCAACTTGGTCAAGGCCAAGAGCCCCTGGAACGCACAACGCTAAACAGAAAGAGGCTCTGAAAGCAGGTGCCACGAATCAAATGTAAGTAACCCCAGAACATTAAAATCCCTGTCTCAACAAGCATTTCTCCCACCTGGACACCTGATTCCAAGGAAAGCACACACTGAAAATGTTAAGACTGTCAAAGAGCAGAACGCAGGGGCCCCACAACAGCACAGCGCTACTTTTCTACACAGTTTCGCAGGCCAGCACAGTGCTCGAGGATGATGCCAACTGGCTATGTTCAGAACGCTTGAACCCACCGTAGTTGTATTTTATAACAGCTCACTAGCAAGTTAAGGGCAAAACCCATTAAAAAAAAAAAAAAAAGCAAGCTTGTAACTTTTCAAGTTACTTGAAACACAAACCTGCCTTGATTTTGTTTCAATGTCAACCGAATATTTCATTTCAATTGTCATTTCATTTCATATTTCATTTCAATGTCAATCCAATAGTCACATGACTATGGAAGGGTCCAACCTGGGCCTCTACTTAACAGATCTGCCAAGAGGATGAACCACTTAGAATGACTCATCTCACAGATGAGGAAACTCAGCCAGGGCAGCGGTGGGACTTTCCAGGACCACACGGCTAAGCAGGAAGAGCTGGGATTTGGACCTAAGCAGGCTGCCTGGCTCCAGAGTCCAGCCTTTACTCTATGCAGAGTCAGACTCTCCCTGTGTTCATTTGTAAAAACAAAAGTCAACTGCATGCAAAGAGAATGTCTGAAATACACCGCTACAGAATGTAATCTTTAAGGTGATACGTGTATCAGATCTTGAGATAATTTCCCTTTTGGGGAGCAAAACCTTTTTGCTTATAAAGCAGACTCTACTGTTCAATTTTCCTATCAGTTTTCCCTAACACGTGGAAAAGTTCAAGGCTGCCTGTGCCACAGGTTATGCAGTTCCCTGAGGCTTAATACTTCCAAAGACCATAATGATGGCAAGAAAGCTAAAATTGCCTGAAGAAGGTCAGAGCATGAAAAAAAAAAAAATCAGCATTCACAGACCCTTCTGAAGATACCCCGGTCTCTAACATCTTCTCCCCTTTCCATTCCACCTCCCCATGAAAAGACAGCAGAAGAGCGGTGCCTGGCTGGCTTGGTCAGCAGAGCATGCCACTCTTGATCTTGAGGTGGTGAGTTCAATCCCTGTATTAGGCTTACAGATTACTTAAAAAAAAACAACAACAAAAAAAACCCAGCATGAATGTAAATTTTTGTTTCGCTTCTGACTTTAAAATATCCACACACCCTATTCAATGACTACAAAGCCTAAATAAATGAAGTCAGTCACACCTAACTCCCAATCAGGGATTTAGATCCCGCTAACATCGACATCAGGGATTCTCAAACGTTACAGAGCACACAGGTCCTGGGCGCGGGCGCATCTTGTTAAAATGCAGGTTTTGATTCCACAGGTCTGGAGAGGGACCCAGGAGTCTGCATTTCTTAAAAAGAGAAAAATAAAAAAAGTCCCAGGTGATGCCTATATGGCAGGACGGTAGATCATTCTCTGAGAGTGACAAGCACACAGTTCATTTGGCAAACTAATTATTACTCCAATCTGTTTCCATTATTACAAGAAGGGAAGAAGACAGTGGGGAATACAGTTAATTTTTGGCTAGTGACTCGTTTATAGTGAAAACAAACATACACACAAACCTAACAACTACATCTCCTAGGACCCTGTTTATGGAAATGAAGTGTGCACGCCGTGTGTTTCAGAACACACAAGCCACAAGCGGAGTGATCTCAAAGCCCCGAATCTCTTCTAGTGAACTGCAAACCCAAACGCGTATGGAACTAGAGTGAAAAGTAGAGAAAACATACACCCTAAACATCCCTGAGTTCGGGAGTCATTCTTATGACACTCGTTTCTCTAGATTGTAGATGTTACTTAAAAAAACGAAAATACTTGTTTTAGACTTCGATACTGTGGCTTCACCTCCCTTCACTGACATTTCCCTGACGCGCTGCAGCTCCTGGAGCTGCACATGACTCTTCCTTTTGGCAGCTTCGGCAGAAAAGGTTGGTGCTCGCTCCTTCCTGGGCATCCAGCTCTAGCACCTTCCCCAGGCTTCCCTGCAGTTTGGTGTGGCTGTGGGACTGATGGACAACAGAAGTGATAACCCACTTCCCGGCCTGGGCCATAAAAATCTCCCACATTGTATGCTCCCTGCCCTGTTCCCATCAGTCAGCTGAGAGCAGAGTTCTCCAAACCCCGGGGGAGGTCTGAGCTGTAAGGCAGCAGGAGCCCGAGTCCTTGAGTTTCCCGTGGAAGAAAGCTGCCCGCCCAGGAACTGTCCCTGCGTTAGCCACTGGAATGTGAGGGCTGTGGGGCGGAGCAGTTGGCCAACCTTGACTGATACGCTTAGTTCTCCTACACTTGAGAGACTTTCAATGAGAGGCAGGAGTTCGATTCCTGATAGCAGGATATACATTTGTAATTTATTATTTTAAAATGTTACTGTTTGGAATCTGGATCTAAAAGGAAAGCTGTCTAAGAATTTACTGTAAACTTTCATTTTATGTATTAGAACCGGAAGCCCAGAGAAGAGACAGTCTCAAGCTAGCGCTGGTGTGTGACCCAAAGCTGACTTGTACCAGGCTCTCTGTGTTGGTTATGTGGACAAACGACTCCCACTGAAGGGGGCCACTGACTGTCCCATGCTCTATGATTTTCTAAATTGCACAGTGTTATACACTGAATGTGTCCCCCACAAAAAGCTAAAGTCTTAGCCCTCAGTATTTTAGAATGCGACCTTCTTTGGAAATCAGGTCACTGTAGATGCAGTTAAGATGCAGTTACTGGGCTGGGCCTGATCTGATGACTGGATGTCCTTACAAAAAGGGGAAATCGGGACACAGAGACCGCCTCCATAGAGAGAAAACCACATGAAGACCGGCAGGGAGAAGATGGCCATCTCACAGCCCTCAGAAGGAACCAACCCTGCCAATACTGTGATTTCAGACTTCACGCCTCAACAACTGTGAGTAAACTTCTCAGGAGCTCCCCAGTGTCTGGCGCCTTGTTGCGGAAGCCAGTATGAGCAAACCAGTATTCCATCTGGCTCCGCAAAGGCAATTTTATGTGGATCCTGAAGTCAGAAAGTGCTCGTTATCTTGCTCTTCCGGCAACAGATTTATTTTCCCTAAAGTTCTCTCCCCGAGGGATTCCTGGAGGGTAGCCAGCGCCCTGTCTTGCTGTCAGAGGTTTCGACAGCCATGGCAGCCGCCCTCATGAGAGAGGAAGAGCCCGCGCTCCTGGTTCTCACCTGCCCCTGCCCCCCTTGTGCAACCCCTGACGCCCTCAGTTCCCCTTTCCACCTGCTTCCTTCCCTTCCTTGGAAGTACCCAAGGTGCTGACGTTTAAAAGTTCACTAGCGCCCAGTAAAACTTCTCAAGTACCAAGAAAAGTGTCAGACTTCCCTTGCACTGTTGTATTTCCATGACATAAAATCAACTTCTCTGTGAAGCTCTGTGCAGACAGTCCTGTTTCGCTACAAGTTTGTTAACGTGGTCAATGATGGATGTTCAAGGTCAGCCCATGCAAAGGGCAGCTTCAGGCCATCCGAGGGATGGTTACCTTTACGGGTAGAAGGAAATAAGGTCTGGCTGCTTTGGATCAGCCACTCCCCCCTGCCCCCCAGACTGGCTGCCCACTGGAATCCTTCTGGGAACTCTCTAATAAAAGCAGAACTCCGCGGGGTTCTTCCCCAACTGTGAAGATCCAGATTTAGTGGCTGAAACGGGGGACGGGAACCTACACTACTGTGGAGATTCTACCATGCGGCCTAGTTTGGCAGCCACGGATTTAGCAGATTTGGCTTCTCTAATACATTTCAGCATTTCCCACCTCCTCGAGCACGCTTCCGGTACTTGCACATGTGTCCAACACAGAAACAACACCTTCCATACTACGTGGGAAAACAAACACACCTGAATACGATGTGTACAGAGCTCCCCTCCTGCCCAAAGGAGCCCCAGGCCAGCCACGTGCCGGCGCCCACAAGGCCTCCCCCACGGGAGCCCTGCACACACCCGCTGCCCAGTTCCTCCGCCTGGTCGGCCGGCACCCTCTGCACGCCCTGCACAGGCCTACATTTATGCTCCCGCAGGCATCAACAGCGCCACACTGCACGCGTAGCTGGACCTGCTCCTTGAGCTGGCCTCGAACTTTCCACCACCCAGTCCGAGCCCCTTCCCAGGCCTCTCCTGGCCCGCACACCCCGCCCTGCCCATGCGTGGACGACACCTCGCACTGCACCTCTGGCTCTGCAGGCTCCCTGGCCACTCTCTCCTTCTGACGCGGCAGCGGCTCCTCTCCCTCCTCCTCTTCTCAACAGCCTCCACCTCTTCCCAGAGCCCCACTCACATCCTGCGCCACCACCTGCGACCTGTCCCATAGCTTCAGGCTTCAGCGGGGGCTGAAGTACCATCAGCGTCTTGATGTATTTCTGTAAACATGCCCGTCATTTCTAACTTTACTTAAATTTACTCTGAACGCTACCTTTACGCTCCTGCCGTAAACAGCAAAGCGGCAGCCCCTGCCACTGCGGCAGCCCCTCTCCCTCGGGGACATCAGCCTGTTTCCTTCCCAGCGGCTGTCACAACCCCTACTGCTGTGCTCAGCAATCTGAGCCCCTCTTTCCAACGGGACTGAGGGGGTCCCGTGAAGGCAGGGCCTGTAGCCATCTTATCCACCGGGCTACCCCACCGTACCACGCTTCAGACAAAGGCTGGCCCCTCACAGGTGATCAGTGAAAGCCGCTGAATGAAAGGACATTCCCAACAGGGAGGAGCAGGGCAAGCGGCCCGGTGAAAGCCGCGCAGGGTTAATGTGGGTGAAAACACCATCAGGAGCTGCTGGCATCCACGACATGAAACTTAACGGTCAGTTTCCCACGGCCAACAGAACACCAGAGACACAGGTATCTGGTGTGCACCAGCGACAGAGGGAAAGCAGGGCCCTCGGCACTTCCGGCACGTGAGCTGCACGGGCAGCTCCTACATCAAGTATCCGCTCCCCTGTGTGAGCGCGCACTGAGGACACGGACGCGCTCTGCGGGTGCGAGATGGACACGCCTTGCTCCTTGCTCTCACACACTTCCAGGTGGAGCAGAGATGACCGTGAGGGCGGCGAAAACAGTCTGCATGACACCGTGATGGCGGATACATGTCATTACCCATTTGTCCAAACCCACAGAACGTACGCCACCAACGGAACGTGAAGAGATCTGGGGTGATGGTGTACTGATGGAGGTTCATCAGTTTTAACAAATGGAGCCTCCCCTGGCAAGGGGGGACATTGATAATGGGAGAGGCTACGTGTGGGGGGGGAAGGGTAGAATGAACAGAGTAAATCCCTTACTTTCCTCTTAATTTCACTACAAAAACTACTCTAAATAAATAATACAAGAAACAAAAAGGGAAATAAACAACTGTCCCAGTCTAGTGGGGAAACCACAACGTAACTACCAATCACATTTTGATGAGATCAGTGGGATAACAAGGTGCTCGGGGAATGGGGAAGGAGGCTCGGCAGCAGGGTTCACAGAGGAAGCAATCGCTCTGCAGCTAAGGTTCACAGGGGGTGCGACCTCCCCAGGCTGGCAGGTCAGGGCAGAGGGAACAAAGGCACACATGGGAGGTGGTCAGGCAGCGGCCTGAGCTCAGCCCGAGCTGGTCAGACAGGGACACGTCACAAAAGGTGGTCTGAATCCACATCCAGCCAGGATGAGCCATGGAAGGGTTTTAAGTGGAGAAACAACGAATTAGATCTGTATTTTGGAAAGAACTGAAGGATGATGAAATGCCACATGAAGGGAGGGACCCTAAACCATCTGATTTCCTGAGCTACCAAGACGGAACAAACGATGTATGTCAACTACTCACTGTGTGACAAACTTCTGCTTTTATCTCTTTCAAGGCTCGCTCAGAAAACACACAACCACAGCACCGCAGGAAGCAAAACCTGGAGAAATAATCCAAATGGAGGATGACTTCAATAATAATTTAAAAATGATCGCCCAGATTATCAGTTAACATTTGTTCAGTTTGTACATAGGCCAGGAACTGCAAAGAGAAAAATGGTCACATTTAATCCCATTAAGGAAAAAGAAACTAGTATGTCCCATATATATCTACTTATATACTACTTTAAATATAGACCAGAAATACAGGCCATAGTCCCATTCCTGGTCCCTTGTAATAATCCTTTAGAATAAAGTCTCTCCTACAAAAAAACAATAAATACATTAAAAAAAAACCCCACAAACATAAAAAGTCAAAAGACAGAATAGGAACACTGGGAGAGACTATTTTAAATATACATGAGATTCAGTGTTTTATGAATATCCAAAAAGGTCTCAAAAAGCAGAAATAAACAATGTATTAGAAAAACGGGCAAAGGCATTAACATGCAATTCATGGGAGGAATATAAATGGTCAAAACACATAAAAGATGCTTAAGTCAACTGTTAATTGAAGAAATTCGCGGCAAAATAATGATCTGCCACATTTTATGTATCCGGCAGTAGTGAGAGAGACTGAAGTTACCCTGCTGGAAAGGGAGGAAACAGGCGTGTCCGCCGGTGGTGGGCACAGCACTGTGCGTCTTGGAAGGACAATGTGTCAATATCGAGCAAAGAATCACTTTTCAGAGCATCTCCTACAGAAACATGCTGACAAGTGTGCAAATGCATAAATATGTATTTATGAAGTTGTATAGGACAGTGCCACTCTTTTTTTTTAAAAGATTTTATTTTATTTTATTTGACAGTGAGAGAGAGATCACAAGTAGGCAGAGAGAGAGGGGGAAGCAGGCTCTCCGCCAAGCAGAGAGCCCGATGTGGGGCTCGATTCCAGGACCCTGAGATCATGACCCGAGCCGAAGGCAGAGGCTTAACCCACTGAGCCACCCAGGCGCCCCAGGACAGTGCCACTCTTACAAGGAAAAAGGAAAGCACCCAGATGTTCATCAACAGAGGAATGGTTACATGAATTACAAACACTCACACAGCTACTAAAGGAGAAGTGTCAATCTGTGTGCAAGGCCAGGGAAACATGCTCACATTAGAGAAGTACGAAAGAAAGGTTACAAGATGTGTATAACACATTCCCACGACTGCAAAGAATACGCAGTTATTTCTATTTCCAGTGGCAGGGGTGTAAGGAAGTAGGGAGTATGTGTGTTGGTGCTGGGCAGGTCTGCAAGGGGGTGTGAAACTCCAAACAACTAAGAACATGACATGGGAGGTAGAGACTGGGGGAAAGGGAAAGTCATGTACACATTTTACTTCACACAGTCCTCTAAATATACCACAACAGAAAGTCTCTCCAAGGGGCGCCTGGGAGGCTCAGTCAGTTAAATGACTGCCTTCAGCTCGGGTGGTCCTGGGATCGAGCCCCACAGGGCTCCCCGCTCAGCAGGGAGCCTATTTCTCCCTCTTCCTCCGCCTGCCGCTCTGCCTACTTGTGCTCTCTCGGTCAGATAAATAAATAAAATCTTAAAAAAAAAAAAAAAGGAAGTCTCCCCAATTCTCTAGGAATTATAGTGGATATAGATTACCTTAACAAAAACCCAATTAGGAACATTGTACTACATTCATTTACTGTGTTTAGGGCAAAAATAAAAAATCTTTTTTTATGGATGCTTACTAATTATTAGTAATTTAGAAAATTATTTTTCTTTAAACAAATGCTCAAAGTTTTCATTACCTTAAGTCATTTACTTCTATTTTTCTCTGTATTTAAGTCTTTATTATATAAGCTTTAATAAACGTATGAAGTCACCCACAAATCAATTTTCTACTGTGGAGGCCCTATTAATAGCAGGAGTGCAAAGCCAAAACAGGCAAAGCTCAATTAACTGGGAAGAGAGAAGAGAGGAGACTAGAAAAAAAAGGGGAAAACCAGAGAACCCATAATCAGAGCAACAGGTTATAGGTAACTCCTGCTCAAGACCCCAGAGTTGAGTCTTTCTGCTAAGTTCCTCTTTTGGGGTGAACCATGGTTTTCCTAAAAAGAAGTGGGAAGCCAGACACAAAAGGTCAAATGCTGAGTGATTCTACATATAGGAAATCTCCAAAATAGGCAAATCCATGAAGACAGAGCAGACCGGCGGTGGCCAGGGCCTGGGGCTGCGGCTGGGGGGATGCGGAGGGGCTGCTGCGTGGCTACGGAGTTTTCCTGTGGGGTGAGGGAAATGGAAAAAGACAGAGGCTGGTGGCTGCACAGTGCTATGGTTGTACCGAACACCTCTGAAACACGCACCCTAAAATGGTCACTTCTATGTTACAACTTTAACCTTGAAATAGTGTGTTGTACACCACATACGAAACCACACACAAAAGTGGGATGAGGCGAGGTACATGAGTCTGCTTCCCTAGAACTTTAGCTTTTTAATTAATTCTTTACTTTTTCTTTCTTTCAGCTTTATTTAGGTACAACTGACAAACGCAACTGTCTATACTTACAGTGTACAGGTTGATGATTTGATATGTACACACCATGAAATGATCATCACTATCAAGCCAATTAACATACCCATCACCACTAAATGGTAAACTTTGAGAGGCTTAATAAAGTCAGACTATCTAAAGAATATAATCTTTAAAAGCTCCTTGGGCCTAAAATTTTACTTCTCTCCAAATCTACAAAGCCACAGGTTACGCCATTTCAGGGCATGGTGGTCATGCTCTCTGATGCAGTTTACCATGCATAGTGCACACACGTCTGTTAAACGGATGTGTACAAATGCGCCAGAATGGTCCAGATCCAATGTGGTCGTTTATAGCTCAAAGTTTTTACTTACTTGAGATTCTCCCCCTACCTCAATCCCAACCCGCTTCCTGAATGAAAATAGAAAAAAAAAATACTATCTTTCAACAAGTAATATCTTAAATGGGAGATTCCAGATGGCAGAGGGGACCACCAGTTATTAAAGGTATTTCTAAATGGTAGGAAAAGAGCTGAAAGCTTTGGCTTGCTGAGACATCCTATAAAAAGGCACTAATTAACCATTCAACACTCATATTTTTTAAGGCAGAAATATACACATCTCTTATGTTTGCTATAGAACTCTTGACCTTAGGATTTCTGGTGCTCTAGTCAGAGGATTTGTTCGCTACAAATTCAGAGCAAGCTAAAATCATCAGCTAGGTCTTTAGGTGACTGACTGACCACATATTCGGTGACCATTTTCCACTGCATAGTTTTCAGCAATTATAAGGAAATGGGAGTTGTCTGATGGGCCACATTTGTCCTCTGCTTTCTTCCCATAAGAAAAGACCAAATAATCCAACTCCAGTCTTCTACGTGTCCCGTGAGAACTTTTAAAAATCCCTCTTGAGGTGCTCCTACTCTCAAGAACAGAAAGCAGAGACACCGAAGTTAAGGGTCTCGGTGGGACACCACGTTATAAACAGCTGTTAGGGAATGAACGAGGTCTTATGGCAGCACCGTCACCTCTAAGGCGCCACCCAAACCAAAGGACCCCTTAAAGAGGACTGTGTGATTATATGGCTACAGCAACATTATCTAACCAGACTCCACACCATCTGCCCCACATCCCTTACTGACCTGTGCCGGCCATTCATCTCCAAGCCCACAACGGGGCAGATGAAACGTGCCCGCTGGAGGTCATCGTGTTTGTCACCTTTTGTGTTTCCTTTGTCCCCTTCCCAGGCGGGATTATCAGAAAGCCTCAGTTCCATCACATTCTGTGAAAAACCATACATAGTTAACGAATTCATGTGATAAACGGATCATTCTTAGCCTCAATAACTACCTAAATCGACCGAGAAGCTGTTTTTCCAGACCTTTCCCATCCAAACCTCTTCTTCCTAGCTCCTTTCCTTTGGCTGTCAACTGTAACATGGATAAAAAAATTAAATCATAAATCACGATAGAAAACAAGACTTCTAAAATTCACTGACTGGCAAGTGAATTAGTTAATTTCTATTTTACAAATATTTTGCTATTTAAGGAAAAGTAACTTTGGACATGAAAAATGACTCCACTAAGAGAAAGCTTTGGATCGGTTTCATCCAGGAAGCAACATTTTCTCTCCCAGACAATGAATCCTCACTGGGGCTGCTCCATATTCCTGGCAGCCCAAGTTTATTTAATAACTGAACAGACAATAACATCTATGAGGCCACAGTCCAACGAGTCCAGGGCAGAACGTTAGCCAGGGAATACCACCGTATTCCAAGAGCTGGCCGGTCAGCGTTTCAGAAGCTCGCCTTCACGAGGACTGATGCAACGGCACCACTTCAGCACTTGGGCATTTCTTGACATTCAGCGGTACCACCCTGGTGTCAGCACTCTGGACAGCACCTGAGTGCGCCAAAAGGAAAGCCACCACGCGAACCGTCCACACAGTCAGCTTCCTGTGTCTCATCCAGTTCTCCGCTCAAGAGTATGTGAGGGCTATCAACTGACAGTAATGACTACCTTGCATATTTGCACTGTTTTATTTGAATCCTTCTGCCATTACAGTTCTGATTTCTTGGAAGTCTTTTTTTTTTTTTGCATTAAAATTCAAAATTCAATCATGTACCTTGAATATTATTTTAAATATAAAACTGTATAAATTAATTTCAAAGATTATCACATTTTTTAGATAAGATAATTATCTCAAAAATAATTATCATTATAATGGGCTTTTTAAGAATGAATTCTCTTGGGGCGCTTGGGTGGCTCAGTGGGTTAAAGCCTCTGCCTTTGGCTCAGGTCATGATCCCAGAGTCTTGGGATCGAGCCCCGCATCGGGCTCTCTGCTCAGCAGGGAGCCTGCTTCCTCCTCTTTCTCTGCCTGCCTCTCTGCCTACTTGTGATCTTTGTCTGTCAAATAAATAAATAAAATCTTAAAAAAAAAAAAAGAATGAATTCTCTTTCTCAAATAAAACGTGATAAAAATCAGCATGGTTATTTCTTAGATTTTTTTTTTTTTAATTTATTTGACAGACGGAAATCACAAGTAGGCAGAGAAGCAGGCAGAGAGAGAGGAGGAAGCAGGCTCCCCGCTGAGCAGAGAGCCCGATGTGGGGCTCGATCCCAGGACCCTGGGATCATGACCTGAGCCGAAGGCAGAGGCTTAACCCACTGAGCCACCCAGGCGCCCCCAGCATGGTTATTTCTAAAGCACTACTTTACCTACATTCCAGAATTGCTGATTTGCCTATAAATAGCATGTATCCTGTAATCACTCCAAGAATTCAAACAAAAGGCTAATATAATAAAAATTTACAAAGAAAGAGGAGAAAAAACCCAAAGCTTTTTATGGGGAAGCAGGGACTCTGATTCTGGGTTAGGTACCTCATTAGCTATGCGGCCTCAAGAAGTCAAGGACAGTGAGTATTCTCACCTGTGAGATGACGTGTCTGCCAAAGTGATGGCTCTCAAATTCTCTACCCGTGTCCTGATTTTTCTCCCATTGACCAATTTGTAAGATTTTGTCCTCTCAACTTCTTTTACTAAAAAACTAATTTTTCCATTTTTATAAAAGAATTTTAACTGCCAATCAGAACATCTAATTAGGAGGAGATACCACACTGACTTAATAGTGATCTACCTGTAAAATTCTCCAATTCTATTAGTGTCTTCCAAATCAAAACTTCAAGTAGCTGAGTTTTAACTACAAAAGTGATGTCTCCAGACATTTGTACATCACATTAAGAGTTTTCAAAGTTCTTTTGCATGTATTAAATTATAACAGATTTATAAGGCAGGAAGGGTAGGCGTGGGAACTCCTTGCTTGAGCTTTAAGTGACCTGCCCCAAATCACACTTTCATTAGGTGGTTGGGTGGGACCAGAATTCCAAATTTCTAAGTTCTAAGTCTATAAGTTCTAAGTCTATAATGCACATGAATTCTTTAAAATAAACGTTAGCCACTGAGACCCCTGGAGAACTTCAGAATCACTGGCCTTACCTTAATGCTCTTAATGTGAGATGCTGCCTTCCCAAGAGCCTTTTCGGAAGATTTGTCCAATAGAAACTCAATGACAGCATCTTTGTTATAAAGTCTGCAACAGTAAGGACGAGTCAGAACATTCTAGCAACAATCAACCTCCACACAAAGGAGTAAGATGAAATTCAGTACAATCCAAAGTCATTTACATCTGATAACAGGAATGCCTTGCATTATTAAAAAAGTAAATTAAATCCTGTCTCAGCTATTTCCAGAGTATACAAAGAAAGAACTAATTTAAAGCAAGGGTTGCAAACTGGCAGTCTGAGGGCTGAATGTGATCTGAACAGGATCTTAAAAATCGGGAAGTTTAATATAAAAGTGCATTTTCAACTTTTCCTGGGAAAAACGAAATTCTGGAATCACAAGGCCCACATTCTTGAACCACAACATCTGGCTGGAAATGAGCAGCAGCTCCCCTTCCAGAAAGGACATGAACTGTCCAGTTTCCTCCAGTCCCCACCATTCCCTACTACCCCACATAGCTCCTTCATGCATTTCTGTTTATAAATGAGCTCCTACTGGCCCCTGAATTTTTAGATCACAGATTAAATAAACCAAATTGAATAGAAAAATGCAGACGTATGTTCTGAGACAGGGAATGATAACCTAGGCTTCACGAATTTGTTTGAGATGATTCACATTTCAAGAATCAAGAACTGCATTTACACCTTAAAATTCTTTTTATTTTTTTCCACATTAAAATTCTCTTGAGAATTAGTTAATAAAAACTCATCTCAATTAAGTAAAAGGAATCATACCTGCCAAGTTCACAGGCAACTATTGGTCGCCTTAATATTTCTTGACTTAGAGTACAATAGTTCCATTGGGCCACTAATTCAGCATCTTTGTCAACCTGAGAAAAGAAAAAAAAAAACCCTTTCAATTAACTTTTACCTCTGAAAGATAATATGGGCTACAGTTCTACATATAAAGGCTTACTTAGTCATACCACATGTGATGATTTTTTGTCTTTTAAATCAAAGATAGTGACACATGAAGCTGGGACTTAAAAAGTCCAAGTAACTTGGGCGCCTGGGGGCTCAGTCATTCAGCATCTGCCTTCGGCTCAGGTCATGATCCCGGGGTCCTGGGATCGAGCCCTGCATTGGGCTCCCTGCTTGGCGGGAAGCCTGCTTCTCCCTCTCCTACTCCCCCTGCTTGTGTTCCCTCTCTCGCTGTCTCTCTCTCTCTGTCAAATAAATAAATAAAATCTTAAAAAAAAAAAAAGTCCATGTAACTAATACCATGTCAAATCGAGTTCCCACTAAACAGGACACGTACAACGAAAGAGTTCACATTAAGCTGCATATGAGTATTTGCATCTATTTTTTAAAGTTTATTTATTTTTTTAGAAATCTCTACACTTACTATAGGGCTTGAACTCATGACCCTGAGATCAAGAGTCACATGCTCTTCCAACTGAGCCAACCAGGCGTCCCCTAGCATTTGTACCTTAATAGTAAGTTAAAAAAGTCATACAGGGGCGCCTGGGTGGCTCAGTGGGTTAAAGCCTCTGCCTTCGGCTCAGGTCATGATCCCAGGGTCCTGGGATCGAGCCCCGCGTCCGGCTCTCTGCTCAGCAGGGAGCCTGCTTCCCTTCCTCTCTCTCTGCCTGCTTGTGATCTCTGTCAAATAAATAAATAAAATCTTAAAAAAAAAAAAAAGAAAAGTCATACAGAAAAAATAAGCAATACAGGTTAATTTCTATCAATGGGAAAGGCTATAAAGTTTTAGCTGAATTTAAAGACTAAGAATTTATAACATAGGTTTTTTTTTTTAAAGTTCAGCACAAAGACTATATAATTCTTTATAAAAATCACCAATTTAACTTGTTCATTAGGGGGCATCTCAAATCCTTACCCACACTCTGAAAATCCAAACACAAGAACGTCTATTGCCCTCAAATGATATTTCACCTACATAATATTCCATGGCCCACTCTTTTCCCCTCCTAAAATGCCAAATCTGAATAATATAATAGAAGGGCACAAGTGGGA
This sequence comes from Martes martes, assembly GCF_963455335.1. NCBI lineage: Eukaryota > Metazoa > Chordata > Mammalia > Carnivora > Mustelidae > Martes > Martes martes. The sequence goes on from NC_137896.1 coordinate 5,725,230, forward strand.
GAAAGTAGGAAGAGAAAAAAATACAGAAAAATTCCCTTAAATTTACTTTTTGCAGTAACAACTGCTTGTTTATTGTGTACCAAGTGCTATGTTAAGCAGTTTCTGTGACTTAATCTTTTAGTCCTTATAAAAACCCCCAAACTTGGGCGCCTGGGTGGCTCAGTGGGTTAAGCCGCTGCCTTCGGCTCGGGTCATGATCTCAGGGTCCTGGGATCGAGTACCACATCGGGCTCTCTGCTCAGTGGGGAGCCTGCTTCCCTCTCTCTCTCTGTCTGCCTCTCCGCCTACTTGTGATCTCTGTCAAATAAATAAAATCTTAAAAAAAAAAAAACCCAAACTTAGTATTGTTTACTCTGTTACTGAGGAAATGGAGGTACCAAGAGGTTAGGTTACATGTCCAAGGTCGCAGAGCAAGTAAATGAAGAAGCTAAGAACCCAAGCAGGCTGGCTCCAGAAACCATGTTTTTGTGTTGGTTTTCTTTTGTTTGCTTTTTTTAGATTTTATTTATTTGAGAGAGAAGGGGGGCCGGGGGACATGATCAGGGAGAGTCTCAAGCAGACTCTGCATTGAGTGTGGAGGCCAAGGCAGGGCTCGATCCCATGCCTCTGAGATCATGACCCGAGCCAAAACCAAGAATCACTTACTCGACTGTGCCACGCAGGCGCCCCAGAAACCACGCTTTTAGTCACTACTTTCTACTGCTTTTCTATTATTTCAAATAGGACAAAATAAAAACAAAACCCACACTACGGCAACTGTTATTCTATCCATACCCCAGATCCAAGGGCTATACTTTGGCTCCTTAAATAACTTTTATCAAAATTCACAGTGTAGTGGAGCCCCAAGAGAAACCTGTCACCAGTGAAGTCGATTTACTACATCTTTTGCAGAGTCAAAAAACCCACGTCCTGCAAGTCCAAGATCTCCTTTCCGGAATCCCTCGCCTGCTTTACCCATAGTCCTTTGTTGATTCAAAAAATAATTGGGAGAGCTGGGGACAGGGAGTAAAGTGACAAACTAATCCTTACCCAGGTTGGTAACCCCCCAAAACTTCTGAAACATTTTTTTTTTTTAAACAGGGTCTCTGGGGCGCCTGGGTGGCTAAGTGGGTTAAAGCCTCTGCCTGCGGCTTGGGTCATGGTCCCAGGGTCCTGGGATCGAGCCCCGCATCGGGCTCTCTGCTCAACAGGGAGCCTGTTTCCACCTCCCTCTCTCTGCCTGCCTCTCTGCCTACTTGTGAGCTCTGTCTGTCAAATAAATAAATAAAATCTTAAAAAAAATAAAAAAATAAAATCAGGGTCTCTCTTCTTTTCAGGGCAAGGTCTTAAATTACAGCAATGGTTTGGCCAGACCAAACATACCATATGAGTGATCAAAAATATTAATTATATATCTATTTGAAATGTAAGCAATGCAAAGGCTGAACTCTGTTCGCTGCTGTGTCCCCAGGGCCTAGAATGGTGTCTGTGATAAGCATTAAATAAAGTATTCGTAGAATAAATAAGGATAACAAAAATCCATCCTGCCTGAGGACTCTGGTGGTCTCAGATCACGCTTTCTTCTTTTCTATCCCCTTCTGACACCTTTTGCCAAGCTTCGCATTAAGCTACTCCTCTTCAGCCCTGGCCACAAGTTAACGAAACTAGCTGAATACTTTTTTGGCAAAAGCTCTCATGAATGCTAACGACCTGCCCTTGGTCTCTGCACCTGTAGGTGTGAGGAGAGGACACACTCCGTCCTCTTGAGAGCTCATTCGCTCTCAAATTCAACACATTTCCCAGGTGTCTATTGTGTGGTGGACAAAGGTAAGACACAAGTCTCCATTCATGTCTGGGACAGACAGACAATACACAAACAAGAACACTGATAAGCACGATAAAGCAGCAAAAGAGGACAGACAGCGATGGAAGCAGGATGTATGTTGGCAACAGTGAACTGAGATGACATCTGAGGAAAGAACTGAATGACGTAAAGAAACAAATGATGTGAACATCTCAGTGAAGAGCATTATCAGGTTATGGAACTTACACTCCAGGCTGAGAAACAGAGGCTGGTATGGCTGAAACAAAGACCTGGAAGAACCTGGTAGAAGCTGAGGTGGAGAGGCAAGGCATCTGATCACACAGGACCCTGCATGATTTTGTTCTGAATATGACCAAAAGCTGCTGCAGGATTTGAAATATAGTAGCGATATAGGAGATTCACCTTTTATAAAGATTTTCTAGCTGCTGGAGAATATGTGCAGCATCCACCTGTGCCACACTCTGGTAGCTACTTTACATGCCCTCTGTTAGTAAAAAGTAATTACTGGGGAGCCTGAGTAGCTCAGTCTGCCTTTGGCTCGGGTCATGATCCCGGGATCTTGGGATGGAGCCGCATACTGGGCTGCTTGCTCAGCGGGGCTCCTGCTTCTCCCTCTCCCTCCTACTCCCCTGCTTGTGCTTGCTGTCTCTCTCTCTGTTAGATAAATAAATAAAATCTTAGGGGGAAAAAGTAATTACTAATGCGGGGCACCTGCCTTAACTGGTAGACCACTTGACTCTTCATCTCAAGGTCATGAGTTCAAGCCCCACAATGGGCACAGAGATTATTTTAAAAATAAAGGCTTAAAAAAGTAAAGTAATTATCAAGGCTAACTTTGAATTCCTGAATAAATGGTTGGAACTCCTGGCTTCATTACCTATCAGTTGTGTGATTTTGGTCATGTTACTGACTCAATTTTCCTGTCAGTAGCATGAAAATCACTACATACAATTTTTCTCAGTTACCTGTGAGAATTAAGAATTATCCACTCACGGGGTGCCTGGGTAGCTCAGTGGGTTAAGTCTCTGTCTTTGGCTCAGGTTATGATTTCAGGGTCCTGGGATCAAGCCCCGCATGGGGCTGTCTGCTCAGCAGGGAGCCTGCTTCCTCCTCTCTCTCTGCCTGCCTCTCTGCCTACTTGTGATCTCTGCCTATCAAATAAATAAAGAAAGAAATCTTAAAAAAAAAAAAAAGAACTATCCACTCATTCATTTAATCACCATATTTACTGGGCCAGGAATTGTGCTAGCTGTACAGGGGAAAGGCAAGACTGTGCCACAGGGAGCTTATTTTTTTTTTTTTAAAGATTTTATTTATTTGACAGACAGATCACTAGTAGGTAGAGAGGCAGGCAGAGAGAAAGGAAGGGAAGCAGGCTCCCTGCTGAGCAGAGAGCCTGATGCGGGGCTCGATCCCAGGAGCCTGGGATCATGACCTGAGCCGAAAGCAGAGGCTTTAACCCACTGAGCCACCCAGGCGCCCCAGGGAGCTTATTTTTATCTGTGGCTGACACCAATCAGCCATGAAGGCAGTGTGCAGAGTGGAAAGATAAGAGAAGGACCTCATCATATGTGGATAAAAGAACCTTTGGGACGAATTCCCCGAGAAAGTGAAGTTACGTGTGTACAAAGCTCAATAAACAGCGGCCGTTTGTATCACTGTAACTGACGGCGCAGATAAGCTTTAAATCCTGGCCCTGCCACTTACCAGCGTTGCAATTTTGTCCTCTTGGCCCTCAATTTCAATGTCTGAAAAGCGAGGATCATGACAATACGTGTCCACAGGGCTGTTGTGAGAGCTGTACGAGCTACCCCATACTAAGCACGCTGTCAGGCGAATGGCAACAGCAAGCACTCAGTAAGAGTCTGATCCTAATACCGTTGTTAATTCGGAATTCTCCAAGTGAGATAAATGAGCACGGCGGCGTCAGGAACCCCACTAGCTCCCCGCCCCCACCCCCACTCCCTGGGGACCCCACTACCGCTGCTCCCCACCGGACCCACGTCTCTGACCTTCTCAACCTTCTTCGGCCCCTTCACCAGCTCGTGTCTTTTGGGGATTGTTCCTCCGTCGCAACCCATCGCAAACCAGGAGTCAGAGTCAGCAGCTACACTCCGCAGCGACCACTTCCGGAGGGGGGGGGTCCCTGGCGACGGCTGCAGCCACTTCCGGCGCGCTGGGATGACGCAACACGCCGGCCGCGCCGCAGCGGGGCGGATCCGTTGCCAAGCGCCAGTTGCCATGGAGAGCGTCGCTAGGAGCTGGGCGAGGCCGAGCTGCGAGGGCTGCCTGAACGCGAGCGGGTCTCGCGGGTCCTCGGCGGCTCAGGGGCAGACGGAGCGTCCCCATCTCCCCGTCCGGCCCGTTCCTCCCTCCTTCCGGTGGGTGCAGGGTTTCTGCCGCACCCTGGCGATCGCTCGCCGCGCTTCGGGGGGCAGGGGTGACTCGGGAGCAGCCCCCCTTCCTGACGCCCCGTCCCACCCTAGCGTGTCTGACTGTGCGTCTGGCGCGCCCTGGGGCGGGAGCGCCGCGCCGGAAGGGTCTGCATTCCGGCAATGCAACTACGATGCGGGTGAACGGCGTCTGTGATTTCGGATAGCGCCCGGGGGCTTCAACGAGAACTCTGCACGGAGCACGGCGGGGACCGGAGCGCCCGCAGCAAATCCTGTGACGTGAAGTTGGAGGAGATTCTGGGGAAGTACCATCCTCCGAGGCCCGGAGCTGTGACGTGCCATGCATACGGTCTGGGGGGGAAAGTTGCAAAGAGTCTGTGCAGCCTCCTCTCTTTATTTACTAATAATCAGGTGCAGTGAACGGAGGCCGGTGCAAAAGCCACACTGATGTTTACCTGCCTTTCCCCGGAGACGCGCTGTGTTACGTCTGTAACGAGAACACGGATCCCTGGCAAAACCCCTGCGGAAATCCACGACTGTCTGCGTCTATCCTCTTGACTATCTTTCCAGAGGTTCCTTGATTATTATGACTATTTGGGGAAAGTCTAACCACGGCGAGCAAGGTGGACCTACATAATTGGATGTCACCTTGCTGACCAAAGTGAGACATAAAAAAATTAAAAAAAAAGAAAAAATCTAAAGATATTCCCCAGTTGGGAACAGAAAATATGTGGATATAAAAACTTCATGGATTGTAACATTGGATTATCTGTTACTGCAATGAATGAGAATTAAAACAATATAAATCCTTTAATCAGTTCGTCTCTCATTGCCTTATGATTTATTTTTATGCCGGTCACAGAAATTGTAAACTCTGTGAGGGTAGGGACTACGCTTTAGTCCCCATTGTGTCCTCAGTGAGTGGAACCTTTGGCACACTTAATATTCATTTCCTCAGTAAACAAAAAGGAAGTACAGACACATTCAGGGAGGGTGACAAGTCCAGTTTTGGCAGTCCCTAAATCTGGTGTAAGTGCTATGAGAATCCGTTTACAGGTAAGGAAATAGAAGTCAGGAATGATCAAGGGACTTACCCAAGGTCCCACAGCTAGTAAGAGGGAGAGCTGGGACCGGGTTACAAGATTAGTTTTCTCCCCTCTGTCCCCGAAGGACAGAAAATCAGGTTACAGAATAGCACAAATGCAAAGATCTTTAGACAGACTCTCAAACCAGTGCTCTTTTCTGGCGACTTAATCTTCCCCTCACCAAGTTCATTTGGAGAAATTAAAATAAAAGTAACCACTCTTTATTAAACCATGACTCCACTGGGGGATTTGGAGGCACTGTTTCCTCTGTCTTTGTAATTTAGAACATAGGGGATATAACGCCTTCCATTTCCCAAATGACAAACCTGAGACTGAGGTGTACAGTCTTGGGTCAGGGGCACACAGCAGTTGAGTAAAAGGAGTGCAGGTTGGGAGGCGTTCTCAGATGAGGCCCTTGTGACTATGCCATGTTCCTTAGCCTCTCCCCAAAAGCTTCTGTGACGCCCCGCACGGCCAGCTGGGTGGATGCTGAAGCTTGGGCAGCTGGATTTTTTTTTTCTCTTCCTCCTTGGTGTCCTCATTTAGAGTATTGGTTTTTAGGCTACTCTGTGCTGCAGACGATACACAGCTAAGGTTTGTAGAGTTAATATCATCAACAGTTGTGTTGAGAGCTGGCTGAGTGTCAGCTCCGTGACTTGAGCTGTTCTGTTCCAGGCATGGTAGACACACTGGTGTCATTAGCTGCTGTTACTTTCCACTGTTTTTGTGGAATGAACTGATGCAGGATATTCCCTTGCAAGGATCTTTGGTGACAACTTCGCCCCAGTGGAACTGTGGATTTAAAGGACAGGAGAGGAATAAAACCAGGAAAGAGAACACCATCATCCTCTGGCAAAACCAGTATTTCTTAACCTCTTTGGTGTCATTGGACCTGATAGAGAATTTGATGAAAACTTTGGACTTACTCTCCAGAAAAATATCCAGTAGTACATAGAAAATTTTGCTATGGTTTACACATCTGTGTATTTCATGCTTCCCGTGCTGAGGCTCAGGCTAAGAACAAGTACTTTAAGCGCTCCTACTGCCTGTTACAATCTTTCCCAAATGTTTCAGCCTCCTGAACCTTGAGGGTTTGATTTCTGGTGAGTGCTGCCCATGTGCTCTCCCATAGCTGGAGTTTACAATTCTGTCTGGACAAGGCAGACAGGCAGAGTGACTCATTTTTAAGAATTAGCATGAAAAAATAACAAACGGTTCTATGTTAGGATTCTTCGAGAGTATCACAACCATCACGTACGGTTACACTTCTGAGGATGTCCCAAAGAGGGTTAAAGTCAAATAGAGTGGAAAGCTAGAAGTAGTTCATCCTGACATAATTCAAGACCAAAAACAATTACTTTTGATTTTCAGTTTTAGGGGAACATTAAACGTATTTCAGGAATACACAGGCCTTTCATGAACCGGCCTTTGGCTACCCGTCCTGGCTGGTATCACCCACGTTCCCTTTCCTCTTTCGGTTCCAGCCACATTTGCCCCTTCTCTCCCTTGAGAGCTCCGGGTTCATTTCCACTTCTGGGTACTTGCTTTGCTGTTCCTTCTCCAGGAACACTCTTTTCCCGCTGGTTTCCACATTGCCTCCCTTGAGTGACTCAGCGTCTGCTCCTGGCAGGAGGGGTGGGGGGTGTCTCTGTAGAGCTTCTTCCCTGACCTCTCCCAGTAAAAGAGCACCCCCCCGTTCCTCCATCCACTACCACCACCTTGATTTAATTTCGTCATTGCACTTACGCCACTGACCTCATGTTATAAATCTAAATTTTGGTATCTTGTTCAACATGGACTTCTTTGCACGGGTTGTGATTTTTTAAAACATTGCCTCGAAATATAATGTATCTTGATTACAAAGGTTTTGGTCGCCGCCTCATATTTTGCATTCAAGGAGAGTGCCTCGTTCACCCCACCTCTCCCTGGCCCTGGATTCCCATCCCCCTCAGCTGGAATGAAGGCTGGAAGGTGCAGAAGCTTTGGTTTGTCCCCTGTAGCAGCTCTAGTGATCAGTAGAGGCCTGGTGGATAGGAGATGCGCAATAAATAGTTGTTCAAGGAGTAAAAGACACGAAAAGGGCATTAACAAACCACCTACACAAATGGGCAACCTTTGTAAATGGACAGATTTGGAGACCTGGGTGGATCCTTGGGGAGAATATGAAATTTTAAAGAGATGTTTTATTAAAAAAAAAAAAAAGATAGTTACCCCCAAACCAGAAACACAGCTCCCCGGTGCTTGTCACACGGAAGATCTCTCAACGAGGCCCCTCACCACTTCCATCCTCCTGATGAAATTCAGCTTAATTGAGGTCAAGTTGCTATCACCACCACACCACCCACCATTTCCTCTTCCTACTTCGAGAGGAAGCGGCACAGAATTCTGGGCATAAAAGAAAACTACTTAGCAAAACATGGCTAAAAGTTACAAACTGTGATATTACTTTTCAGTGTTTTTCAGAAACAATTATCCCATCGAATTAGAGGAAACTCGTCTCATAACTGCCCTCCCTCAAAAAAAAAAAAAAAGGGAAGGAAACACATTTAGCTAAGAGCAGCAGCTTTCATTATTTTCAACCCAATGGTTTTGTATTTTGTCAACAAGGGCCCTTGGTTTGAACTCGTCTCAAAATACATGCAGAGAATCCCCCCCAAAAAATGTTATGTAGACAGATATGTCTCCATATATATTGATCTGCCTATCTGCGTACATACATCGATAGTATTCTGAAAGCAATGGGGATCTGTTGAGTACCTGTTAGAGCCTCTCATGTATGAGGGACCAAAAGAGTTAAAACAGCTAAAGCATTAAAACAGGATGTGGAATGTAGTAGTCCCTTAATAAATACGTGCTGTTGTTATTACTATAGTGCAAAAAACATCTTGCTGGCTGGAATACAGGTACTAGTGCCTCCCTGCGCCGCCCCTGCCCCTGCATGTCCTTCCAGCACAGGCATTGATGAAAATTTTGTTCTGAATTACCCCTTCAAGGTGATTTTTAGCGAACAGCCTTAGAAGACAGAGATCGTGTCTCTCTTCAGAGCACAAAGGCAGGTTTGCTTGCTGTCCAGTACCGTAAAGATCCTGTCTGCCTCTAAGGCAAGTCTTGGTCAGGTTTGCGCAGAGGCTGCTAGGAAAGACTGGGGCTGCCTGTGCTAAGTTTTTCGGCTTTGGCACAAACTTAGTGTGCGCGTGGCATCACCCGTGCCCTCCTTTGCTCTGCCCCGGAACTTGGGGTGGGGTGGAAATGATATAAGCATAAGCTGCTTGCAAGGCTGTAAGGAAAATCCCATGTCTCTGGGCAGATGAGTTGACATAGCAAACCTGAATAATATCCTTAGAAAGGTGGCTTGCCAGAGTGGCCTTTGGTTGTTTGTAAAAACTTGGATTTGAGGAGGGTTCCCACCATCCCTGGAGTTGAGAATGGGTGCATGTGCCAAAACTGTTTGTACACACAAAGTGTTTCGTACTGGACACCTGCTTGCCTTTGGAGAGTCTGGAATTCGGGAATGTACCATGTAGAGACTGCCGACACGATCAGCCCCATGGAGTCCCTGGAGGTGAGGCTCTTGTGACCTTCCCTGGCTGGCAACATCTCACGGGTGTTGTCACAATTTGTTGCTGAGGGAATTAAAAGTGCCCCATGTGACCGCAAAGAGAGGACTCTTGGCCGCTTCAGTCTGGTTTCCTTTGTACCAAACTCTTTGAGCTTTTCCCTCTGCTGTCTCTTTTCACTGTACTAGATCGGAGTCATGAGTAGGAACACAAGCTGAGTCTTGGGATTCCTCCTTGTGAATCACTGGACCAGCCATGGTCTTGGGGACCCCAGACATAGTTGTTGACCCCAGAATCTTATGTCTTCTTGCAACATCCATGAAAGTGACAGACTAACTTGTTAATTTAAAGCAGGGGGATCCCAGACATGTCGTAGCTCTTGGCAGGGCTATTCTTTCCCTCTCTCAGGACACATGGGAGTCTGTGTGTGTGTGTGTGTGTGTGTGTGTGTGTGTGTGCGCGTGCACGCATGTGCACATGTGGAGGGGTGAATCCCAAGTCTAGGTCAACCTGAGTACTACATTCTCTCCTTGTCCTGGGGATTTCAGGGGCAGGCACCTGCTCTAACTTAGTCCAAGCAGAATCAAGCCTCTTTCTTCTCTTCCAGCCACAAACCAAAGACATAACCTGGGGCAGCCACCTTGCAATCATGAGTTAACACAGAGAAAGTGGGACTGAGAAACTGGGCACTCACACCAGCTGTCCTTGAAGCCAGTCTGTCCCTGGGTTATTTTAAGACACTTGAGTCAATAACTTTCCTTTATTGCTTAAGAAAGGTTGGATGTGGTTTTTGATCGCTTGCAATAGGAGTTCTTGCCGATACAGATCACAGCTGTTCAAAGAATGCGGCATCTCTGTTCTAGTGTAGCGAACCCAGCAAGCTTCACAAAGGTGCGATCCTTCTTTAGAGACCCTAGGAACAACTCGGTGAAAACAACCAGCTTTCTAACAGTCAACCACTTAGAAGTGCCTGCTAAGTGCAGAGTAGCAAGGCAGGCTGGTGACATTTCAGATGACTTCCAGCCTGAGGTTGCTGGTTCCAGGCTACAAAGGTGTTTAGTGGCTGAGATATATATAGGAGACATGGACCTTCACTTGAAGCAAAGTAGAGATGGTGTCACCATAGCAATGTGAGCTACAGACCCAGCCGCAAGGAGAGGAAGAGCAGGTGGTTTGACTTGAGGGGAGCTCTGCACCGCTTTCAGATCTGTGCCCAGCAATGGGTATCCTGTCCACACCACACCTCCCATTGCCCCACCACAAGTGATGGCTTTGTTTTTGCCGCACTAGCCTCGTGCATGAGCACCTGGCCTCTATGGCATCTCCTTGCACACTTTGGGGAGAAACATTTGAATAAGAAAAGTAAACATGGGTGGCTTCGCTTTGATATCAGAACCTGGGTGACATGGATCACCAACTTTTCCAAAGAGAGGATTGCTACAAAGAATGTTTCAGTTCACGATTATATTTACATAACATTACAAATGGTCACAGATCGGCAACTGTTGTAATACGAGCCTTTTCTGAGTAAACATACTGAATTTATCAACATAGACTATTATATACAAAATAAATTAATAAGGAACCCAACAGAACACGTTATGTTGTAAATATAAGGTGTATCTTTAACACAGTTAAGGTAAAATAGCATATATATATATATGTTGTATAAGATGCAGGTACATAATTTGTACCAAATCTTACAGACTTAATTCAAAATGAAAAACTTATCACATTTGCTAATGGACGCAACAGAAACTCATCATTTGAGAATAAGTCTCTCCTCCTTTACTGTCTCGCTAACACCTGACAATTTGTGCATGTAATTCTTCATCACTGATCGTCTATCTCCCCACTAGACTGTAAGCTCCCTGAGGGCAAGTTCTCTGATTCACGGCTATATGCCCAGCACCTAGAATCTGACATAAGTAGATGCCCAATAAATAAGTACTGGATGAATGATTTTAAGGCGGGCATACATTTGACCAATATAAAATTGGTTTCTACAACATCCCTGCGTACGCTGACCCCACAGGCTATGCTAAAAACTCCGCAAAGTTCTTACTTAATACCTGGACCTCTCTGGGCTAAGTCAATGTCCTGGGGTTGTTTAGCCACTTGATAATACCAGCGTGTACTCATTGGTGCGTCCCCAGGTTGGCTTTGCCTGTAGGACAGAGTTGCACATGTCAGGCTGGGAAAGCTGAGGCTAAGAGGTTAACAAGGAGAAAGAGGGGGAAGGAGGCTCATTCTAACGTCCCTCTGAATTGCCGAGTGTGTTGCTCCAGCTTCTGGACCTCGGCCTGGAGGTGCCCCAGGGCTGCGGGGCTGGGGTACTTGAGCACGGCATGCTTGGTGGCCAGCGCGAGGTTCTTGAGCAGGCTGCACAGGTGACTGCTGCCGCAGAGAATCTCGTTGCGCACGTCCCTCTCCTGGGTCTCCTTGCACAGCGTGTCCACCAGCTTCTGCCCCACCATGATGACCAGCTTGCTCTGTGTGATGAAGATCTCGGGGGGCTGGCGGTTGCTGAGGCTGTGGTTAAATACGCTGATGGCTTTGAAGAGAGCCCCGAAATAGAGCCGACAGTGTTCAGAAAGTTGGAATCTCTTCTCAGTGTTCTGCTGACTCAAAGGCTGCAGGATGAGGGAGCTAGGATTCTGGAAAAGGGAAGAAAACTATTGGTAAGAGACAGATTTGATCCCCAGGCTGTGGTTGTCTCCCGTTTCCTCATTTGCTCAATTTTCTAGACTTTTTTTAAGAAAAAACACAGTTTTGTTTGGGAAGCTCTGCAGTGCACCATCTGCCTAACAAATTAATCTTTTCAAAGCACTGTTAACATATGAACTATAGTATTTATATATACAATCTTACATATAGTGTTGTCTATATAATTTCACATGTTAAGTATATAAAATCTTATTCAGTACTCCCAAAAAACCATTAGCAGCCCATTCCATTAGACAAAACATTAGACAATGTCTAAATCTATAACTTTAAAAAAATAAAAGAAGACTTGATGGTGAGATTTTAACATCTACTCGAAGAACAGACTTTAAGGGATTTAAGAAAAATCTTTACTAATTCTGTTATCAGCAGTAAACCTGAGCCCCCAAAATTTCTAGAAGAAATTCAAGTATGTTCACCTAGCTCCTTTAATGTTATGATATTTCTCCAAATTTCTGATAAGATTTCATCTAGAATTTTACTTCCATGAGTTGTATTTTCCAAAATATGGAACCAGTGTCTTCCCAAAGCCTAGGCACTGTTGAAAGTTTCTCAGCATCTAACATGGTCATTCATTTAGCAAAACGAAGAGCCAGAGCTCTAAGTCGAGCCCGCTAAGTCTTTTCGTTAAATTGCTCTCTCTCATCCACCTTCCATCTCAAAATTCATAGCCTGGAAGCACTGACAGTGTGAGGATCTGATTTTTTGTGTGCCTCCCCTCCCTTTGTTGAAACTCCACCCCATAACATGATGGTAGTAGGAGATGAGCCCGTGGAAGGTACCTGGGATTGGATGAGGCCATTTGGGTGGGGCCTCATGATGGGATTAGTGCCCTTGTCAGAGGTCACTTCCCTTCTCTGCTCTCTGCATGAGAGGACAGGAGAAGACAGAGGAGAGCCCTCCCCAGGATCTGACCATGCTGGCTCCCTGACCTAGGACTTCCAGCCTGGGGTCCTTGTCCCAGTTTGCCCCCGAGGAAAGGAACGATCTTGTCCATGGCATGAGACAGCCATCCTCCCCTCCTCCACCCCCCACCCGCCCCCAGCCGGGGAGCCGATCTGGTTCACTGATCCCAGGTTTCCGGTACTCAGACAACTTTCCCAAGTTATGCCCTTTTTGGCTCCCTTTTAACCTGACTTGCTTCATCTTTGTCTTTAAAGGAATTCACTGGTTTTACTTATATTCGTTTAATGGAAATGCTTCAAACTGGTAACTGGAAAATCATTGTCATTTGCCACCAGTAGAAGGTAAGCAATAAAAATAAGTACAATGATAACATCTTTGGCTAAAAAAAAAAAAAAGAAAGAAAGAAACATCAAGTGTCAAAAAGGTGTTGATAATACACAAGCTCCAAACCAAAATATCTTTTCTACTGTAATCAGAAGCATTAAAAGAGGATGTCAAAGGGAATGGGAGTCCAAGCTACCAAAGGTGAGGTCAGTCCCACCCGTGATCAACCTGCAGACAGCCGAGAACTATGTCACCGATGGTTCAAGACTCGGGCTCCACATCCTGGGGCTCACTGGACTTGTTCAGGGCTCCTTCTACCGCAAACAGGAAAAACTGTCACAAAAACAGCTACTCCCAAGGGGGTAATGACTAGCATGCTGGCTTGTTCATAGCAGGGGCATCTCTCGAGGGATAAAGTGCGCGAGTCAGAAGTCTGGGAGACACAGCGCTATCACTTACCTGTCCTTCCAAGTTTTTGTTTTCATCCAACCTTCCTTCTGAGATGGGTTTTTCTGTCTCTTCTAGGTTAGACAACTTCTGAAAAATGAAATCCCTTCCAATTACCAATGTGAGCGGTTTTTACACTGTACAGAAGTATTTTTTTCCAAAGATTTTATTTATTTATTTGACAGACAGAGATCACAAGTAGGCAGAGAGGCAGAGAGAGAGAGAGAGAGGAGGAATCAGGCTCCCTGCTGAGCAGAGAGCTCGATGTGGGGCTTGATCCCAGGACCCTGGGATCATGACTTGAGCTGAAGGCAGAGGCTTTAACCCACTGAGTCACCCAGGCACCTCTGTACAGAAGTATTTAAGTCCATTTTTAAAAACTTGAACATTTCTCTTTATATTTTTGTCAGTGGTTCTGCCTCCAGATGCCTTTTTTAAATTAAAATCAATTAATTAGGGGCGCCTGGGTGGCTCAGTGGGTTGGGGCCTCTGCCTTTGGCTCAGGTCATGATTCCAGGGTCCTGGGATCAAGTCCCGCATCGGGCTCTCTGCTCAGCAGGGAGCCTGCTTCCTCCTCTCTCTCTGCCTGCCTCTCTGCCTACTTGTGATCTCTGTCTGTCAAATAAATAAATAAAATCTTTAAAAAAATCAATTAATTAGCATGTAGTATATTAGGATATTAGTTTCAGAGGGCTGATGCCTTTTTTCAACAAGGGAGACTTTGCAAGACCAAGGACTGAATTTTGCCTATCAACACGGCTTGATACAAGGACACAGGAGTTTTAAAAAAAATTATATATATATTTATATTTATGTATATTATACCTCTTTATATCTATGTCTGTATTTTAAAATTAGGGAATGAGAAATACCCAAATTTCTAGCTTCTCTAGAACGTGCGAAAGCTGTGACATTAACCAGCAGGCCTTTTAACAAAATACTATGCAAGACTGGGGCTAAAAGGGCCAAGTCACATTATTCCCAGGTTACGGGCCATGCCCCTTGGCTCTTGCAATCCTTGAACGAGAGGTTCTTTTTCTACAGAGTCCAAACTCATGCAGCAAAGAATTTCTAACAGTAGCGGCAGTCTGGAAGCTGCTAAGACCATAGGCAGTTGGAAGGGTGTTTACACTTCCTCTTCTGTTTCTAAGAAACACAAAAACAATGACTAAATCAACAGCTTTCAAAAATGCAAGGAAACTGGGTGGTGAGATTAAAAAAAGGGGCTCAAGGAACAGATTTCAAAAGGTTTTCAAAGTCCTTCCTAACCCTAGTATTGGGGATAAACCCCACGGGGCTTTCCAGAAGACATCTTATGTGCCTTAATATTGAAGTGTTTAATCTTACTTCTTTTTTTTTTGTTTAATATTTTATTTATTTATTTGACAGATGAGATCACAAGTAGGCAGAGAGGCAGGCAGAGAGAGAGGAAGGGAAGCAGGCTCCCTGCTGAGCCGAGAGCCCGATACGGGGCTCGATCCCAGAACCCTGGGATCATGACCTGAGCCGAAGGCCGAGGATTTAACCCACTGAGCCACCCAGGCCGCCCCTTAGTCTTACTTCTTAATAAGATTTCATTTAGAACATTACTTTCATGAATTTTATTTTTTTAAAAAATGGAACCAATGTCTCTCAAAAATTATTGAAAGATGAGTATCTTTCAATATCCAATTATTGAACTATCTAACAGTTAGTGAAAGATTCTTAGCATCTAACTGATGGGCGACCACTCCAGATAAAATTCGAAAGCCTCCTTATATTTATACCACCCTGAACTCACCGGTTCACACATAACTGTCCCATTTTTCTTTAGTAACTCAGGGGAGTGTTCATTTTCCTTTCGTTGATTAAAAGAAGTACTTCTTTCGTACGGTTCAATTTCCCTTTGGGGAAGCTGGATGCATTTTGCAAGTTTCAGTTGTCCATTGGGGGTCATTTGCAAGGTATCTTCCTTTTCACAGTTCTGTTTGAAAAGGAGCTTCCCATTGGCAATGACAATGGAGGCAAACCTCTTGATGTCTTCTGGAACCATCCGTGCCACCATGACAAATCGCTCGAGGTCATCTGGGCTGTTTTGGACTTTGTCCGTCACAAGGACTTCCAAGGACCACTGGCAGCTATCCAGGCTTTCCTTTGTCCCAAGCAGGGTCTGGTAGGCGTTGGAGATGGTCTGTAGCTGGTCCCTAATCCTGGCCTGAAGGTTCGTATCGCTGAGGTTACAGGCGGTGCCACGGACCCCGTGGGCAAAATCCAGGAACGCTCTCAAGGATTCTTCCACGCGGTCTGCAGCGCTGCGGATGGCGCTGAGGTTGGGCTCCAGGTAGTCTCGGAACCTCCACTTCCTGCTGACAAAGACCATCAGGCTGGCGACAGAGCTGGCCACCTCGTGCTGCAGAGCCTCGACGGTCTCTCTGGCCAAGTCCGGGTCCAAGGAGAGCTCCTTTCCTGACTCCTCCAAGCAGGAGCCAGACGAGGAGTCCGTGGACGTGGAGGAGCACGAGGAGACCACGCTGGCTCTGCTGTCAGAGCTGGAAATGGAGAGCCGGTCCGGGTCCGGAGACAGCGAGGGGGCCCGGCCCGAGAACCAGGAGGAGCTGCGGTCCGCGGCGTTCTCCGGAGCCCCGCCGACTCTCCCCGGCTCGTTCACCGCCTGAGGGTCGCTCGGTGCCGCTTTAGGGATGTCGTAGATGTTCGGCTTGGTGTTCTGCTGCTCCACCCGGGGGATCAGAAAGCTTGAAGGCACCTTGTAGCCAGCACCCTCGTCCAAGGGAAATGTGTCCCTGGGTGCCAGGGCTTTATAGGAAGGAATTTCGGGGAGGCTGAGTTTTTTCTGCATGGGCACGTTTTTATGCAGGTGCGGATAGTGGGACCTTGCTCTGCTGTTCAGAGGATTCTGGAAGCTGGACATGTACCCCAGGGGACGGTGGGGCTCTGACTCTTCCACAAAGCTGCTCAGAGATGCATTTCTGCCGTCGGCTTTTTCTGGAGACACTGGCGAGTCATAAATCCATTCTGATTTCTGGGGGCTTGGTAACGTGTTGTAGCCACCTCGCCTCACGGCGATCGCTGACGTCAGGGGAGCACTCTGTCCCTGTGAAGAACCACACAAAAGTGCCCAGGTCAGAAGCAATAGAAAGAGGATTTGAGCAACTCATGTGACAAGCGTACATCACACTGAGGGCCTACTAAGTGCCGGGTACTGCACTTCTCAGAAATCTGATTGTCGCTCCCCTCCTCAAGCAACTACAGTGGCTCCCCATTGTCATGATCACTCAAGGCCCTTCCTTATCCAGTAGTACCCACCTTGAAGCCTCCCCACCATGGCAGGCACCAGCCTCCTTAGGGGTCCAGTCACCCTGGTGGTTCACCTTCCCCTCAACCCACAGTGCTCCCTTAGCCCACTATGGTTCATTTTGCGCAAACTAGTCCTTCTGTTCTACGTGGCCACCTGACCCTTTCCTTTCCCTCTAACAACCTCCTCTGCATTCCTCATGATACTGCGGAGATGACTTCTCTTTTGTAAGGCCTCCCCCAGAACACTTGGGAGTGGGTATAATGTACTGTAAATGGGTGACAATTCAACGATGAACGTGGATTCCAGATTTTCAAATCAAGGCATGTCCCCTATAAACAAATAAAAATCTACCTTAACACAGCATATCTCTGAGATGAAGAAGAAGGAGGAGGAGGAGGGGGAGGGGAAGGGGGAGGGAGAGGAAGAGGAGGAGGAAGGCCTTTATTGGTTAGGTATAATTATTTGTCAGGATGAATATACTATTACTAGGACATTTTGGAGCCAGAGCCAAACTTTAAAAAAATTCAGCAATAACAACTACATGTGACCCTGTACAGAGTTCTGCTCTTTGTCAGCAGGAAGTGGAGATTCAGAGACTAACCAAGTCAAGAGGAGGAGAGGGAGAGGGAGAGGAGGAGGCATTTACCTAAGATCTACTAAGATCTACTGAGCTTCTGCTCCGTGCCGAGCACTACACCTGTACTGGGTCGTCTGCGGGGATTAGCTCAATGCTCGCATTAGTCCCTCAAGAGAAATTGAGGCACAGAGAAGGTAGAGGACTTGCCCAAACCACATTGCTCACCTTGTTCCTGAACACCGCTGCCATCGGGGGTTTCAAATGAAATCAGTTCTACTATGAGGAATTTCCCTTCCCAATCTGACCAGGCTAATAAAACATCCCAGAGGATGCTCCCATGTTCCCAGCGTCAAATCTCTGTGCCTCGTCATACTCACACTCGGTTGGCTGGCCGAGGGACCAAGTCCCGCCTTCTGGGGGCTGGGGGGAATATCATATAATTGCCTCTTCTCTGGCTCCTGGGGAAAGACAGAAAAGGATAACTTGGATTTTTCCTTCCTGATGGACGCACATCACAAACTCTGCCCACACCAGCAGTTTTTTTTTTGTTTTTGTTTTTGTTTTGTTTTGTTTCCAAATGAAAACGGAAATCACCAAGGAATTTGGGGCTTTTGGTCATGATGTCCGCATGGTGGAAGTTTATGTAGTTCTGTTTTCAACAATGTGGACTTTGTGCTTTAAAAAGACGCCTTCTTGGGACTCTGTCGGTGAAGCGTCTGCCTTTGGCTCAGGTCATGATCTCAGAGTCCTGGGATCGAGTCCCACGTCAGGCTCCTTGCTCAGCGGGGAGCCCGCTTCTCCCTTTGCCTGCTGCTTCCCCTGCTTCTGCTCTTTCTCTGTCTCTCTGACAAGTAAATAAATAAAATATTTAAAAAAAAAAAAAAAAAAAGAAAGCAAGAGCTAGACTCTGGAGAGGGGTTTTCTTTGGAGAAAGCTGACCCATGAGTTTCCCACTGATTCCTCCTCACTGGGGAAGGGTGGGATGCATTTCCTTCCCCTCCAACGGAGTGGAAAAGGCACCATCGGGAACTTCAGTGAAGAACTGTGCCACGTGGCCGTGGGGTCGATGTGCACAGGGGCTGCCTCCGGCTTGGGCAAAGGTTAGGGTGAGAATCCGATGGCCGTTCTGGGCATGGCCTGTTCCTGGGCAGGGATCAGGGTGAAGAACATGGCCACAAGAGTTGAGGGGGGTCCCCCAAATTCTTGGTCATCAAGATAAATAATAATGGAATGCGACATTTAAAAAATCACAATGTGAAAAACTCAGGGTGAACAAAATGTCACCATTTTCAGTAAAGATAGGGTCAAGAGGGCCGGGGTGAGGTGAGGTGAGTCCTGCACGCGTGTCTTTATTTAAGACTTTTGTGCCCAAGGCCGCCTCGTTCTGCTGGGACCCTGCCAGCGTGTGTCCTGGGGAAGGGAGCGAGTGTGCTCATCCACCGGCCAGAGGCGGATCACACGGGAGCCGGAGCAAGAGCCAGGCCAGGAGGTGGGACATCTCAGGAGGCTGAGGCTGGAGATGACCAGCCCACCCCCCCCGTCCCCCGACCCCCCCCGACCTCCGACCCCCCCCGACCCCCCCCGACCCCCCGACCCCCCCGACCCCCCGACCCCCGACCCCCCCGACCCCCCGAACCCCCCCGACCCCCCCGACCCCCCCCCGACCCCCCCCGACCCCAGGGAGGAGCCCCCTGGGAACCTGGCACCTGTGGGTAAGAGACTCTCAGCCACGGGGTGGGGCGGGGCCGGGGAGGGGGCAGGTGCGGGGAAAGGAGAGGCGGGGCGGAGCTTGCCCGAATGCGGAAAAGCAATCTGCCTGCCTGGGGGAACCCCACAGCCGGGCCAGGCCGACACTCACCTTCAGGGCTGGGGGACCCCGGCTCTGGGCCGGCACGTCGTACACCTGGGAAGGCAGCGTTGGCAACGAGGCCCGAGCAGGTCTGGGCATCGTGAAGAGGGCCTTGGAGAGAGAAGAGCGAGGGAAGGAGACGTCAGAGCAGAGTCCGCAGATCTAGTTCCAAGCTGGCCTCGCACAACAAAGGCAGCCCCGACAGCGCAGAGGCCCCGTCCCTGTGCCCCACCCCCGACCGGCGGGCCTGGGCGGTGGGAGGGGAGACCCCGTGGTGGCGGGGTGCCCACAGCTGCCTGCGTCAGCCCCGCCTGGGAAGCGGGCTAGAATGCAGATTCCCGGGCCCCGCATCCGGGGTACTGGGGTCTCAGTCCTGCCGGGGAGCCTGGGAATCTGCCGTATCAGGGAATTTCCCAGGTGATTCTGATGTTCTCGAGGGATCGAGACTGTGATTCGAGTCTGGGGTGTTAACTATTCATCTGATGCCGCAGGGGCCGCCGTGGTGCACGGGACAGGCAGATGGGGGTCCAGGGGTGTAAAGTGGAGGGACTTGTGGGGGTGGAGAGGGAGCAGGGGCCTCTCACAGGACGTGTCGCTGGGGATGAGAGTCGATGGGGCAGCAGGAGGAGACGAGACCAAGGGTGGTCCTCAGCCATGGTGGCTGTGTCTGTCACTGGACTCCAGTGAATCCTCCAGAAATCGAGAATGTCCCCGCGTCGGGTACCACGCTGGCTGCTCCCGGGCCGAAGCTTCCAGACTTGGCCAGGGAAACCACCTCGGGGAGAGCTTCAAAATGATACGGTCGCCCAGCTCCACATCAGACCTCTCTCAAACAAGGACGTTTCCAGGAGGGGCCCGGGAATGGGTGATTTTATAGGAGAATGGGTGCTGTCTGCCAGGGTCAGGGTCTAATCGGGGAGGAATAAGGTGTGGACACAGGCAGGACACAGGCTGGAAAGCAAGACAGGGCCTTGAGGAGAGGAAAGAGTCAAGTCCGGAGAGGCTGGCAGAGGGAGCCTGCATTTCCCATCGGGTCCCCAGGAACCTGTCCCTGAATTGGATGGCGTGGCTGGTGAGGACCTGAGTCTGTGCAGATGGGGAGGGCAGGTGGCAGAGTCCCTTTGTTCACCAGGGCGACCCTGCATGGCATGAAGGAAATGCAAGTATCTTCTTATTTATTTGCTCGTTTTGGGTGAAAGAAAGTGCACAGCTTGAGGCAGAGGTGGGGGACCAGTGGGTCCCACCACCCATCAGGCTGGAATAATGGATGCAGATAAAGCAGGTGCAAAGCAAACAGGCAGACATTCCTCCCCACAACACAGCTGTCAAGTGTCCAAACAACCTTCCTGCGAGTGATGACTGCTTCCGTACTCACAGAGAAAGTTGGTTCTCTAAAATCCTGGACTCTCCAGAGCACAGGAGACTGAAGTCACGTCAGTGAGAAGAGAACATCCCGCTCTCGTGAGAGAAGCAGGCTCGCTTTCCGTCCCCAACGTGGAGCTTGTGATGTGGGGTATCAGATGGGACATTTCCCTTGTACCCCATCCCAAGGAGAGAGCAGTCTGCTTTGCAGTCTGGGCTGAGGCTGACCCTTGACGCACTGCCCTGTTTTGCAGAGAGCCCGTCAAGACAGGCCTCGGTATACAAAGGGCCATGGGCCGTCACCTCCACCTCTGGCTTGTCCTGACACCCCAAGCTCTCCCCTACCACAGAGCTTTTCCAAATGCACTCCCACTGCCTCTTACCCCCTAAGACCCCAAGCCCCTTGTCTTTCTGTAGCTGCCTTTATGGGGAGACCATCCACAGAGAACAGAGGGGTTTTCCTGGGTGTGGAATTTCGGGTGGAGGAAGCTGGCTCAGAAATGCCCAGTGTTTCTTGGAACACAGAGGTTCAAGGTGGCACTCAATTAAGGAACATGTTTTAGAACCACGATTTCAAAAGGTTTAGGGGCACAGAAGGAAACTCCGGTTCAGGAACTAGTGGGTCTGAGAATAATTCCACCAGGAAGTTGGACCCTTTTTACTTGAAATACAAAAGATTCCCCTTTCTGAATGCAAACCAACATCAAATGGGTTCTTTGTATGGTGATAAAAAAAAAAAAAAAAGTCAGGCCAGCATGTTCTATTAAGGAAGTTGGAATAAAAAGTACAACAAAGCTCAAGCCAGTGGTTCCCCTAGAGGAAGTGACCAGGAGAAATCGTGAGGGGTTTCTGGGGGCTGCTTTTGTTCTGTTTCTCCATCTGGATCCTTGTGACTAAGCTACCCCCTTAGGGTCTGGAGGTTACGTCTCAGTAAAAAGCTAATTGCGAAGAAGAGATAGCGTCAGCCACCGAGTTAGGAAAAGGCAGCGCAAGGGCAAGCCGAGTCCAGGGGCATTGGCAGCCACGCACGGGTGCAGGGAAGCTTGGGTGAACTCCCTGGGAATTGGTTCCCTTGTTCGTAACATGATGAGTTGTTCTCAAGACCCACCGCAGTCTCTTCCAGCAACACAGACGTCTGATCCTGACACGTGGATTCCTTGATTAGAGAACTCGAGAAAAGGGACGTATTTTCACTTTCTTGGTTTTTAATTTTTGGCTAACCTTAACCTAGTGGTCGTCCATGCAGGGCTAAGGGCAGTCTGTGAAATGGGTCACCTGGGCAGGTTCCAGCCTGTGAACTGCCCGTTGAAAAACGGCTCAAAGCTAGTGGCCAGATTTGCTGAGTTACCCCCCGACTGCACGGACGGGGCAGGGAGGTCTGCCTCAACTGTGGAGCAGAAGCTTCCAAACTGGGTTTCATCCACTCCTTCTAGCTCCTTCCTTCTTGGGGTAGAAGGAGTGGAATTATTTAGAATCACTAGAAGGCACAACTTTGAGGAGCCCTTAGAAATGGGCAAGACAGAAAGGTACAGAGGGGTGTTGGGACGGGTCCACTCTCCCAGCCTGGCGGTGGCTGCCCCACAAGCCAGGTGACCTCTGGTACTGCTGATTTCCAAACCACAGGTGGCATCTCTTGCTCTCAGAGACCCCCCCTCCCAAGCACAGAGAAGGTGATACAAACACAATGTTGGGGAGGAGGGAGCGGAAATGTCGATGGGGCAGCCACGGAGGAAACGGAAACAGGAGAGAAAGGCAGGAAAGTTCCCCAGGTGTTTTACTGAGTCCACCTCAAGAGCCCCTGGTTTCTGAATTCCCCCATCGGGCTGTGGTTTCTGCCCACGGCCGCAGCCGTGCACAGGGGAGGACTCCCATCACAGACACGCTTCATGTCAAGGGCACATCTCCCAGCCAATGCCCTGACCCTGTGCTGAGTTAGGCTGAGAGAGTAAACGCATCCTTCTCTTTATCGTGATGCCCGTCTAGAAGCTGGGCTCCACGGTCACTTCATTCATTTAGCAAACATTCAAGTGGTAGGAGCCTGCCCGGGGCTCAGGTGTCAGGGCCACCTGGTGAACAGCAGACGCAGCCCCCGTTTGCCTTTTAGGGAGAGGGGGAAGCCCAAATTAACTTCAGCAGAGGCCACTTGTCGGGGGAGGACCCACCACCAAGGCCCCCGCTCTGAGTCAGCTGCTCCAGCAGCAGCCGGGCGGGCCAGCTGTCCCGGGGCCGCCTCGTGGGCCGCTGCAGAAGGCTTGACCAGCTTCCCATGGGGCTTTGTAGTCAGCCCCTCTGAACCACAGCTGTTTTGTGCACAAATGTCTACTTCTCTGTCTGGCAGCCCCGGGGGTTAGAAAATCTGAAGTATTCAAAATATTTTAAGAAAACCACACCTTTCAGGGCACTTGGGTGGCTCAGTTGGTTAAGCGACTGCCTTTGGCTCAGGTCATGATCCTGGAGTCCCGGAATCGAGTCCCACATCCGGCTCCCTGCTCAGCAGGAGGTCTGCTTCTCCCTCTGACCCTCCCCCTTCTCATGCTCTCTCTCTCTCTCTCAAATAAATAAAATCTGAAACCAAACCAAAACAAAACACCTTCAAATTTAAAAAAAGAAAGGAAAGAAAAGAAATCAACACCTTTCCATGGTTGGAGGTGCTGTGGGAAAGGCTAGCAAGACCTTCCCAGGGTCCCCAGCTCATACATCGGGGGACAGGGCGGGGTGGGGGTGGGGGCCGTCCTAGACACAGACCTTGCCAGGATCCCTGCTCTGAGCTCAGGCCAGGTGAGACCAAACTGCAGGAAATCCCCACAGTGACCCAAGACCACATAACTCTGTTTGCTTGTTTAACACCTCCTCAAGGCCTAGGCCTGGGGACAGTAATCCATTGTTTTTCTCCTTTCTTCTTTAAATTCCTTTCCATTAAAAAAAATTATTTTTCTGGGGCGCCTGGGTGGCTCAGTGAGTTAAAGCCTCTGCCTTCAGCTCAGGTCATGATCTCAGGGTCCTGGGATTGAGCCCCACATCGGGCTCTCTGCTCAGCAGGGAGCCTGCTTCCCCCTCTCTCTCTGCCTGCCTCTCTGCCTGCTTGTGATCTCTGTCTCTCAAATAAATAAATAAAATCTTAAAAAATTTTTTTTTTCGTTTTGCATTTATCTAGTGCTTCTTTTTCTCTGTTTCTTTTTAATTGCTATTTTTGAAAATTGCTGATGTCATATATACTGTATATAACACACAAACCAACTTTCTCATCTCCCTGCTCCTTGACTGGGCACTCGCCCCAAGCCAGGCAGAGTCGCCGGCACAGGGACCATACGAGTGACCAACTCCACTTCCTAAGGGAACCTTAGTCAGTGAATGAGCACACATACATATATACACACAGATCATCTGGTTTCTTTTTCTTTTTTAGTTTTTGTTTGGTTGGTTTTGTTTAAATGGTTATTTTTTCCCCTTCTGCATGCTTCCTAGAACGACTTCATCTTTCTTTCGACAAGTGCCCAGTATGTTGCAAACATTTATGTAACCAGTCCCTCCATTAACAAACATATAGGCGTCTTCGATTCTTCCCTATAACAAAAAATGCTATTATGGCCATGGCCTCCTCCACTCAAATATATGTTTGCCTCCTTGGGTATTTCTGTAGTAATTCTGGAAGGAAAGTTTCTTGGCTGAAGGGAATCTAGATGTTAAATCTGTTGGGTAATTTCTTGCCTTTGAACCCATCACTAGAAGTCCTAGTGTCCAAAGGGCCATGGTAAAGGTCCTTAATACTTTCATAAACACCCCCCGCTAAGCATTCGATTTCCCCCCCGAGCATGGGCGTCTTGGAGAGCTGGGGTGGGGTGGGAGGCGAATCACTGGAGAGCCGAGAATATCAGCAAGAAACTAACTGGGGGCCAATACAAGCCCACCCGTCATCACCCAGTCAAAGGGGTCCAGGTTCCCACTTTGCACATGGTTCCTCCTGATGGACACCAAGAACTGAAGGCCGAGGTCAGCGCCTGGGTGTTACACACCCCTCGACGCATCTGTTTTATCTGGAAACATGCATACCTGTTTCGGAAAGCTCAGAGTCTTTTCACAGACGATTCTGGCCCCCGCCGGGGGCTCAGGGAATTCGTAGACTTGGGCGGTGGTGGGTGCAGGCCCCTCCACCCAGCTCCTCATGTCCTCGTACACGGGGCCTGGAGTCGGGGGCTTGAGCAGGGTGGGCACCTGGTAGGTCTCCTCGGAGCCGGCGAGAGGTTCTTCCAGGCCTCTCAGGAAAGGGGCACAGGGTCTGTCTGCGGGGGCCTCGGGGAGGATTTGGAGGCGGTTGGCAGGGGCCAGACCTTGCCTCCCGTGGAGCAAACACTTCCACCAGCCCTCGCTTTCTGGCACGTTTTGTTCCAGAATGGTCAAGATGTCTCCTCTGCAGAAAGCCAGCTCGTAGGAGCAGTCTGGGTGGTTGTCAAAAAGCGCTCTGGCCAGGAGGGTCTGGGGACGGGAGGAGAAAGAGCTCATTGTGATTCCCGTTGCCAACATCCACTCCGCCAAGGCCACTGACTTGGAAACCCACTCGAATGTTTCCCTGACCCCACAGGCTCTTGTCCCTACTCTTTGCCTGATTCATTCCGACCCATCCTTGGGGACTCTGGCGAAACGTCCTGTCCTCAGGGCAGTCTAACTTGTCGAGTCTCCTGAATGTGCCCTCAGGGCCCTGTTTCCATTTGTGACGACCATGGGCTGCGTGGGTCAGCGCAGCAGAGCACGTAGTTGAATTGAAATCCTGGCTCTGCGACTTCTTAGCTGTGGGCCTTTGAGCAAATTGGCTACTCTCTCTGGGCCTCAGTTTCCTTGTCTGTTAAATGGGACTAGTGATAATATCTCCCGGGGAGGGGGGTGGTGGTGGCAAGAATGAAAAGGGCTATTATGTACGTAAAGCTCACTGAACAGAGCCTGGCTGTTAGCAGGTGCTCGGTAAAGGCTGTCACTGTCTTAATGATCACGGTGCCCTTTGTCTGGTTGTTGTTATTTCTCTCCTGAACTGGATTCTAAGTTCCGTGACTCCTGCGACTATATCTCCCTTATTTGCTGCTCGGTCCCCAACATCAAATGCAGATTCAGATGCTTGGGAGATGCTCAGTCGACCTTCATTAGCGGGGGAGTGAGGAAGGAGAGACACAGGAGTTAGTGACTAGTCTGTGGACACACAACCAGGATCAAAACCCAGTCAGGGGCGTCTGGGTGGCTCAGTGCGTTAGGCATCTGCCTTCAGCTCAGGTCATGATCTCGGGGTCCTGGGGTTGAGCCCTGTGTCGGCCTCTGAGCTCAGAAGGGAGTCTGTTTGTCGTTCTCCCTCTCCTCCCCCCCACACCCATGTTCATTCTCTCTTTCTCTAAAAAATAAGTAAAATCCTAAGTAAAATCCTAAAAAGAAAGAAAGAAATGCAGTCAGTCTCCCTAATTCTCAGATTCATTCTCTCCCTGTAAGCCACACACACGGTGGTCCTGCCTCAGGGACAGCAATGGGTAAGCCTCCTTCTTACTGGATTTTTTTACTGTAATTACAAGAAGACAGTTTGTTTCTCAGGATTTTAACGTGACCACCTGTTACTACATCAATCAACGCTTTTCACAGAAAAATTAGGAAATGCAGAAAAGCAAAAAGAGGTGAAAATTACCCATAATCCCACCATTCAGAGATAACTTTTCAGACCATTTTGGTATTTATCCTTCTGGTTGCTTTTTTCTTTCTTCGACTCAATTTAGTTAATTATACCTTTGATAGTCATTAGCTCCTAGTACATACAGTTTATAAATAAGACAAAGCAAATTGACCCACTATCCCATTACGTTTGTCAGGGAGTGTTGTTTTTTATTTATTTTTTTGCATAAAGTCTTTCTGTTACGAAAATGGAATTGGAGGTCCAGCTGCGGGAAAGTATCGTTTTAAGCACACAGTGAGGTCTCTGTGCATTTAGAGAAACACTACTGCATGTAAATCCAAGAAGCATAAGTAGAGTGAGGTCCTGCACGCAGACACTGATAATCCCGCATTAAATCTACGGCAATTCAGGTCCCAGGAGATCAGGAATAGGTTTTGTACCTGGAACTTTCTTCTTACTACAAAAGCAGTAAAAGTTCAGGACAGAGAGAGTACAAAGTAATGATAAGCAAATAGAAGAACACAGAAGTGCCTGCCACAGATAACCACTGTCATTCCTTGGGGTCGTCACCTCTCGGATCCTCTCGAATCCTCTCGGATTCGTTCATATTATGCGCAGAGTCAGTTGTGTTTTAAAAACCTCATGCATGGTTTTACAATCTGCTTTTTTTTTTCACTTAATAGTAGGTTAGGAACATTTTTCCATGTCCATGAGCAGCTTCCTTCGCTCAGTATCCTTTTAAACAGTGACACTGTTTTCCATTGTGAGGGTGAACATGGTTGCTCTTCCTGGTTCTGGGACATTCTAGCTAATTCCAGATTTTAGTTATTACAAACAGTGCTGAGAAGATCGTCTTTCTCGCTAGATATTTGCAATGCTCCTTATTTATTTCCACAGGGAAATGCCCAGGGGGCTGAAATCCTTAGGATGCCCCCTGCCCTCATTGCCGTCAGGCACGGCTGACCCCTGTACGCCTCCATCCACTGTGAACGAGGCGGCCCACTTCCTCACACCCCATGACCCTCGGCACGAGCTCTTGGTTGGATGGTACATGTGTTTTAAAATCTTTGTCATGGAAACTTGAGATTTTTTTTTTAAACACATTCTTGGCAATCAACTCATTTTTAAAAAGAAGGAACACATGGGGCGCCTGGGTGGCTCCGTGGGTTGAGCCTCTGCCTTCGGCTCGGGTCATGATCTCAGGGTCCTGGGATGGGGCCCCGCATCGGGCTCTCTGCTCGGCGGGGAGCCTGCTTCCCCCTCTCTCTCTGCCTGCCTCTCTGCCTGCTTGTGAGCTCTCTCTCTCTCTGTCAAATAAATAAATAAATAAAAATCTTTAATAAAAAAATAATAATAATAAAAAGAAGGAACACAGTCCTGAAGCATTAGAGGTGTGTGTGTTGTGAAGGACATTCCTGCCCGTGGGCCTCTCCTCTTCCATCCTTGAAACCCTCCCCTGAGAGGGGTGACACAAAGCTCACCCATTGTGGGCAGAGTGAGTGTGTCGGGTTACCCGGAAAAGCAGAGAGCCCCGTTAGGGCTAATAAACACCGATTGCCTCCGGGGTGTGAGGGACTTCATGAAGTGTCCCCTTGGGCACCTACAAATTCCTTAGTTAAGAGCAGCCGACCTTGGCTGAAATTTTATGAGCTACAGCACTGTTCTGCGTGCTTGAGTTTGGAGATACCAATTTTGATCATGTGGTAGTCCACTCTGTAAGCTTTCCACGGCTCCCCCGTAGCCCGTGCTTTGCCCAGACCTTCAGGGCCCTGAGAGATCCCACTCCCGCCCACATCTCCGGGCTCATGGTATCACTTCCTCATCAGCCCCACAGGAGCACACCCTTTGTGTGGGCTTGAGTCCCTCACACAGGCTGCTGCCTCCGCCTGAGAGTCCGCAGCTGTGTGCCGAATCAGACCCACTCATCTTTCCAGACTCCTCTTAGATGTCCCTACTTGGCAGAAGGATTCCTTGACACCCAGACTCCTTCAGACTACACTGGTTCTCTCCATTTTTTTGCTCAATGCTTTTCCGTTTCAGGACTGATGACATTGGCATATAATTCATTAAGTAGGTGATGATCATCCATTCAGTGTCTATGTCCGGGCTAGAGCACCGACTCCAGAAGAGGACACCTTCCTCATTCTTTTTTTTTTTTTTCCTTAAGATTTTATTTATTTATTTGACAGACAGAGATCACAAGTAGGCAGAGAGGCAGGCAGAGAGAGAGAGAGGGAAGCAGGCTCCCCGCTGAGCAGAGAGCCCGATGCGGGGCTCCATCCCAGGACCCTGAGATCATGACCCGAGCCGAAGGCAGAGGCTTTAACCCACTGAGCCACCCAGGCGCCCCCACCTTCCTCATTCTAACTGCATCCCCAACTTCCAGCACAGGGCAGGTGCTCACTGGCCTCTTTTTGAGTGAATTGGGTGGATAAGGCAGTGGATAAGGCCCCTGCGTGCAAGTCTTTGGAAGATAAAGTGACACATAGCTGAGATGAGAGCTCCTGTTTCTTTCTAGAGTAGGATAAAAAGGAGGGTCTCTGAGACTCTCTGCCCATCCCATTAGGTGGTCTTTGATGGGAATGACCACCACGACGTCCAAAAGACAGGCCACAAGACCCGGCTAGTCTGCTCACTGACTGTCCCATGAATGTGGTGCAAGCGCATTTCCAGCCTGGGGAGTCTAGCAGAGCTGAAGCATTTAGAGGGAATAGAATTGTCGGATCTTATAAAGAGTACCAATTAGGGCACCTGGGTGGCTCAGTCCTTAAGCGTCTGCCTTCAGCTCAGGTCATGATCCCAGAGTCCCAGATCGAGTCCCACATCAGGCTCCTTGCTCAGCAGGGAGTCTGCTTCTCCCTTTGACCGTCCCCCTCTCATGCTCTCTCTCTCTCTCAAATAAATAAAAAAAATCTTAGGAAAAAAAGAGTACAAATTAAAGGCCAGGATTTAGTGAAGTTCCCTGTTATTTTGTAGATTTTTTTTCTAGTAAATAATAATCTCTGTATAGTAAGAAAAGAACCTGAAAGTTGACGGTCTATTACCTTGTCAGACTTTAACCAAATTTAATGATCGTTATTCAGTTGCCTGCGGCTACCTGGATTCTTAAAGGCTCTCTGACCCAGTTTGAACATCTTCCTGGTTCTCTCCTTAACGAATCCGTTTAATAAAATCTTTGACATGAGTCCATGGTATGTTCTCTCGAGGGTCCTGAGTTGACCTTCCTGAACATTACACGGCAACGGTTCACACTGGCGGGAAAACAAAAACACAGTCTCCAACCAGGCATCACGACTTCACGAAATACCCTTGGCACAGCCGTAAAAGAAAAAGCGTTGGAGAGCCTCTTGGATTTGTCTAGAAATAAGATCACGTGTGTGTCCAGACAGAGCAGTTGCCGCATTATGGCCGCTGCTCGGAAGCATCCAGACTGGCATCAGCTTCGTCGGTGGATTTGCCTTTTATGAGAGGCAGGGACTGTTTCCCGGAGAACAGCTGGCTCATACAGTCAGCCACTCCACCGGCACCCACAGCTGTGCACGACGACAGCCCCCATCTTATGACTCCGTGCCTCCAGCCTGCCGTCTGCAGGGCAAACACGCCTACCTAACAGGCTGTAAACTCCCAGCAAAGGAAAAATCCTATGCATGTTGCTATCACTTAACTCCCTTCATTCTAATGGTAGGGATGTCTCTGGACACCTCGTGCAATCAGCAATGTCTCAGAGTTTTAATAGCAAAGCCCATCAAAGTTTCTGTTCCGAAAGAGGAATTTAACATAAGTGAGGCATCTTGGGGGCTCTTCACCTGGAAAACAGAGGACCGTATTGAATGGGGCCCTACTTTGCACCGGGGGCAATGTGGTCATTATATCCCTTATGGATGCGTTTTCTTATCCTCATGCTACAGAGGAGGAGACTGAGGGTCAGAGAGATCAAAAGACTTGTCTAAGGTCACTTGGACTCTTACTGCTCTCCTCACATCCATTATTGCACCATTCATTCCCCTTACAATCCATTCTCCAGACATTCAAGCACATAAGTATTTAAATCCTTAACTCAGATCGTGCTGGTTTCTTATTTAAAGGCCTCCAGTGGCTTAGAAATACACTTAGAACGAAACCTACATTCCCCGTCTGGCCGCCCTCCTGGCCCACCACTCCGCCTGTTGATTTTCCTTCGGCCACATTGTTCTCTCCCGTTTCCCAGACGCACTGAGCCGGTTTCCACCGCAGGACCTTGGCCCCTGCTACTCCTCCTGCCCAGAACACTCTCCCGCCAGATCTTTGCATGACCGGCTCCTCTTTCTGATCTCAGCTCAAAGGTCGCCTCCCGCAGAAGCTGTCCTTGCACGAAGGTCACTTCTTGCCGAAATGTCCCTGACCACCCACCCACGTAAGGCCAGTCTTCTTGTCTGCGTCCTCACAGGACTGAGATGCTGAGCCTTTAGGCTCGCTGAGGAAAGAATCCAGTCAGGGCAAGCCGGACGTTTTGGGGCCCACGGCCGGTGTGGGGAACGGAGGAAGTGGCAGCAGCAAACACTCAGCCTTCACCTCTGTCCCTGGCACTGCGCCACGCTCTTCATGGGTAACACTTGGAAGCAACCGCCAGCCCGCCACGAGGGAACCTCACGACCATTGCGATACTCTCTGAGGCCACTCACAAGGGATTATTTTAATAGGGTGTTAATTTGGAAACGTCTGTGTAGATACTGAGAAGATGAAGGAAGACGGATGTTTATACTTTTGTCCGCTGGGGCCACACTGACAGAGCCTGTGAGCAGTGAAAGAAATATTCCTCACTAATTTCCAGAAGGGGCATTTCCTTCACATGCCCCACCTCACACAACAGCTGGAGAGGAAAGGAAAATGAAGATGAACTTGGAAGAAAGGAGCAAAGACAAAATATAAGATTCTCTGGAGAGGGGGCGCCTGGGTGGCTCAGGGGGTTAAGCCTCTTGCCTTCGGCTCAGGTCATGATCCCGGGGTCCTGGGATCGAGCCCCCGCATCGGGCTCTCTGCTCAGCAGGGAGCCTGCTTCCTCCTCTCTCTCTGCCTGCCTCTCTGCCTACTTGTGATCTCTGTCTCTCAAATAAATAAATAAAATCTTAAAAAAAAAAAAAAGATTCTCTGGAGAGACCTTTACACAACCATCAGATGCAATGCGTTCGTCTGCGTTGAATGAGCTGTGGGAGTAACTAGCTACAGCTGGAGAAATCTGGGATGTTGTTCGCTCATTCATTCATTCATTCATTCACCAAGATCGTATGGAGCATCTACTATACACCCAGTGCCCTGCTAGAGATACAGCCGTGAACAAAGTTCCTGATCTCGTGTGGGTCTACGTTCCAGGGTGGGGAGACAAACCTAACCAGATTTCCCCAGAAAGCAGCAGAGGGTTTCTGCCGCTCTTCCGGACACGGAGGGAAAATACAGGAAGTTGTGAGGAATGCGGGTGTAGTGAGAGCAGAGCCGTGGAAATTGTGGAAATCGTGCTCTGGGGCTGAGGGGGTAGGAGTTAGTCAGCTCAGGAGTCATCCAGGCGAAGGAAGAGAAAGGTTTGAGGGCTGCGGGGGGAGCGATGGAGGGAGAGGGTGTGTGTGGAGTGGGCGGTGAGCGGGAGGAACCAGGTGGCCGGGCTGAAGGGAGAGAAGTAAACAGAGGATCCAGAGCGCGATTGCCAGCAGCTGCTGCTTGTATCTGGTTGCTGGGTGAGAGGGATCGGAGGGAGCGGCCGTGAGGCCCGAGAGGCTCGTCAAGGCCAGTGGCCCAGCGGATGAGGGCACAGGCTGGGTTGAGGACAGCCCGGGGGAGGCGGCGGTGAAGGATCACCTGCGATCTCTAAGGCGAGTCTTGAGAGAAGGGAGGAGGAACGCAGTATGGACCAGGGAGAGTAACCGGTTCTCGTGCTTTCTGTCTCCTGCAGTGGCACAGAGAGCCAGCCGCCGGCCACAGCTCCAAGCAGAACCACAGGGAATGAGCCCGTGGGGGGGCCGCGCGGAAGCTTGGGCTCTGTGCCTCTCTTCAGTCATCACGCTCTGGACCGGGAGGGGGTGTGCAGCCCCTTTACCTTCCATCGTTCTTTCCTTCCTTGAAAGAACAAAGCTGCAGACACTCAGAGCCTTAGAGCGGGGCGCGGACCCAGGACGCTGTCTTCAGGGTTCGCCTCATTTGAGAATGTTACGTGCCTGAGACCCGGAGAGGTTACGCGACCTGCCTGAGGCCACACAGCGGCGGGCAGCAGCCGGTCTGATGCCAGCGCCTGCTTTGCCAGCTCGACGCACGGCCTCTCCAAATCCAAGTCAACCTCTTGCTCTGATCTGCTAAGGTCTAAAAGCATGTACTTGTAGAAGAAGCAGCGAACTCACATGATGATAGGAGCTGGGCAGCCAGTGCACTGAGGCCAGGGGTGGGACATCTGAGAGCTCTGGAAAGTGCAGCAAGCTCACACAGATTTGAAAATATAACTTCTTGGGCCAAGCGAAGGGCGCTGCTGCTGAGTCCCGCCACGGCTGGGGTCTTAGAGGCCCCATGCTGCCCTCCTTTGCAAACCCGGAGCTAATGCGCAGCAGGCTGGAGCATTTCTGCTCAGTGCAGGGCTCGTGAACAGGCGATCTGCTTTGATGTGCCCCCCACCCCGCCGCGTCATATTATGGCCAAGACCGTGTGCTGACGGCTCACAACATGAGACTCCCTCTACCCTTTCCCGCTTGCTCCTCTCCTCCCCTTCTCGGCTGACACAAGTGCCATCCCCATCCCCTATACTCCAGTATTCCTAAAATTAAAAAAGTTAGTAGCCAGGGGGATAGGAGAGACCCTGAGATGATTTCCTGCAAAGTAGCCAGAAGAACGTCATTTCCTCTTTCCAGGAAACAGTAAACAAGTAAGCGCCCACGCAAGAGATAAGAGACTGTACATGGGGCAAGAACCATGAGCCCCAAGTGATGGCTGGCCCCCCGATCTTATACCATCACAGAATCTCATCGCTGACAAAATGAGCATCTGACTTCCACTGAACTCCTCTGAAAAATGTCCATGTTGAGCATTTTAGCCTCTTCCTCAGCAATTCCATGACTTGTTTCCAAGAATTCTTCATTTTAGGAGAAGGTAGCAGAATTGTTCATACTTCCCCTCCGAGGATCATGAGAAAATAGTAACACATAAACCACAATTTTTTTTCAAAGCATGCACTGTAAATATATGAAGCCTTGGACAGACGGCAAGTGTGGATCTCTGAAGTTCATAAAAGCTTCCCCTGGATGGAGGAACTCTGACTTTGAGATCAGTGAGCGCTTCCCTCATAGATCTCTATGGGGCGGCTGAACCTAGACTCAGAACACCAGGAGTAGACACGGAGCCGGAGCCGAGAAAGCCCTTTGATCCTCATTAGGGACAACAGTCTCCCTCGAATGCCCTGGAAGAATTCACTGGAAGTATCTCGTGCTGGGTAAATACACAGGCGTGGAAAGATCAAAGCAGGGAGAACGGTGCTGTCAGCTCGTTTGCATGTTTACTTTCCATCGTTTTTAAAAGCACATTATGTTTAGAAAAAAATAAGTTTCCAAGAGTATAAGCAAAATCCCCGCACCACCTCCATTTTCTCACCCGCATTCTCCAAAAAGGGAAGAAAGACAGAGGAAGGACAACCCTGGGGAAGAGACAAAGTGATATGATACTCACTTTGTGCGAGGTTTTGGTGGGGAGCAGCGTTCTGTGAGGTAAGAGGACAGGACAGACGTGTTTTTAAGGAGTCGTGGCAAAGATGGTCTGGAAAGGATTCCCAGTTTGCAAACCCCACATAACGATGCACCCTACTCCTGACACATGCTGTGTGTTAGCTGCTACCGACGTCCTGCAGTTAATCGAAGAGAAAAGAATCCCGATGACTTTTGGCTGCATGTTGAGTCAGGCATCACGTTAATTTCGGATTTTACTACTTAGCCACTCCTCGTGGATGAGGATAGCTCACAATCTTCCAACTTCTGGGCCAGATACTGCAATAATTCGCCTACATTATCTCTCCTGGTATTTACCACCCCATGGAGCAGTTACTGTGACTAATGTTCTGTTCCAGAGATGAGAAAACTAAGGAACAGAAAGGGTGATAAAGTTTTGGTTTTTTTTTTGGTGATAAAGTATCTTAAGGGGGCTCAGAAAACAAGACACAGAACGGGAATGGAACACAAGCAGTTTTGACTCTGGAGTTTGCCCTTTTGGCCCACAAATCACAGTGCTTGGCTCAGACAGCCAATTGGCACGTGCATCTTGACAGAGGAGCAAATGACAAAGTGTGCCTCCAAGAGAGGGATGGTAAGCTGATAAATACATTTTATTTTACTTTTTAAAGATTTTATTTGTTTAACAGAGGGAGAGATCACAAGTAGGCAGAGGCAGGCAGAGAGAGAGGGGGAGAAGCAGACTCCTTGCTGAGCAGAGAGCCCGATGTGGGGCTCAATCCCAGGACCCTGGGATCATGACTTGAGCCGAAGGCAAGAGGCTTAACCCACTGAGCCACCCAGGGACCCTGATAAGTACAGGTGTGTACGTTGCATGGTCATTTATCAGAATTAGATCCTGCCCTAAGAATTCAGGACACAGCTCACAGGTAATTACTGGTAAATAATGATACACTTTTATAATGGAATACCATAAAGCCATCAAAAAGAATGAGGTAGAGGGGCACCTGGGTGGCTCAGTGGGTTAAGCCACTGCCTTCAGCTCAGGTCAGGATCCCAGGGTCCTGGGATCGAGCCCCACATCGGGCTTTCTGCTCAGCAGGGAGCCTGCTTTCCTTCCTCTCTCTGCCTGCCTCTCTGCCTGCTTGTGATCTCTGTCTGTCAAATAAATAAATAAAATCTTAAAAAAAAAAAAAAAGAACGAGGTAGAATTTATGAGTTGAAATGGAATCATCTCCAAAATATAGTATTAATTTTAAAAAAGTCAGGATGACTAAGTGTGGGTACGATGTGTCCCCATTTATGCTACTGTGAGTATAGCATCTTTGTGCAAGGTGACATAAGTTTTTGGTTGGCGCTTTCCCTCTCTCTGGCCGGGGGACCAGAGCCGAGGAAACCACAGATATTTGGGATTAAAGGAAAACATGCTTTTAGCCCATGCTCATTGGTAGGTAGAATTTTGTAAACCCTGGGTATGTGTTTTAGTTTTAAAGAAGGGTTCAGTTCTATTGGAAGAAAATGGCTTTACGTTGGTAAACTTGAGTGACTGTCATTAATCACTCCCATCCATTCTACCCTGATTAGATAGAAGAAACCTTGTCTCCAAGTCAACTTCATCTCAGCTGAAAGCAGTTTTCCGCACAAAGTCATACCACCAACAGAGAAACTAGGACGATGTTGCAAGATACAAGCGAGTGTCGTGTGCCTGTAACGTGGGGGAGGGCCGCGAGAGCGACCTGCTGCTGGGCCTCCCGGAGCCCCCCAGCTGTGTTCTGAGGTCTGTAGTTGAGATGGGACCACCTTCTCTTCCTTTGCTCCACCCCCCACCACCCCATTTCCTGTTTTCCATTTGTCCCTCCTTCCTTCTTCCCTCCTCTTGAAGAATCTCCCTTTGAAACAATTGTTCAAGAAAGAAGTTGTTGCCTTAACTTCTGTATTCCCTCATGGTTTCAATAACTTTCCAGAGCAACACTGACATTGACAAGTGCAATTCCACAAGGAATAGGGAACTAAGCGTCATGGAAGATAGCAAAACGGTACATTTCATAATCAGAACGCGCCCTGGGACTTGCAACGGTATTCAGCTACTCACCTTTCATGGGTCATGCCTAATGTGCTGAGAGAGCTTGTTGGTGCTATTGTGGGGCTTGAGACAACTCTGCGTCAAGAATCTGCATTTTAGGGGCGCCTAAAAAGCCTCTGCCTTCGGCTCAGGTCATGATACCAGGGTCCTGGGATCGGGCTCTCTGCTCAGCGGGGAGCCTGCTTCCCCCCGACCCCCGCCTGCCTCTCTGCCTACTTGTGATCTCTGTCCATCAAATAAATAAATAAAATCTTAAAAAAAAAAAGAATAAGCATTTTAGTGGGGGGGTTTGGGAGGTAGGAAAAGAATAAATGAAACAAGATGCGATTGGGAGGGAGACAAACCATAAGAGACTCTTAATCTCACAAAACAAACTGAGGGTTGGGGAGGGGCGGCACAGGGAAAAGGAGAGGGTGGTTGGGGTTATGGACATTGGGGAAGGTATGTGCTATGGTGAGTGCTGTGAGGTGTGTAAACCTGGCGATTCACAGACCTGTACCCCAGGGGCCAATAATACATTATATGTTAATAAAAATTTTAAAAAAAGAATCTGCATTTTAGTCTCAGAAATATTTGGGCTTTTTTTTTTTTTTAATGAGGTGACAGCTAAGTAATTTCTTGCATCATTCTATGACATAAAGAAGAGTTGTTTCTCTTGGAGCTGGTTTTAAAGGCGTAGCAAAAGGAGAGACACTGAGGGAAAGCTGCTGTCGCCTGTCAGAGAGGCTGAGGCTGGGAAAATCAGCGAGTCTGGGCTCCAGCCGCCGCTCTGAAAAAGAGGACGAGTTCTCCAGTGACCGGCTCCAGAATGTGAACAAAGTGACTGGAAGTCACTTTCACTGAGACACCGAAATACCCTTTTCCCGCAATTACCTTTATGTTTAGAGTAACACTTAGGCTTTAAAAAAAAAAAAAAAATTAACTGGGTAGAATATAGCTTTTTAAACAAAATATAAATTCTCTCTTTTTGGTTCCAAAGTCAAAAATGGGCCATAGAGCAACTTTCAATTGCTTCAACTGGTGTGACAGCCCTTTGAGGACGATCCTTACCTGCACTCTTAACTTAGGGGAAAAATGTGAAATAACAAGTAATAGACCCCTTCACATGGTTAATGTAGAGTCCCAAGTGGTTTGAAAAGTTGCAAGAAATGGATGCCCACCAGGAGAAACTCAGATACTCACATTCACCTTCATCTTGATCCTTTAAAGAAATTATTTTTCAGAGCGATTATTCCATATCCTGGAAAACACCGGCAGAAATCTCTTGGGAAGGGAAGTCCTTCGGTGGCGTTTTAAGCCGGAGTGCTGGGGGGTGTGGGTCTAAAACGGTTGTGTGTGAACCGTGTGCTCCTTCTGCAGCTGTCCTCGCCGGCAGATCTGGGCTGAACGCGACAGCCCTGCCAAAGGATGGGGCCGGCCACACCATGCCTTCCCTCCACCTGCCCCCTGCTCCCTGCCCCCCATTCATCTGGGTGCCAGTAGCCATTGTGGTGGGAACAATCCTGGCGAACGTGGAAATGAGATGCCACATGAGAGAAAAAGAACAACTTAAGTCAAAGAGTGATTCCTTGTCCTCCTAACACCTGTAAAAATGGCCCTGGTTGATGGCGTCATCTATGAAAAAGCAGAAACGTGAAGTGATTTCTGCACCATAACATTGACCTCTGAACCCTCCAGCTTTGAAATCTTCTTGATGGTTCAGATGAGAAAGCCCCTCATCCCAGGCCTTCCGTAGCTGCGGAAGGTCCTGCCCACGGATGAGACTTTGAGGAAGTGACTGACCAGAAAAAAATTCCGAAGCTGACCAATGGAAGTGAAGTATTTTCTTCCCTGAGGCCTGAATGCTGTGGTTTTCCAATAGGTTTGGGTCTTGACCAGATCCACTTGTTTGAATCTACTTCCCCTATTGATGGGAACCTTGCTAGAATGCACTTTTCGTGCTTCACTGATTTGGCAATCATATATTAAACCCCTACTGTATGTTTGACAACGTATGCTGGGGGGAGTGAGCAAGCAGTACAGGTCCCCTTGATGTAGCCTCAGGATAGAAATGATGCAATGAGAAAGGCCTTCCAGTAACTGATGTTTAATCGGTTATGGCCCAAGACGGGTCCCTGTTATACCAGACTGTGTCCTTCAGTCCACTATTCCTCACCGCCCCCCCCCCCCCGCACCTCCACATTCACTCCTGGCCAGTCACGCCCCTGGGTTATCGATTAAGATGCCTTGTTTGGAAAAAAGGAGAAGTTGGAAGCAACTTCTGGAAGTGGTTGAGGTTCAGCCCTTGCTCGTGAGAAGCACAGGGAGGGGGGAGGGCAAGAAACTGGGAACTTTCGGGGCCTCCGCAGGTGGGTTCCTTCCCTTCTTAGCTTCCTTTCCTCTCTTGCTTTTTTCTTTCTCTCTTTTTTTGAAGGAAAAAGAAGAGGAGAGACAGGGGACTACAAGAAGGTGTTCTGTGCGATTGTGCCATGTCCGATGAGGAGGACGCTTTGTCTAGGATGGCACTTGTCAACTCCGTGTGTCTATTAACGGCTTCCCGTCATAGCCATGTGCCATCGTCGTTGGTACATTGTTTTACTTAGAGTAAAAGGTTAAAAGAGACCAATTACAAACAACTCTCCCTAAGCAACATTACCTGTAAAATTGTTTGATGAGCTAGTATTCGCTTTTTCTAATGCATATGAGAATACAGAACAGACGTTAGAAAAATGATCTATCCGTGTCCCGCATCTAAGATTGTCTTGGAGGCTAGCAGTCAAGGTCCCTTCAGGGTGTGATTTTTCTCCATCTGATTGATCAGGAAGAATTCAAAGCTGGCCCAAGCCGTTTAATAGATCACAGAAAGATAAGGGAAGGTTCATGCCTGTTCACCGAATTCTCCAACCCCCAGGGTCATTTTTAGGTGTGTTAGGAAAGCAAGGAGCCACCCTGTTGCTTAAGCTCTTGGTCTCCCCCTCCGTGGGTGTGAATTTATTCCAGTGCCTGGACTTATTCACTTTATTGTCAGTAATGAGTTATGGATAAACCCGTTGCAGGTCTTCCTTGGGAGACCACACGGACGGTGAGAGACGGGTGTGTGTAACTGGCCATGTTGACCTCCCGATATTCATTAATCTCCTCACTTCGCGCAAC
This sequence comes from Martes martes, assembly GCF_963455335.1. Lineage (NCBI taxonomy): Eukaryota > Metazoa > Chordata > Mammalia > Carnivora > Mustelidae > Martes > Martes martes. The sequence continues at coordinate 5,764,085 of NC_137896.1, forward strand.
ATCCATGCAGGAAAGAACCGGCTGGAAGTACTCGCTGTCTATAATCAACTCTTCTGCCCTTTCAACCTCGGGGCAAGTTTACATTCTGAACCTGAAGCGAACATCCCCCAAAGACCTTTTCATTTTCTGTTAACTGGAGGGCAAACATCGCGGAGGGAGAAAGTCCCTACTGCTTTCTTATCTCATTTCTTCTGTTTTCTTCTCCCCAGATGCCAGATAGCCTGTAACAGATGCAGAGCAAAAGCTGCTTTGGGTTCTGCGGAGAAGCAACACTTTAAGGAAAAGAACAATACTGTCTCTCCAGTAACTTCTAAGCTCACGGAGACATTCTCTCTGGAGTGAGTGGCCACATGGGTATGCCAGATGTGCCCGTGGATAACTTTTCAGTGGTTTCCGTGTTTTCCCTGGAGGGGTCTGCAGAGACCGCAAGCCTTCACCCAGGAGCCCGGACGCTGTCCCAGGTGCAGGGCAGGAGCATGGGACACCTGTTCCCATGGTGTGGACCCAAGCGTCCTCTTCCACTCCAGCCCACAAATGGCTTATGAGCAATACAGTTGGACACGGTTCCTAAAATATTTATTTCCCCTTTTTGCAACTCATGTTGGAGTATCCAAATATCACTTCTCCCCGCCTCCCACCTCCGTCCTTTGAAGTTATTTCCCTTCCAGGCACTTGTCATTTCCTCCCTTAGTCATCCTAGTTCCAAAATGACCATGTTCTGTTTTTAGGGCTGCTTCCCCATTCGATGATCATGCAGGCTACTTTTCTTTGAATAGTCTGGAAACTTTGGGGGTCGTGAGCGTGCTCTGTTGAGTTTTTTTTTTTTTTTTAAATAGTGAGCTCTCTAGCAAATAAACTGTTACGAGAGTAAAAGTTATTAAACAGGAGTGATCATATAATATGATGGGTATTTTATTAACTAAAATGACAGTTTATTATATTGGGACAGGGCTGGTGTTTAGAACAGTGCACGGCACAGGGCAGGCACCCATTAATTTGTTGAATGAGTGAAAGGTATATTGTCTGGAAATAAGGTTGGTAGAAAACAAACATCAGTTTAAAAGGATGTGTAGCGTGTGTTGTTCAATAAAAACTGTTTACATCTTTCTTTGGTCATCTTTCTGTTCATATCCCCTGACAGGTTCAAATGTCAAAAGTGTTTTCAAAGGACAGGGAAGGGATTTTGGTCCGTGTCCACTGAGAACAGCATGGTGGCCTGCACAATGGAAGGAGAGACCACCCACCCTTGTCTCCTGACTCATGCCCCGCTTCTGCTCTTCTTGGCCAACATCCATTTGTTGCATAGTAGCCTGAGTGATGTCTTAGAAACATCAACCAGACCATGTCATCTCCTTCTTTAAATAGGCCAGTGGCTTCCTTTGCAGTTAGAATGCACCTCAAAGATCTTACAGGACCAACAAGGTCCCAAGTGAATAGGAGCCTGCTTCTCCCTCCAATCTCATTTCTGCCCACTCCCTCTCCTTGTCCCTCCGGCCCAACAGCGTCAGCCTTTTTGCGGACCCTCCATCAGGCTGAATCCCTTCCCGCTGTAGGGCCTTTGTCCTTGCTGTCCCCTCTGCCTGGAATGCTTCTGCCATCATTCAGGTCTCCGGGGAGGCCCTCTCTATCCATCACCTCTATCGGATCACCTTGTTTTGTTTTCTGCACGGCAGTTCTCACCGCTGAAATCATTGTGTCCAGTTACTCATCTGCTGACTTTCTGGCCCTACTAGAACATCAGCTCTGTGTTGATCATCCAAACCCCAGAATCCAAATAACTACATTGGATCCCATTGCTGGGTAGATGGCTAAACGGTGGACGGTGAATTGTGTTCTCAAGCCGGCTGTCATATCTGGGATGTTCTGCCTTGCGAGGCAGATAAAGGGATGGAACTGCTGGACAAGGTCACGGGGAGGCCACAGGTCCTTGTGACCTTGACTTCAGGTGCAAAGGCTCAGATCTAAGGCAACATCTGACCATGGGAGTTAGAAGGGGGCCAGTTCTCGAGAGTCTAGGCTGAGTGGGTCAGGCTGGGGCCAGGTAGGGGTTAGGGAGCTTAGAGTCGTGGTGGCCTCAGTTCCCAGGTGTCTGACAACTAGGAAGTACTGTCTCTGACCTTGTGGCAGGGCAGGGCTATGTCGCAAGTGTTCCATCTGCACTCTCTGTGACCTCCCACTTATTCACACACACACTTAGAGCATTTATTGGGTACCTATGGGCAGGCACTGCTGTAGGCACTGGAGACCCAGCCCTGAGTAAGAAAGCCCAGAAGACATACAAATGGCTAACAGACACATGAAAAAATGTTCATCATCATGAGCCATCAGGGAGATTCAAATCAAAACCACATTGAGACACCACCTTACACCAGTTAGAATGGCCAAAATCAACAAGACAGTAAACAACATGTGTTGGAGAGGATGTGGAGAAAGGGGAACCCTCTTACACTTTTGGTGGGAATGCAAGTCGGTGCAGCCACTTTGGAAAACAGTGTGGAGATTCCTTAAGAAATTAAAAACAGAGCTTCCCTATGACCCTGCAATTGCACTACTGGGTATTTACCCCAAAGATGCAGATGTAGTGAAAAAAAGGGCCATATGTACCCCAATGTTCATAGCAGTAATGGCCACAGTCACCAAACTGTAGAAAGAACCAAGATACCCTTCAAAAGACAAATGGATAAGGAAGATGTGGTCCATATATACAATGGAGTATTACGCCTCCATCAGAAAGGATGAATACCCAACTTTTGTATCAACATGGACAGGACTGGAAGAGATTATGCTGAGTGAAATAAGTCATGCAGAGAGAGTCAATTATCATATTGTTTCACTTACTTGTGGAGCGTAAGGAATAACACTGAAGACATTGGGAGATGGAGAGGAGAAGTGAGTTGGGGGATATTGGAGGGGGAGATGAACCATGAGAGACTGTGGACTCTGAGAAACAAAGTGAGGGTTTTGGAGGGGAGCAGGAAGGGGGTTTAGGTGAGCCTGGTGGTAGGCATTAAGGAGGGCACGTATTGCCTGGAGCACTGGGTGTGGTGCATAAACGATGAATCTTGGAACACTGAAAAAATAAAATAAAATAAAATAAAAAAAGAATAAAGAAAGCCCAGGTCTGTCCCTTGTGGAGCTAACACTGCAGAGGGGAAGACAGATGATGAATAAAGGGAGAAGCAATTGGGAACGATTATTTCAGACGTTGATAAATGAAGAGGAGGAGGAAGCCGAGAATGACCAGGGAGGGTGTGGCTGGGGAGGTGACTTGGGTGGGGAGGTCCAGAGAGGGGTCAAGCGAGTGAGCGAGCATGTGCGGATCCAGCCCCCAAATGGAGCATCCCAAGGCAGGGGAAGGGGAGGCAGTGAGGTGGGGGACTTGGCGGGAGGAGGTCAGGCTGGCCTTGTGGCCGTAGTAAGTTCTCTGCACACATTCCCGCTGCCATTCCTCAACAAAGACTGAGTTAAAATATCTTGTTTCCCACCTCAGAGGTCCTAAAGGCACGAGGAGAGCCTGCAATTCTCCCCACCCGCAAGTGACATCCCCAGTGCTCTTGCCGGGAGGCACCGGCCTGGCTGTCGGGCCCGCCCATGCTTAGACAAGCCCTGGGAATGTTGGCGATCTTTACCGAGCCCCTCCCTGAGGGGCTGGAGGACCGCTTCACCCAGAACTGGGATGGAAGAGGGCCAAAGGATATTTGCTCTTTACTTGAGGTGGAACCCGAAATGTTAAGGACATCTAAGAACGCTTAAATGTGTGTGAAACGTAAATATTATTTTGATCATATCTCTGGACAACCACATTTCAGAAACAGGGGAAAGACACTTGTCTGAAAATTCCTTTCAGAAAACCAAGTGAGCCTACAGCCGTATTGACAGAAGAGAGAAAGTGCAGGTCGTAGAAAAAATACTGTGAGAAAGTAGGCATAAAATAGAATCAAATTTCAGAAATTCTCAGAAAGTGAAGGAAAACAAATACCATGCTTATTTGACTCTCCTTCAATTCCAGCAAGACAAAGATGTCTGGGCCCAAAGATGCCAGTTTCAACATAAGCTCTAATGGTGTGCACGAGCACACATGCGCGGGCACACACACACACTCAGAAGTGAATATGATTTGTAACACATGGGACCTGTCACTCAAGTACATGCAAACTCTGTTTTCATAAATAAGGCAGTTGTGAAACTACCCAAAATCCCAAACAAGGCTTTACATATAATAAAATCACTTATTCACCCTTTTAGACCTAAGTTTCCAGCATTTCTTGAATGGAGTTGAACATGGAGGCAACCAGCTACTGTCCAGTAAGCCAATGAATGACGTGTTAGATGCAGCACTTTGCCACTCATGACGAGCTACTACCTCTGTTGCAAATGTACCACTCCCAACGTTTCCTGACACTAATATCATCTTATTTATTTTCCATTTTTCTTTTGGTTTTATGTGAGAATTAGGGAAAACCTAATCAAAGTCAGACGACCACACAAAGGCTGCTGGTCACAAAGGCGAAGACTCTACTGACACAGAACAGTTGGGTGACAAGCAGCAGCACCAGGGGACAGCGTGATAGGCAGTCATGGTCACCCCCACTGTCCGCAGGCCACCTTCAGGGTATGAGAGGTGTTCTGGGGTGCCCCCGATGAACCTGAGGGTGCTTCAAAGCCAAATGCACTGAAAGCTGAGAACCACTTCCATGGTATGACCCCTGACTGCCTTGTGTCCCTCTAATAAAAAGCAATTAATTAACAAAGGAGATCAACTGTGCTAAAATAAATGGAACTCTAATAGGTATTGTTCATTGTAAAAGGTGAGAAGCTCAACAGTTGTTCCGTTAGTGCTCTTACTTGTAGAAAGCCTTTAAAAAAGTATATTATATCATATTTGCATTGGTATGTTTTGTAGGTGTCCCTGAGCCGAGGTTGCCTCTGGACTAGGAGTTGAAGACCTGGGTTCTTGCCCTACTGCTCCTGGTATGGACTTAGTGTTAGAAGGACTTTATTAATTCAACGTTAAATTTTTTTGCCTGTGATCAGATTGGAGTTGTACAGAAGAATGTCCTTGTTTTTAAGAGATACATATTGGAAAAAAAAAGAGATACATATTGATGTGAAGCGTCCTTTAGGGGTGAAATGTCATTATGCCTACAATCGGATTTCAAACGGTGTGACAGTAACAACAAAGTGTGCCCACACCTCTGTAAATACATGCAAGGAGAGGCAGACAAATGTAGCAAAGTGCCAGGAATCAGTGAATCTAGGTAAAGGCTATGCAGGGATTTACTGAATTACTTCCCCCCACCCCCAGTTTTCTAATGGTTTAAATTTTTTTCAAAGAAAATAGTTGGGTATAAAATTCCAGGGTTCTTTAAATATTTACACACAATCCATATGAGTGAGGCTGTCATTGGTTACTCGGCGGTAAATTCCACTGGTGACATCCATCCAGTATTATTTTAATACTAAGTAACATATTCGTAATTCATATAAACAAGCTTCCCCTTTAGTAACTGTTTCATTTTTTTTCCTGTTCTACTTCACATTTTAAAAAGGTGTAGCAAGACCATCCTTGAGGTTCATTTTCCTTGTGTCCCAGCTGTTTTTCCTTTAAAGCAGCCAACACAACTTTCTAAATAGTGAATCTTTTTTGATTCATGACACAGACTTGAGCCCCACTCATACGTATCAGTACAAAAGTTCTCAGGAATTAGTGTGCAGAATGCTCCCTGTGGACCCAGCCTACTGGAGGCTGAAGCCAGATCTAGACTCTGCTCTTGGGAAGGAACACAGAATCAACCAGGACACCTGGGAGTGACACTCATTGTCTGCAGGGTCCAGAGAGAAGGGAGGTCAGCATGGGCGGAGGCCGAGACTCACATCTTGCTTGAGAAGTTTGTTAGAAGGTGAATGGACGCAAAGGGGTGGATGGGTTGTATCATCAACCCCATAATCTGGCTTCTGCTAGGAAGTCATTTTCATCCATCTCTGAATCAAACTGGCAGGGGCTTTAGAGCACATATATTTTCCACACTTAGACTGAGTTAAACTTCTCCATCTCAAACTCACGTTACTACTATTCACCTTTCAACTTCATTAGAACCTTGGAGTGAAAATCGGTCACTGTCCTTAGCCATAACAGGGTGTTTCACCCCCTGCCCCTCCAAACAGCCCCCGTCACTCACCTTGGGCATACCATCCATGATGCCTGCTCCTTTCATCCTGGTGTGAAACAGCTCCCGTGAGCTCTCCGGCTGGTATCTCCGGCTTCAGAAGAGGATTATGCAATGTCACTGCATGCCTCTGTCCTGTTCTCAGAAACTGAATTCTGTGGAGCTATCTGACAACACGGGAAACTGTCAAAACGATTCTCCCAGCAGGCAAACTTTCTGGAAAGCACGATAAGAGTAAAATAAAAGGGATGATGGAGAGGGGACAGAAATCCAGGCCACACTCACTCCTCAATGCCTGGCCTCTCACTTGGTCTATAAGTAGGGATTGTCACACTTAAGCTATGTGAAACCACAAAAGATGAAAAAAAATGCTCTTCTGCTTTATAGGGTGAAGTTCCTACTTTGAAAGCTCAGCGTATGAACGCTCTGCATTCTTGTCCCCACAAACGCTATGAACAACCTCCACCAGACGGAGCAAGTTCGTTCTTCTGATTAGAGGCCGCTAGGCCAAATTTGTGATCGTGGTCAGCCTCTCTTCCTTCCTGCTTCCTAAACCTGCCCCACAAACAGCTAGGAGAAAACAAGTCAAGGGGGACGCCCTAAAGGACCCCGTCCCGACTCCTCTCCTCTGATGCATACAGCTTCTTGCTCTGACCCCAGGCCCACCTCCTGGTCTTGGCTCACAAAACTTCATGATGAACATTTTCCGAGTGCTGACTCTTTACCAGGGCTCTCTGCTGAGCACTTTCCTCTTATCTCTTAAATTGCCTCTTAAATCTCACCCACCCATCATCTGAACTTGAAGCCACAGCACTGCCTCATTGCAGTTCAGCATTACCTGCTAAGTATTTTTACTTTCCCTGAATTCAGAGTAAACGTTCAGAGAAGACTTGCTAGGCGCAGTCACAGTACCATGAACTGGTACCCATTCTTCTGAGCCTGGCTCAGGTTACACCTCCAACAGTTTGTCTCTCCCCGTTGCTACCTTCCTGCCACTATGGCCCTCACTGTCTGGTCTGCTGGGTATCCACCCCGGTGTAGTCAGCGCTCCTACATCTGAGCACCAGGAAGGATTTACTGGACATAGCCAGCTGATTTCTGGCTGAGACAATTCATATTTTAAATTGTTATCATTGTTGGAAGTTAACTCCTGGGGCCAAGTGACTGGCGTGTCACAGATGGGAGCAGATCAACAGGGAGGGAACGACGACCCCATAGGATGAGAACACGAGCTGGCTTAGCAGCAAGTTCAAAGCAGAGATTCATAGAGAGGACGACAGAGATGGGAGAATGGGGAGTAACTGAGGGAAGGCTTCACGAGGAAGGTACGAGAGGAGAGGCAGGGGCAGATCGGTAGAGAGGCAGAATTTGCTCCCAGCTGCAACACCATGAATATGCAAAAAAAAGAGATGGAATTAGCAAGTTCCATTTAAGGCAACGAAGCGGGTTCAGATGTAAGAGCAATGAGTCATAAGGGCTGAGGTTTTGAGTGACAGCCTGGACTAGCCGACAGATTTTATCCCGTTGGTCTTTACAGATAGGACAAATCATGAGAGCGGTACTGCTGCAAGGCTTACAGCTGGTAATGCTTGGCAGGCAAAGGCCTGCACAAAATGGCAGGTGATGTCCATGTTGTTGAATGTGCATCTGGACATTTCGCCGGGGTGTGCCTCTTCGCTCCTGCTTTCCTCTGGCCCTAAACTGCACAACCGTGTTGGTGGCGTGGGTCATCCCGCATCTCAGATGAGGAAGATGCAGGCACTACTGGGCTCAGGTTCGGGTTCCCGCTTCCGGGGGTGGGGGGGGAATCCATTAACCTCAATTTGAGGCTTCCATGTCTGTTTAGTGGTAATTACGTCATGATTTTGTTTTAAAAAGTCCTTATGTCTCAGACATACATACTGGAATGTTGACAGATAAAGATCTGAGATTTGCTTCAAAATAATTCAGGAGAGGGGAATGTGGCTAGAGATATAGGCGGAAGATTAGCTATGAGTAGTTGGCTGGGGAGTCTGAGTGACGGCTACATGGAAATTCATTATATGGTACTCTTGACATTGAATTACAAAAACAATAGCTTTATTAAGATAGAATTCACATACCACAAAATTCGTCCTTTTAAAGAGCACAATTCAGTGTTTTTTTCTTTGTTTTTTGGTATATGCAGGGTTGTGCAACCATCCGCACTATCTAATTTGAGAAAATTTGATCACCTTGGAAAGAAACCCATACCCACTAACAGTTACTCCTCATTCCTCTGATGGACCCCAGCTCCCGGCCACCATTGTTTTTTTTTTTAAATTGTATAATGCACCTTCCCGTATATTTGAAAAGAAGTAAAAAGGATGGACAAACTTGCTCAAGGTCACACGGTGGTGGGACTGAGGCAGAATCCAGACCCAGGCCTCTCAGAAGAAAGCTAGACTTCGCACAAGGTCCAGTCTGGATGGTTCCCGCCGTCTCTACAAACTCCCGACAGTGATCCTTCCCACGACTGAAGGGCTGACCCTTGAGTTCCCGATACAGGTTAGAATGCTGTAATTTACACATCTTATTTACTTTTTTAGGAGAAACAACCTAAATTAAGTAACAGAATGAAGTCACAAAAGCCACAGATTTGGTCCCCAAAGGAAACAGACTCACTCTTACACAGACCCCTCGTTTTGAATTTTGTGAATGAGGGGCTTGGCTTCTCAGTCTCCTATCTGGCCCTGTCGTTTTTCTGAATGAAAGCCCTTAGACATTTTGCTGCAATCCATTCGTATTTACTTCTTTAGGTAAAAGTGTCCTCCTGTGCACAAATATGCCAAGAGTTTGCTATTCCAGGACATTAGGTGGCTTTTGTATCACCCGCTGGCTGAAGGTTGAAACAGCTGCAGTTCAAGGGAACCGAGTCCGAGACTCTAATGAGATAATTTTCCCCCTTCTCTTGACAAATGCTACTGAGAACGGTATTTTGGATAAATTTTGTCTTCAAAGCCTGGGGCATTTGACCACTTCACTTCTAGAGCTCCTAATAAATGCGCAGGAAGGTAGACTGCTTTTGTAGATGGGACTGGGTTTTGGGTATGCGTTATACTGTTCTCACGTGGACTTCTGGCTAGCGTGCTCCTTGAGGGGTAGTCTTCGAAAGCTGGGCACTCAGTGCCTGAGTTTTTAAAGTGCAGCTGGACACCAGGTGAAGAATGTCCAAAGCATTAAAGGCTTAGCAGGAAACTTCAGACTGCATGGCCTTTTTTTTTTTTTTAAAGATTATTTATTTATTTGACACAGAGAGAGAGAGAGAGAGAGGTCACAAGTAGGCAGAGAGGCAGGCAGAGAGAGAGGGGGAAGCAGGCTCCCCACCGAGCAGAGAGCCCGATGCGGGGCTTGATCCCAGGACCCAGAGACCATGACCTGAGCCAAAGGCAGAGGCTTAAACCACTGAGCCACCCAGGCGCCCCTAGACTGCATGGCTTTCAAATCATCTAGTAATCTGGCAGCTTTTAACTTCAAGAAGGTAACTCAAATACAGCTCTTTTGGGGAAAGCAGGATTTCATCAATTGTCAACAAATTCACCTAAATTCTCTAATGCATGGATAAAATAGGGAGGACTGGGATTTTAATGGTCAGTGATGACTCTGTTTAATAGTCTGAATTTTGACGCCATGGTGGAGAGGGAAAGGAAAGCATGACTTGAGGAACAGGATGCAAAAGAAACGCTGAAAGCATCAAGGGGGCCAAAAGCTGGAGGAGAGGGGCTGAGTGTCAGCAGGAACACGAGAAACTCCTGGAACAGCACAGGGGCGCACAGGCAAGGGGTTACTGTCAGGTGAGCGGCCAGCCAGTGAGTGAGAAAGAGGTTCACAGGATTGGAACACCCACCAAGGGAGTCAAAAGGTGAAGTAGAAAAGCTCCAGAAAAAGGCCAAAAGCCCGAGGAATGAAAGTTATAGAAATGTCAACTATTGGGGTGCCCGGGTATAGCTCCGTGGGTTAATGTCTGCCTTCGGCTCAAGTCATGATCTCAGAGTCCTGGGATGGAGCCCCACGTCAGCGGGGAGTCTGCTCAGCAGGGAGTCTGCTTCTTCCTCTCTCTCTCCATCAAATAAATTTAAAAGATCTTTAAAAAAATGTTGATTATCTTCTACAAGGTTTTTGTTCTTCAGATCCTCTTGGTCACTTTTTAAAGTCTCTTCGTCCTCGGTCCCGTTTCATCTCTTCATAGCCGATGTACTCACATTTCATGCATCTGATTAATTCCAAGTCTTCAAGTCTGACTCTCGGGTCTAGTTCCTACGGCTTCTCCTCGTGGGGGCAGTTTCCTTACATACTTGATTATGGCCCCGTGATTCTCTGAGCTGGATCTGGGAGCACTGGGGCCTGGGGGACAGTTGTGTTCTTCCTTCATTGGTGTTGGCTTCTGACAGGCGTTCTTGGGACTGGCTTTAGACTCTTGGCTTGCTTGTCTCCAGCCACAAAGGTAGTGCCAGTTGTTTGTTCCCACCTTAAGTGAGATGGGACTGTCAGAGAAGACCCGCCCCACAAGCCCGAGCCAGCACCCAGTCAGGCAGCTTTCCTCTTCCCGGGAGGCAGAGTTTTTGTCAAGTTCATCCTTTCAGGGAATGGGGCTCCCTCTGGGTTCCAGGCTTTCCTTCCAGGTCTGGACCAAAGCTCCCACCATGTGAGGTCACAGCTCAGAAATCATTCGGCTTCAGGGGCTTGACAAATGTCCTCAGTGCAACTGGCTGCCCCATAGCTCCTGATTATCTAGAATGGAGCTTTCTGGTTGCTTTTGCCTCTCAAAAATTCCCTGAGAACTTATTGCTAGCTCAGCTATTTAGAGATTAAAAATAAAAATAAATTCTGTACAGGTGTGTGCTCAAAGGGTTCTGAGAGTATCCGGTCCACCATATTTTCAGAAACATAAGTCTCCCCATCACCCCAAATCTGTTCCTGAGACACCTCCCCCACCCCACAACATCACCTTTCCTAAGCTCAACTGAAGTCTAAGGCAAAAGGTTCGTTTCTCTGAGTCATCAAAAGATATGGAATTATACTTTAGTTTTAGGTAAGGCACATAGCTAATGGAGTTTTGGCTATAGAAATCTGACTTCTAAACAGAGAGAGTCAATTATCATCTGGTTTCACTTACTTGTGGAGCACAAGGAATAATATGGAGGACACGGGGAGACGGAGAGAAGTGAGTTGGGGGAAACTGGAGCGGGAGACAAACCATGAGACTGTGGACTCTGGGAACCAAACCGAGGGTTTTGGAGGGTTTTGGGGGGTTGGGTGAGTCTGAAGGTGGGTATTATGGAGGGCACAGATTGCATGCAATACTCGGTGTGGTGCATAAACAATGAATTTTGGAACATTGAAAAAAAAAACCTGACTTCTAGAACAAAACACTAAAGAAACAGTATGAAAAGTACCAAGGTCATAACTGCTATATGAGAATACATATTTAAATATGGAAACATTCAAAGTAAGGTCCAAAAGAAAAAAATGAACTAGTTTTAAATTATCATTATATACAAAAAGTTTATTTTAGAAATCACATATCTTTAAAAAAATAACACAGAAGTTATAAGTTCTGACCCTGACTTCTTATTCACTGAAAGCCAGGGTGTTATGTGGTACAGTTAATGACATGCCGATGTCAAGTCCATGTAATATTCCTGGCCTTTATACCAGATCAAAATATTAATGTGATTTTATTTTTTAAAAGATTTTATTTATTTGAGACACAGATAGCGACAGAGATAACAAGAGAGAGCAGGAGCAGGGAGGAGAGGGTAGAAACAGACTTCCGGCTGAACAGGGAGCCTGACCAGGGGCTGGATCCCAGGACCCTGGGACCATGACCTGAGCTGAAGGCAGACGCTTAACCAGCTGAGCCACCCAGGTGTCCCAAAATGTGATTTTTAAAAGAAAAAAAAAAGTCTGTTTTGGAAACACACAAAGTATCTTAATCTTGTAAGCGGGAGTCCTGAAACTACAGATCCACTGCTGAGACTATTCCAGGAACTGGAAAAAGCAGGCATCATTATTTAGATTCATGAACAGTTAAAAAGACCCAGCGGAGCTTAAATTGGGAATGCGTCGGGGTCACTCTAGTGCACGCGTGCTGGAGCAGAAGGACACAGAAATGTTCAACCTCTGATGTAGTTTCATAGGGCTGAAAGCGAAAGAAGCAGCAAAAAAAGAAGCGAGGAGTTTTGGCTGGTAATTTTCTATGGAACTGGTTATTCTTGTTCCTATTCAGTAGGTTTCTTCCTATCTTACAAAAGCAGCACCCGCAGATGGCCAAGTTCAAATGCTGGAGAATCAAGACACAAAATAAAAATAAATCCAAACCCCCTATAGACTAAAAAATATCGCTCTTTGGAAATCTGAACTAAAACTCTGATTTAACACATTAAGAAGCCTAAAATGGTTTCATAATCCAAAGACTTGAAATGATCCTTAAGGCGGACGACTAACGAAGAATTTTTATGCAGTAAACCTCAAAAGATTTTAAAGTTCCTGTAACATAAAACACTTTAATCTATTTAATATTTTTATCAAATGACCCTAAATTCTAATTCTAGATACTCCTACCCAGATCATGAGGTATTTGTATTTGGGGATAAATATAAACCAAAGCCTATCTTTCGGAGGGGAGGTTAGGGTTCCCTGATCTAGCTTGAGCTGAATCCAGAGAAATAGTGTCACATCCTAAAAAGTTTTGAGAAAAAGAAACCCCCCATCGGTTGGTTAACTGCAAAAATCTTCCAAGAACATAGCTGCTGTGTGCATCCACGATGAGTAGTGATGATTCATGCTGAAGAGAACTGGAAAACGAGATTAAAATTACACAAGAACAGAGTCAATCGGTATTAATCATCTGTGAAACAAGCGAGCAGCAAGCAGTGGTGGGGTCACCTAATTTTGATTAGATTGGATGGATCTTCAATTAGGTTTTCTATAGACCAGCAATAATCTTATTAGAAGTATTCACTGAAGATAAGCGCTGCAGGCACTGAAAGGACAATGCGGGAGGGTACAATGAAACATCTTGTCTCCTACAAATCTTCAGGAAAAACTGGCCGCTAATTTTACTGAAGTGAAAAAGTATAACACTAAAGTTGGAGATCTGAGCTTTATTATCAGAATGATGTCATTTTAGGATAGAACTGACGGATGCTCTAAAATGGTTTTAATATGGCACAACACTCGATTCTCAGAGCTGTGTGCCCACTTGTCGGTTGATATGTATTCTGCACGGAGACACACGGACAAGGAGGGTGGAGAACAGGTACAAAAGTTGACAAAACCAGCAAATGAAAATTCCTCGGGACAGGTTCAGCTGAGATCTAGAAAGCACTTTAATACTCTATCCTTCTTCAAATGATCAAGAGATTCAAGAGAAATGGCAAGTCCTGTATTTACAAAACCGATGAAAATCACACTGTAATAATCAGTGAGTGCAGAACCACTGCACAGATCTGCGTTTCCAACTTTTCCCACCATGATTCTACATCAAGGTAAAAAAAGATTCTTTTGTACAAATCCAAGAAGGATGGAGAGATGGCAGCACAACTGCCAGGTGGTGCAGTGACTTACGACCGGAGCTGGTGACGGGGCACGGGGGCAGGAGGGACACAGTCCTAGAGAAAACAACCCTAGATCCTGGAGGCGGGTTAGTCCGTGGTGGATCTCCGGTACCAAAACCGTGCTCGGAAGTCGTCGCTGCACGTCATGAAGCCGGGGTTGGTGGGCGAATGCACGATGCAGCGCACGATGTTGTTGTGGCCCAGGGAGAGCAGGTTGCGGCGCTCGGCCGTGCGAGAGTCCCAGCAGCACAGGCTGATGGTCCTCTCGTCCGGCAGCAGCACGTAGTCCTCGGTGTGGTTGAACACAGCCTGTGTTCGGTGCACCTGCCGCCCGCTCAAGCCGGCACCTGCACAGAGATGAGAGGTTACGGGTCTGAGTGCCAAGGCTAGCCGTCCACGTTGATGTTTTTCATCCTCGGACTCTCGCACGTTGGCTAACTATCCTGTCACTGGCAAAACAGTGTTTTAAAATGGAAGGAATACACATTTGTTGTGCAATTTGGGACGATCCAAGAAAGCATGCAGAAGAAAATCACCCCCAGCTTGCTACCTCGGGCAACTAACTATGAACGCTCTGATATACCTCTAGGCATAAAAACATCTTAAGAAAAGATACAAAATTGGTGCTATATGTCTTTTCTGCCACAGTTTAAATCAACTTTTTGTTGGGTACATTCGTTCTTCCATGTTTTTTACTGGCTGCAAAATGCACCATTGTTAGGAAGCACTATTACCAGTTAATTCTTCTCCTGCTAGGCGTTTAGTTTGTATCTGATCGCAAATAACACTGTGACAAATTCTTTGTGCCGAACACATTATTTCCTTGATTAAATTTCTAAAACAGAATTACTGGGATGTATGGACATCTTCTCTCCAAAAGGAACCTTTAGGCTTTTTTAGGACCAGGAAAATACAGATTTTATGTTTAAAATACTGTATGAAGCATAAAAAAGAACAACTGCCTGATAGTTTTGCACCCAGAGTCAGTGTTTTGATGAACACCCTTTCTCTGAATCTCTGTACATTGTCCGTCATCTGTAAAGCAGAGCACACACCACTGCTTTCATTCAACAGGCTGGAGCAGAGCTGTATGAGGATGGACTACGGTTTAATGGATAAAAATACAAGTGTTGGTGTCAGATCTGGACTCAACACTTACAAGTGATGCGAACACGGACAGATCACATAGCCCTGTTACGCCTTCAATTTCGCTTCTGTTCTGTGGAGGGTAATGACAGCACCCACTCACACGGTGGCTGCCAGGATCTGCGTAGGGTACAACACACATAGAGCTTTGCAGGGTGTTTATTTTTCAAGGCTGCATACTGTGAAAAGGATGCCGAACAACAGTTCACTTAATTCTCTCCCTTTCACCTACTCTAGATTTTGTTGGTGTGGAACCTTGCTGTGTGTGCGCGTGCATGCTTGCTGAGAGTGTTTTTAGACTGAATTTCTAAGAGTGCACCTTGTAGGTCCAATGCTGAAAATTTTGATACAGGACACCAACCTGCCCAGTAGAAATACTTTACCAGCTGACACTCCTAACAATAGGATATGTAATTTCCTAAAATGTCGATCAATACAAAGTAATAGCAATCTTAGAAGTTCCCACCACCTGATGCGTACAGAAGGATACTTCCATTTCCGTTTCTTACGTTTACAGAACTGCCAGTCACCTTGCCCTCTCCTGGAGATCGCTGACTGCGCATGTGTCCACTTCACAAGCTCTGCGTATTGCTTCCCTAGTTCAGCATTTGTAGTGTTCTGAATTAATTTCTAACATTGAAATTTCTAACGCTTGATAGTCTTTCCTTGTCTTTCAATATTTCAAGAATCCTTTGAATTCTAACTAGACACTCGAGCTGGAAACACAGATCTAAGCATGCTGCCATGGAATCTTAACCTGTGAATTAGAAAATGAGGGAATTTGCATATAAATTCGGTAGAATCTCATTTTGACATCAAATCCCAATTCTCCACCAAAACAAACTCATCGGCCACATGTAAGCATGAAACATCCCAACAGTCACAAGACAAAACAGACATAATAAATCTTGAGACTCTAGCGTGCACCCTTCCCGATACACTGCACTCAGTTACTTCTGAAGATGGAGGCGGCTTTCCCACTTTCACTCTGATCACTTTTGTATCTTCTTTTTGCAACAAGCACACAGTCCTTGAACAGTAAGAATTAAAGAAATTCTTCAAAATAGCTCCATACAAAAGTGTTTCAACAAAGTCACCAAGAATTATGACAAAAATGACTTTCCCCAAGACTTGTCAGTTGTACCGCCTATGTCAGAAGCCAGACGGACGACAGGAAGCCAACTCTGGCTGCCAGAAGACAGATCGGAGGGGGTCATGCTGCACCCTAGTGGTTCAGATGTCTCAGTCTCCACCTCTTCAATTCTCTTCTCTTAAAAGGCTAACTAATAACCACCACAGCCAGGCCCTTATAAATTGTTTCCTTATTAAGTTCCGGTCCTGGTGATTTTAGTGTATAACACAAACATCTCACAACACAGGAAATTAGCTGAAGTTTCCTGGAGGTTTTCTACCAAACAACAGCCTTTGCAGCTCCTAGGAACAGGGAATGAGACACAGTATTTTACCACCATTCACTGCCCAAATAACTATTAGGGTTACTGGCTCTCTTAGGAATAGGCCAAGATCTTCCCTCTCAGCCTTCTTCCCCTAATGCATATATTTACTGTGATGCACTAACTCAGGCTTTTCTCTGTACTGCTCTTATGTTTAAGGAAAGAAGGCCGACCACTGGTCTACAAATGGACCACCAGAATCTCAAATGTTAATTGCATGGAATCAGATCTCATTAAGCCATAATGTATGGAGAATAAGGTTACAAAACTATCATTCTATTTCCAGCTCTGCTTCTTACGAGTTGCAGTCTTGGCTGAATGACCTAATGTCTAAGCCTCGATTTCTTATTTAGAAGAGGGATTACATCTGCCTTGCTCAATGCATACATCTACTGTGTGGCTCTCTGTGAGGATTTAAGAGTTCTAGAAACCATAAAATGCTTCAGAAACGTTAAGTAATAGCAATTTTTCACATACCTGTGTATCTGACCAGGGTTCGTCCTGTCGATATCTCCCAAAGTTTAGCTACAGAGTCTTTTCCACTGGAGAGAATGTATTTCGAATTTTTGGAGAAAATGGCAGAACAAACTTCAGCACCATCATGGGCTTTCTCAAAAGTTGTGATGCATCGATTTGAAACACCATCCCATAGCTTGATGCAGCCGTCCTTGCTACCAGTTACATACATATTGGCACTAGGATTGTAATTCACGGAGCATATAGCATCGGTGTGTTGATCTTGAGGATTGCATGAGACAAAACACTGAAATGTATTGATATCATAAAGCCGAAGAGTAGGATGCTGAGTCCCAACCAGTATAAAGTCTCCGGAAGGATGAAATGAGATGGAACGCAACATTTCAGCTTCCTGTTAGGACAGAGACATTAACTTTAAGTGACCGACTAGTGAACAATTAAATCCAGAGGAAATGTGGAAAGTATTTCGTTGATGGAAAGAATACGTAAGACAACGGTCAGATGTTACACAGGTATAAGAAGGAACAATGAACTTTCTAGAGTATCATTTGAACAGAGATTTCAAAAACTATTTACTGGTGAGATTATTTATTCCAAAAACCGCAGGAGCGAGCTTCATTATTTGCAAATTAACATTGGGTGAACTCAGAATGGAACATTATCGGGCTAGGATACATTCACATATGAACGCGCAAGGATAAACACAACTTGTACACGGGAAGAGCTTCTTATTGAGTTAAAAAAAAAAAAAAAGAGCTTCTTATTGAGTAAAAAAACTAAGTTAAATTATAAAAAGGTAGAAGCCACTACCAAAACATTAGTATTTCTGAGCTTCAAACTCAAAATACAGTACCAAATGTCACTTTTCCGGGAAACATCTGATAGTTTCAATGGAATGATTTTTTGATTGCCATTTACACTTCAGCCAAGTTGGTCTGTTTTGTCTTTAAACAGGGCTTTGCAACCCTTAAAAAGTGACACAGATTGTGAACCCTTGTTGCATAAACTGTGGCCAGCAGTCCTGACCAGCCAGCGGAGGCGGGCACAGGAAGCAAGCGGATCACGAGCCCATGCAAACCGGATTCCCGAGCAACCTGCGGCACGCGTCCTTGTTGCGTCTTCCTGTTTTATAGGATGATCACTGAGCCAACTTTAAAAAAGGGAATAGTCATACAATAGTAACTCTTTGTTTTAAGAAAAAAATGTAAAGCTCCTTTCCAAACATTCCTAACCTGAATGTATTTGAAGGCTCTTTTTGCAGATGGCTTGGAATAATCAAATAATTTAAGAGTATAATCCCTTGAGCCAGAGGCAAGGATCTGTTCTGTTGGGTGGAAAGCGAGACATGTGACTTCATCCACGTGGTCGTAAAGCGTTCGAATCACTGGGTGGTTTTCCATGTTCTGCTGTGCAGTCTCATTCATCATGACCTAGACCAATGAGAAAATAGGTGCTCAAACTCTACAATCTTGTCTGATTCAAAGTACCCAACTATGCTAAGTTGAGTCTGGTCTACTGGTCTCTCATTCTCCCAGTGAACAACAGGCACACAGCACACGCGTCGCTGGCATTGTTACCTCTATCGGCATGGCACTTTTGGCCAACATTCTCTCCGTGTCAAGTATCTTTATAGAAGCGTCGGCAGATCCAGTAGCTATTAACTGCCCATCTCTACTGTATGTAGCTACGCGGCACGGTCCTTTATGGGATGTGACATAGCACGTTTCGTACTCTGAAGCCTCTGGGGACATAGTCTGGACGTCTGCGTCAAATTCCAGGTCAATTCCTGTGCCCGGGGCAACTGTATCTGAACGACCAATTGCATACTGAACTGCGGTATCATCATTTTCCATTCCTGAAAGGAATAAAAATTAAGTGCATGAGGGGTGCCTGGGTGGCTCAGTGGGTTAAGCGTCTGCTTTCAGCTTGGGTCATGGTCCTAGGCTCCTGGGATCGAGCCCTGCGTTAGGCTCTGTGCTCAGCGGGGAGCCTCCTTTTCCCTCTCCATCTGCCCCTCCCCTTGCTCATGCGGTCTCTCCCCTCAATAAATAAATAAAATCTTTAAAAAAAAATTAAGTGCATGAAAAAATGTTACTTTAAAAAGCCAAGACAAAATTCTGGATCCAGTGTCCATTTACTCTTTCTTGGAGCTGCAGGATACCTAGTCCTTCACAAAATATGTCTGCCGACCGAGGTGCACGCACAGTGACAACACTATAGGCAGTTGGGATCACGGAAGCTTAGACTCCAAGAGGTTCCATCAGCTCCCCCGATTTCTGCCTCCAAAATTTCCTACTTTAATTACAACTTCAGAAATGTAAAAAAAAAAAAAAAAAAGCAATTCTATAGTTACGCTGTCCATTTTTTCCCATTCTGTATTTTAGTATTTTCTGTGCTGAGATCTGTTAGAAGCAGCTTTGAGGCTCATTAAGTCAGATACATTGTTAGCATTAACACTAGTGAAACATATTTGAAAGAATGTTGATATTTAAATAAACAGAAGTTTCTCAAGAAAATTCACTTTAAATTTAAAAATAACTTCACATATCACATAAACAATATGTTTATTAAGTATAAGAAAAATTAGGAATACAGATGAACACAAAAATAAAAATGATCTTCTATTAGATCACCCAGAGATAATTACTATTAACATGGTGGAATGAAATTCTTCTGGACCTTTGTTACAATTCTTAAAAATAGAACCACACTATATGATATTTTGTAACTTGTTCATTTACTCAAACAGAATAAACATCTGGCCAGTGTAATGTTTATCTATATCACGTTGCCGGACCCAATGTGATGGATACAAGAATATTCACAACTAACTCCATATTGTTGGGTATTTCAGATGTATTCATTTTATTTCCTCAAATTCGTATAAAATTTCTCAAAATTGGCATTGCTAAGTCAAAGGGTATAAACATTATGGTCATTCTATATTTTACTGAGTGCTTTCTACAACCCAGGCAAGCATCAGGATATACTGTTGAACAAGACAGATCCTGGTCTTTACTGAGCTTACTGTCTTTTCTGGGGAGTACAGACTGCGTGGGAAACAACCTGAAACAGTGAAGAAAATTTCAGACAGTGATTCTATTACGACAGAAACGGAACTGTTGTTTTAGAGTACCTGGGGAGGTATGGGGAAGATAGTGGGTTATTTTAGAAAAGGAGAAGACGACTTTGAAATACCATTCGAGCTGAAATTTGAAACCATATTACAATGAAAGAACGCTTCAGATAATTCTTATACAGAACTTGAGGCTAGAACCAGCTCGAAATGGTCATCATCTGGAGTTTGCTTACTCTTTCAGTATCTAGCACTGTACTTGACACATACTAGGCACTAAAACGAAACAAAAATAATCTTGAAAAATTCTGACTGCGAAAACATCGGGAACCTTGTCATGGAATCAATGAACCTGCATTCAGAGCTACCTAGTTTGATGAGATGCAGCAGCTGCTCCGAGGGCGCACAAACAGACTGAGGCTTGATTTCATTAATGAGGCCATTAGCAATGCTGATGTAGCCATCATAGAGCAGCTGGCTAATGATCAGCTTGTAGAGCTGCTGGCGGTCCTTCAAGCCCACTTTGGTTCTGTACATCTTGGAGAAGAGGAAGACAATCTCCTTGCCGGCTGCAAGATGAGAAAAGAGGGATGGTGAAGGGCAGAGGCACTAGTAAGTCACAGAGGCAACACAGCAATCTGGCCCGACTTGCGGGGCGTACATCCCAGGTCTACTAGTCGCGTCATCTTTGGTCATCAACCTCCTTCCTCTGAGATCATGTTCCTCAGCTGTTAAGCAAGTTAGTGAAGGTTAAATAAGAATGGCATGTGCAAAAAAAAAAAAAAAGAATGGCATGTGCAGAGTATTGAAATCATGTTATTCAAATTCATGTTAGCTAATAGTTACAGAATATTACAGAACTTTTCATCAATTTTTTTTCTGTCAAACTACCCGCTTGCCATTTTTATTCTATACTGCTATCCTAGAATCTTTTATTTCTTCTGTTATAAGACACTGACTGGGCCGCCTGGGTGGCTCAGTGGGTTAAAGCCTCTGCCTTCGGCTTAGGTCATGATCCCAGGGTCCTAGGAGAGGGGAAGCCTGCTCCCCCTCATCTCTCTGCCTGCCTCTCTGCTTACTTGTGATCTCTGTCTGTCAAATAAATAAAATCTTAAAAAAAAAAAAGGACACTGGTTTTTGCAATAGGTAAGACAGCTGCTATTGCTGAATGTCTAGATGCTACTGTTTCCACCAGCTGAGCTACATGTTTACTCATGTCAGTTATGTTCATTTTTTAAAAAAGGGTTTATTTATTTATTTTACAGAGACACAGTGAGAGAGGGAACATAAGCAGGGGGAGTAGGAGAAGGAGAAGCAGGCTTTCCACTGAGCAGGGAGCCCGACACGGGACTCGATCCCAGGACGCTGGGACCATGGCCTGAGCTGAAGGCAGGCGCTTAACGACTACCCAGGAGCTACCCAGGAGCCCTAGTTATGTTCATTCTTTTTTTAAAACAAAATATTTTATTTATTTATTTATTTGACAGAGAGAGAGAGAGAGAGAGACTGAGAAGCAGGCTCCCTGCTGAGCGGGGAGCCAATGTAGGACTCGATCCCAGGACCCCGAGATCATGATCCGAGCTGAAGGCAGATGCTTAACCGACTGAGCCACCCAGACATCCCCCCCCCCAGTTATGTTGATTCTTAAAACACATTTTAAGTAAAAAAAAAAAAAAAAACAAAAACCCACACTTTAAGGTAACTAAATTTGTTAAATTACATAATATAATTACATAGCAAAGAGAAACACAAGGGCACAAAAGCTACAATGCTATGAAAACTAAATCAAATTGAATGCTTTGGAAAGATTCAAAGATGAATTGCTTAATAAAATACTGGCAAAAAGGATATGGCCAGAACAACAATAAAAACATGAAAAAAAGGGCAAAAATCTGAAGGATTGTGCGCTTAGATTAGGTTCAGAAGTGGTTGAGGTCTCCCTTAGAAAGTAAAATGAAAACTGCAGATGATGGTTTCTGGTCTATGCAAAAAAAGTAAGTACAAATGGTGAACATGAGTGCATAATTTGACTTCCAAAAATCAATGTTTGTATGTATATGTCTGTCTGGACAGCTATCAGAAAGCCACAGGAGTCCAGGGCCAGTAATAAAGAAGAGAAGTTGCAGGCAGACAAGAAATTGAAAGTCAGGGCACAGGGGAGAGAGAGGAATACCAGCAAAGAGGAGTGAACAGTAACACTAGCACTGCCTGGACTGCTGTACTTTACTGGAAAAGACTATGGAAGGGGGGGTGTCTTATAGTAAAGGGGTGTGGAACCATGTTTTCTAACCCCCTCTGGAGAATAACAGGTACTGAGTATTTAGCATGTTTTTTCTTACTTAGTCCTCAACACCAATCTGTAAAGGAGACCCCATCATCTTATTTACAGATCATAAGGGGAAATAACTTGTCCAAGGTCCCACGACGAGTGCATGGAGAAACCAGGACTAGAATACAGATGGTTTAACTCTAGACTGCGTTGTTGCTGATGACTACCTGTAGCCCTCCTTGAAAATTTAATGACAGGGGCGCCTGGGTGCCTTAGCCCATTAAGTGTCTGCCTTCAGCTCAGGTCATGATCCCCAGGGTCCTTGGATCCATTCCGGCATCCGGCTCCCTGCTCATGGAGGAGCCTGCTTCTCCCTCTGCCCCTCCCGCTGCTCCTGCTCCCTCTCTTGCTCTCAAATAGATAAAAATCTTTAAAAAAATCGAATAATAGTTAAAATCTATTAGACATTAAGTGTAGTATATAACACAGCGTGCAAGTAACCTGTTTGCATTATCTCACTTAATACTCACCTAATCCTATTTTAGAGATAAGGAACCTGAGGTGCGGAGAGGTTAACTCACGCAGGCTCTCTGACCTCAGAGCTCCAGGCCTTACTGGGCTGCACTGATGGGTGTTAATAACAGCTGCTAACATTTATTAAGTACTTGCCAGACACAGTGTTAAGCACTTTACAAGCATTTGCTCACTGAATGAAATCGAAGTATTTAAGCACACGTAGAAACAACTGTATACAAATCTATGCTTGTGTAGACAACACTTGGACACAAAACAGATGATGAAACCGGCACAAAGAGGTTAGGAAACTGAAAATAAAATGTGGCTGGGTAACGCGTCAAGTGGCCCCCAGGACTGCCCACAGCAGAGCCCAGAACTTAACTACAATTCTCTCCCGCCTCTGCCCTCCCGCCAGGAGCATCACGGGGTACACAAAGATTAAGAAAGAAAAGAACGAGGCCCGCTTCTCAAGTCTCACAGAACGTTCGCTCGCTGGGCTACTAAGTGCCTAATTACCACCCCCAATTTGCAGATGAGGACGCCGAGACCCGAGGACGGGAAGAACAAGCCGTAAGAACTGTCTACACCCGGAACTAGAAGGGGGACCAGGGCGGGGACACACATGCCCCCTCCCCACGCTCCGCTACCGTCCCGCGGTAGAAGCGAACTAAGGACGGAGTGAGGGTGGGAGCGAGGCCTTCGAGGAACAGAAGGGGGTGTGCAGGCCCGGCCTGGCAACTCAGGGCGCATGCCAACCCTCTCACTATCCGGCCTTCCCGCCCCGCTCATCTTTCCTGTGGTCCCATAAAGACCCCAGCGAACCGCACCAGCCGCTCTCCATGCATCCCAGGCCCCCAGTACCCTCTAGTCCGGCTCTCTCGATCTCCCGCTCTCTCCCAGAAAAATGGAGGCGCGAATTCTGCCCAATCGATCGCTCTGAGCGCACGTTCCCTGCGCACGCGCAAAGGGCGAAACGCCGAGCGCTGCGCTATCGATCGGCCTCACTCACTCCTGCCCTTCTCGCCATCTTACTTACTGGCGCGTTCGAGTGGTTCGTTAACCTCCTCCGACTTTCCCTCTTGCGCGACAACGTTGATTGACACCAGGGAAATGCTGTTTCGTGGACAAATGTCGGGTCCTGGAGAGCACCGCGGGCGCTAGAACGGCCAAAGCCTGGCGGGCGGTTGGCTCCACCACTTCCGGGGCCTTACCGGGCAAGTGCGCCTGCGCGCTGTCACCGCCTTGGATGTGACTCAAGCCGTCCGGTTGGCTGTGAACCAATCACAAGGCAGCGCCTCTCTGGCGCAGGCCAATCAGCTTTCAGATTAGAGGGTTTAACTCCTATTTAAAATGAAGACTTTGAATCTTAACGGCTGAGCTCTAAGGAGCACTCGGCTTCCTTGGGTCGGAGGCGGGAGCCGACGGGTTCGTAGATCCTGGGACAGCTCTGTGAGACGGGTGGGCGAGGGCGGCGGGCCTGGGTGGATGTTCAGCGGGCGGCGGAACGGGTGGGAAGGAAGAGGGCGGTGGGGCTGCGGGGCCCGCGGGGAAGCGTGGAGGCGAGGCCTCCCTTGGTGACTCGGTCCCCACTTTGGTCCTCCTCTGCCCTCAGCCCTCCTGTTCCTCTCCCCACCCGCATCTTCCCCTCTCCCCTCCTCTGCCCCGCAACCCGGTGCTTTCCCAGCTCTGTGCCCTCTCCTTCCGGGTACTGGGGCGCCCGGTAAGATGCCGCTTGGTGTTTACTAAACACCTGCGGTGCAAGGGGTTGTTGAGGGGCATTGGGGGTGGGGGTGCTTTCTGATGGGTTTCTCGTATTCTTTGAGCACCTGGATAAGAAAAAAAATAGGGCTTTTGCTCTCCGGTAGTTTGTGTTCTAGCGGGGGTGGGGCGCCAGACGACGAACTGACCCGAGAACTTGCAAAAGAAAACAGTAGTGTGGCTTACCGGGGGCTCCTTTGGGTAGAATAGCCAGGCGGGACCCTTTTCCTGGATGGATGAGGGGTGAATAAATGAAAACTTCCTCAAAGAGGCTTTCTTTGGCCAGTGCTTCTCAAACAGCAGATCTTGGACCGCGTTTACCGGGATTTCTAAGGGTCCTTGTGAAAAATGTGGACCCAGCTAATGAATCAGAAGAGCTTGGGCATAGAGGACTCAGGTGTCTGTAGTTTGTCAAGTTTCCCAGGTGATTCTGATGTTTCGTGGACAACCAGTGATCTAGGCCAATGCGTACTACGTCTGGGGATGTTAAAATGCAGAATCTGATTTATTAGGTCTGTGGTTGGGCCTCAAAGTCTCCATTTCTAACAAATGCCTTCCAGAAGTAGAGGGAGCTACTGCCCTAAACTTTCAAGGGTTGGTCCTCTCTCCTTAACCTTTCTTGTTCTTTGAATTAAATGCTTTTCAGACACATCCTTATTCCCATTCTCCTCTGAGTCTGTGCAGACACTAGCAGGTTTGGTGAAGAAAAAGTCGAAATGCACAGTGCTGTACAATCTTTAACAGTTTACTGTTTAGAATAGTAGGATGTGTGGTTTGAGTTGCAGGGATCTTGTGAAGGTCACTGGGTCACGTGAACCTGGCTGTGGACTGGAATAATTTGAGAAACCGTTTTCCTGGGGCTCTCCGGAATCTGTGGATCAGAATCTTACTCCATTCTCTTTTTTATTATTCATCTCCCTGAGAGAGTAAACTATATTCAGTTAGGGCAAATATCTAGCTTTTATGGAAGACTATTGAATAAATGTCTTTAAGCCTGTGTGATCTCATTAGTCTGCTGCTTGCGATTGTTCGGGAGAGTGAAGAAAGCACAAGAGCGTGTGTGAAATTAATGTTTGCGTAACACAAGCTTATAACTCCTTTTTCCTTTCTGTCATTTCTCCTAACCCGTTTGATAGACTCCTTGCTCTGTAGCTGTGGTTCCATCTTCAAGGCGGAGTTATTTGCTTGTTTGTGAAATGGATGTGAAAGTGTGGGGGTGGGGAACATTTTCTGATTGGATTCTAGAATTCAGAGAGCACCTAGGTAGGAAAAATACAGAGAGGTTTCTGTTTTCTTGGAGTTTATGTTCTACCTTCTTGATAGGTTGCTGTGCCTGACTCACAGTATGGGCTTAGTAAGTGCTATAAACTATTTGCATTATTGATGTGCTTTCTTAATGGATTAACTCATTTCCCAAATACTGGTGTCGGAACTGTGCAGACATGTTCTGCGGAGGCAACATAAACAAAATGGGACTAAGCCCTCACTCTCATGGAGCTTACAAGTACAAGCAATGTTATGTAAGATGTTAAGTAAGGGCTATGAAGAAAATAAAAGCAAGACGGTCAGAAAGGCAACATTTCAGCATAGACTTGACTGTAATGAAGGAGCAAGCCACACTTCTATTTGAGGGAAGAGCCAAATGGGTAGAGAGAACAGGAAGTACAAAGGCCCTGTGGCAGGGGACTGCTTTGAGGAAAGAAAGAAGCCCTGTATGGCTGGTGTGCAATAGACAAGAGGAGATAAGGCAAAAATGGTGGTCAGGGTCCATACTCTATGAGACTGTAGGCCTGTCTATGCAAGTAGGATTTTGAATTTGTGTTGAGGGACCATGAGGGGCTTCCGAACCAAGGAACTGACCAACATAGCTGACTTAGTAGTGTTGTGAATGGAGTATAATGGGGCAAGGGTGGAAGCAGAGTGACCACGGGGAGCTTGTTGCAAAGAATTGAAGGGAGAGAGCACTGGTTTGATCGGGTGGTAGTATTAAAGGTCCTGAGCAGTGATTTTTCAACGTAGAGATGACAAGATACACTGATGGATTAGATGTGGGGTCTGAGGGAGAACCGTGTAAAAGACAGTTGACCTGAGCAACCGGCAGGCTGGGTTTGCCAGTAACTGAGATGGAGACATCTGCAAGAACAGGGTTTGGAGAGATGGGGGTAGGGAGGGAGCAGGAGTTCAGTTTGAGACATTTTAAAATTGAGGGATCTCCGATTAAAGGTGAAGGTGTTTCCTAGGTTGTAGGAGTTCAGGGGAGAGTTCTGGGCTAGAGATGGAAGTCTGGAGGTCCTGAGCCTCTGAATGGTACTGAGGGCCAGGAGACTGGATGAGTTCCTCTAGGGAATGAGGATAGCTGCAAAAGAAAGTGTTTCTGGGCCCAAGCTCAGGCTGCTTCTGAGAGCAGAGGGGAAGAAAAGCCAGGAGGAGGAAGAGGTTCTTTCCTGAAGTGCTGGGATTGGGGTGCTTGACAGACCTTTTTGGGGAACACTGAGCAGGTAGGTAGGTAGGAGTCTGGCAGTCGGAAGAGAGGTTAGGGTAGAAAATGTAAATTCATATCATCTTAAAGATTGTTTAGAGCCCTGGTGCTGGATGAGGGACCCTAGGAAGGCTGTGGATGGAGAAGTGGGGTCAAAGGACTCATTCTGGGTCACCCCAGACTTTCAGGTTGGCAAAAGAGAGGCTGATGGAGTGAAGGAGGTTGCAGTAGGACAGCTGGTGGTGTGGGGGACCACCCTGCAAGCTAGCAGAGGTTGGGAGTGGGAAAAGAGCCACCCTGTCACACTGCTGGGGGACGCCAATTTGGTGACGCTAGAGGTCAGTCATGAGCCAGCCCCTTTGTGGGGACGGAATCATGGGGGAGGGCTAGTGGCTGAGAGGAACAGGTGAATGTGGTGAGTGTGGATGACTTCTGGAGCTTCAGTGTTGAAGGGTGAGGGGGGAGATGCTGTCCTAGCCGGAATCTGTTACGGGGAAGAGAGAATCTGCTTTTTTTAAAATTTTTTTTAATATTTATTTATTTGACAGAGAGATCACAAGTAGTCAGAGAGGCAGGCAGAGAGAGAGAGAGAGAGGGAAGCAGGCTCCCCACTGAGCAGAGAGCCTGGCGCGGGGCTCAATCCCAAGACCCTGAGATCATGACCTGAGCCGAAGGCAGAGGCTTAACCCACTGAGCCACCCAGGCGCCCTGAGAAGACCTGCTTTTATTTTATTATTTTATTATTTTAAAAGATTATATTTATTTATTTGACTGACAGATCACAAGTAGGCAGAGAGGCAGGCAGAGAGAGAGAGGAGGAAGCAGGCTCCCCACTGAGCAGAGAGCCCTATGTGGGGCTCGATCCCAGGACCCTGAGATCATTACCTGAGCCGAGGGCAGAGGCCTAACCCATTGAGCCACCCAGGCGCCCCGAGGACCTGCTTTTAAAAGGCAGGGTTGGAAGGAGGCTCCTCACTGATGGACGTAGTCCTTTAGAGACGAGCTGGTGGAGTGGGAGGACTCAGGGAGGGGAGGCAGTGCAGGCTGGAGGCCTCACACCTGTCCCGTATGTCACTTGAGAAAACAAGGCTCCCTTGCTGGCTTCATTTGGATAAAGAAAAAGTATGAAATTCCGTGTTGTGGAAGCTTTTTTCATCAGGAGCTCTAACCCTGATCTAGCATAACAGCACTTGGAAGCATGAGGATTTGTATAAATTAAAGGTGGTTCTTTTTCTTTTCAGGCATCATGGACAGATCTAAAGAGAACTGCATTGCAGGGCCTCTTAAGGTAAATTGAATACTCTGTAATCTCGATCACATTTATAAAACCCAGTGGAGATTGGTTTTATATCTGGAGTTCCTTTTACTTTTTACTTTGGATTGTAACTTTAGAACTCTCTACTATATTACTGGACGTCAGTCCCTTTTCTTGGCATTCAATAATATTTTGTGGATTGTCACTGTAGCTTTTATTTTGTTCTGCTTTGTCTTCTAGCTAGCTGTTGAAGTATCTGTATCCCTCCATTGTGTGGAGGTTAACACTGTACACAACAGGTACTCAATACTTGCAAGGAAGCAACAGGTGCTTCCTTGCTTGCCAGAAATGAAATTGCTTTGCCCTAGTTTGTTCTGGGCAGGATTCGGGGAATGGTAAGCTCAGAGGCCGTCAGGCTGCATTGTAGTGAACATTTCCTGGGTGCCCACTTTAAGCCAGATTCTGTGTCAGATGCAGGGATGATTACAATGGTGAAAAGCACATGGTCTTTTATACTGAGGAACTTAGCCCTTTTGGGGAGTTATGTGAGCCAGTACACGCCTTCCTAAAATATGTGTAAATGAAATGACCTGAGTAGTTCTGCCAAGGGGTGCTCAGTACACATTGGGCTATTTTGGAACCCAGGAAGGCTTCACCTAGGAAAGACCCCGGGCTCTTCAAATTTAGTTAGTATTTGTGGAGCAGCTGGGTGAATGAATCTTTATATAAACATCCTTTAATGTAAACAAACCCCAGATTTTATTCCTTCTAGGAAGTCAGCATAAAAACACAAATCTTCTTGATTTGTGTGTTGCGGGGGAGGGGGGTGTCTTGTTTTTAGAAGTTTTTCTCTTCTTTAATTTTTGGGGTTTTGTGTGTGTGTGTGTGTGTGTGTGTGTGTGTTTTGTGTGTGGTTTTTTGTTTTTTTGTTGTTGGTGGTGGTTTTCTTGAGCGAGCGTGCATGAGCAGGGTGTGGGAGGTGGTGGGAGAAGAAGGAGAGAGAGAATCTTAAGCAGGTTCCACACTCAGTGCTGAGTCCGACCTGGGGCTCGATATCTGGACCTCCTGAGATTACTGGACCCGGAGCCAAGAGTTGGATGTCCCACCTACTGAGCGACCCACGTGCCCCTGTTTTTCACTTTTTGAGGAACCTCCTTACTGTTTTCCACAGTGGCTGCCCCAGTTTGTATTCCCATCAACAGTGCATGAATGTTCCTTTTTCGCCACATCTTCGCCAACACTTGTTTCTTGTGTTTTTGATTTTAGCCATTCTGACAGGTATAAGAAGTTTTCATTTTCATATAAATGGATACTTAATCATTTTTTTTACTGGCTGGAAGTCTAAAATAACCATTCAGAAAAAGGCTAACTTGAGTCCTTGTATTTGATTCTCAATTCCTGTGATAAAGCTCATTTTATTTCTTATTTTTTAAAAGATTTTATATAGATATATATGAGAGCCTGTGAGTGAGCACATGTACACCAGCAGGGGGAGGGGCAGAGGGAAAGGGAGAAGCAGGCTCCCCGCTGAGCAGGGACCCCCCCCCCCCAAACGCTGGCTGATCCCAGGACTCTGGGATCATGACCTGAGCTGAGGGTAGGTGCTTAAGGGACTGAGCCACCCAGGCGCCCCTGATAAAGATCATTTAAAAAAACTGCTCTGTGTGAAATGTTTGTCACTGCCTGAATGTCTACTGTGTTGTGGAGGTTGCTAATTTCAGGAGTAATTGACTTTTTACTTGGAAGTTGGAAACCATCTCTTATGGGGCGCTCTGAGGCTTCCCTTGCCAGCATTGTTCCCTTGTTTGTGAGGACATTTCCTCTATTGAAATTCAGTTTGATTAGTTGAAGGTCTTAGAATTAACTATATTTTAAGCTTGTGATCCCCTACTTACAGGCATGTAAACAGTATATTTTGGCATAACTTTTCAAAGAACCTGTTTATTTCCTCTACCTGTTTATTTTCCATGGCAACATAGCTCTTTTGGCTCAGACCCATTTTGTAAGTACTTGGTCAGTGAAACATTAGTAAATAATTAATAGTAGTAAGTATTTTGTGTAAAATCAGGGGAATGTAAAAATTCAGACCTTTATTTCTTTAAAGATTTTATTATTTGACAGAGAGCGTACAAGTAGTGGGGGAGCAGCAGGCAGAGGGAGAAGCAGGCTCCTTGCTGAGTGGGGAGCCCAAAGCGGGGCTCAAACCCAGGCCCTGAGATCTTAACCTGAGCTGAAGGCAGATGCTTAACCACCCAGGCGCCTTTCAGACTGCCTTCTGAAACATAACCACTGATGAATATTTTGACATATTTCTTTGTCTTTTTTTCTAAATGTCTGTATGGTATTGCCAAAGAAATTTTATGGAATTGGGATTTTGGTATCAAGTTTCTGTGTTGTAGCTTTTTGGTAAGTAATTTCTGAGTCGTTGAGAATTCTTGAAAAGTGTTTGATGTCTCCTTCTTCAGATGGAAGTTGAGTAAATGAACAGTTATTTATAGGAGCACGGTTTTAGGGGTGGGGGTGTTGGGGGTGGGTGGGTGGCACCCTTAATATTCCTTTCAGCTGTATATTAACCAAATCCTCTGGGAGTGCTGATGCAAATAGCCTTCCCCTTCCATGGATTATCAATGACCTTCAGTATTTTGTTATACTAGAAAACAGACTTTGTGAAATTGTCAAAATACTCAGCTTTTGTTCATGAAGACATGAAATTTTTCCCTCCCAACCTAGACCACGATTGCACTTGGTGATGGTCCAAAACGTGTTCCGGTGACTCAGCAAATTCCTCCTCCGAATCCGTTATCTGCAAATACTGGCCAGGCCCAGCGGGTCTTGTGTCCTTCAAACTCCTCCCAGCGGATTCCTCCACAAGCACAAAAGCTCGTCTCCGGCCATAAACAGGTTCAGAATCTGAAGCAGAAGCAATTGCAGGCAACCAGTGTCCCTCGTCCTGTCTCTAGGCCACTGAATAATACCCAAAAGAAAGAGCAGCCATCATCATCAGCCCCTGGTAAATCGGCTTTTGAGACTTCTATTGGATAGTTATTATTCGTCTTAGTTGCTTAAATAAAGGGGGTGCGAGTGGATAGACTTGCATTTATTGTCTGGAGCCCTCCCATTTACTTTATCTTTATTGCGGACGGGGAGAGAATCTGATGTCAGGTTGGAGAGCAGTGTCTCCTGTGGGCCAGACCCTCGCCCAGGATGGAGAGCGGCTTCCTACCCTCCTGTGTGCTTGAGGAACTTAAGAGTTCCAAGATTGGGCGTGTGGAGGGCAGTCGGGGAAGTGGATGGACGTGGATGGACTGAGGCCAGCCGGCTAAGGTCACGGTAGGCTCTGTGGCTATGTCACGGGGTGGGGCTTCGTCCCCTGTGAATGGGGAAATTACTGAAAGGTTTTTGAGCAGAGGAAGGGCTGGCCTTTTAGAAAGAGGCTTCCTCTGGACGGGTGGAATGACGTGGAAGGTCAGTAGCGCTGCACTGCAGGGAGGCTGACAGGAGGCGGGCTGGTGGGGGTTAGGTCAAAGCCTGCAGCGGCCTCAGCTGGGTGGAGCAGGGAGGGTAGTCACAGTGATCATTTACCAGCTTTGTAAATGGGACTGGGTTTTGGGTATGCGTTACACTGTTCTCACGTGGACTTCTGGCTAGCGTGCTCCTTGAGGGGTAGACTTTGGATGCTGAGCACTCAGTGACTGAGTTTTTAAAGTGCAGCTGGACACCAGGCGAAGAATGTCCAAAGCATTAAAGACTTAGCAGGAAATTTCAGACTGCGTGGCTTTTTTTTCCTTTTTTTTAAAGATTATTTATTTATTTATTTATTTGACAGAGAGAGAGAGAGAGAGAGAGAGAGAGGTTACAGGTAGGCAGAGAGGCAGGCAGAGAGAGAGGGGGAAGCAGGCTCCCCGCTGAGCAGAGAGCCCGATTCGGGGCTTGATCCCAGGACCCTGAGATCATGACCCAAGCCAAAGGCAGAGGCTTAACCCACTGAGCTACCCAGGTGCCCCTGAATCTGCATAGTCTTAAATCTTGAAATTATCAGAGGGCCTAGCTGTATATGTATCTGCTCATCTTTACTCTAGAAATCTATAAAGACTTCACCTGGTATGAGTCAGGTTATGGTGTGATAATTTTTTTTCTATAAAGAAAACTAAAAATAGCCCATATTGGCCATTCTGGACATACCATTAATATTTTGGTGACCATTCTTCATTTCTGTTCATGGGGTGTTAATTACTTACAGTTATTCTAAAATAATTGTAGTTTTTCTAAAAATGGATTTTTAATTTATTCTATATAGGAAGTAATTCTGAAAAGGAGCTGGCAACAAAACAGAAAAATGAAGAATCGAAAAAGTAAGCTTTATCTTATTTACAAAGTCCTGTGCTATCATTTTAGTAGAATATACCATTGCAAGTTTAATTATGGGAATATGTTAAAAAATAAAAAGGTCTTTATATTTTCACTCAGAAAATAAAAATGTTTCCAAATTCTAAACTTGCAAAAAAAAAAAGGAATTTTAATGATGTTTACCAGGGACTCAAGCTTTTCTTATTGCTTTCCAAATTTAGAAAAGAACCTGTATGAATTTGTTACAGAAATGTGTAAAATAAATTTCTCTCTACCCTCAGAAGTAACCACTACAGATAGTTTAGGTATGTTTTTATATTTCTATTCTTATACAAAAGAGCAAGTTTGTTAAACAAAAAGCAGTCATGTTGCAAAACTATGACACATGTATATGTGACTCTGAATAACTGTGACAGTATCAATTGAATTATTCTTTATAATATCTTCCCCGGATATTTTCCAAAAGTCTGCTCTCAAGTTCTGAACTGTCTAGACTCTAGAATGTAGAATGTAATTTCTAGAATGGCGGAGGAGGAGCCAAGAATGAACCTGCAGGCTTTTGTGCTTTAGCTGCCTATGATAGCAGCTTTCTGAGAATCTAAATCCAGTGGTTCTCACCTCACCGCCCTGTAGGAGCCACCCGACTTGATTCCTCAGGGCGATTCTCTACCCCAGAGAGCTTAGCTTCTCTGGGGTAGAGGAGGAGGCTGTGTTTAGTCTGCAAGAGGCCCACAGAGAGATCTGAAGACTTCCTCCAGTTACTTACCAAACCTTTCCTGTGGTCTTCGGTGCTGGTGGTAATGGGTCTGTAATTCAGAGTGTAGTAGTGCCTTGGGACACTTTGCATTAGTGCTTTAGCTCTAAAAGTCCAGACTGTTCCTTGTCACAGACTCATAAAATCGTTGGCAGGTGAGGGAGTGGGGGGTTTAAAGTCGGTGGAGACTCACATAGAGTGGTTATTGGCTTGGTTCTTGCCAAGGTACATATTGAGTATGACTTCATATAGAAAATTATTTATAGGTATATCTATAACTGCTTAATAAATTGTTAGAAAAGATTTGTTTTCTTCACATTTTAAAATGTTCACATTTCTTCCTAGAAGGCAATGGGCTTTGGAAGATTTTGAAATTGGTCGTCCCCTGGGTAAAGGAAAGTTTGGTAATGTTTACTTGGCGAGAGAAAAACAAAGCAAGTTTATCCTGGCTCTTAAAGTATTATTTAAGGCTCAACTGGAGAAAGCAGGAGTTGAGCATCAGCTGAGAAGAGAAGTAGAAATACAGTCCCACCTCAGGTGAGTTTCCAGATCCATGTTCCAAAGCATGTGGTGCAGAACTTAGTTACTGCGAGTTAGTGATGGCAGACCTGCTCCATAGGACTGCAGAGTATGATTTAATTCGTCATTTTTTAAGAATTTATCTATTTTATCCTGAAAAACCCCTTGGATGTTTATGCTTTGTTAATGAATTATGTACATGAGTAGCCAAGTTTGTATGTGTGCGTGCGCGCACATGCATAGTAAAGGGGAGTGATACTTCTGAGCCCTAAGCAGAGGTTGCAAACTGGCAGCCTCTGCAGGTTGACTTTGGCCAGTGGGTCTTTCTTCTCTCTCTCTCTCTTTTTTTTTTTTTTTTTTTGCTTTCAGTGTTTTTTTTGAGACTTGAATCAGTCGTTAATACTGACAAATCTGCCTACATCACCTCTGTATCCTTCCCTGCCAACCGCTGGCAGGAGCTGAAGGCTGTGGTCCTGGGCCGTGATCTCAGCTGCCCAAGTCCTCAGCTGAACACAGCTTTGAACTTGTGTCTCCTAGTGTTTGGGGATCAAACTGCTGTGGGAATGCCATGTCTCTCTTTCTCTAATGTGCAGAGAATTAATATTTAGCTGAATTTCTCCCCCAAAGGATAAAGAATGCCTGAAGGAAGGAAATCGTCTTTTTAATGAGGTCCATTAATACCTTATAATGTTTGTCACTGACTACAGATGTATGTGTTTTTTTCCCCGATTCTCAAATCAGGTGGGGTGTGTGAAATCTGTGTTCAGGACCAATTTTCACTAGTTTTACCTGAGGGAGTTGGTTAGTAGTTAGTACAGATTTTTGGATCTTTTCCAGAACCAGGTGTTAGAGCATTCATCCTTTGTTGCAGGCATCCAAACATCCTCAGACTGTATGGCTATTTCCATGATGCCACCAGAGTTTACCTAATTCTAGAATATGCACCTCTCGGAGCTGTCTACAGAGAACTTCAGAAACTGTCGAAGTTTGACGAGCAGAGAACCGCTACCGTAAGTTTTCATTTATTGTCCCGACTAATTCTGTTTCCTCTGTTCCTGTGCTACATAACAGTGTGTCCAGCGGCTTAGAGGGCCTAATGGGATCAGGTGTTTGAGTGAAGGAATCAGAGTACTGTAGTTGTACCCTAAGTATGGGTAAACTCGGGTACCAGGTGAAATACTGGGGCTGGTTTGTCTCTACAGCTGTTTTTTGTGGAAACATATATATGAATAGTTGCCCTCTTTTTAAAGAATAATTTATTTTAGAATAGTTTCGGATTTTGAGAATGTGGAGATAGTGCAGACGTCTTTTCTCCTGTTCATCGTGCATTAGCGTGGTCCCTGCTAGAAACCTGGCTTATGGCTGGGGCTCTTGGCTTTGGTGACCTGGCTGAGGTGTCGCACTCATTAGGTTTCTCCACTGGGAAGTTACTCTTTCTGTCTTTCCATGCTGTGCCGTGCTCTGTCCCACTGACATTGAAGAAGGAACGGGGCTTGCGTCCCACTCCCACCTCTGTCTGCATACATTATTTAGGATTCTTCTGCATTAGATTGGTCTGTTCTCATTTACTCAGTCATTTATTAATGTGGACTCATGGATATTTTATACTTTGAGTTATAATCTCATACGCCTTTATTTTGCTGCTCAAATTGTTCCAGCTTTGGCTTTTGGGATCTCTTTCACATGGTCCCTGTTTTAGTTTTTTTTGTCCTACCCCCATCATTGTTCCTTTTATCAAAAAATGTTATTAGAAACCAAGATCTGGAAGCTAGATACGCTCATTGGTACTGGAGTGTCCTTATGTCTAGGCTCTCGGCAGGCTGAACAGGGACATATATGTGTATATTAATCTGTGTATATATATATGTATCTGTATTTTTATCCATTTGTATCTACATTAAGCAAAACATGAGTCCAGTGCCACTGGCTCATTCTACCTTCTTCCCCTTATTTATCTGTAGCCTCCCATTCCAACCTTGAAAAATCTAGATCCTACCAGCCACCAACCTTTTAATTATTCAGTTCCTGTGTTTATGGGTAGTGGTATCAGAATGATTAACCAGTTAGTCCGGGGCGGGGGGCAGGGACAACTATATGCATTGAAGGGTCACCTGTGTCCTTTAGTGGGCACAGGGCGCGATCACCGGAGCTCACTTGTTATTGCCAAATAATACTCTGGAGCACGGATGTATTTTGGTTCACGTTGAAGGTTATCTTGGTTACTTCCGGTCACTGGTGATCATGAATAAAGCTGCACTGAGCATCTGCATGTATGTTTTTGTGGGACATGAGTTTTCAACAGATTGGAAAACTGGCTTGTGAGTAAGATTGTGTAGCTTTGTAGAAAAAAAACTGTTAAACTGTGTTCCAAAGTAGACAGACCATCTTTGCATCCCGTCCCCCCGCCCCCACCTCCTGATGCTTGTGTGCGTGCTTCTCCTCCTCCACTAGTGACTGGTGTTATCAGTGTTTTGGATCGCAGTCATTCTCATCGGTGTGCATGGTACCTCTTTTTTTTTTTTAAAGTGCTACATATGTGTTTGTAAATGAGTAAAATACTTTTCCATCATCTAAATATATATGTAAATATCTATGCAACTACCTCATTGTTTTAATTCGCAGTTCTCTAGTGACAGAAGATGAGCATCTTTTCATGTGCTTATGTGCCGTGTGTAGATCATCTTTGAGGTGTCTGTCAGATTTTTTGCCCATTTTCTTTTCTTTTTTGAAGGTCAAGCAAAGCTTTATTTCGCGCCAAGCATCAAGAATCAGACTGAACGTTCGGGTACGCACCTCTTACAAGAGAGGGCAACCTTTTTTGCCCATTTTCAATTGGGTTTTTGGTCATCTTGAGTTT
Organism: Martes martes; assembly: GCF_963455335.1. Taxonomy (NCBI): domain Eukaryota; kingdom Metazoa; phylum Chordata; class Mammalia; order Carnivora; family Mustelidae; genus Martes; species Martes martes. The sequence goes on from NC_137896.1 coordinate 5,800,736, forward strand.
TAAGAGTTCTTGTATATTTTGGAAACAAGTCCTTTATCACATGTGTTGTGTAAAGATTCTCTCCCTGCCTGTGGCTTGTCTTTCATTCTCTTACCTGGATCTAATAAAGTCCAACATAAGCAGGTTTTTGTTTTGGGATTTTATTTTTTCCCCTATGGATTGCACTGCTTTATTTGAGTGAAATTACTTGTTTGAAGAAATAGAGAGTCTGGGCAGTTCTTTGGTGAACCGACAGCTGATTGTTCTGGGTAGTGTGGGCACTAAGTTGCTTTTTGGCATTGGTTTAAATGGCATTACTTTCAGGTGGTATTACTTTTGAAATCATAGCCTTATTGGTGAATGACCCTTTGGCCTTGTCTCAGCAATAAGACATTTTAAACTTAAGGGACATCTGGGTGGCTCAGTTGGTCAAGCATCCACCTTCGGCTCAGGTCATGATCCCAGGGTACTGGGTTCGAGTCCCACGTCAGGCTCCTTGCTCAGCAGGGAGCCTGCTTCTCCCTCTGCCTGCTGTGCCCCCCGCTAGTGCTCTTTCTCTCCCTCTCTGACAAATAAATAAATAAAATCTTTAAAAAAAAAGGCATTTTAAACTTAAGCATTTGCTTTTTAGCTAAGTAGAAATAGATTCATTTTACTTTTCAAATATTAGCTAACCTAATTACTTGTCTTATTTAATCTGCAGTTAATACTTACACTACTACTATATTTTGTTTAATCCAGATGGAGTTTATGTTGATAATAAGCATGTAGCTATTGGAAAAGAAAGCTTGGTTCGTTTGTTCGTTCTTTCTTTCTTAAGATTATTTGACAGAGAGACCTCGAGAGAGGGAACACAAGCAGGGAGAGGGGGAGGGGGAGAAGCAGGCTCCCTGCTGAGCAGGGAGCCCGATGTGGGGCTTGATCCCAGAACCGTAAGATCGCAACCTGAGCCAAAGGCAGACACTTAATGACTGAGCCACCCAGGCGCCCAGCTTGGTTCTTTCTAGATTCCCTAGTAGTTAGAATGAATATTTATTTATACACTCCTGTTTCCCTTTTCTGATTAATTCAAATAGAACTAACTGTAGAGAAATATTAGGGACTTTTACACATATTCACAATCTGATAAGCGAGGTTGCTGGAGAGCTCTAACACTAGCTTTTTTTTTTTTTTTAAGATTTTATTTACTTATTTGAGAGAGAGTATAAAAGCAAGAGACCACAAGCAGGGGGAGTGGCAGAGGGAGAAGCAGAAGCAGGCTCCCCTCTTAGCAGGGAACCCAGTATGGGGCTCCATCCCAGGACCCCAAGATCACAACCGAAGCAGAAGGCCGATGTTTAACCAACTGAGCCACTCAGTTCTGCCCCTGATCTTGGTTTTAAAATGGGAATTGACTACTTGCAAGTTTAAAAAAAAATTTTTTTAATTGTTTACATGTCTGACTCCCTAATTTGTGCCAGTTTCTCAGTATTATCATAATTCATTGCTGTTAGGCCATAAATTGCCATGTGGTGATGAGTTCTAGCTAATCAGTTTTTCCCTCTTCCTTCAGTATCCTATGTGCTGTATTAGCAAATAAATAACTTAGTATAGGATAACTAGTGTTTTATGCTAAACACTAATTTGGTTCAAAAAATTTTTTTTATTTAAGAGTCATCAATTGTTTCTAGCTTTTGCCTCAAAATTTACAAAACCTATTAAATCTATGTTGGGCTTCCTTTCAGAAGAGATGTCTAAAATTGTGTTACATAAAATGTAAGATACAGACTTTCCATACTTTTTTATTTTTAAAATAGTATATCACAGAGTTGGCAGATGCCCTGTCTTACTGTCACTCGAAGAGAGTCATTCATAGAGACATTAAGCCAGAGAACCTACTCCTTGGATCAGCTGGAGAGCTTAAGATCGCAGACTTTGGGTGGTCAGTACACGCCCCATCCTCCAGGTATGTACCTTTACAGGTGGAACTTACTTACTTTAGCAAAAGCCCTGGGAACTTTCAGGATCTAAATAGAAAAACACTTGAGCATAGCTGTGTGCATTCGGGGCAGGTAACTGACGGCACATACTTTGGAGTAACTGGGGCCCGATAGAAGTGTCTTTGAGAATTCTGCAACTATTTTGAGGCTATTTAATGTGTCCTAGGCCTGGGTTAAAGATGTTGAATGTCTTTAGAGGCTAATGAAGGGGGCCTATGTGATGAGTACATGACATGTGCAGTACATGACATGTGAGTACATGATAAGTGCAGGATGTGTGTAGTAGGTGATGACTGCAGCGATGGGAAGGGGGAGACTCTGCTGCTTCCTGGACAGACCAGTTCCGGGGGCAGCACAGACACACACAGCTAGAACTGAGAGCACAGTTCTCTGGGGGGAATTTCCAAAACCAAATTGGTTTGGATAGAACTTTCAGGGTGGTGGTGAGGATTCTCTGCGGTCTGCCTTTGTCAACAGCAGAGTCCTTTCTTGTCCCCTCTTAAGAGAAATCTAATGAAACAATTTAAATCTTAACTTTGCAAACAAGAGCTAAAACACTGTTTTAATTTAATTTGGGTTTAATTAAGCTTTTGCGGCCTCGTGAGGTAGAGCATTAAAAACATACATCTACTGATAAGTTGCATGCGTGTAGATGCTCACCTCGCCCCACCTCCCCCGACGTGAGCAACTGTAAGAGCTCCTGGGTGTGGTGGTGTTCGAGACCCTCTGACTCGGGCCATTTCCGCCATCTCTGTGGTGCTGTGGGGATAGAGGTCTGGAGACGTAACACCTTCATCCCAGGCCGTGGGTCGCCACTGAGCTCAGTGCACTCTTGTGTGCTCTTGGGGTGCCAGGCGTGGTGACCGGCCTCGGCATGACCCCCTAGAAGAGCCAACGGCAAGGAATAACTGATAGAAAACAATGAAAGCTACAAGGTGTTTGCTCCTAGTTCAATGTGTGCCGCCCTCCGCTTACTTCCAGCCCTCATTGTTAAAAACTCAAACATACAGAAATGCCGAGCTGGTGGTTGGCTGCTCACTGTCCATCCAGTGCCTGCATTCAGCAGGTGGCCACATTTTGCCATATGTATGGCCGCACAGCACACTTGCTCTATTTGGCGGGGTCTGTTTTTCTGGTGAACCTTCAAAAATAAGTTGTACACCTCATGCTTCCTTCTCTGAGCACTTGAGTATGTATCTCCTAAAAATAAGGACGTTGTCCTCCTAACCACAACCATTGTGACTCCCAAGAAAATTAACCGCCTTGTTAGTATCTGTTTAGCCCATGATTCAATTTCCCTTGTTGGCCACAAAATTTTAGAGCTGTTCTTTAAAGTCGGCACCAGCCAAGGTCCATCCAGGTGTTGTATTTGATGTTGTTTCTTTAGTCTAAGTTTACACCAGTTGTCCCATAATTTAAAATGGACTTTTCTCACCTAAAATGGTGTTACTCGGTCCTTCATGCTCTGTAATTGCTGAGAATTGGAAGTTGGTCAAAAGGCCTACACAGTGGGGGCACCTGGGTGGCTCAGTGGGTTAAGCTGCTGCCTTTGGCTCAAGTCATGATCTCAGGGTCCTGGGATCGAGTCCCGTATCTGGCTCTCTGCTCAGCAGGGAGCCTGCTTCCCTCTCTCTCCCTCTCTCTCTCTCTCTCTCTGCTTGCTTGTGATCTCTGTCAAATAAATAAAATCTTTAAAAAAAAAAAAAAAGGCCTACACAGTGTTTTTGGCAAGAATACCTCATAGGTCACCCCCAAATTGAAGTGTCTCTTTGGTAGAGGCAGCATGTGTCAGAGGCTAAAGCTTGTGCTTCCTCAGTGGCACAGTTTGTAGTTTCTCATGCCCCCTGGCTGTTGAGCTGTTTAGCCTATCTGTAATGTAAAAACAAATCTGGAATTCTAGATTGTATTCAGAGAATTCTGACGGCTGCTTTTATGCAGTAGGGATTCTTGAAGTTTCTCATTTTTTAGATCATTTAAGAAAGAAGGTTCTGGAGTTGGACACCTTTGGGGTGTGACTTGGTTGCTAGCTGTGTGATGTTGCACATCTCTCCATCTGTTTTCTGTCTAAAATGGGGGATATATTTTTTTAAAGACTTGTTTATTTTAGAGTGCGTGCACACGTGCGAGCCAGCGGGGTGGGTAGGAGCAGAGGGAGAGGGAGAGAAAGAATCTCAAGCAAACTCCCGCTGAGCGTGGAGCCCGACGTGGGGCTTGATCTCACGACCCTGAGATCGTGATCTGAGTCATCGCAATCAAGAGTTGGACACTCAACTGACTGAGCCACCCAGGTGCCCCTCAAACCAGGGATTTAAATAGTACATGCCTCGTGGCGCAGGATGTGGCCTAGGAGGAGCGCGCACTCAATGTTAATGTCGTTGTGAATGGCGTTTAGCCACTCTTGTGCTGATACGAACAGGAGCACACCAAGCTGAGCCTGCCTCTGTTTTTAGGAGAACCACCCTCTGTGGCACCCTGGATTACTTGCCCCCAGAGATGATTGAAGGCCGGATGCATGACGAGAAGGTTGATCTCTGGAGCCTTGGGGTTCTTTGCTATGAATTTCTCGTTGGGAAGCCGCCTTTTGAGGCAAGCACATACCAAGAGACCTACAAAAGAATATCACGGGTAAGACCTAATGAGAAATGATCCATTGCTTGTGGTAGAATTATCAGCCTTAACTGTGCCTGTGAGCCGGCTATCCACACTGTTCTAAGCCGCGTTTTGTGACTGTCAACTTGTTGTACTCCAGGTTGAATTCACATTCCCTGACTTCGTGCCGGAAGGAGCCAGGGATCTCATTTCAAGACTGTTGAAACATAATCCCAGCCAAAGGCCGACTCTCAAAGAAGTACTAGAACACCCCTGGATCATAGCGAATTCATCAAAACCATCAAGTAGCCAAAAAAGCAAAGAATCAGCTAGCAAACAATCTTAAGAATGGTGCAGGGGGAGGAATCGGAGAGGCAGGGCTGCCATCTGGTGTCAGCAACAGGCCTCCCCGTGCCGGAGGGCACTGCCGACAAAGGCCTACTGAGCAGGCGCTGCCTTCGTCTCCCCACCCAAGAGTCCACTCCAGTGAACACTGCTCTGGAGTGAAAGGAGCCACAGGAATTGTGACAATGTCACTAGTTTCACAACCTGGAAGCGAGGTTCACCTGGAGCCTCCCCACAGCCTGGCTGGAGTGAGGCCTCCTTGCGGAGGGGGGACCGGCTCGGGGTCTGACTGCGAGGAGAGTGGCCACATCACCGTGACTCCGTCAGTGACACAGGCGTGCAATAACCTTCTGAGTCCCTTCGTGTGCGTGTAACTTATTGGGTGGCCAAGCCTGGGAAAGCCGTCAAGATGAACATATGATTCTTTCTTTTAATGTTAAAATAAAGATTTTTGTGTAGACTTCCGTCTTCATTTCCATGGCATCCCTTGAGGACTGCGCTCCGTGTCCAACACGTCTGCCAGACACGAGTGGTGAAGCCTGGTTAGCGAGTTCTCGTCGCCCCTGAGACTTTGTGATACAGAAATATGTGCTCTGCCCTCATCTTGGGCTGGCTAGAGCAGACCTGTCTCAGCTGTTTCTAAATGTTAAAGGGCTTATTTCATGGTTTGGAGGTTTTAATTTTTGTAAAGCACAGTAAGTCACCTATAAAATGATTACACTTCATGTTCTCCTGTGTCTAACTTTGAAATGATAATGCATCTTGCAGCTCATTCTACCCTTTGAGAAACGCCAGGCTGAGCGTGGGCCCACTGGGAGGGTGGGAAGGCCCCTCCGTGGTGCTGCCGGGGCTGCAGTTCTGGAGCTGGGCCGGCCTGTGAGCATATCCCCTCTGACAACTGGGGACATGACTTAGTAGGGTAGCCACCAACCAGAGGCAGGGAAGAGGGACAGGTCAGGGAGCCCATGAATTATGATGGGTAATCAGGTAGGAGAGGCAGCCAGAGGGAGTGGCATCTGAGCCAGGCTTGAGGGACAAGGAGGATTGAAAGGGTGGAGGCAGGGACGGCAAGAGGTCCCCGTAGTCCAGGGAGGGAGCAGCAGGAAACATGGCAGCACAGGGGGCAGGCACAGGGCTGCGTGACTGGGTGGTGGAGGGGGAACCAGGAGTCAGGATAGGGGGGTGGTTAGGAGAAGGTGGTTAGGAGCATGAAGCCAGCACTGGAAACTGTCCTATGTGAGTTCTGTCGTAGGCTCCGGACATCCAGGGCCGGAGCGCAGTCCAGCGCATGGAGCTGGAATCTTGGGTGGGTCCTCACCCTGGGGAATCAGCTGTTGCGTCCACAGTAGTTCACGGAAGTGGGTACAGCTGGCCTGGCACCTTTCAGGGTTCACTAGAGCTGCAGGTGGTCAGGACAGAGGAAGTCTTCAAATTCTATGTCCATAACTGCTTCTGACCATGTTTTCAGTAAGATGCAAAGAGCTTTACACGAGGGGTAAACTAGTTCTTTGCAAACTGATTTTACAAGCATGGGTCTTAATTCTCTGAGGGAATGTTTGCTTAATAGAATCCCTCATTTCCAGCCATGGGGGATCAAGCCTGCTGCCCCTTCAGTACCCCTGGTAGAGGCTTCCTTTGCTCCCCTTGTTATCTGGCTCCCAAGGGACACCTGGCAAGTTATTAAAATTTATTACTTTGGAGTTATGGCACGTATATAAACTTTTTTATAAACTTTAAAAATAAGGACGCAAATACATCTAGGCTGCACGGGTAATTCTGTTCACTATCGGTTCGCTGTTGGCCTGGAAATGAGCAGGTGCCATGAAAGGAGCCGGTGTATCCCTTTCTGATCTCATGTACTATGTGCTCCTAACACATAAAGCTACATATCTGTTTCTAGCTGCCATCATCTCCTTGACCAAAGAGGGTGAACTTGACCTTGGAAATGTTGAAGTTCCTGAAAACTAATACAGAGCTATACTTTCATGGCTGACCTTTGTCTAGTCAGGAACTAAATACTAGAAATGACTAACTACTTCCATGTCAGCTTTGGTGACACTGTGACAGAAGCTTCAGAACACAACTGAGTAAAGCTGCAGGTGTCCATCCGGTTAGCCCCCTCGGGATAAAGGAGCTTTTCAGTCTTGAGTTAACCAACTTTTACATTCCCAAAGTAGTCTTTCATGCACCATCCACCCAAGTGATAGTTAATATGTTAAGACCAACATGACCAGTGACACCAGCTAAACTTCTGTCATTTCCCCAGAATCCCACACGAGCAAAGAAAGTAGCTCATTGTAGTAGCGCACCATTAACAAACCAGTCACACACAGTGCCGCTTCCTAATCAGCAACAGTTACGGCTTAACCAGACGAGGAATCCAAAGTTCTTCGTACGCTACAAAGATGTTTATTTGTTTCGGGGAATTTAAGCGGCTCATTTGGTCAAATACAAAATCGGGTGAACAATGGCTTACATTTTTAAAATAGATCATGTTTTTTTCCCTAGTTCCATAAAAACAGTGTAAATACAAGCATTCTGTACATCTTGCTGGTGAAGTCACATATTCCCTGATCCTTTGATCTCCTCATCTTCTCCAGGTTCTCTGTTCTGCTGGGGCCACTGGCCACAGGAGTGGAGTGGAGGTGGGGCTTAGAAGAAAAGGCCACGGCTGTTTGGTTTGGTGACTGGTTTTATTGCTTTCCTGTCAGTCCACTTCCATTCCTCCAAACGTGGAGTCAAAGTTTAAGATTTCAGCCCTTAAACCTGTAGGACTCACTGTCAGCTTTTTTTTTTTTTTTTTTTTTTTGCATAGGCATTACTAGGGATCTGAGTGGTAGGGAGACTGTTGGGAAGGTGGTTAGGAGCATGAAGCCAACTGTCCTTGGAATTAGATCTCAGAAAGGCAGTTCCAACTTGAAATCGATAAAGCCTTTTGGCAATGGGCTAATTGCTTTAAAAGGGTGGGGGGGGGCAGAATCCACTTTTAACGATCTTACAAGTGGAGAATTTGTTCCATAAAGCTTCTTGTAAAAGTTAACTGAAGTAATGGACATAGGTTACGAAGGCTTAATCAGGGAACGGTCAGCAGCCAGGTGGTAAAACCATGATGGTCAATTTATAGTTCCTTTAGTCTTCTGATTGTCCTTTCTGTAATTAACCCTCCCCCCACAAAGTGGATCTCCCTCGACCAGGGTGGCAGGGCAGAACTGGTTGAATCGGGGGTCCCAGTGTGGACTGTGCTATGGGTGGATACAGCCCTGAAGGGAGCATTACATGAATCCCACAGAAAGGCATTCCCTCCAGTCTGCCTGCTCCTAAGTCTGGCAGGGGGTGCGTGGGAAGCTCAGGTCAAACTTCCTTTATCAGGTAAAACTGGCTCAACAGAAGGTAATTACACCTGCCCGCCCCCTCCCTCCCCGGCTTGTATTAGGTTGTAGTATTTCCCAGCTGCCTCCCTTTTACAGCAAGTGCCGCTCATTTTCCTTGTTAGAGAGTGATATAAAATCTTTTTCTACATAACAATTTCAACTCAAAAAAATATAAGTAGCAACACAATGGAAACATGGTGATGATAGTTCTGGAATGTCTGACGTTTGAGAGATAGAGGGTTAAGCAAAGATTGTCTTAGCTTTCCATGAGGGCAGTGTCCAAGCTCACCTGTGGATAAGGCCGTCAGGAGCCACATGATGCCATTACTACTGAACAGAATTTCCATCTTTCACCCCAACAGAGACAAATGACCCTGACCTACTTCAGTGAAACTTGAGAATGTCCAGACTGGAAGGTGTTTTAGCATCAATGAAACACACCAGAGATACTTGGTTATTCTTCCTCCCTAAAAGAAGGGTAATGAACGTCAAAGCGTTGATGCTAATTTAGATCCCGATTACATATTGTTAAGTCTTAAATTCGGCTTCATTAATGGTAACACCGGCAGCTGCTTTGCAGCATACTGCTTATGAAGCTGCAGGCGGCCTGACAACAGATATTGGAGGAAGAGGAATTTTAAAAACCGGCTTAATGAATCGCTGCCCTTTAAGAATCTGAGCGAAGATTAACCCCTGAGGGCTTTTGCAGACTAGAACCTCAACAGTGATCTTCCAGAAGGACCATTTGTAGGCGAACAGTTTTGTTTGAGATGACAACGCAATTTGTGACGTTTCGCTGACATTTTAGATTACATGTACAAACCCTATAAGGAACAGCTTTAACAACATTTGTAAAGCAAAATAATTATAATTATTTAAAAACCTGAATTTTGTTGCTAAAGGGAAAACTTATTCATGAGAACATAGCAATTAGCTTCCTGTCCCCACCCTACTCCTAACCCCCCTCGCCCCCCTGGAAAAGCTCTATCCTAAAACTAACCCCAAATTTCTATTTAAAAGAAACAGGTTTGAAGCGTTCATCAAGGCTTTGCAGCTGGAGGTTTAAAAAATCCCACTTTGCGAAAATATCTGACGATGAAGGGCACGGACACTAAGGTGATGCTGATTCGCACGGGGGCAAACAGCTTGTGGATGGCGTAGGCCACGACGAAGGTGCTTGTGCCTGCTGCCATCTTCGACTGCACCAGTGACTCTTTAAATCCGAGTTTGAGCAGGATTGCAGACATGTCCACACCACTGCAGAAGGAGACCATCAACAACAAAAAGGATTACCACAAGGGGTTAAATTAGGTGATCGATGTAGCTCTAAGATTTAAAGTTTTTTTTTTTTTTTCAGATTTTATTTATTTGACAGAGAGAGAGAGAGAGAGAGATCACAAGTAGGCAGAGAGGCAGGCAGAGAGAGGGGGAAGCAGGCTCCCTGCTGAGCAGAGCCCGATGCGGGGCTAGATCCCAGGACCCCGAGATCATGACCTAAGTCGAAGGCAGAGGCTTAACCCACTGAGCCACCCAGGTGCCCAGATTTAAAGTATTTAAAAAACATGCTGGAAGCAGCTAGACGAATACACATTCATAGGAAAAATGTTCTCATTCGCAAAGAATCCTACATGACCGTAAAGAACAAAGAGATGTTCCTGCCAGAGCTCTTACCTTGAAACTACCATGTAAAATATCCCCAAGGAGATCAGAGAGATTCCGATGTGCAGCGACACGCCGACGGCACCATACTCTTGGAAAATCTTTCTCAGCTGCTGTGACTTGCTTTGCTTTTCCTCCTCCGAGCTGCTGACAGGAGGGGCTGGCGTCGCAGTGATCTTGCTGGGGTTCTGCGCACAAACAGGAAGGGGAGATGTTCTCGGGCAGCAGCAAGGTGGTTAGTGGCCGTCAGCTTTCATATCACGCAGTGTTCCACCCTCCCTCCTGCCCAGCGATGGACCAGTTACTCCCCGCCTCCTCGGTCAGCTGGTGCCCACTTCGTCACTGAGCACGCTGAAAGGCTAGGTACTGGGTATGATCAGCAGAACGATGGCCCCCAAGATCTCCAGGTCCTAATCCCCAGAACCTGTGACTATGTTACCTTACATGGCAAAGGGATTTTGGAGATGTGACTAAGTATCTTGAGATAGGCAGGGCATCAGGGATTTTCTGAGTAGGACCAATGTCATCACAAGGGTCTTTATCAGTGAAGAGAGGGAGGTGGGGGTCAGGGACGATGTGACTACAGTAGCAGGGTCAGAGATCTGAGGAAGGGGCCACAGGCCCATGAATGCATGTGGCCTCTAGATGCTGGAAAAGTCGTGAAATGGATTCTCCCTTAGAACTTCCAGAAGGAACAAGCCCTGCCCATGCCTTTGGCCCAGTGAGACCTGTTTTGGACTTTGGGCCTCTAGGCCTGTAAGATAATAAATGTGTGCTGTTTGAAGCCACTGGATTCCTGGTAAGCTGTTAGAGCATCAACAGTAACTAAAACCTTGGGGCACACACATTTGGGGACACTGACGGTGCTTTACTGAGCACTGTCCCCCAGCCAGGCAGAACTCAGATGCTTCTCTCTATCTGCTGTCGGCTTCCATCCTCATGACCACCCTCTAGGTAGATACTGTTTTGTTCCCCCCACTTTCCAGAACAGCAACACAGGCATAAAGGCCAAAGAATTGGCCCAAAGTCACCAAAACTAGAACCCAGGTCACCGGGGTCCACAGCCTGAGCACGTAACAACCATCCTAGACTCCACAAAACAAGGACAGCGTGTGCAAAAAAAAAAAAAAAGGAGCAGAAGCTACGGTATATTTACTACCAGAATCAAGGTTTTCCCTGGAGATCTGAGCAGCTACAGGAAGGGCCAAGTCCTGGGCCATAAGTGCACTGGCCTGAATTTGCACAGAAACTAGCCACTGGACGTGGCTTCTCTTAACATTTATCGAGCACCTACATGGCCTGGAATGTTTGGGAGAAACAAAAAACCCAAGAACGCTGGATTTCTTTTAAAAAAGTCTCCTCAATATGGAGAGTGCCTTTTTTTCTGAAAAGATCTCTAGAATCCTAATGACCTGTCTCAGAGCTCTTCCTGGGAGGAAGTATCTGGGTCAATGAGCTCCAGTTTCTGCCTTGTAGCACGATGGCTTTTTCTTTGTATTTTTAGAGCAGGCTGCACCCGAGCAGCATTTCAAAGGCAAGAGGGAGGAGTATGACGCCCAGAGTCCCTGGGAGGGAGGCTCAGGACTCCCCCAATGAAAATGAAACAACATAGGGGCTCAGAGCAGCACCTCCAAACCTCGCAAGGCTCCCCAGAGCCGCAGGGGACCTCCCAGCCCTGCCCTGCTTCAGGAGCCCCCGCCCCGCCTGTGGGGTGGGCCAGGGTGGGGGAGCTTTGCTCATGGGCTCCCGGCAGGCTCAGGTGCTGCTGGTCCACTTGTATCTGTATCCAGGCGCCCAGCATCTGATTTCGTATTCTGGGGAGAGGCCTGGGCGCTGGGATTCGTTATCAGGTGTCCAGAGTTGCCAGGTAAACCCCTGCTTACCAATCCTGCCTCACCTTGCCAGGCTTTCCCCCTTCAGCATGTTCTCCAGGGGGGGCCTTGACCCAATGTGGGGCTCGAACTCACAACCCCGAGATCAAGAGTCGCGGACTCCACCGACCGAGCCAGCCAGCTGCCCCTCGGAGAGTGCATTCTGCTAGGCAGTAGCGCATAACTTCCTTCGAAAGGTTCCGGGGAAACCACCTGTGTCCTCAGGTTAGGTTCCCCTCTACTGAGCCAGGTGCTGGGCTTAGCGCTTTAAAGGTGTCATTTCACAAAAACCCTCACGGTAACCCCCATGATGTGGGCACGTCTGTGGCTGCCACTTTGACAGGTGGGAGAAGGAGGTTCGGGGAGGGGGGAGGAGAGTGGCGAGCTGGCCAGCCCCAGGGCTTCATGTCCTGTAAGAGCTGGACACTCTGAAAGTTCTGGAACACTTTTCCAGGACGTCAAGGCTTTGGCGGGGAGAAGGAAAACCAGTCAGTCTCCTGAAGGTTGGCCAGCACGTGTGACTTCCCCTTTTCTTCAAAGCTTTCGCCTGCCTCTTCCTCCCACCCGCCAGAATGGCAGCTCAGAACTCAGGTTCTTTCTGATAAACACGGCCCCACCCGCCTTTGGCCGCCGAGCAAGCAGTGCCGATGGGAGAGCTGCCAGACGTCAGGCCCTGATAGGACAATAATCTACAATCCCCAGTCCAAGTGCCACACAGCGTTCTGAGGCTGAGGAGGGAGAAAGCCCCTTTCATTTCCCACCCTTGACACTTGGCCCGACCAAACTTAATTATGCCCCATCTGTCCATTCACCAGAGCCCAGTGGAGCTGTCTCTGTTGAGGGCTCTTTTCTTTACAACCTCTATTTTGGCAAAAGGCCTTTTGGCCACAAAAGAAAAATAAAGAGGCAGCCAGACTTCCAGCCACAGAATGACCCGCATCTGCTGCAAACAATGGGAGGGATAAAATATTCAGACACAATGGACCACTTCCTGGTAGTGGGTTCTTTGTGAACCCAGAGTTAGAATCTTGGGACAATTTTCTTCCTTTTATTGTGGTAAACGGACTGAACCAGTCCATTTTCTTCCTAAGCCTGGAGGAGACTGAAGAAGCTAAAATAAGGGAATTTCTGAGGGGGTGGCTTGCAAGGAATGGAAACTTTTCAGACATTCACGTCTTTGTGAAATATTCCCCCTAAGTCCCTGTGCTATGTCATCAGGCACTTCCCTGGGTTCCTGTAACATGATACGGGCCCTGGTGTCTGGACTCAGCCAAAGTGCCTTTAGAAATCCTTGTGTGTGCCTGTGCGATTGCCACCCCCCAACCCCAAGCCAAATGGTTATTAAGGTATAAAAGGCTCTATCAGAAGGGGCAGGAACGTTCCAAGAACAGAACGTTCGAAGAATAAAGCAAAGATGTTGCTCACGAGTTGCTCACATTGGTTGGAGTACCGCCTGTTTTCATTCATTCAGTAATAATAATAATAATATTAAACACAACACTACATTGTATTTATTTTGTACCAAGCACTCTTCTGAGTACTTTGAAAATATTAATTCAGATAATCCTCACAACAACCTTGTGAGATAGGCACTGCTATCATCCTCCCTGGACAGAAGAGGAGCCTGGAAGCCCAGAGAGGTTGAATCACTTCCAGAGGGTCACACAGGAATTACCTGTCCAGGGTGGGATGGAAACCTACTGGGTCCAAGGCTTTTGCTCTTAACAACTATGCTGTGCGTCTCACTTATTCAGGGATAATTGCTCTATGAGGGGTGCTGCTCTAATTGGGGGGACAGAATAATGAATGAAAAAGAACTCTACCCTCAGGGGGCCTATGGTCTAGTGGGGGAGGGTAGCGACAATAAACAGAAAAGTATCAGGGCTGCTAGATAGGACAAGTGCAATGGAGAAACACCACAGAGGGGAGGCAGACTGGCAGGACTGTCGGGAGGGATGCGGCCAGTTTAAGGTCATCAAGGAGGGGATCCCTGAAAAGGCAGCACATGAGCAAGAACTGACAAAAGACACGGGGGCTCAACGAGAGCCAATCGTTTGCCTAAGATTTCCCTCCCGTAGTGTAAGTGTAGGCAGGCTGGGCTGCTCTGCGAGGTGACATGACACGAATCAGGTTAAGTGAAAGGGGCAGGATTCTCCTGTGGCTTTACCTCCTTCCTCCTGATTAGAGTGGAGACCCCACTGAAGGCAGACATGGGAAGTTCTCTCAGGTACTTAATTAAAATCCTGGCATGTTTGGAGACCCTAGCTGCACTCCGTCCTCCCAATGGCCAAAAACAAGGTGCCTGTGGGTAGCCAGGAGCAGCTGACAGGGGAGATCCCTGCACCTGCTCCCAGGCCCCAACGGCGATGTATTTTCTCAAGAAGATGACACTTTGAGTAATGAGCATCTTTTGCCCTAACATCCTGTTAGGTTCTGACCCAACTTGGATCCTTCCCATCTACCAGATAGCAGGAGAAACAAGCACAGCTCGTGGGGCCCCGTGATTTATACATTTATTGAGACAGGAACATCAATAGCTAACATTAATTTGGAATGTCCCCGATGGCAGGTTTCACACTCATGCTCTGAGAAATGTGAATTATTACCATCCCATTTTACAGACGAGGAAACTGAGAAACAGAGAAGTGGGGGAATCTGATCAAGGCCACAGAACGATTGAATAGACAGGAATATGGGGAGTCTGAGACCATACTCGTTACTACTATATGCACGTATCATGCCCACACATACGCATGTTCACGCATGCTCACACACACACACCCCTGCCAGTGCCAGGGCCTGTGCTGGGGGCAAAACTGATGTGGCTCATGGGACAGATAAGCAAGTTAGGAGACCATTCCAGATGATGACTGCAGAGAGAATCCACACCCAGGGGGCTGAGGGAGGCCAGTGGAGGCACCCAGAGCATCTCTGGTGGTCAGGAAAGGCTTCCTGGAGGAAGAGACAGAGGGGCTGATCCATAAAGAATCACCAGGAGGCAGCCAGATGTGTGTCGAGGGCTCAGGGTTTAGAGACAAGATCTGTTGCCGTTCAATGGGGGAGCAGATGGCAGGAGGCATGTTAAGGGTGTGAGTCAAATCTCTATGCAACATTCATTCAGGAATCTCCACCGGCACTGTGCTCCGGCCTGCTTCAGCTCATTGGAATCGTCCCCCAACTCTTGTTGGGAAGCCGCTATCTGTAGCCCTTTGAAAGGTCAGCAAACAGGTTCAGAGCCTTCATCCTACGTGGGGTGAGGTCACAGGCTAGTGACTGCAGGCTCAGGGATCCCATCCTTAAGCAAAGAAAGGGACTGCAGGAGGCCAGGTTCTGCGTGTTCCAACTGGTCAGTCCTGTGTCTCCAGACTGCGCTACTTACTGTTTTCCTTTAAGGAGACACACTTCAAAAGAAAAGAAAAAAAACTTAAAAACATTTTTTTTAAAGAAAGTCCGGATTACCTTCTGAAGGGAAACCAGTTTCACGTATCATATAAAGAAGGTAACCAAGATGAAATAGGACCGAAGACCGTGTTTCTTGCCTGAGTCTCCCCCGAAGCCCTGCAGGGAGGCCTGCTCTTTTGCTTAGATAACAAGGGAGTAGCAGCAAGTGATGGGGGTGTTCAAGACAGCAGCCCCCCCCGGAGCCGGTCTCCTCGGCCCGGTGTGGAGGAGGATCCGGCGCTGCTTGAAGGGGAAACAACTCTGACAACCATGTGAGCACGCTGAGAGCAAGTCCAGGCCCCAGTTACAATTCTCTCGGCTACCGCCACGGTGCCGGCCCACACTTTGGGAACCTGGGGCTCTGCCAGAGACTGTGACCTTGGGCAGATAACCAGACCTCCCTGAGCCTCAGTTTCTCCAGCTGTCAACTGGGAGGATCGCTTCCTTGGCTTGTAGGGATTGGGGTCTCGGGAACCCTGGGGGGGTGGGGGTGTCTAGGTCTCGGAGAGCTGGACAACTAAAGCTCTATTTTGGCGGAGATGGACCGGGATCCGGGCGCCCGGGGGCCGGGATGGGGGTGGGGAGGCTTACCTGGCGGCCGCGGCTGTCCCCGCCGACCGTGCGCAGCAGCGGGGCTTCGGGCCCGGGCCGGAGCAGCGGCAGCAACAGGGGGCGCGGCGCACAGGGGGCTGCGGCGCCCAGGAGCCAGGAAGCGCGAGGCCGGACCCGGGCGCCCACCCTGCCGGCGGGGCCCAGGAGCGCCAGCAGCCCCGCCATGGCGCGCGGCGAAGCGCTGTCGCGGGCGCAGCGGACCGGAGGGGAAACGAGCGCCGGTGGGCGGGGCCCGCCGGAGCCGGAGCCCGGAGCGGCGTGGGCGGGGCCGGAGCAGCGCGATCCCTCCCTGGCCCTGCCCACCGGCCCCGCCCCTCCGGAACCGCAGGCGGGGTGGGCGGGGGCGGAACGGAGCTGGCCCTCCAGACCCCGCCCCCCCCGGAGCCCGAGGCGCACGCGGAGTGGGCGGGGCCGAGCCGCGCGATTCCTCCCAGGCCCCTCCCCGCCCCGCCCCACCCGAGCTCCAGCCTCTAGCAGAGTGGGCGGGACCGGACCCCGAACGCCAGGCAGAGTTCGCGGGGCGGGAGATTCGTGCCTTTTCCATATCCTTGGAGTTTAGGCGGTGTCGACTCGGCTGTATTCTTTTGGTTACAATAGAGTCAGAGGACAGCCGAGATTCAAGAGCGAGGGGTTAGATTCCTCCGACGTGATGGAAAGTGGCGAGGTGACCTGTGGAAGGCTTCTGGGATGGGAAATACTGTTGTGACCATCTTTGAGAGATGCAATCTGCCACAGTACTCAATAACTATTAACTGATGATAATGATAATAATAATCTTTGGTCTCCATTCTACAGAAGAACTGAGTTTCAAAGAAATGGTGACTTCCCTGAGGCATCTTCATACACTTTTCTTGCCTAACATCTTTAGCATTTTTTGGTTGAAACTAGAGGATTCTAAATGTTTCTAGATCTTCGCTATTTTAGGCAGAAAATAATTTAGCACAGGGAATTAGTGCTTGGAAAATAATTGGAAAATCTAGAGGAGTGGGCACTAGGCTCTTCCCCAGGAAAGACTGCCTGGACACAGCAACACCGGCCAGCCACAACCGGGAAGGTGGGCATCAGGAGTTGGCCAGTGGAATGAATGTGCTCTAGAACTCACTGCCACAGCTCTGATCCAGGGTTCAGGACTGCTTTCCAGCTCCCACAGAACAGGTCACCGGACCCTGGAAAGGCAGTTAGGCTGCTGTCTCTGCCACAACTGCTTGTCCACACCCATGGCCTGGCGACCGGCACCTGAATTCTGTTGCAGAAAACCCCCAATCTCTGCAAACTTGTTCAGCAGCAGCAAAGAGCTCAAACCACAGGAAGATGCCTCTGCTCCGTTTCCGCCTTCAAAATATTGTGCAAGCGCATCCAATCGGCAGAAATGAATTCATATCCAGAAGCCCAGCTGCAAAGGAGTCTGGGAAACTTCGGCTTTTCTCCCAGGAAGGTTCTGGAAAGAGATGGGATCAGTTTGCCCAAACTCAGTAGGACAGCAAATAAAAACCCTTTCTAGAACCCCCCACCCCACCTCCCACCATGAGAAGCCCCTTCTGTCTCCCGGGCTAGAACGCTGTCTGTCACATGATCACTCTTAGTTGCAAGGGAATCTGGCAAAAGGAAGCAGAGTTGGCAAAGCAGTACTCGCATTGTCTTCCTAACACAGTTGAGGTTCCATTGGCCGAGAACATGTTATTCATCTGCTCTGGGGTCGGGGGCCTGTGATTACTCATGTGGCTTGTTTCTATAGAAATGTGGGGGATAGATTCCTGAGCCCAGGCAGAGGGACTGTGTTAAAATGGAGAGTGGGCAGCGTTTGGGAGCAACTGCTGAGTTTTCTCCCAAGGCATATTCTCTGATCATACCTAAGTCTTCCTGTGGACCAGAGCATTTTTATTCCCATTCTCTTTCTCTTTCAGATGATGCAATGACTGTTCCAAATGTTTTTGGCCTGTCTGGAGTCCTCCCATCTGTTTCTGTCCCTTTTCCCAAGGCAAAACCAACCACCCCAGCCCGTCCATCGTTTCTTGTGTCCCTCTCTGTTCATTTCCAATCAGCATTTGTTATTCTGATGACTCTGTGTGCCCGCTGCTGTGCTGGCAGCGAGCGACACAGTGACGGGAAGGTCTTGTTGTTGTAGGATTTGGTGGTTAGCCTCATGGCTTTGGTGCAGTCCAGGCCTGGCTTAGAACCTGGCTCTGCCACGAACCTTTGCTAAGCGACTCCAACGAAGTCTCTGCTTCTTTCCTTGTAGGAAGTGGGAGTAAGAGCACCCATCTCAAAGGGCACTGTGAAGGTTAAATGTGATGACACATTTCAGGGCTTGTAGAACTGGGCCTGGCATGGAGTAAGGACTCAAGAGATGAAAACATGGCTGGTAGTTCTTCCTTTTTTTGTCTACTCAGCTCCCTCTTTGTATTGAGGAGTGCACCTCTTTCCCCGTCGTAGCTTGGGAGTGGCTGTCAAAATCTCAGTGCTCCACCTGCCCTCTGGTCGGGCTGGACCACAGGATCCAGGTGTTGCCAAAGTATGCATTGTCCCTGCTATTGAAAAGAATGGGTTCATGCTGCAGATGCTGGAGAGGATGCGGAGAAGGGGGACTCTCCCACACTGTTGGTGGGAATGCAAGCTGGCACAACCACTCTGGAAAACAGCATGAAGGTTCCTCAAAAAGTTGAAAATAGAGCTACCCTACGATCCAGCAATCAAACTATTGGGTGTTTACCCTAAAGATACAGAGGTAATGATCTGAAGGGGCATGTGCCCCCGAATGTTTATAGCAGCAACGTCCACAATAGCCAAACTATGGAAAGAAGCTAGATGTCCATCAACAGATGAATGGATAAAGAAGATGTGCATATATATATATATATATATATACACACACACACACACACACACACAGGAATACTATGCAGCCATAAAACCCCCAAAATCTTGTCATTTGCAATGACGTGGATGGAACTAGAGGGTATTATGCTAAGCAAAATAAGTCAACCAGAGAAAGACAATTATCATATGATCTCTCTGATATGAGGAATTTGAGAGGCAGGGCTCGGGGCGGAGGGGAGATTGTGCGAGCAAAGGAGGGAGAAAATGAAATAAGATGGTATTGGGAGGGAGACAAGCCATAAGAGACTCTTATCTCACAAAACAAACTGAAGGTTGCTGGGGGTGGGGGAGGGCAGATGGGGTGACTGGATTATGCACATTAGGGAGGGTATGTGCTATGGTGAGTGCTGTGAATTGTGTAAGACTGATGAATCACAGACCTGTACCCCTGGGGCAAATAATACATTATATGTTTGGAAAAAAGAAAAAAGAATGAGGTCATGCTGTATAATTGTATTATAACATGACTCTTTTTACTTCTATGTCACTGTTTTCTTTCCTGTTGAAACCACGATAGTGGAATATTATTTAAAAGCGGCAGAGTATCCTAGAGTGTTGATGTGTCATGACTTATGTAATCCAACCTCCTAGTAATGGATGTTACGGGCTGAATGCTTGTGTACCCCCTCCAACCCACCTCTTCAAATTCCTGGGTTGAGCGTTAAACTTTGCTAAGACAGTATTCGGAGAGGAGGACTTGGGAGGTAAATAGGGTTAGGTTAGGTTACAGCATGGGCTCTCATGACAGTATTAGTGCCCTTATAAGAAGTGGAAGAGACCCCGAGCTCACTCTTTGGTTGCCGTGTGAGGCCACAGCAAGAAGGCTGTCAGCAAGCCGGGAAGGGGGCTTTCACTAGACCCTGTCTGAGCTGGCACCCTTCCAGCCTCCAGAACTGTGAGACATAAACTTCTGGGGTTTAAGTCCCCAGTCTCCCAGTCTGTAGCGTTTTGTTATGGGAGCCCAAGCAGACTAATATAGATTATAATGGACATATATAGGTGAATTCCTTTTTTTTTTTAATAACTCAGACTTAATGGCCAAGTCTCCTAGCCCTTTTTTCAATACCCATTATTTGTAAGGTCTTGCAGCAACAGATCCTGTTAGCAACCCTCTCCTTGAAACAATCTCATCCGTTCATTTACTGGCTTACTCACTGTGTACTTACTGGGTACTGATGACGTGTGCGGGGTTTGCCGCCATCACGCGGTGCCTGCTGATTCCTGTCCCTCCGTGAGGCAGGGTCTTCGGAGGCAAACAGGTCAGAGGTGAGTTCTGGACCATTAACCATGTGTTCTGGAGGAAGGTATGCAACCTCCTTGAGCCTCAGGTTTCTTTTTCTGTAATGTGGAAATAACAACAGTGCTTCTGTGGCTTCCTGGAAGGATGAAAATTCACCATGCACGTGGGTGCATGGTGGGGGTGGTGTAAGTGCCCCAGAGGCTTCACTCCCCAGCCCCCTTCCCTCCATCTCAACCAAAGTGGCTTTGCGGGGGATAATGGAAGAAGGAGGAAGGCGGAGGGGAAAACAGGATTCTGCAGACCAGTTTTGTTTTTTTTTTTGTTTTTGTTTTTTTTTTTTAGGTAGGCTTCATGCCCAGTGTTGAGCCCAAAGTGGGGCTTGAACTCATGACCCTGAGCTCAAGACCTGAGCTGAGATCAAGGGTCTGGTGCTTAACAGACTAAGCCACCCAGGTCCCACTTATAGACCACTTTTGAGTTGGAAACCATGAAAACTTGAGCTATGCAGTTTCTTGTAAAGGGAGGTGGGCATTTACTCATTTGTTCAGCAACTGGGGGTTCAGGGTCCACATGGTGTTTGGTGCTGTGTTAGGCAGAAAGGGGACTAGAGAAAAAGTACAGGTCAGGGCTCTAGTCATTGAGATGACAAACACAGAAAAAGCCCTCAAGCTCCTCCATTCCTAGGAAATGTCTCCCCCTCCCCCACCTCCCGCCCTTAAGCTGGTGTGGAGAAATGTCACCAGTGGTAGCGGTGGCCTCTCACGTTCTCCTTCTGGCTCCCACCCCGTGGTAACTCCCTCCCTGTTTGCACTTGGACCAACTTTGGGTCACCTTCTCTGCTTTTCTCCATCTCTTTGAGGAAGAATCATGGCTAAGAACATGGGCTCTGGGGGCCGGTGGGCCTGGATTTGATTCTGAGTCAGCCACTTATTAACTGTGGCACCTCGGGAAGTCGCTTCATATCTCAATGCATTTGGTCCTCATCTTTGAAACGGGGACAGAACAGTACGCACCTTGGTGCTGGTGTGAGGCTGGAATGGGATCTTCTTTCAGTGCTTACCTCAGAGCCTGGCCTGGGGCAGGAGCTCGACAATGTGAGCTGTTAAGGGGATTCTGAATCCTCCTCCCCAGGGTTCCTGCCTGGTTGGGTTTTCTCTTCTTTTTTTCCACAAATAAGGTAGAAGATTGACCCAGTGCTTTGGAACTAATGACATTTTGTGGTTTGGAGCCAAGGGCTGGGGCTTTGGGTCAGATGGCCTGGGGTGTCCTCCCACCTTCCTGTGTCCTACCCGTGAGACTAAGCAAGTCACCGAGCATCTATGAACATCAGTTCTTCTCTGCGAATTGGGAATAGTTATACAGGTAGGGACCTGCCCACCTCACAGGGTTGCTGTGAAGATTCAGGGAAATGATGCACATATGGTGCTTGGCATAGGGCCCGGAGCATACAGTGCCCTCTGGAAAGATAATCATAGTACACATGGGGACCGTTACTGTTTCAATTCATTCATTCACTCATTCATTCATTCAGAGAAGACAGTGAATGGTGTGAGCTAGATGTAAATAAAGGTCTGGTGGTGGAGGGCCCAAGGCTTGGGACCTGAATGTCCAGTTCAGTGAAGCCGCTCAGGGAGACAGGCTGCTTTTAAACTCTACCCTGAGATAAGTGGTAGTTTTTGGAGTTGGAGGATGGAGCTGTTGAGATGCGTTGAAGAATCTCCTCTGGACCGTCTTTGAGATAAAAACAGATTATTCTTGGGATGCCTGGGTGGCTCAGTTGGTTGAGTGTCTGCCTTTGACTCAGGTCATCATCCTGGGGTCCTGGGATCGAGTCCCACATCTGGCTCCTTGCTCAGCAGGGAGCCTGCTTCTCCCTTTGCCTGCTGCTCCTCTCTCTCTCTCTCTCTTTTTTTAAAAGATTTTATTTATTTATTTGACAGACAGAGATCACAAGCAGGCAGAGAGGCAGGCAGAGAGAGAGGAGGAAAGAGGCTCCCTGCTGAGCAGAGAGCCTGATGTGGGGCTTGATCCCAGGACCCCCGGATCATGACCTGAGCCAAAGGCAGAGGCTTTAACCCACTGAGCCACCCAGGCGCCCCCCCCCCTCTCTCTCTCTTTGACAAACAAATTTAAAAAACCCTACAAAACCAAACAGATCGTTCTCTGTGCATAGGAAGGCTCTGGATTAACTGGGACTGTGATGTCCGAGGTTTTTTTGTTTCTTTTTTTGTATAATGTCTGAAACAGTTGCTAATGAGAATGTCTGGAGGAGTTCCTAGTCCTGCTTTAAAGACTACAACTCACATCTGAGAAGCCTGAAGACTCACAGGACATAAAATCAATATCCATAAAGCAGACCAGCAGCTCACCTGTTCTCGTGGCAATTGTGGTGATTTTAAAAGCTCAATTGATTTTTTTTTTATTATAACAATACTTGCTCATTGCAAGAAGTCAAATTCAAACAAGGTGGCAGGTTAATTTGTTTATTCATTCAATAAACACATTTTGAACACCTGCTCAGTGCTGGACCTTTCCAGGTGCTGTGGACACCTGAACTAGGAAGACAAAAAAATCCCATGGAGCTTATGCTCTAGTAGGGAAGAGATGTTGGGGAAATAGAATTAAAAAAAAAAAAAATCGCCTGCCAATCCAGAAAACCTTTCCACAAAAGGAAAAGAGAGAGCAGTTTTATTGTTGAATAAACATTAAGGCAGAATGTGATGCATATCACAGGCGATTCACTAAATAGATTGCAAAGACGGAAAGAAATCTCACCCTTTTATGTAGCTCAGCATATGCAACACATTATACCCATATCATCAAGATAAATGATAACTAGGTCTCAAGTAAGGGGACTGGACAGCACTATTTGTCACACGTATTTCATCTTAAATCCACTGGTAATTGGGATGGCAATTTGTGATTGCTAATTGTCTTTATCTGAAGGAATAATAAACTTCTCATGTCTCTACGACAAGCTTGCAATTATAACAGGGAGCTACACCTAAGTGAGACCCTCAGCTAGACTAGGAGTTCAGGATACTATCTTTCTTCATGTTTACATTTCCAAGATATGGCTCTCAGGTGCTTAAGAAACCCATTTCTGGGTTGTACAACTGGCAAGAGCTTATTTCACCTTTAAAAAGGTTTGCATGCATCTCATAGGGGCAGAAAAGGGATTTTTAAGTTTTCTAAAGGAAATATCTAAGAAGGAAGGGGGTCTCTTCTCTTCCTGCACCACAGAAAATTAACTTTTTTCAGTTGGTTTTCACCCTTATACAGACAGGCAGTAAACAAGTAAGTATACTCCATGGGGTCCAGCAGCAGGAAATGCCTTGTGGAAATCAGGTAAAGGATTGGGGGGCGGGGAAGGTGGCTTCAAATAGGCTCGTTGGGCAGATGTCACTGAAGAGTTCCATGTGCCCTGAACTGGCAGCAAGAGGACCAGGGAAGGCTCTGCTAACCTCAGCCAGTCTTAGTGCTTTTGTGCCCTTCCAGGCAGGTTCCTATGCATGAGTGATGGCATCTAGCTGTTCTTTTATTTGACTCAAATGGGACCCTAATGTGCCCTTCTGCTTTTTCAGTCACTGTCCTACCAAGGACGTCTATTCGTGTGGGTAAACCCAGAGCAGCCTCATCTTTCTTGAAAGGGCTGCACTGTCTTCCCTGTGGTGGCCCTGGAGGAGTGGTTTACCCCTTTCCCCACATGGCGGACATTTACGGTCTTGGAGTGGAGGCTGAGAGTAAGTCTGGCGTGAAGCCCAGGTTCAAGCTCTTCCTGTATGACACTGGGAAATGATTTCACCTGTGCCTCAGTTTCTGCATCCAGGAGATGGGCAAGCAATAGCAGACACATGATGGGGTAACTGTGAGGAGTAAATGTATTAACACGTGTAAAGCGCTTAGAATACAGTCAGGCCTGGAGCAGGCTTGCCCTGGTGATAGCTATTACTATAAATTATATTAATAATTATTGGTTGTTTCCTGTAGGGCTCTATCAGTCTTCTCATTCCATTCCTCTGTCCCTCCCTCCCTCCCTCGGCTCCTCTCATCCCTCAGCTTTCAGTGGGAAGAGGCCGCAGAGCAGAGGGGTGGCAGGGGCGCATTTCCGAAGAGGTTGGCTTGGCGTGTTGGGGGCAGGCAATTCGGAGGCCTGAGTGGCCGGGGCACAAGGAGTGAGGGGCATGGCCTGGCTGGAAAAGATTGCCGGGGTGGGGGGTGGGGAATTTGGCCAGAGCAGTGGGTGTTATTCTAGACGCAGGGGTTAAACGTCGCAGGGCTTTCATCCCGGGAGAGAGACAACCCGGAGGAGGCAAGATGAGACGCGCAGAGCCCGGTGCAGACTCCGCAGACTTTCGGGGGAGGGAGGAAGAGGAGGACAGGGAATGTGCCTTGGGCTCGGGCGGACACGGGGGCCACGTGGCAGGACGGGAGAGCCACGTGGGAAGCCTGGGGGGGTGGAGCAAGGAGAGGCGGCTCCGGGATTGGCTGCGAGGTCACCGGAGAGCACGTGATTCTGGGGCTGAGGCGCCAGGTGGCCCCGCCCACCCATCTGCGCAGGGAACCGCGTCCGAGGTCGCGGTCTCGCGGGAGTGAGGTGGGGCTGAGCCCGCCTGGACGCTGACCCAGCTGGGCTGAGGCCTCTGGGTAAACTTTAAGCTTCTGGCGGTGGGGGCGGAGAGCACCCCCCACCCCCAGGTTCCCCTGCTGCCCGAAACTGTCCCCTGCCCATGCGGCGCCTGCCTGGCTCCCGTCTCTGCGCTCCGTGCGCGGCCAGTTTCGGGTGCTGCGGGGACCCCGGCGTTGAAGCCAGCGTGGATGGCTGCAGGACTTCACCCCGTTCACCCCGAGCTCCGGACGGGCGGCTGGCCACTGGCTAGCGGGGAAGACTGGGGAAGAGCCGGCCTGGCGGGTAAGTCGACATTCTCTTTTTAAAGGTTCTGTTCTAGGGTCTGCGAGACATCAGAGGCAACCGCGCTGGGCTAGTTCTCAGACGTGGACATGCAGGGAAGTTTTAAAGTGATGTTGGGGGGCGCCTGGGTCCTTTACCCGCGTTAGGCCCAGGTCATGCTCCCTGAGTCCTGGGTTCGAGGCCCCCACTGGGCACCCTGCTCTGTGGGGAGTCTGCTCCCTCTGTCCCTCCCCCTGCTGGTGCTCTCTCATGCTCTCTGTGTGTCTCTCAAATAAAAAAAATCTTAAAAATGAAAAACAAAGTGATGTGGGTACTATGAGCAGGGAATGTGTGTGCGCACGCACCTATCTCTCATTTGTCTCCCAGGACTATGAAAGTGTTGTTCTTTAGCCTTCTTCTGTTGACCTCAAGCTTCTGCACCATTACTCAGGTTTGACCCTGGTCATTGTGGCCTAGAACACTGGGTTCTAGGCTGGCACCTCCACTGGCTGGCTTCTGGGAATGACAAGCAAGTGATTTGAAGTCATTAGCTTAATACATCCTCAGCATTTTCTGTATATAAGATGGGGGACAAATACCTAGGGCCACACCATGCCAGTGAGGAACCCAGCAGGCAGCAAAAGCACCCAAAAGAGGGGTATGGGGGTTAAAGTCGTTTGATTTGCTTAGTCCCTTACCCTTTAAAAATTTTTTTCTGTTATCTGATGGAACATAAGAAGGGAGAGAAGCAGGGTCCCCACCAAGCAGGGAGCCCAATGTGGGGCCTAATCCCAAGACCCTGGGATCATGACCTGAGCCAAAGGCAAACACTTAACAGAGCCACCAGGCACCCCTAGTTTCTTTCTTTTATTTTTTTTTTAAAGATTTTTATTTATTTGACAGAGATCACAAGTAGGCAGAGAGGCAGGCAGAGAGAGGGAGAAAGCAGGCTCCCCACTGAGCAGAGAGCCCGATGCGGGGCTCAATCCCAGGCCCCCGGGGGACCATGACTCGAGCTGAAGGCAGAGGCCTTAACCCACTGAGCCACCCAGGCGCTCCAGTTTCCTCTTTTTAATAGATTGAAAGAAAAAGGGTGGGAGGTGGGGAGGAATTTGACCTGCCAATAGCTGGAAGAAAATTTTTTAATACTTCTAGACAAAGGCTGTTGGCACTTGAATTTTAGCTCTGTTAGTTGCTTAATCTCTCTGAGTTAAGATAATAAATGTTGGGGCACCTGGATGGCCCAGTCAGTTAAGCCTCTGCCTTCAGCTCAGGTCGTGATCCCAGGGTCTTGGGATGGAGAATTGGGGCTCCCTGTTCAGTGGAGGGTCTGCTTCTCCCTCTCCCTAAGCCCTTCCCCTCTGCTCGTGCTCTGTCACGCTCTCAAATAAATAAATAAAATCTTAAAAAGAATAAGAAATAGGGGGCACCTGGGTGGCTCAGTCGATTAAGCGTGTGCCTTCAGCTTAGGTCATGATCCCAGGGTCTTGGGATCAAGCCCCACATCAGGCTCCCTGCTTGTTGAGGAGCCTGTTTCTCCCTCTCCCTCTGTCTGCTGCTCCCCCTATTTGTGCTCTCTGTCAAATAAATAAAATCTCAAAAAAATAAGATAATAAACATTATGGAACATAATAAACATCATGGAAATGCTTGTTTCAACGCAGGTAAGGCTCTTGGAATAGAGCTTGGTGGGTAATAAATGCATGGTACCGGCTATTTTGCTCACGCTGGAGGAGGGGACTACTACTCATCATTATTGTTATTATATTACTCTTCTGCAGAGGAGTTTCAGACCTACCATTAATAGCTTCTACTTCTGCACACTCTGCTGCCAGCCTCTGGGTACTTATGGATGGTCACATTTGCACCTAACAACCACCCCTGGGGTTGGTATTATCATTTCCATTTTGCAGATGAGGCAGTTGAGGCTCAGGGAGGTTAGGGGAGGGATATTTGGGGCTGCCGGGCCCTCCCTGACCTGGGTCGGGGTGAGGGGAGGGCTTCCTTTCTTCCTGCAGACGTGAGCTCATTGAAGTCCTTTCCCCGCCGCATCTAGGGTGCGCTGGGGGGCTGAGGACTGAGCGCTCGCGCACGAAAGGTGGTCTGAGCCCCGAGGTGGTTGGGATTGCCGGGCTGGGCCTCCGGAGCGGGCGTCAGGGGACCCGGGCCCGCGGGCTTGCAGCTGGGTGGCGCGCGCGTGCAGGTGGTTCCGTCGCGGATTTACCTTCAATAGTGCGGTCCGGCGCACCGGTAACCCTGTTCTAGGCCTCCTCGCCCAGCAGGTGGCGCTGCAGGTCCTCCGGAGGCTCTGAGCACCCAGGGGTTCGGCGCCTGCCGGAACGCAGGTTTGCAAGAAAAGCTGCTGAAGTCAGCCCCCTTCGCAGTTATGGTCCCTCGACCTGTTCAAAGAATCGCTTCCGAAGCTGAGTCGCCAATTCCCTTTTGTAGGAAACCTGCCTTAAATTCAGAGCCGAACATGGAAATAGCCTTACCACTCACTCTCAGTGCTTTTTTGGGTTGTCGTACTTTTGTTGTGTCTAAATTTTTTGTTACACCACCATGGGTCCACACTTATGCAACACGAATAGAGGGACTAACATAATATCTTTATGGAGAAGTGTGTGAACACAGCAGGTACAGTTTCCCAGCAGAGAACCTGAGGCTCGGACAGATTAATTAGTGGAGTGGTAGAGCTTGGAGGGGATTCCGGTGCTCTGGCTCCAAGGCCATTTCCCCCCCACCCAAGTCTTTCCCCCTTTTCAATTCCCCTTCCCCTCATTGATTCTCCCAGCAGCAGGTGGGATCTTTATTGGCGCAGGGATGAGCAGGGAAGAAACAGGATAAAGAGAGAGGAGATGTTTTCTGAGATGTGAAAAGTGATCACAGCAGCTGTGTTCATGGCTGGGGATGGTTTTTGGAATCTGTGGGATGGGGTGTCATTCTGGGATCAGGAGTGGCAGAGCCTGCCACATCCGCAGAGCCAGACCATGTGTCAATGAGTCAGCAGGGGCGAGGCTTGGGCAGAGGGGCCTTGCCATACCCCTCCGAGGGGCCAGCTGTGTGCTTCAGCACATCGTACGCCCAAGGTGGTCACATGTACTGAATCTTACGATGAGTGGTGCGGCTGGGGAGCCTGGGTGGTTCAGTTGGTTAAGCATCTGCCTTCAGCTCACAGACACAAGGTGTGGGACCTGAATGTCCAGTCCAGTGAAGGTGCTGAGGGAGAGACGCGTCTTTTAAACCCCACGCTGAGGAAAGTGGTAGCTTTTGGAGTTGGAGGGTGGGGCCGTTGAGACCCACCGAAAAATCTCCTCTGGGCTGTCTTTGAGATGAAAACAGATTATTTTTGGGGCGCCTGGGTGGCTCACTTGGGTGAGTGTCTGCCTTCAGCTCAGGTCATGATCCCGGGGTCCTGGGATCGAGTCCCACATCAGGCTCTCTACTCAGTGGGGAGCCTGCTTCTCCCTTTGCCTGTCGCTCCCCCTGCTTGTGCTCTCTGTCTCTCTCTCCCAAATAAATGAAATCTTAAAGAAAAAGAAAAAGATAAGCTGTGTAGTCAATGGCAAAGGTGACCGCAGATTCTTCCCCGCCCATTCAGAGGTGAAGGGAGATTTCCACCTTTTGAATCTGGCTGGCCTGTGACATGCTTTGGCCGGTAGAATGCAGCAGAAGTGATGGTGTGTGAGTTTGGAGCCCAAGCTTCAAGGGCCCTTGCACACTCTGCTGTTGCTTCTAAAACCCGTGATCACCTTGTGATCCCGGGCTAGCCTGCTGGAGGAGGATACCAAGTAGAACAGAGTGAGTCATCCCAGCCAGGGCTATCCTAGACCAGCCAGCCCCCGCCTGAGCTCCAGTGGACTGTAAACGCCGGAACAAGCCCAGTCCCACATAGCCATCTGGCAGAGCCCAGTCCAAATTGCTGAACCACAGAATCGTGAGACAACAAATGATTGCTACACGGAAAATGCCAATGACCCAGGCCTGCTATCTGCATGTAAAGAATGTAAAATCCCCTGATTTTTTTTTTTTTTAAATTCTTGAAAGAGGGGCGCCTGGGTGGGTCAGTGGGTTAAAGCCTCTGCCTTCGGCTCGGGTCGTGATCCCAGCGTCCTGGGATCGAGCCCCGCATCGGGCTCTCTGCTCGGCAGGGAGCCTGTTTCCTCCTCTCTCTCTCTGACTGCCTCTCTGCCTACTTGTGATCTCTGTCTGTCAAATACATAAATAAAATCTTTAAAAAAAATTCTTGAAAGATTATTTGAGAGAGAGCATGTGAGTGTGCGCAGGGGAAGGTGCAGGGGGAGAGGGAGAGAGAGACTCTCAAGCAGACTCTGAGTTGAGTGTGGAGGCCGACATGTGAGGCTCCATCTCAGGGCCCTGAGATCCTGACCTGAGCCGAAATCAAGAGCCGGATGCTTTGCTGACTGAGCCACCCAGGTGCCCCCAAATCTCCTGATTTTAAAATGTTGGCAGTGAATTAAAAGGAAGCAGGCAGACGAATCAACCCCCACGTCCAGAGGTTGAGCCAGATATTTCCGAGATCCAGGTGGGGCCGCCGGAATCGCCCGTTGGCAAACCCTGCCATAAAGCCCGTGGAATAGAACGAACCTTGGTTTGCTGTTTGCGGTCATTTCACACGTGTAAATCGTAGTGAGTTCATAAATATTAATTGAATGTTAGTGTGGAAAGCAATTACGGTGCTGGCTCCCAAAGGGCACTCCTCTCTGTGGGCTTTCCTCTTGGGATCGGAGTTTCAACTTTTCTGTCTGTGGGTTTCTTTGTTCAAGATCATCTATTGGTTTTGTTTAAAAATAGAGTCTTTATGTCTCAGTAAGGCATACAGTCCTGATCTCGTTACCCGCTGCAGTGTGTCTGGTACCGGCAGAGCGTCAGCTTCTGCCCATCAGTCTGCTTTAATAACTTCAGGGGCAAATAATCAAGGGTATTGACGAGGCAGAGGAAATGAGTATTTTGAATCAGCGTCCCTGAGTGGAGCCAAGCGAGGCAGCGGGAAGGAACCAGACTCGTGTTTCACCCTTAAGGTTTTCAAGGTTTCCAAGTTGTTTTCTCTGCATTGTCTGTGAGACTTTAAAGAGCCATTAAAAACAGTCTTGGTCCTGAACACCTGATACAATGAACCAGATGTCGTTCGCTCAGATTTGCAAAACTGGGGAAGAGAAGACGTCGTCTCTGGGAGGTAGGAGTAGCCCCTGAGTCTTTCAGGGGAATTCGTCCCCGAGTTATTCACTGGTGGATCTTTTATGAGGCCGAGAAAGGATTGTGATTGTACCTATTTTACATAATGGAGCTCAGCTTGCCGTCCTCTGCTTCAGACTTGGAGAAGGCCTGGCTCATTTATGCTTGAATACTTTCAGTGTTACTCCCATTTCACAAGCTGCAATCACTTTAGCTAATCGGTGGGAGGAGAGGAGACACTGTGTGTAGAGCAGCTTTTCTCTGAGTGTGGTTGGGGCCTGCCAACATGAGGATCACGTGGGTGGGGGTCGGAGGGCGGCTCTTTTTCTTTTAATTGTGATATAATTACATATAACATTGGGTCAGTTTGAAGTGTACAGTACGTTGGTTTGATAGGCTGAAATAATGCAATATGATCACTATAGTAGCATTAGGTAACATCTTTATCATGTTCCAGATTTATCAGAGTGTGTGTGTGTGTGTGTGTGTAGAATGGTTAAAATTTGGTCTGTCAACAACGTCGAAGTTTATAATGCAGTATTGTTGACTGTAATCCCTGTGTTGTATATTAGATCTCCTGAACTTACGTGTCTGCTAGTTATAAATTTGTCCCTTTAAACATCTGCCCAGTCCGCCTACTCCCTGACCCCTAGTCACCACCACTCGACTCCTGTTTTTGCAAGGTCAGTTTTTTTTTTTTTTTTTTTTTTTTAGATTCCACATATAAATGAGGTCATACAGCATTTGTCTTTCTCTGTCTGACTTATCTCACTTAGCATAAGACCTTGGAGGTCCATTCATGTTACAAATGGCAGATTTCCTTCTTTCTTTCTTTCTTTTTTTTTTTTTTTTTAAAGATTTTATTTATTTATTTGGCAGAGAGAGAGATCACAAGCAGAGAGAGAGGGGGAAGCAGGCTCCCCGCTGAGCAGAGAGCCCGAGAGAGAGCATGATGTGGGGCTTGATCCCAGGACCCTGAGACCAGGACCTGAGCCGATGGCAGAGGCTTAAGCCACTGAGCCACCCAGGAGCCCCGATTTCCTTCTTTCTTATGGCTGAATGGTATTCCATTGTCTAACGCCACATCTTCTTTATCCATTCATCCATTTATGGATACTAGGTTGTTTCCACATCTTGGCTGTTGTGAATAGTGCTGCAGGGAATGTAGGAGTGCAGGTATCCCTTTGGGATACTGATCTCAGTTCCTTTGCCTGTATACCCAGGAGTTGGATTGCTGGATCATATGGAAGCTCAGTTTTTAATTTTGGGGGGAAAGTGCCATAGTCTTTTCCATAACGGCTGTACCAATTTACATTCTCACCAACGGTGTAGAAGGGTTCTCTTTTCTCCACATCTTCACCACATTTGGGATCTCCTGGGGATGGCTTCTTTAAAAAGCAGATTCTTGAGTCCAGACTAAAGTCACTGATTCAGAATCCCTGCAAATGGCAACCTGAAACCTATCGTTTTAAAAAGCCACTTAGGAGTGCCTGGGTAGCTCAGTGGGTTAAGCCTCTGCCTTCGGTTCAGGTCATGATCTCAGGGTCCTGGGATCGAGCTCCACATCGGGCTCTCTGCTCAGAGGGGAACCTGCTTCCCCCTCTCTCTCTGCCTGCCTCTCTGCCTACTTGTGATCTCTCTCTCTGTGTCAAATAAATAAATCTTCAAAAAAGTCACTTAGTTGATTTTTTGCAGTGTGTTAAGAGGTAAGGAGGGAACAGACAATGTGGTGCAAAGTGAGCTCTGAAAACCTTCCCCTTTGTTAAAATGTCCAAGCTTAAAGGTCTCAGTGAGATGCTGACCGATAGCCTGGAATGTACAGGACTTTGGCTTTGGTTCTGCCACGAGGATCAGGAGATGACTTTGCAGGTACTTAAAACCAGGTGTTTACTCAGACCAAAAGGACTACCTCTGGTTGAGAGAGCCCCATCTCTTTATCCGACTTGGGATACTGACATTTGGAACTAGCCATGTCCTGTGAAGTACAGCTCTCCAGCAGGATGGCTGGCGCCGGTGAATTGCAGTAGTTATCTATTGCTGCACGACACCTTACCCCAACACAGAGGGGCTTACAACAATAGTAAACATTTATATTGTTTACAGTTTGCGTAGGTCATGAATTCAGAGCCAACTTGACTGGGTAGTTCTGGCTCAAGACTTTTCGTGAGTTTGCTGTCAACATGGAACCACGGCCACTGTCATCTGAAGGTTTGATTGGGGCTGAAGGATTCACTTCCAAAGTGGCTCCCCCACATGGCAGGCCAGTCGGTACTGAGTGTTGGCAGTTCCTTTCCACCTGGGCCTCTCCACAGAGCAGCTAGCTTTCCCCAGGCCAAATAATCCCAAGAGAACAAGGCAGAAGTTGCAATGCTCTTTATGACCTAGCTTTGGTAATCATGCAGACTAATGTCTGCAATATCCTATTGGTCAAATAGGTCAACGCTGTTCATTGTGATACATTTTGGGATTACACGAAAGTGTGAATACTGGGAGGTGAGGACCACTGGACACCACTTGGAGGCTGGCTACCACTTGAACAACATTTGCCTCGTCATAACAGTAATAACTACTGTTGATGGAGGGCTTACTACATGATGAACACTGTGCCATGTTCTTTACACACTTCATCCCATAGTAATATAAGTGCTATCTCTTGGTTTTCAGTATTTAGACTTGATTCCCAAGCCAAGCATGAAAAGCTTCGCTTTTGTGTTTAGAGGACAGGAGGAACTGAAACTCAGAACTGTTTAGAAACATAAAAGCAAAGGTGTTTTGACAAGACATTGTGAAATGGGTTGGAGGGACGAGGAGTGGAGAGGGGAATGGGATCTAATGAGCATCTTACAAAGGCAGGGGGTCAGGACATCCTGCGGAAAGTTGGTAGAACAAGGAATAGAGGGTTGAGCATATCATCTGAATTTCTAGAGTCACGGAGGGACCAAAAACTCAAGCTACAAATGCCAAAAGTTGAGGAGAGGGGAATTTTGAGCTAACTTCTCTTGGTGGGGAGGGAATATATGTTTCTAAATCTGGAAACAATGGTATAAACATACTATTTAGAGCTATAGAGGTGGGCACTGGGGTTTGTTAGTTGGAAATTGGTGCTGTGGGTTCAGGTGGAATGATTCTGCCAAAGGGGGAGCTGTGAAGGAGGGTTGGACACTTCAGGGATCTCCCAGGGGAGTGAGCAATGGTCTCAAGCTTGAACTTGCACCTGTGTTGCCTCTTGGGCTTGTTAGAATACAGACCACTGGGCTCCATGCCCAGAGCTGCTGCCTCAGCTGTCCTGGGGTTGGTTTTGTAAGAAAAAAAAAAAAACCCCTCCTGTTTTCCCTTTGCCATTCACACAGAATGCTTCCATGATCAGATGTGTAGGTTTTTTCTCACATGAACCAGTTCTCCAGATACCAGCTGGATGTCGTACAATTCATTTAAGTTTGGACACTGTCAACCCAGAGTGAGTGTCAGATGCCACAGGTTAAGGGCTCAGTCCCACAGGACTCACACTCTTCAGATGCTGGTTACAAGTATCAGGTTGTCACTGGTCCTTCGGACAAAGTGGCCTTAAAGTGGGGTTCCCATGAGCCCCCTGCCTTGAGTTCAGTAATTTGCTCAAACCTCTCACAGAACTTGGGGAAACACAACACCCCCTTCCTGACACTCAGCCATGTCTTGTAGCCCCCTACCTCCTGAGCCTCTTCCTCTGGGGAGCTCACCACCTGATGCAGAAGGTGGCAAGACACTTTCATGTGAGTTTTTAAAACTCACATGAAAAGAATAGGGGTGCCTGGGTGGCTCAGTCATTAAGCCTCTGCCTTCGGCTCAGGTCATGATCCCGGGGTCCTGGGATCGAGACCTGCATGGGGCTTCCATGGGGATTCCTGCTCCGTGGGAAGCCTGCTTCTCCCTCTCCCAATCCTCCTGCTTGTGCTCCCTCTCTCACTGTGTCTCTCTGTCAAATAGAGAAATAAAATCTTAAAAAAAAAAGGAAACTTAAAAAAATAAAAAGATGCTGACGGTAGGACTGGTATCTCCCAGCTTTTCCTGTTCATATCGAATTATTATGTAGAAGAGTGAATACTTTTGAATTGGCTGATCTTCCCCTGTAATTTTACTTCAGAACAGTGGCTTCTTAGAGGTCTCCATGGTACCCAGGGAAATGATATAGATGAACCCAGATACTACCGATTGGATAGTGATACTGTCTGTGCAAAAGATTACCCCTTGCCTGGAGTACGTGTGGAATGTTGGCTCCTTGGTGTCACCCATTAATTTGCTCCTTCATTCTTCCATCCACTGA
This sequence comes from Martes martes, assembly GCF_963455335.1. Classification (NCBI taxonomy): domain Eukaryota; kingdom Metazoa; phylum Chordata; class Mammalia; order Carnivora; family Mustelidae; genus Martes; species Martes martes. The sequence goes on from NC_137896.1 coordinate 5,835,083, forward strand.
ATATTTACTGTGTGTCTTCTATGTGTCAGGCACCGTGTTCAGTGCTGGCGACACCACAGTGAATAAGAAAGACAATATACTGCTCTGAGGACACTAACATTTAGTGGGAAGAGGGACTCTGAACAAGTAAATGCTGGGCACCTGGTTGGGTCAGTCGGTCAAGCGTCTGTCTTCGGCTCTGGTCGTGATCCCAGGTCCTGGTATTGAGCCCCGAGTCAGGCCCCCAGCTCAGTGGGGAGTCTGATTTTCCCTCTCCCCCTGCCCCTCTTCCTGCTTATGCTCTCTGTCTCAAAGTAATAAATAAAATCTTAAAAAGAGAATTAACCTATTGCTAACAAATGAAGGTGTTTTTACACATTACGGGGAGGAGAGTCAAATGGCCTAAAACAACACTAGTCCGCAAACAAGAAAACAAATAAGCTTCTGGAATTTAAATTGTTTAAATTTTATTCGTTAAAATTTAAGATGTTTTGCTACCCCACTTCTCAGTGCCGATCTGTTTTACGTTACCGTTTTAAACTAGTCTTCCTCTACTTTTCTCCATCTCTGTAAATGCCACCTTCAATTACCTGGTTCCTCAAGTCAGACTTTGGAGTTGCTTTGATTCCTCCTTTCTCCTCATCCCTAACATCCAGTCCTTTCTCAGGTGTCGTGGACTTTGTCTGCAGCCATCTTCCGGGTGCTCAGTTTTTCCCATTAGTGCTGCTGCTACTTCAATACAAGCCACCACCACCTTTCTTCTTGGTCCAGCTAATTAAATGCACCACTCTGTCTTCTGCTTCTATCTTTTTTTGCAAATGCTGTTTGCATCTGGAATGCTCTTTTTCTTTTGTCCACATGGTAAGTCCTTCCCTTACTTTCAAGTCTCTGAGGTCTTTCTCTGGACATGCTTTTTGGCAGAGGCGGTGGTGTGCGGTAGCACATCTGGGTCCGGCTGATTTCAGCACTGCGGTGGTGGACAGTTCCCTGCATGGGCCGAGCCAGCCAGGCTCATCTGTGCCCCGCAGCTTCGGATCATTGTCCAGAGTCCTAGCAGGGGGTACCAGTGTGGTCTAGGGGTGCTGGCGACTTAATGCCTCTGGGACCACCCATCGTCATTCTCTTTTAGGAAGAAAATTTTGAGGCATATTCTATATAGTTCTTCAGTCGACTTTATCAAAATTAAAAACCTCAGTGTTCCAAAGGTCACCATCAAGAAAATAAGGTAACACCCAGAATGAGAGAAAATACTTACAAATCACATATCTGATAAGGGATTGTATCCAAATGTACCCTTTTTTTAAAAAAAAGATTTTATTTATTTATTAGAGAGAACAGAGGGGCAGAGGAAGAAGCAGACTCTCCCCTGAGTGGGGAGCCCGATGCAAGGCTCAATCCCATGATCGCAGGACTCTGGGATCGTGACCTGAGCTGAAGCCATATGCTTAATCTGCTGAGCCAGCCAGGCATCCCTGTGAAGTACTCTTAACCATAAGAAAACAACCTAATTTTGAAAACAGGAAAAGATTTGAGTAGCTAGATCTCCAAAGAAATATGTATTAATCTCTAGTAACCACATAAAAAGGTGCTTAACACCATTGGTCTTTGGGGGAATTCAAATCAAAATGACAGGTAGTTACCATGTCACATCTACTAGGATAGCTACAGTAAGAAAGATGAGCAGCAACCATAGTTGGGAAGGATGTAGAGAAATTGGAGCCCCCACGCACACTGGGAGGGAATGTAAAATCCTGCAGTCCCTGTGGAAAACAGTTTGGCAGTTCCTCAGAGAGTTAAACATGGCATTGTCCTGTGATCCAGTAATCCCACCCCTAGCTGTGCACCCAAGAGAATTGAAGAAAATATGTCTACATGATAACTTGTACGTGAATGCTCCGGGTAGCATTATTCATAATAGTAAGAAATGGAACTGACCCAAATGTTTATCAGTTAATGCCTGGATAAAAAAAATGTGCTATATACATACAACTATTCAGCCAGAAAAAGGAATTAACTGCTGACACATGTTACAACTTAGATGGATCTTGAAAACACTCTGGCAGGTGAAAGTAGCCAGACACAAAAGGCCAAATATCGTATGATTCGATTTTTATGAAGTGTACAGAGATAGAAAGTAGACTACTGGTTGCCAGGAGTGAGGGACGGTGATAGTGAGGAGTGACTGCTAATGGGCATGGGGTTTCCTTTTGGGGCAGTGAGAATGTTCTGGAATTAGATAGCACTGATGTCCTTGCACAACTTGGTGAGTATTCTCAAACCTACTGAATTGTACACTTTATAAAAGGATGGATTTTATAGTGTGTAAATTATATCCATTTAAAGAAAGAAGTACTCTTTCTCAGCTTTTCTTCTTTGATCCTTGTGTTTGTCAGTGTGCTTTATTTTTGTGAATCGTCAAGGTCTCCTGTTCATGAGTTCCCCAAAGGAGCCGATGTTGGAGTGGGCACTCCAGAGGTAACTCCGGATACCCTGATCTCTTAGCTCCTTTCTGCAGAGAATGGCCTTCTTCTCAGCACAGCTGAGCACTAACACACACAGATGTGTTGTGCCTAGCTGCAGGAGAAGTGCCTGGCACCGTCTCAGATGAAGGACACAGGCCACTTTGTTCCCACTGCCCCAGATGGTACCTGAGGTTCCTTAGCTAACCAAATGACGAGCGGCATTTTTCATGCAGACCCCAAGGCGGGGGGGACAGGAAGCTTGCTCGTGGTCCATTGCAACTCTGAGCAGTTTGGGGCAGGAAAATGATGGCAACCTCAAAATGAGGACATTGCCAAACTGAAACCTCAGATAACTTGGTTAAAATGTAAGAGGCCACACGCCAGCGTGGAAAGAGTTCAGGTTTTGGGACCGTGAAGACTTAGGTTCAAGTTCTAGCTCTCCTAAGTGACTTCACTTCTTTCTAAGCCTCAGTTTCTTCATTGAGGATAATGCGACTTCCCTTAGGAGTTTGGGCTGGACTGGAGGCCGTGAACATAGCATGTGTAGCACAAAGCTGGTACTCAATCGTGTTCAGGCTTGGTATGAAACATTAAGTCATGGTGACCTCGTGGACCTGGTCCACTAAACCTGGGGCTGGAATTAATTTGGAATTGGGTAGAAAGCACAGCAAAGAATTGATAGAAATGAAATCCATCCCTTTCATTTTGTAAAGAATTTACTAATGAAAGGAACTTCCTAACCTCTGAAACTGCGAGGCCCAAGGAACTCGGTGGGGGTAAGATAACATTTAAATGACACAAAGCAGTGTATTTTGTCTCTCAGGCAACCAACAAGGTAGATTTCCACTTCCAGGTTAAAAAAAAAAAAAAAAGAGTGTTCTTCAGCGATCGTTTGAACTTAATGCACCTGTATATCAGGGATCACGTTTCTCAACCCCAGATCCCAATCAGGCTATTAGAAATGTAGACAGACTCAGCACATTGTGATTATACAGCTACAGTTCCAAAACAGCCCAGGCTGAGTGATCTCAGGGAAGAGGTGCCCTGACGGCTCTGTTCCTCCTGCTCTGCCCTTTGATCTCTAGCTGTTGCCTCCCATTGGCCAAGCCAAGGGGCACTTGGGCCAGCCGGTCCCCAGCTTCAGGGCCCTGAGCCAGGGTAATGGGCGAGAAGGGGAGTGGACTCAGTAACTCCAGATGCAAGCATAGTCAGTTGGAGTCCACAGAACAACCAAACGTCGAGGAGAAAACCTAATCCCTGCCCCCGCAACTACAGACTGAGCGGATGTAGTGAGGTTTTGTGGTAACTGCTCGGCTGAGTGTTGGCTGGGGTAGATGTCCAGACCTTCCATTTCTCTGGGAAGGTCTACTCTTGAATCTTTTTTTTTTTTTACTGAGCTCAAGATTCCTCTGACAATTTCTTCAGAAGAAAATGCTCCGTGCATTAGAGACCTACTTTAAAAGTCAGCCTCTAGAGCGCTCTGACCCCTGCAGCCTCCCTGGTCTGTAAGCTGTAAGTCGTGTTTAAGCAAAGGGCCCCACGACTTCCACCTTGAACTTTCTTTCTCCTGTGAGTGCTTTTTCTTCTGATGTCCTGCTGGGAAGCGGAGCCAGCATCCCTGATGGAGAAGGCCTGACATTTAGGATGAACACATATTTGTTCCTCTTTACCTTTGAAAGATGGGAGAAAGGGTAGGCGAGGAATTCTGTTTTGGACTCCGTGTCCTCACCAGATCCTGTTCCTTCTAGTTCATTAGGAAGGTGCCACCAGAGCTGCCAGACACGTGTGTTTAACAGTTCAGATAAGAAACTGTCTTGGGAGAAGGAGATTCTAAGTATAAGAGGTTTCACAGTGGCACTTAGAAAATTCTTTGATGTATGCATGGTTTCTGTATTACTTGTTTGTGGAGAGTATCACAGGCCTCAAGTAAGAGAAACCTTGATCTTATTTGTACCCCTGAAGCAAATAATATATGTTAATAAGATTTAAAAAGGAGAAACCTTTATCTTTATTTTACTTTATTTATTTTTAAAGATTTTATTTATTTGAAAGGGAGAGACAGCGAGAGAGGGAACACAAGAAGGGGAGTGAGAGAGGCTCTGAGAGTGCGGGGAGTGTGGGGCTCGATCCCAGGACCCTGGGATCATGACCTAAGCTGAAGGCAGGCGCTTAATGACTGAGCCACCCAGGTGCACCTTTATTTTACTTTAATTCAGCAGCACTTCTAATGGAGGAAGTATCCTTCCCCATTGTCTTTGTTGTGATTTGTGGTACGGCTGACCCCTTCAGTTCTAGAATCTCTCATCTTGAGTGTTAAATACTCCAATCGAGGCTGAGAATTGTTTTTATCCTCAAGGTGAGAGAAGACAGTGAAGCCCCATTCCAGATTAAATCCAGATGGTACTGTAGCCACACAGCTGGGAACTTGAATTTGGCAAGTGCTTCAGGAATGGGCATGGCCTGGGCTCCCAGGCCCCCACCAGCCCTTGCAGTGTCTCAAGGTGACCTGCAGAATCTTCCTGACTCCTGCCCCCATTTCTCCTGAAGCAGAGTTGATCAATTTTGTACAGGAAAGGAAGGCAAGCAGAATGTCCTGGCAAATTATGTCCTTGTTCCTGCAAAAGTCCCTGAGACTTTTCATGCTTTTCAGCTTTGTGCTAAATCACATTTCAATAAGGATTAGGCTGTTACACATAATTCAATGGTTCTCACAGAGTTAGGAAAGTGATTCTGAGTTCCGAGGGGACATTTGGAGACTGCCTGGACACATTTGTGGTTGGTACAACCTGCAGGGTGTGTTGGCATCAAAAGAGTTGAGGCCAGGGATGTTGCCAACATCCCACAGGGCACAGAGCCAGCCCGCCAACAAAGAATGAGCCAGTCCCAGATCAGGGGTGCCCAGGTTGAGAAACCCCAGTATGAACCCAAACCAGTTTGGTCAGCAAACCCACATGTTTGGGGTTCTACCCAAGTTGAGACCCCTGCTATGTACATACCTGTGAACTCCTGATTTTTTATATTCACATTTGAATTCTTTCACCAATACTGATTGAATGTCCCTCATATTCTGGGCACTGTTCTTAGCTCTGAGGACACGGCAGTGAACAGGACCAGGCCCCCTGCCTGCATGGAGCCCTCAGTCTGCAGGGAGCCCCATTCTCCAGTGGGGACACATTCTCTGCCTGTTGTTTTGTTACTTCTGCACACTCCTTTTAGCCAGGTTTCTCTGACCATTGTCTTCTCTTCCTGGGTTGGGCACGGACTGGAGGCTGCGTGTATGCAGAACGTGAAGAATTGTTCAGAAGCCTTCTCTTGAGGACTGGAGGCCGTGGACACTGGCCGGAGGGATGTGGATTTTTGAGCCAGACAGAAGCTGGCTCAAATCTTGGCTCTGCTTGTTAAGAAGCTGTGTGCCCTCGAATCTCTTTGTGTTTCACTTTTTTCCTCTGTAAAGTAGGGCTAATAGATAGTCCTATCGTGATAACTGATCACCAAGACTTGGGTAGAGTGTGTCTGGGATTCAGAAAAGACAGTCCTGCAGTCTCTGCACTTTGCTGGCCTTATGGGAGGGCATGGCAGAGAAGCACTCTCTCGGGTGAGAAGTAGTCTTTCTTCCCTTTATGCTTATCGAGTGCCTTCTTGGGACTGGCACTCTGCTAGATGCTGGGGAAGCGGAGATCAAACAGGCAGACGTGCTCCCGGTTACCCATGGTGCATACATTCTAGTACTGAAGATAGAGGGTGAGTAAGTAAACAACCTTATACATGATCTAAGCCCAAGTTCTTGGCTAAGACGGAAGATAATGTGTGCAGGGATAAGGTATGGAGGCACCAACTTTGGCTTGAGCATTTAGAGAATGTTTCTTGGAAGTCTTCTAATGCAGGAAGAAATGACTTTTCAGCTGGATCTGAAGGAGGAGCCGCCCAAGGCAAGAGACAAGAGAAGAACATTCCTGGTAGAGGGAACAGAAGGCGGGAAGGCCCAGAGGTTGGGAAGAGATAGGCGCGTTCCAGGTGCTGAGAGAAGGCTGGTGAGACCAGAATGTTTTTGATACGGAGGGGACTGGAGGAGAACAAGCCAGGGATGTTGGCAGGGGTAAGTCTTGCTGGAGCTAGTGGGCATGGTAAGGAATTTTGCCTTAGGATAAATTAAAAGCAAACCAAAGATAGTACAGGATATGGATGGTCTAGCCCTTGCAGTATATGTGAATTTACAATTTCCTTGGGCCATCTGCCCAGCTGTGTGGCCCCAGTCTCAGTTTTCATCCTGTTTGTGGATGCTGCCTTGAAGCTCATGTTCATTACATGTTGAGCTCAGTCACTCAAGGGAGGCTGTCTCTCTCCCAGGCTCATCCTAATCAATAGGCAATCCATCCTCCTCAGCAAAATGGGAGCTCAGAGATTCACAGAGCCAACCGGAAACCCCTCCTGCTTCTCAAAGGCATATATTAGTTTTCTGTTACTGGGTAGCAAATTACCGCAAGCTTAGTGGTGCTCAGTGGTACTCATCATCAAGTAAGTGCAAATCAAAACCACAGTGAGAGATCACCTCGCACCTCTTAGGATGGGTGTTACCAAGAAGATATTGACAAAGTTGTGGAAAAAAGGAACCTGGGTGCACTGTTGAAGGGAATGTAAGTTGATACAGCCGTTACGGAAAACAGCATGGAGGTTCTTCAGAGAATTAAAACTAGGACTCCCAGACGATCCGGCAATTCAACTTCTGGGTATTTACGGAAAGGAAATGAACTCGGTGTCTTGAGGAGATATTTCTGCTTCCTTGTCCACTGAAGCGTTATTCACAGTAGCCAAGATACAGAAACAACCTAGGTGTCTGTTGATGGATGAATGAATAAAGAAAATGTGACACATGATGGAATATTATTCAGCCTTAAAAAGAATGAAATCCTGCCTTTGTTAACGTAGATCAACCAGGACATTATGCTAAAACAGATAAGCCAGACACAGAAGAACAATGCTGATTTTGTTTGCAATGCAATATGACCAGCTAAAAAACATGAATTCCTCCCTCGCAACTGGTGACCATGGGACACAGGCTTGGCCAGCGGGACAGAAACAGAGTCCTGCTGGGACCTCTGGGGAAGTTTTGACTTCCTGACATAGTTTATACTGAAGGCGACCTCGAGGCAGGTTCTCATGCAGGTGGTTTTATCTGAGAGGTGACGTCAGCAAACACTGGTAGGGGAGTGGGAAGGCGGGGCCAGGGAAGAGAAGACCGTGTCATCAAGCGCATTGCCACTGCGGGCCGCGCCGGGAGACAGTGTAGACAGTATACCTGAGAGTAACCCACTCAAGGGCTAAGGGGGCTGGGATATGATTTACCCACCAGCTTCTACTGGTTGTTGATGGAAGGCTCTTTGCTGGGGCTATTAATCTCATAACATTTCCAGCTGCCCTGTACAGGCCCAGCAGCTGTAGGGGCCAGAGAAAAGAGTCACATGTTGGGCCTTTAGATGTCAGGCCAGAGAGAGGAAAGGGGGTACCTGAGGGGAACGGGGCAGAGCAGGGACAACATCTGGTCCGTGTGCTGACCAGAGGGTGACCAGCCCCTCCCGTCTGGCTGGGGGGGGGCTTGCTGAAGGCGTGTAGCCCGCCTTCACCTCCCCCACCTCCCCAGCCCTCAAATGCTTCGGGAGGAGAAGGTGAGCAAGGGCACGGGAGAGCTGGTCACGTGGGCACTTGGACGTGTGGAATGGTGTCTGCCTCTGGCCTGGAGGGGCCTGAAGGCAGGTACGTGCCTGAGCAGCCCAAATGGCAGGAGGTTGAGAGGAGAGGGTGCAGAGGAAGCTGCCCACATTTGCTCAGCTGGGGACTGCAATACACACTTCCCCGGGGATTAAGCTGGTACTGAATAAGGTAGTTGTGTGTGTGTCCCACTGGGAGGTCAGCCAGGGCAGGGGATCCTAGGGGAGTCATCCTAGGGTGAGAGTCGGGAGAGCATCATAGCATTCGGCCAGAGAATCACACGGCCCCTTAGGAAATGATGCCATTTCAGAGGTCTTTAGGGGAGGGTATGGGAGCCTTCTCTCTCTGGACCCTTCCTTTTCCTCCTGGAGCCAGTGTGAGCTTCAGTCTCTCATAATCATCAGCAGAACCTTGGATGAGACATCCAGTTTCAAATTTTCTTTTCTCCATCTTCTATTTTAATGACATTTCTTGTTCATTTTTAAATGTACTTGGTACCACGTGTCCAAATAGGAAAGCCTGGGATGTTCTGCTCCCATGAAGGGAAAACGGCAGGACTGGGCCTTGTTTTCCTTTGCCTTAATGAGTAATTGCTTTAGCAACATTGAAAGTATGATTCAGTAGTTCTTTGCTGGAACTAATTGAAATGAGAATGGATTCTGGCCTTGACATCTCCCTTTCCCTTTCCTTTTCTTTTTTCCCCCTTTTTATTCCATTTTTTAAAAATATTTTATTTATTTATTTGACAGACAGAGATCACAAGTAGGCAGAGAGGCAGGCAGAGAGAGAGGGGGAAGCAGGCTCCCTGCTGAACAGAGAGCCCGATGCGGGGCTCGATCCCAGGACTCTGGGATCATGACCCGAGCCGAAGGCAGAGGCTTTAACCCACTGAGCCACCCAGGCACCCCTTTATTCCATTTTGACTTTGTAAACCTCTCTCTGTCCTGGATCATTCATAGGAGGTTCCTTTGGAATTGCAATTCAGATAAGGCATCAGTTCTACTTATTAATAATGGGATGTCTGTTCACTAATAATTAAGAAAGAGTCAGTCCCTTATCCACAAATAAGCAAACCGAAGGCTGTCTGTGAACCTGCCTTTGCTTTTCAGCCTGAGCTGAATGTGAGTCTCTGGGTTAGATTACTGTATCTGTTTTTATTTGGGAGTATAATTTGTGGAATGAACTTGGGCTAGTCGAGAGAAGCCAAGAAGCATTTATGCAATGTATTTCTTTTTTTTTAATTAAAAAACAAATCAATAGTTTCAGTTCTATGAAAAATGTGGCAACATTATTAGAATGCTTGGTGATTTTGTTGGTGAGTGTAAGTTGGTAGAATCCCTTTGGGGGACAATTTGGAAAAATCTATTAAAAGCACATGGACCCTCCTTGGACGCTCAGTCCCACTTCTGGGAGCTTTTGCTATAGATATATTCCCAAATGAGCACAAATAGGGATGTTGAAAGTTCAATGCAGTGCTTTCTTTTTGGTAGATATTAAAAAAAAAACACAAACCCTAAGTATCCATCAGTAAGAGCCAGCTTATGAAGTGTGGGAGCATTAGGGGAACGTTAAAGAGTGTGCGGTATTTCTAGATTCTGTGAAGGAATGACCTTGAGTGAGAAGTGAGAAGTGAGAAGAACTAAGAAAACAGAATGATGTGTATACTATGCTCCTTTCTGTATGAAAAGAAAGAGGTACGCACTCCCACACGCCCACACACCCCATCTCTGCATGTCTATAGAAGGAGGAGTGGACAGGGGCACTGACCTGCTCCCACGCAGGTGTGGGAGGAAGACCACCCAATACCCTTTTGTACTCCTGCGTTTTAGTATTTTTTTTCCATGTATACCTATCACCTATTGAAAAAAATTCGTATCTGGGTAATTTACTTATTACAACCCTAGTTATTTTAGACTTTGCTTCTGGCACAGGAATTCATAGCCCAGGGCTCCTGAGTGGGTTTACAGATGAGCTTTAAGGGGAGGGCTTCCAGAACGGTCTACATAGCTGTGAATGTCTAGATGCATTTTCAGGAGATGGGACCCATCGTTTTTGTCAGGTCTCAGGGTGGTCCGGGGTCTGCAGGAGGTTAAGAACTGCTTTAGAGAGAAAAGCTTCATCCATGGCAAGCAGGGTGAGTTTGTACAAGCTGACAGCCCCACATCTGGCTTGCTCTGGGATGCTTGGCAGATCAGTTCAATCTTGCTGAGCCTAGTTTTAGCCAGCTTTGTCCAGAAATTAATGCTGAGTGGGAAGTGTCCTCAGTACTTGCTGTTGACTGACTTCTTAGCTCAGGCCTCGTGTTCAAGGCTGTCCTGGATCCAGGGTGTGGTTTAACTGCCAACCTCTAAAGGGGAGTATGGTGTAGAGGACCAGCACACACCAGCTTTGGCATTAGATGGGAGTCCAGATCAATGCCTGGAATTTTTCACTATGAACAATAAAAAAAGAACAGGCTGGTTGACTTATTGACCCAGGAAGGGGCAACACCATCCTTCTACTTGCTCAAGACAAAGGTCTCAGAATCAGTTCCAACTCCTTTTTCTCTCTTATCCCACATTACCAAATCTTGCTGATTTTACTTTGAAAATATATTAATATTGATTATTGACTACTTTGGACCCTTTGACTATTCCTTGAATGTTTGGGGGATTCTTCTGTCTCAGGACCTTTGCACTGGCTGTTTGCGTTTCCTGGAACACTCCAGGCATTCCTGTAGCTCACTCCATGATCAACTTTAGCCCCTTGCTAAAATGTTACCTCAGTGTGATCTTGTTAGATCTTGACCATCTTGTTACAGTTTTAATCCCATCACTTACTGGAAGCTTGGATTCCTCTTATCTTGCTCTGTTTTTTTTTTTTTTTTCCCTCTATAGCATCAATTACTGTCTGACATGCTCTGTAGGTTGCCTGTTTATTATTTTTATAGGCTGTCTTCCCCAAGTAGAATGTAAGGCCGATGAAGGCAGAGATTTGTGTGCCTGAAATAACACCTAGGACACAGGACACTGAGGAGCTCAACAAATGCTTATTCAGTAAATGAATGCCAGGTGCTGAGCTAAGTGTTTTGTGTTCATTAACTTATTTAATCATCACAACTAGGAAGGATGTGCTGTTACTATTTCTATTTTATATGTGAGGAAACTGAGGCCCAGAAAGCTTAAATCATTTGCTTCAGATCATTTATTTAGGGGTACCTGTGTGGCTCAGGTCATGATCCCAGGGTTGTGGGATTGAGCCCTGCTTCGAGCTCTCTGCTCAGCAGGGACCCTGCTTCTTCACCTGCCTCTCTGCCTACTTGTGATCTCTGTCAAATAAATAAATAAAATCTTAAAAAAAATGATCATATATTTAAAAAGTGGCAGAGGGGCGCCTGGGTGGCTCTGTCACTTAAGCATCTGACTCTTGGTTTCAGGTTGTAATCTCAGAGTTGTGAGATCGAGTCCTTTGTCAGGCTCTCCCCTCGGTGCAGAGTCTGTTTGGGAATCTCCCTCTCCCTCTGCCCCTCCCTCACTTAGCACTCTTTCCCTCTCTCTCTCAAACAAGCAAACAAATAAAATCTTTTAAAAAAGTGGCAGAGCTACAATTGGAAGTAGGCACTCTGGCTACCGATCTAGTTGGGGTGCAGAGAATGGAGGTGGCTTGCCCAGGGGCGAGTAGAGAGTTCGTAAAGCTGTGTGCCTCAGGCTTTATGGCTATGAATTTGCTCATGCTCTGTAACTACACAAATCCCTGGGTGTAGCTGGTACAAAATCACTGATCACAAGAAATGAAACCTTCCAATTACAACTATATTGATAGCAATTTTATATTTTGCATTTAAAAAAAGATTTTATTTATTTGACAGAGAGCTTACAAGTATGCAGAGAGGCAGAGGCAGAGAGAGGGAGAAGCAGGCTCCCCACTGAGCAGAGAGCCTGATGTGGGGCTCGATCCCAGGACCCTGAGACCATGACCTGAGTTGAAGGCAGTGACTTAACCCACTGAGCCACCTAGGCACCAGCTTTTGGTTGGTGTTTCGGCTTTTAAAAGCTCATCTTTTGCTTTCAAGGGGAGAGGATCTAGAGAAACTGCCTATAGGAAACTTTGTCCTGGAACAGCTCTCATAATGTCTTCCTCAGGCCACATGGTTGAGCCTGAAAATTCTCACCAGATTTTAAACAGGCATTGGGACAAATATTGAACCAAATATTAAATCCGTTTCAACAGATTTGGAGCAGCAGGTTCTTTGAAGAAAATTTTCATTTCCATTCCGTAAGAGTTTTTTTTTCCCCGCCAGCAAGGCAGTGAATATTACATGAAGGCACAGATCTGCTCATAAAAAAATGAAGATTTTCTTTTTGAGTGTATGTGGTGAAAACATTCAGCTTTGAAAGGACTTCTTTGGCAAAATCCTTGCTACAGATACATAAATGAATCAATAGATTTACAAACAAATGCAAGTCCCCTAGGCCACGATAAGATGCCTTTTGGAAAGAATTCACTTCTATAGTGTTTTTGAAAACATCAGTATGCCTATTCAGTGCTGCAGAGGCAAACTCGTATGGACGAATTAATAATCCTGCAATAAACTAGTATTTGGGGGGCATATACAAATACGTTGAGCCAACGACTGTTGTTGATATATTTTTTCATGTGGTAGAATAGCTTTATGACCCGGGTACTATTATTATCCAAATTCGACAGTTGGGGCATGCCGATTTTCTGTGCGTGCCCCTCTGTATCCTCCTTACAACACTGCCTTGGTAGGATGATCTGTGGGGCTGCTTCAGCTGTGGCCTTTTGTCCTCTGGATTCCAGTTAGGTTTGTCCAGTGGGAGCCATCAGCAGATTGAAAGTCAAGGCATAATATTACAGGAGGGGCCGGCTGGGCTTCCTGCCTGAAGCCCCAGCTCCTCCTGGCCAGTGGTCCTGTCCTCTAGCTTCAGGTCTCACCAGATTCTGGCCCCACTACTTTCCCTCACCCTTTACGGCCCAGGCTGATGATGGCTTTTTGCTGTTGCCAGCTCTGGGGTAGTTCCCCAACCCTTGTTGGTTTCTCTTTAATGGTGTCCTTTGAGTGTGCCCTTTATTTTGTATCTGGACCTTGAGTGCTACACAAGGGAGCATTAGCACAGAAGGGTTAGGAGAATCAGTCGTGGTTACCGAGCCCAGTAGAACGTCAAGAGGGGATAAGAACACAAGCAGTTTGATTTAAGAGTTAAATAGAGGTTTCACTAAAACCCGAAACTGAGGCAAATGCTGAAACTAGAATTCTTTTCCTCAAAGAATTTTGAAACTGACTTAATAAAATACCTTTAAGAGGCCAGTGTTTAAATGTAAAGTGGTCACATATTCCTTATCTTAAAATAGTTTTGCAAACCATGAGAAAGAAGAAAAAAAAAGGTGGAAAAACAGAGTAGCTACTCCTGTAAAAGAAAAACATAAAAGCACAATGTTTTCTCATCTCTTTCTGCAACATAAAGCTCAAGTATCAGATTGCCGTGTTTAAAATTGCCTTCCTCAGAGGTGACACACAGGTCTGTGGTTATCTCCGGGGGGGGGGGGTAGGGACAGGATGGGAATGGAATGGGGCATTAGCTGTAACTGTAATGTTTTACAAATGTACTAATGAAAAGAGTTGAAGCTAATATGGCAAAATGTTAAATTTTGTCAAATTTGTAGGGTCGGTACACTATCTGTTGTGTGACTTTTTACACATAGAACAGATTTCATAATTACAAAATGTTCAGAAAGAAACCTTTCCTAACGCACAAGACTTTTGGCAGAACAGTTGACAGCAGAGCAGTGGTTCTCAGCGTTCTCTGCGTCTTATAGTACGTGAGGGATGCCAGCCACTTGCCGAGCCTCTCCCAGGGCTGTCACCAGATGGTGGCGTGTTCTGGTCAGGATGGGCAAAGCTGTGTTGAGGTAATAAGCAACTACAAAATTTCAGCGGCTTAACACCATGCAAGTTGACTTCTGTCTGCGCATGTCCAACACGAGTGGATGGGGGCTTCTTACAGCTGCTGATGAGTCAGGTTGGGAGTCTTCCCAGTGTTGGAGCTCCACCCCCTGGAGCTCTTACATGCTTTGGCTTCAAAGGGACACATGGTGCTTCTGCTCTTAGATCACTGGGCAGAACTAGTTACATTGCTCCAACCTACCGCAGGGGGCTAGGAAATATGAAAAAACACATGGATATTTGGTGAGGAATAAAGGCCTCTGCTACATCACAAAAACAAGGGAGCCTGAATTTGTGCTTTATTTTAGGGGCTCTGGCTGTAACATCATTCCTCCTGTCCCCTTGTGAGGTAGCATTTTTGAATGTAAGTGAGGAGAGGACATGTTCTTGAAAGAAAAATCTTGCATCTGATGTACCTTGGGAAAACTTGGAAATCAGTCACAAACTTTGGAGCTATTACTTATGATCCACCTCACAACTGATCAAGACACATTTGTGCATCTGCCTTACGCATTGAGAACTGTTAAACTGTTGTACCATGCTGTGTGCATGAACCATTTGAAGGGTAAAACCTACAAATGTTGATCCTGAGAAGTGTTCATCTTTTGTCCATCCATACACCCACCCGTCCATCTGTCCATCCATCCACCCATCCACCAACCTATCCATCCATCCATCCATCCATTTACCTACTTATTCATCCATCCACCCATCTACCTATCCGTCCGTCCGTCCATCCATCCACCCACACACCCACCCACCCACCAAACCATCCATCCATCCATCCATCCATCCATCCATCCATCCACCCATCCACCCACCCACCCACCAAACCATCCATCCATCCATCTACCTACTTAGTCATCCAACCATCCACCCACCTACCTATCCGTCCGTCCGTCCATCCATCCATCCATCCATCCATCCATCTATCCAGCCAGCTCTGGCCAGCCAGCCAGCCAGCCAAGAAATATCCACTGGATGTCTATTACGTGGCAAGCATTACATGTTAGATGAAAGAGAAGTGAAGGTTAAAAAGACAGATATTGCTCCTGTCCTCATGGAACTTGTAGCCTATTGAGGCAAAGGAGGATAACACTAAAAATACCACAAGTAGTTATGTGATAACAGTTGTGGCGGTTATTAAGGAAGACAGTAGGGCATGAGGAAAAGAGACAGCGAGAGAGAGACAGGAGAAAGTGGACTTTCTCCCTGATAACTGCTTCTCCCCAGTGCATATATATACATTTCGATATTAAATTTAATGGTTTGATATTAATTGTGATTAGAATTCCTAGAAGTGGGAGCTACCTTAATAATGAAGATAATTCTCTTGGAGACTGTGGAAATTAGTGGTGTTTAATATTTGTATCTTTTTTAAAAAAAATATTTATTTATTTATTCGTCAGAGAGAGAGAGAGAGGGCACGCACAAGCAGACAGAGTGGCAGGCAGAGGGAGAAGCAGGCCCCCTGCTGAGCAAGGAGCCCAATGTGGGACTTGATCCCAGGACCCTGAGATCATCACCTGAGCTGATGGCAGTGGCTTAACCGACTGAGTCACCCAGGCGTCCCTAATATTTGTATCTTATTTTTTAAATTGACCTATTGATTCTGTGATAAATCTTTATTTTCGGATTGTGCCTCAAATGTTACTATTAGGTAAACAGAAAAGTAAAGATTAAGCAAAAATTTCTTTGCAAATGCCAGACAACACAAGGATTTTGTTTTTGTTTTTGTTTTTTGTTTTTCGTTTGCCAGTTCCTCTGCAGTTTTCTCCTGGGACATCTGCAGTTCATCCTCCCCCACCACTAGCTTCCAGACTTGGGAATCACGGAGAGGCCATTCATTAAGAACGCAAACATTAAACCTGAGCCAGACTGTGGTTTAAGTAGTCTGAAAACCTTAACTCATTAATTCCTCGTGAGGTGGGCACCATTATTATCCCCGTTTTACAGGAGATGAAACAGAAACAGAGAGGCTAAGAAACTTTCCCAGGGTCACAGAGCCAGAATACCTGCTTCCACTGAAATCTTTTTAGTTTGTTTCACGGTATTATCACACTGACTTGTTTGGGTTTCAGTACCCAGACATGAGTAGGAGGCTACTTAGTGCCAAGCACTGTGCCTTGAAGACTGAGCCCATGGAAGGCAGCTGGTGTCAGATCTTACTCATCCTCGTACCTGCCGTAGCACTCAGCACATCATAGGTCCAAAGAAGTGTTTGTCAGGGGACTCCTTACTACTGGCCTCGGAGGAGTTCTCACTGGTCAGATTGCCTGGCCCCCTTACTTGTATCTGATGTTTGAAATAAAGCCTTTTTGGAAACGGGCCTGTCACTAAAAGCCCTGGCATCAGCACCCCCTCCTCAAGCGCGTGTCCCATTATTCTGATGAGTCTAACCAGGAAGCTATTTTATTTTTTCTTTTTCTGGAACACATGAAGCTCTTGTGATTAGGAGACACAACTGGAACTCGGCAGAGAGGGCCATCGTGAAGCTGCATCCCAAGGGAGTACCCCAGCATGAGTAAGAGAAGCTCTCCAAAGGGCTGAACAGGTAGAAATGTCCCCAAACAACATGTCCTCTGACCCACGGAATGTCTGGGGCTCAAAAAGCAAGTCACCGTCCTTTCAAAAGCTTAAATGCTCAATCCACTCTACACCATGCAGTGAAATTACCTCGAGCTTATAGATTGTTGAAATTAGCCGATTAAAGTAATCCACGTAACAATTTATGAACCACGTTCTGGCTGCATACTTTAATAAAAGCTGCCTCCGTTCGGCCGTAGAAACAGCTGTGTTTCCCAGCAGTGCTTTGCTTTCACTTGTGCATTTTGCTTAATGACTGTTGAACAAATTCAGTCTGGTGCTGACCTCTGGATTATGACCAAGTCCTAGAAACTGAGGGTCGGGGGTGGGGAGTAGAATGCGCTGCGGTGTTACAGGGGCAAGCTGGGGAAGAATTATAAAAAAAAAGATAACCAAAGAAACATTTGCAGGCTGGCATTTGCAAAGAAATTATTTTGTTTGTTTAATCAAGTGTTTGTTGATTTAAAAAAGCAGAGAAGAGAAGGAAATTATCATTCACCATCTGCCAGAACGAGGGCGCTAGGCATTTGGACACAGATGAGATTTTATCTAGTTGGGTGGAAGGGGAAGATGTCGTGAGTGGGGAAGGATCAGAGATGTGTTTTGGGAGGGAGTTTGGGGCTCAGTGCTAGGAGAGAGGATCCACTGTGCTGGTAGCGGCTTTCACATAGGGAAGGAGGAAGCACAGGGAGACAGGGACCGAAGCCTGTAGACAAACATCTCTTGCTGCTTCTCTGGCTGCTGTGTCGTGGATGGTGGAGTAATGCCCAGAATGATGGTGGGGAAAGGGAAGACCACTATGCTTGTGTTTTCGCAGCATGCCATCAGGAGCTGACATTATCCAAGTTACTTGGTTAGAATAGACTCATCGGAAAATTCAGGGGCCAGAATGAATCATCAGCACCCCCTCTCCACCCCCAAACACACCATGGTTGCTTTTTTCTATTAGTATTTTTTGTTGTTCTCTTGGAAGTACTAGATGTTTTTCAAAGACATTTCAGAAATAAAGTGAAGCAGAAAAAATATCCAAGTTCCACCACTGAAACACTAAAATGCTAACATTTTGGTATATTTTCTTCTGAACATTGACTGCTTAATTTTACACAGTCAGAACCATAATATATATGACTTATTTGGTGTCCTCATTTTTCACTTAAATTAGGTCATAAATATTTCTGACCTGTCATACTTTAGGACCATTAGTTTTAGAGGGAGATAATATTCACCCAGTGCATGTATGAGAATTGACCTTATCATTCCTTTCCCTGCTCCAGGTAGGTCAGTTGTCCCCTGTTTTCCCCCCTCAAATAAAGCAACCCTTGGGAATATAATCTTGTGCATTTTCTCTTAAACTCCTGGGATTTTGATTCCACCCATCAAGTGGCAGAGTTAACAGCCAGAGAAAATGAGCAAATAGGAAGTCTGTTAAATAGAAAGATGAGCCAACTGGGATTGAGGTGGGCAGGGACAGAGGAACACCCAGTGTCTGTGTTCAGTATTTTTTATTTGCCCTTCCAGATCCCCCTTCCATCCGTATCCACCTTGGTTTCTATCATCAATGGCTCCTTTCCCCTCTGGTTTCAGGTTGGGTGTGACCAGTGAAAATCCACAGCAGAGAACTGGAGGGAGGGATGAGAGTGAGGAATGAGGTCAGAATGTCTGTTCCCCTGGCTCTTTCCCTGCAGGTTTGACTTGGGATGGCTGCATTCCTTGGCTCAAGAATATGGCTCCAGGGGCACCTGGGTGGCTCAGTGGGTCAAGCCTCTGCCTTTGGCTCAGGTCATGATTTCAGGGTCCTGGGATCGAGTCCCACATCGGGCTCTCTGCTCAGCGGGGAGCCTGCTTCCTCCTCTCTCTCTCTCTCTGCCTGCCTCTCTGCCTACTTGTGATCTCTGTCTGTCAAATACATAAATAAAATATAAAAAAAAAAAAAAGAATATGGCTCCAGGTGGGCATTGGGCAGCTGTCTCCACATGGAGCTCTCTTTCAGGTTGTGATAACTGTTCTTTATTCATGTTCCTTGAGGCTTGAAGGGGTATCTGTGTATTCCCTTTAGAGCTGGGGCATTTCCTAACACTTGTGACTGCCCTAACCTTTGCACGTGGGCCTTTTCTTAATACTTCTTGAAATCACCCAACTTGAGTATGCCTGGATCCTGATGGATATGATTCCTTATCTTTAGTTTTTTTCTTTTTTTTAAGATTTCATTTATTTATTTGACAGACAGAGAGATCACAAGAAGGCAGAGAGGCAGGCAGAGAGAGAGGGAAACAGGCTCCCTGCTGAGCAGAGAGCCCGATATGGGGCTCTATCCCAGGACCCTGAGATCATGACCTGAGCTGAAGGCAGAGGCTCAACCCACTGAGCCAACCAGGCGCCCTCCTTATCTTTAGTTTTGATGAAAATTCTCCCCCCAAAGCCTTGTTGCTTTATAAATGGCATAACTTTCTTTTGTGACATTTCAGTGTTTTAATTTTTTCTTTTCCTGTGCAGCTGCACTCATTGAAAGCTAGTACTGGCTGAGCAAGCAATAGGTTTCAGAGGAAGCATCTCTCTTGCAGCCACTTAATTAGAAAAGAATCTTTTTTTTTTTTTTTTTCATAGTGAGCCAGCCCCAGTGGAAATACGTTTTCCTGTCTTTGTATTTGTATGAAAGAATTAGCAGAACTCCTTGGGGAAGAGAATGTTGCCCCTTTCCATGACTGTGGGAGGTTGTACTCGGTTGGGACTGGGGAGTCACACCTACCCAAGTAAAGCAGTTGTTTTGATTGATGTCCTGGCTGCCAGATGCTGTGCTAAGCCAGTCACAAACATTTATCTCAGTTGATCTACACAGTGAGTTTGTGAAGTCAGTGACATTATTTTCTCCATTTAACAGGTATCTAATGTGGTTAGTAATAATCTAGACGATCTTCTTGATGAGCTTCCCTATCAAAGAGGATGCCTTCTGTACCAACAAGGCAGAAAGATCCCAAGCCTGAATGTGTCTTCTGGTCGTCCCGATAGTCCCCAGTGTCTTGCCAAAGAGGTGGGAGTCTCTCCACTGTAGGACGCCGCTTAGAATGTCTCCTATGGAGAAGGTGTTCCGTTTCCTCTTGTCTATCTTGATTTTTTTCCCTCTATTCTTGGTCCTAAATAGAGAACTTGGCTTTTGCCTTCTTTTTCTTGCTGTCACTTTGCCCTTGGAGACACAGGCACTGTGGTGTCTGTGAAGATTAACAAGGTGGTACTTGCCCTCAGACTTTAGATACGCATTTGTTGACACTGAGGTTAAGACTGTGGCCCCGTTGAACCATCTGGTCCCCCATCAGCCTATCCGTTTGTCTCCCTCCACCCAAGTAGCCATCTCTTTATATCTTGTATGACTGGTCATTGCTTCCTTCCTCTCTTTTTATGCAATGTTGTTACACTTGTATGTACTCTTAAGACGTATATTTTAAATTTTAGTAGTTTTTAATTTTACAAAAAGGGTATCATGCCTTATGGAATCTTTTTGGACTTTTTTCATTTTCTTATGCCATGCTTTGTGCGTATTACTTCCTGTTGCTGCAATGGATACATACCTTCCTTCCTTCCTTTCTTTTTTTTTTTTTTAAAGATTTTATTTGTTTATTTGACAGACAGAGATCACAAGTAGGCAGAGAGGCAGGCAGAGAGAGAGAGGAGGAAGCAGGCTCCCTGCCGAGCAGAGAGTCTGATGCGGGGCTTGATCCCAGGACCCTGAGATCATGACCTGAGCCGAAGGCGGAGGCTTAACCCATTGAGCCACCCAGGCGCCCCCATACCTTACTTTCACCTGCTGTCTCATTGCACGAGTATGCCCTAGTTGATTCATTCACTGTCCCGGGTGGCCAGTTATTTGGGTTGCTTGCAGGTTTTTGCTTCTGAGAACGGATCTGGCTTTCGTATATTGATCTTTTATTCGGTCACCTTGTTAACCACTCATATCCCATTTCAAAATCTTTGGAAGTGTGAGTCTTGCAGTCTTGAACGGAGCCCTGCTTTCAGCCAGGGCCCTGGTGTGATGTGGTGGTTGTGGTCAGACCGTGTGTGGATGTGGTCTTACTGCTAATGTGATCGTCAGTTGAGTGATGAGCGTCGCTGTTACTGCAGGTCTAGCTGCCATTTAGAAATGTCTTCAAAACAACACACTGTAATTTGGCATCAGAGTGAACGGTTGTGAGACCCGCGGAGAGGCCTGGACAGAGAGCAGCAGGTATACGTTTCTCCGAGGCGGAGCCGGCGTCTGTGGTTGGAGTGGTGACACCACAGCTTCTTGCAGAGCAATGAACAAGCACGTTAGAGGCCTGAGGACGGAAGCCGGACTCAACTGATGACACCGTGTGAAGTTTTGGGACCAGGGTATGCGTGTAGGGTTTAAGTCTGGGGCCTTCACACTTGCCGTCGCTCCTGCCCGGATTGCCCTTCCCTGGGTCACGCGCTGCGCGACTGCTTCCCTCGTTTCCTTCCGGTCTGAGCTCGTGGGTCACCTTCTCGGGGAGGTGACCCGACCTCACGGTCTCAGACTGCAGTGCACACGGGCCCTACTCAGACCCTTCTCCTCTTGTCTCTTCTTGCTATTGGATGTAGAATATGTTTTATTCTATTTTTTGTTTATTGTCTGTCCCCCACTGGGGTTTCGTTGGTGGCTCACTGCTTCGTGTTGGGCGCTGACGTTAGTGCCCGCCCCGGAGGAGCAGCTCCCTCCAGCCGAGGAACCCTTGGGTGTCTTCCATGCCCAGGGGCAGTGGCCTTGGGAGGCTCGTGGTTTGAGTGTCTGAGACAGCTTTGCTGCAGTGTCACCAACAGTGTTGCTTTTGTTTGACAATGACTGGTAGCTTCCCGGCTGATCCTGGAGGGCTCTTGACTGCCCTCCATCCTGCGGCAGCTTCTTTTTTTTACATTTATTAAAAAATTTTTTAAATTTATTTGTGGGAGAGAGAGGGAAAGAGTGCACACATGCACAAGCAGGGGGAGTGGCAGGCAGAGGAAGAAGCAGGCACCTGCTGAGCAGGGAGCCCGATATGGGACTTGATCCCAGGACCCTGGGAGCACGACCCAGGCTGAAGGCAGCCACTTAACCGACTGAGCCACCCAGGTGCCCCCATCCTGTGGCGTCTGTAGTGATGAGAACTAACACACTAAGCTCACACCAGGAGAGCCTGGTGTGCAAGTCCTTCTGGACCCTGTGCATGGGCACGTTTGTAGATAGACCACGTGGGAAGAGACGGTTCGCCCTTGTTCTTCACCATCAGGACAGAGAAATGGAATTCTACTGAGATGGGTCAGATTTGGTTTTCAGGCCCAAGACTGTATTGACTCTCCCTGTGGGTGGCGGCTGTGGGTTTGAGGATCCGTTCCAGAACTGTAGGGGCTTTGCCTTCCTGGGACTCAAGTTGGTTGTGTCTTCTACAGTTGCCAAGACCCTTTCCCTGGCTTATTGACAGGGTCCCTCTGCTTCTCTTGTCTGCCTTCCCAGCGCTTCCCAGCGGAAGAGGGTCTTTTTATTTGTAAAATAAGCCTCTTGCACACAGAGGCGGCAGGCAGACTTGTGCATTCTCTTCTACTTAAATTCTTGAAGCAAACCAAGCGAAGGTGGTTTGGAAACAGCACCGGCAGGCCCAGCAGGGGATGTCGCAGATGGAGAAGAGACACGGCAGAGTGTCTGCAACCAGGCGATGACATTTCCTGGTCTCTCTTTTGAGCTGTAGTTCTCCCACCCCACGTGCCTGCCTAGCTTTCCAGACACATGCTGCGGTAAGTGTGAGTCTCTACACCACGGGGCTCCACTGTGGGGCCTCTGAGTTCCCGGGAGGGGCTACCCTCCAAAGCTCAGTAGTCCGTACAGACAACAGTAACCAATGATCAGTAAGCAAACGCGTCACAGAGAAAGTGGCCTTGAAGATCAGCTGGTGGTGATTTAGAGTGCTGCGGGTTTTGTCAAGGGATTTTAGGCCATATTTGGCTCATTGGACAAGAAAGATGGAATAGGTTCACTTGTTTGGGGTGGTGGTGGTGAGGGACATTGATTTTGTTTTGTAGGGAGCATTTTTATTCATTTAGGGGGGATGTTTGTGAGTTCAGAGCATGCAAACAGGCTGCAAGGCAATACTTGAAAAATTATGGAGTTAATGGGGCACCTGGGTGGCTCAGTTGTTAAGCATCTAACTTCAACTCGGGTCGTGGTCCCAGGGTTGAGGGATCGAACCCCTCGTCGGGCTCCCTGCTCAGCGGGGGGCCTGCTTCTCCCTCTCCCACTCCCCCTGCTTGTGTTCCCTCTCTCGTTGTCTCTGTCAAATAAATAAATGATATCTTAAAAAAAGAAAAACTGTGGAGTCAAAACTGGGAGGGAAGATTATTTTATCTGAGCCTCATAAAAATCCTGTAACATAGATCCAGTAGGTGTATGGCTTAACCCTGTTTCACAGATGAGAGAACAGAGCGCGTTCGCCGTGGCTGGCAGGCGGGAGATTTCGATTGGGCTCTTCATTCTTGAGTTACAAGGTGCTGCATGGAGAGCCGTTGGCGTCTGGGCTCAGCTTTATTCTGTGCTGGGGCCGAAGACACAGGCAAGCGTGTGGCTCTTTGCTTCAGGTCAACTTGGGGAGACAAGGCTGCCATGAGGAAATTCAAGCAAGACGGCAGCAGAATAGTGTTGAAACCAAGGTCTCATGGTGGTGGGGATTGGCGAATGACACAGGCTAATGGCTTGGGTAGTTTTCTTGTGTGCATACCCCCCTAAAAGTATTTTGAAGCACTACGAATTCCCTTTATACATTTTGAGGTTGACATTCGGATTTTTCTTGGTAACTTTAATTGCAAAGAATATTACCTTTGGCATATTATGAATATTGATGTTTTATAATAGAAAGTTTACATATTTAAAAAAATTATATCCAATAGACTCTAAAGACCATAATAAGTTGATACCACCATTATTCATTTAAGAATGGATGAAAAAAATTCTTCTATAAGTTTACATTGTCCCCCTTTTCTCCTCAAGTTTACAATTTCTCTCTTTTTTAAAAATTTCCACAGAGAATTTTATTCTAACCTATGCCATTATTCCCATAATGGCATATATTTTTGGGCTTTAAAAACTTTTATTGACCATTTAATCATGGTTCTCTGTAAACAAATATAGATACCGCGAAGCCAAAACATGGCTTCCTTGAACCGTAAGGCCTTTTGGTCTTAAAAAAATTCTTCCGGATTGAATTTGCAATTTAGTTATTGTTAATATAATTGGTCCACATAACAGAAATTCCTATAAAATGTGACAAGTAATTATTGAGGATAAAACGTATCATTTATTGGACTGCATCTCTTAATAAGATGAACAGGGCTCTTTAAAAAGATTGTTCAAAAGGAGGAAATCACTACCATAATGATGCAGAATTCAACATTAATTATGTTCTTATTTTTCATTTTTCAATAGATGTCAGTTTGGAGAAACCTTGTTTACACATGAATAAGTTGATGGAAATAGGAGTTTTGTTACAGCAGTGTCGCTCAGTTATTTAAACTCGAGTTATGTGCCAAAAATCACACGGTGATTTGTCAGAAAATTTATTTTTAATGATCTGTGAGTGGACAACTCAATTAAGTCTTGCTTGAAATATTGTTGCAAGCGAAGACTCAGAATCCACTGAACTTGTGGAGGGCTCTGTCCCCAATGTTAGGATCCTTTGTTCTCTGAATGAACACTTACTTCCTTTTCTGATGGTCCTTTGTGTGGGGCCCTGGGAGGGTTTGGACTTGGGGACAGTGTGCTGTGGCGATATTCGGGGTGAGGAGAGGCGGGCTTCTGTAGAGTGGAACAGGGCGATTATGGAACCGGGGAGAGGAGAGTGAGCAGGGAGCTTGGAGCACCTCTGGGCTCCAGGAATGTGCTCACATTGGATTTAGAAAGGGTACAGATGAGTTTTGAGAATCTGGAAATCGATTTCTTGGATTTCCTTACCATTCGTGAGGCCGATCCCGGAGTGTCGGAGGTACTCACACCCTGGTGTGGTGGTTGTCAGAGACAGCATGGGTTCAGCGCTGGGGAGAGAGAGCACAGTCAGTGGGGGGATCGGGGCAGGTTGGCCGAGGTAGTCTGGCTTTGCAGAGATCCCATAAACGGGGTGTAATTTAGGCAACGGGAGGGTTGAACGTGTAATGAATCGGTTAAAAACACGGGTTTTGGAGTTAGTGCTCATTTCACATCCTGGCCCTGTGCCATGGGCGCAGAATCCTGGGAGTTCCTCACGCTCATCAGCCTCTGTTTCTCATGTGCAAATTGGGGATAGTAACAGCATGTTCAGCCTTGGCTCCTGGCAAGTCCTCTCTGAAAAGAGGAAGTGTCTGTGGCTCCCGAGTGTGATTAGCTGAGGAAGCCGGGAGGGAGGGAGAAGTCCTCTGCAGTCTGCCTTTCTGGCCCCACTCCCGCTCCAGAGCAAACTGCAGTCTTTGACAGAAAAGGAAACTCATTTCAAATTTGTTCTATGGGCAGTTGTGTGGACAAGCTGTTGCTTTACGGCTGTTCTGTTTTCTTTCCGTTTGGTTGTTGGGTGGCCTTATTTATCAAGCTAGAAGGATAGAACATGTTTAACAACGTGTTACTTTATTTTTTAATTATTTTTTTGGAGTTTACAAATACACATTTGAATTCTGGTTCTGAGGTTTAATTACTGGGGGGTCTTTTTTCCTTTTTAAAAAAATGTAAATTCAGTTAATTAACATAGTTGCAGAGGTAGAGTTCAGTGATTCATCAGTCTTACATAACACCCAGTGCCCTCTAATGTCCATCACCCAGTTACCCCTCTTTCTACTCCCTTCCCCCCTTCCCCTTAAGTAACCCTCAGTTTGTTTCCTATGATTAAGAGTCTCTTATGATTTGTCTTCCTCTCTCATTTTGTCTTATTTTTCCCTCCCTTCCCCTATTGTCCTCTGTTTTGTTTCTTAAATTTCACCTATGAGTGAGATCATAAGATAACTGTCTTTCTCTGATTGACTTACTTTGCTTGGCATAACACCCTCTGGTTCCACCTACATCATTGCAAATGGCAAGATTTCATTTTTCTGATGGCGGAGTGGTATTCCATTATATATCTATACACCACTTTTTCTTTATCCATTCATCTGTCGATGGACATCTGGGCTCTTTCCATAGTTAGGCTATTGTGGGCATTGTTGCTATGAATGCCAGGGTGCAGGTGCCCCTTTGGATCACTACATTTGTATCTTTGGGGTAGATACCAGTAGTGCAAATTCTGGGTCATAGGGTAGCTGTATTTTCAACTTTTTGAGGAACCTCCATACTGTTTTCCAGAGTGGTTGCACCAGCTTGCATTCCCACCAACAGTGTAGGAGGGTTCCCCTTTCTCCTCATCCTTGCCAACATCTGTCGTTTGCTGGTTTGTTAGTTTTAGCCATTCTGATTGGTGTGAGGTGGTATCTTATTGTGGTTTTGTGTATTTCTCTGATGCTGAGTGATGCTGAACTTTTTTTTCATGTGTCTGTTGGCCGTTTGTATGCCTTCTTTGGAGAAATGTCTGTTCATGTCTTCTGCCCATTTTTTGACTGGATCCTTTGTTCTTTGGGCATTGAGTTTGATAAGTTCTTTATAGATTTTAGATAGTAGCCCTTTATCTGATAAGACATTTATAAATATCTTCTCCCATTCTGTCAGTTGTCTTTTGGTTTTGTTGAGTGTTTCCTTTGCTGTGCAAAAGCTTTTCATCCTGATGAAGTCCCAATAGTTCATTTTACCTTTGTTTCCCTTGCTTTTGGAGATGTGTCTAGCAAGCAGTTGCTGCAGCTGAGGTCAAAGAGGTTGCTGTCTGTGTTCTCCTAAAGGATTTTGTTGGATTAGTGTCTCACATTTAGGTCTTTCATCGATTTTGAGTCTATTTTTGTGTATGGTGTAAGGAATTAGTCCAGTTTCATTCTTCTGCATGTGGCTGTCCAATTTTCCCAACACCATTTGTTGAAGAGACGGTCTTTTTTGCATTGGACATTCTTTCCTGCTTTGTTGAAGATTAGTTGACCATAGAGTTGAGGGTCCATTTCTGGGGTCTTCATTCTGTTCCACTGATCTATGTGTCTTTTTTTGTGCCAGTGCCATACTGTCTTGATGATTACAGCTTTGTAATAGAGCT
The DNA here is from genome assembly GCF_963455335.1 of Martes martes. NCBI lineage: Eukaryota > Metazoa > Chordata > Mammalia > Carnivora > Mustelidae > Martes > Martes martes. Next base: position 5,861,902 of record NC_137896.1, read on the forward strand.
TGATGTCTGGAATTGTGATGCCACCAGTTCTGGTTTTCTTTTTCAATATTCCTTTGGCCATTCAGGGTCTTTTCTGGTTCCCTACAAATTTTAGGACTATTTGTTCCAGCTCTGTGAAAAAAGTTGATGGTATTTTGATAGGGATTGCTTTGAATGTGTAGATTGCTCTAGGTGGCATAGACATTTTCACAATATTTGTTCTTCCAATCCATGAGTATGGAATGTTTTTCCACTTCTTTGTGTCTTCCTAGTTTATTTTACAAGTGTTCTCTAGTTTTCTCAGTACACATCCTTTGCTTCTTTGTTTAAGTTTATTCCTAGGTATCTTATGGCTTTGGGCGAAGTTGTAATGGGATGGACTCCTTAATTTCGCTTTCTTCTTTCTCATTGTTGGTGTATAGAAATGCAGCTGGTTTCTGTGCATTGACTTGATATCGTGCCACTTTGCTGAATTCCTGTATGAGTTTTAGCAATTTTAGGGTACGGTCTCTTAAGTTTTCCACATAGACTATCATTTCATCTGTGAAGAGTGAGAGTTTGACGACTTCTTTGCCATTTCGGATGCCTCTTACTTCTTTTTGTTGTCTGACTGCTGAGGCCAGGACTTATATGTACTGTGTTGAACAGCAGTGGTGAGAGCGGACATCCTTGTCGTGCTCCCGACCTTAGGGAAAAAGCTTTCAGTTTTTCCCCACTGAGAATGAATAACCTATTACTCTAGTTTACAACTGAAATATCAACATTCTGAAAATGTGTACGTAAGTTTGGAATTTTCCCTCAGATTTGGCCAGCTATTTTTTTTTTTTTTTAGATTTTATTTATTTATTTGACAGAGAGATCACAAGTAGGCAAAGAGAGTGGGGGAAGCAGGTTCCCCACTGAGCAGAGAGCCTGATGTTGGGCTCGATCCCAGGACCCTGAGATCATGACCTGAGCTAAAGGCAGAGGCTTAACCCACTGAGCCACCCAGGCACCCCCTGGCCAACTATTTTGATGCAATAAATATTTTCTTAAAGAAGTGGAGGTGAGTGGGTTCTATTAAAATGCAAGTCGTTCCCTAATGATGGCTCTTTCTCTCGACGGTGGCCAGTCATTCGCCACCGTACCAGGAAGAGTGGGACAGAGACCCCTCTGGGTCTCAACCATGGCCGCACACTGGAACCATGTGGGCAGCTTTCCGGAACACTGGTGACTGGGTCCCAGCTAGGAGGTTCTGAGTCCTTGGTCTGGGCTGAGGCCAGGGCCTCCTGATACTTACGAGCTGTCCAGGTTCTTGGAGATGTGGTCAGCCCTGGCCGCCCCTGGTGGGGCGGACGCACTGTCTGTCAGTTTCAGACCAGCTGAGGAAAGGTTTACTCCTTTTGGGCGGGAAGAACAGGACTAATCGATTATCTTAGAATTTGGACTTTCTGACCACCACAACTGCCTCCTGACGATGGTCCGGCCATGTTGCCGGGTGTTAATAAATCTCTCAGTACTTTAGCTTGGCCGCCTATATGATGGGCATAATGATGGTTTCTTACCTTTTAGAATTTTCCTGGGGATTAATAAATTTGTGAAATGTTGAGAGCAGCTGCCGGCGTTGAGCAAGAACTACAGAGGTGCTTTATAAATAAAAGCTAATTTGTTCTGAAGGCGCTCAGCATGAGTCATTGCTTCTGTGAAGGACCTGTCAGTGATAGATTCCTGGGGCCTTGATTCATGGGCGCAGTCTCCCTTCCAAACTTCTTTAGCAAAGGTACACAGAGTCACTTGATTTGTTTCTGGACATTTACCCACGAGAAACAAACACACGGCACAGCTCGGTCTGTACCGTCTCAGTGCAGGTGAATGTGAGAGCAGCATTAGGGAGCAGAACAACATGTAATTACCCAAATAGGTGATGTTGTGGGCTTAGCATTGGCTTTTATAGAGCTTTTATTTTCCTGTCTGTTGGCCAACCTATTTTAAACTACTACACTTCGGGTCTGTTGTTTTGGGTGGTGATGAGAGGGTTGAAATATCCACAGGGACACAGAGGACGTCTGTGTCAACATGAGGGCTGCCGTGCCTCCTGACGTCAGGGCCGGCTTCATGGACCGTTGTCCCCTTGAGGTCGTGTTCTCGGGGGGGCCTGCGCTTGGTTCAATGCCCTGCTCTCCCCACCTTGAAACTCTTCACAATTTTGTCTTTGAACTTGTGTTTTGTAAATGAAGTCCAGCGGGTCAAGGACGTGTTGGCATGAGTAGAGGAGCCCCATTGTGATGTGTGTATGTGCTGCGGTTTGTGTCTGTTTCATTTGCACGTAGCTGTTACGATGCCCACGAGTGCAGAATTCCAGTGGACCCGCCCCGCCCGGGAGTCAGCAAAACTCCAAGGAGTTCAAGGTAAGCACCTTACATCCACGACGGAGTAAGCAGGGACCTGGGTAGCCTTGGGAGGCTGATTGTCTTGTTTGAACCAGAGCCTGCTTTAAAGGCAGGAAGAAGGCAGTGTTGTCGGAAAAACACGACCAAGGGCCCCATCGTTTCTTTTCTCACTTCCCCGTGTAAGTCAGCCGTTTATGCTGAAGGTGATGCGTTGGAAGGAACGAGAAGGGTCGGGGCGTCCGGAGTTCCTTTCCTTCTAGTCTGCCTTGCTCATCAGTAGTGGAAGGTGGGCAGTGTTGGTAGAAGGCGCAGGTCTCGAAAAGTGAGATATACACAGACGAGCTAGTTTTGTGCCACATTTCGACTGTTCTGGTTGGAATGAGATGCATGTGTACATGTGAGCTGCCAAGTACAGATTGTGTAATTTTGATGGTTCTGCAGAGAAGTGCAACACGCTTCTATTTGCATTTAAACTGACATTTGCATAAAGGAAAGAGAAGCAGTGAAATTCATGCTCGCCATGTAAGATTTAGGTTTTCCTTAGGATATTACATAGCGAATAGAAGATACCGTGATCATATGGACATTGGGGAGGGCATGTGCTATGGTGAGTGCTGTGAAGTGTGTAAGCCTGACGATTTACAGACCTGTACCCCTGGGGTAATAATACATTATATGTTAATAAAAATAATTTAAAAAAGAAAAAGAAGATACTGTGATCAGTTGAGAGGTTACAGAATGAAAGGAAAGTTTTCTATTTCAGTACCTTTAACAGCATTTCCCCCTCTACCTTTTGAACAAGACACCTCGTGTTTTCATTCTGCACCGGCCCTGCAGATTATGTAGCTGGAGACTGTCTGACTGGGGGCTTGTCGTTCTGTGCTGCTTCTGAACTGTTGAGCTTTTCTCTTCAGCTGCTGTGCAAACCAGGTTGCTGCGTGAGGGCTTTTCCAAGTCTCTGAAGGTGCATATCCTCTGCCTTCTCAGCACCCATTTGTTCATTTTCCAAGTCTCTTTTGGCAAGCCTTCCTCCGGCTTCCACCATGTGCCTGCAGCTCCCAGGCGGAGCAGGACCTGGGGTGAGCTCCGTCCCCAGCTCCTTCTCTCTTGGCCTTAGGGATTGGTTTGGCCGTGTGACTCAGAGCCCGCGGAATGCAAGGAGCCTCAGGAGGGAGTCCTGGGGCAGAGCGTCTCATTCGTATCTGAACCTGGAAACAAGTTTCAGGCCGCCCCGGTCTTGCCACTGTGTTTAGCCTGAGAAGCCAGTTTATTGAGATGGAGGGAAACCAAGGTTTCGTGACAGTGTCTGAATTATTTATAAAATGGAGCCCAAAGCCACATCTACCCTTTTTAGTTATACAAGCAATAAAATCTCTTTGTGTCTTAGCTAGTTGTTTTCTTATCACTTGTAACCAAAACAGAATCTGGATAAATAACATGTGTGAGATTATGGAGGCAAAGAGGTCTTTGAATTTCTATAGCTTGTACAAATAAGACAATAATGGAAATGTAGCAGGCTAATTTTTTTTGAGACATTAAATTTGTAATGTTTTTTTCTCTTTGCTCTTCCATTCAGGTAGGGAGAAGATTTTAGGTTTTCTTTCTTTGGGGGAGGGCTCTGGTACTGCAGGAAGCAGGAATTGTAAGAACACTTTGCTTTCCCAGTTTCTTTTTTCTCAGAGCCTAAGTGAGCCAAGGATCACAAACTGACCTTCATAGGGCCAGTGGTAGCCTGAACGGCATCTCTAGTATAGCATTTTAAAGATCAGACAGTTTCACCCAAGCAGCTGGATTTCTGAGATGTCTAGGAAACTGGCAACTCTGATCCTAAAATTCTCCTAAGACAGCTCTGGGCGAGTGCTCTGGGCAGTCCCCTTCTTTCCATGGACTGTGCTGACTTTACTCATTTGCACGTTCTCCTGGGCCCTGAAGCCATGTGACTTGTGGCTCCTGGCAGAAGCCCACCAAAGAATGGGTTGGAGGAGAGGAGAAATGCCGATGGGAGATGAAAGGATTTACCCAGATTTAAGAGGAAATTCCGGAGACTGGGGCAGGAGAAGGAAAGCCTTTGTTCTCAGTGGGATCCTGAGCAGAATCCCAAGCCTTGTTCTTTGGAACACCCCTCCCCCCACCCTAGGTCTTAGAGAGGGTGGCCGTCTTTACTTGGAGGGGGGGAAGGGGGAGTGGGTCCTAGGCAGGGGCGGTGGGCGTCCCAGTGATGCCTGGCGCTGCGCTTGGTGTGGAAGAGGCAGGGTCGGTGGAGCTGAAGGCACGGACGGTCTTCCTGGCTGAGGCTGCAGCGGACAGACAATCAGACTCTGGGCAGCTTCCCGGTTGGTTGGTGCTGGAAATTTTCTAGCCCCTGTGCATGGTCCTAAAGGAACAGATGATGGAGGTTAATGGCTGTGGTTTTAGTGAAACACTAAGAATACTTAGGGCTGAATTTCTTACCGGCCCAGCAGAATGAGGGCTTGGATCCGAAATCAGTGGATGGCCAATAAAGAGCTACGATGCGTTCTGCTTATGTGAGTTTTTGGAGGGCAAGCCATTAAAATGATGGAAATTAAAATGAACCCTCTGGGGCCCAGGCTCGAGCATCAGACTTCTGTTGAGATCTCAGTTCTTTCAGGAGCAAGCTGTATGGTGCGGGGTAGTTTTTCATCTTTCTGTGACCAGGCTCCTCACTGTAATCTGGAGCTTGTAGCACCTATAGCTTGTGGCTATTCTTTTCTTTCTTTCCCCCTCCCCTCCCCTCCGCTGCCTCCCCTCCTCTCCCTGGCCCTTTTTTAAGAAGAGAGAGAGGTTGGCGGTGGGGAGGGGCAGAGGGAGAGGGAGAGAATCTCAGACGGGCTTGTGCTCAGCACGGAACCCAGCACGGGGCTCAGTCTTGTGACCCTGTTATCATGACCTGAACTGGAATCAAGAGCTGGATGCCTAACTGGCTGCGCCCCCCGGTGCCCTTCTTGTGATGATTCTGGGGATTAAATGACCCAACGAAGCTGAAAGCACTTAACGCAAGGACCAGCACACAGACACTCCATAAACAGGGCTAGTTTCCTCCTACTCCGTATTCATATATATATTTCTATGTTTTTAAAAATAAATATTGTCCATGTTTAAAGAGTATGTGATGTTTTCCTGGACGTACACATGGTGAAGGAATTATTGCCGTCAGGCGAATACACACCCGTCACCTCACAGTCACCCTTTGTTTTGGTGGTGAAAACACTTAAGATGCGCTCCCAGCACATCTCAAGCATAGAGTACAGTATCATCAGCTGTCGCCACCAGGCCGTATGTTAGATCTGTAGAACTTACTCCTTCTACGTGAGTGAAGCTTTGTGCCCTCGTAGGAATATCTCATTTCCCCCCAACTCCGGCCGTCTGCCCTCAGCCTCTGTGAGTTTTTGATGCCACGTTATCAGTGAGATCATGCAGAGTTTGTCTTTCTGCGTCCATTTTATTTCACTCAGCATGATGCACTCCAAGTCCATCCGTGTTGTTGCAAATGGTAGTATTTACTTTTTTAAGGCTGGATGGTACTCCATTGTCAAGTACACATTTTTATAAAACAATTATCTCACTGTTGCATTTTTGTAATTTGCATTTTTTCGTATAGTGTATGAGTTTTTCAGTGTTGCCGGACAATTTTCCTAACTGTTGCAGTGAACATCTGAGTCATGCTTCTCTGAATGGAACTAAAAATAATAATTAGGGGCATCTGGGTGGCTCAGTTGGTTAAGTGTCTGCCTTCTGCTCGGGTCATGATCTCAGGGTCCTGGGATCGAGCCCCATGTCAGACTCCTTGCTCAGTGGAGAGCCTGTTTCTCGCTCTCCCTCTGCCCCTCCCCCTGGCTCGTTCCCTCTCTCTCCGTGTCTCTCTCTCTCAAGTAAATAAATAAAATCTTTAAAAAATAATAATAATAGAGTGATGGAATTAGTCCTTAGTCATAAGCAATGAACTAGTCACTTTGAATGTATCATCTCAATCTTTAAAATACTATTGGTTCATTTTCATTGCATTTATTTTTGGAATTACTGTCCTCCATGGCATGTGAGAGGGATTCTTCTGTTTGTATTTCTTTTACACTTTTCTGTCTCTGGCTCCTCTCCCTTTGGCAGGCAACAGCATCAAGCTAGAATTTAATAACATTGCTCATTCTTATTATATTTATTTTTGAATTTACTGGCCTCTCGTGATGTACATGGGCAGGCAATTTCATGATCCACCACTGTCTGGTCTCCTCTACTTCTGGACACCCAGCAGGATTGCATTCTTCTCGAAATCAGGCATGGTCATGTGACCTGCTTTGGCCAATGAAATGTGAGCTGAGGGCATGGTTGGCACTTAGATAGAAAAGCATTCAGTAGCCAGTGCTGAGCTGTCCAGTCAGTGACTGTAGATTCACATACTGATTTGGCAGGTGTCTGGTGAATGCAGTCCAGAGTTCTGGGTCTACAGAGAACTTCAGTACTGGAGAGGGTGGCCTGATGGTGGTGGGCTTGGGTCAGTCGTGAAATGAATTTCTAATGTGTAATGCTACTGAGAATTTGGGATTGTTTGTTTTCTACCACAAAACTCAGCAGATCCTGACTAATAAAGCAAGTGGTGCTGTTTCTGCATTTTTAGGAAGGGATATCCATTTTCCATTAAAAATACTCCTTTAAGTTTAAAAAGATATATTCTTAAAAATGTTAAGTCAATTTTAAGACAGGTTGTTGTAAGCTGATTTGGTCATCACCATGAAGGTGCTACAACTATAACTAAAATTTGGGAAGGGCAGGTTTAATGTAAAATAGAATAGGAAGTGCAGAAATGCCCAAAGGAATCTTGACTTAGGGCAGACAGGATTTTCTTCAGCTTCAGAAAACTGGTGAAAACAATGACAGGGGAGAAAAGTGGTTGAGTCTGGTTAAAGTTGTGAAGAAGGAGTAGAAGCTTCAGGTGGTGTCTAATGTGATGTGATTTTACTGAAAATACTGAGAAGATATAAATATGACTCTCTTGGCAAATGCCATCAGACAGATATCCACTGGGCTTTTCTACTATCCTTATAAAATTGTGCTTGATGTAGTTTTTCCCCTATACTTGAATGCAGGAGAACACCGTTCTTCAAAATGGCGGCCTCAACGTGTGAGAATCCAGGAAGGGACTTATGTGCCTGACTATTGGAACCAAACCTGACTGTGGTGACAAATGTAAACCTTTTTAATTAGGAAGTGATTTATCCCAGCATTCTGGATATGGGCAGACTAGGATGATAGTAAACACAATGACCCATGAGGGTTTCCACTCCCCTCCTCACCCAATTACTGCTTGGGGTGAATCATTCCTGCTTGCGTAAGTTTTAGCCAAGCTGCCTTGGGTAATTTTTACATAATACTTCTGAAACCTTCCTGTAATTGTGACTCATGGTTCTTCTTCTACTCAGAATTTTGTTAAAGCTGAGCATTTCAGAAAGAAAAATGCTCAAGCAACATTGAAGCCTTTCAGAGAATCCAGTTAAGGGAGGCTGGACAGTCAAGGACATTACTTGCTGCAAATGCCCTTAGTCACTGAAGCCCCAGTGACAGAGATGCTGATTATATTTCCTTTATATTTCTTTCTTTCTTTCTTTTTTTTTTGTATTAAGAAGCAATAACATATACATGCCTGTCAAAATATTCAAATACTATCCACATAAATAAAGCAGCGGCGCCTGTGTGACTTAGTCTGTTGGGCGTCTGCCTTCAGCTCAGGTCATGATCTCAGGGTCCTGGGTTTGAGTCCCGTGTTGGGCTCCCTGCTCCATGGGGAGTCTACTTCTCCCTTTCCCTCTGATCCTCTTCCCTGCTTCTTCTCTATCCCAAATAAATAAAATCTTAAAAAAAAACCCAACCCAAATATGTAAAGCAGAAAGTGCAGATTTTCTTATCTCCTCTTTTTTACTCTGCAGATGTGATGACTCTCAACTCTTTAGTGGGTGTCCTTTTAGGCCTTTTTACTTGAACACATGATTTTTATTTATTTAGCTGATTGTAACTATGTTTCCCCTAAAGTAATTCTTTAGGGTTTGCATTCCCTGTCGGGTCACTCCACTAGTGATGCCACGTCCTTCTCAGGGTGTCTCTCTGCAGGCCCACGATGTCCATCTGCCCTCATTAGAGATGCTCATTCTGTCACCCGGCCTCGAGCTGTCCGATTCCTCCAAAAGTGTAGGAACTATTTTCCCCCAGTACCTAAGAAGCAGTGTGGGTGGAAGAGACACTGTAAGATCACACGGGTATCCTTTTCCTCATCCACATTTCCCCCTGAAAGTAGCTTTCTTTAACGATTTTTGCCAGAACCACTCTTTTCTTTGAAGGCTGCAAAATGATGGTTTTACAGATCTGCCACTTGCCCCACATTTACCAGTTGGCAGTTAACGCTCTACTGTAAATAAGACCCCTCCCCCTTTATTTTGTTATTTACTTATATATCTCTGTTTCCTACCAGTATGGACTCAGATTCCATCTTTCCCAAAGGTTTATAATTCATTACTGTCTGTAATCATAAGGATATTCAGTTCTCCCAGATTTGGCCAATGGAAACTCTTTGTTTTGACATTCCCCATCATTGTTTCAAGCACATTCTTATTTTCTGGCATATCAAGATGTTCCAGGTTTACTTGTACTATCCCTGCTGCAGTCCTGAAATCAACCACTGCGCTGAGGACCTCCGGTTCCTTTTAGTGGGGAATGGTTTTAGAGACCAAGATTTGGGTTGGAGATGTGTGCATTGCTTCTGAGCTGTTTTTGATTCTAGGCCCTCTCAGCATACACACACACACACACACACTCCCATGCACACATATGTGCACACATCTCATGCCCACATGTGCACGCACACACACGCACATGCGCGCGTGCACACACACACACTCTTTAGAAATCACGAGTTCCTGTCCCTACCTCCAATTCCAGGGCACCCTCACATAGTTCTTCTTTGCCTTCCCTCATCCTCTATTTACATCTCAAATTGGGATACTTTTCAGAGTGAAAGGTGGTGATACTAATAATTACACTGGTACAGGAGGCAAAACAGACGACCCCAGAGGAAGTGGATGGTCCCTTAGTTCACTGATTCAATCCCTGTCACAACCATTAACATGGCCTGTGACCTTGTTAAAGTCCCTGAGATATTCCTCAGGCCCAGTTTCCTTGTCTTTAAAATAGGAAGATCTTGCCCTCTATGATTCTCGTTGAGGGGCTCAGGCAAGAAGAACGTCAATGGCCCCTTTGAAACGGACCATTTGCAAAAGTACACACGAGCATTGGGAGTTCTCATCCTCTGCCTCCCGGACCACTGTTATAGCTGCCCAGATGCTCTCCCTTCTGCTCTTGTTCCTCCTGTGGTCCATTCTCCCAGAGCTTCCGAATAAAAGCTTCGATGGCATCCTGTTGTCATCAGACTGTCCGCTCAGTCACTTCTGTGAGCCACACGGCTTTGCACAGTCTGGCCCCTGCCTGTCCTCCCAGCCCACCTCTGTCCACAGCCCCCTCCCCCTGAGCTCCAGCCCCACTGACCTCCTTTCCCTTCTGTGCCCAATACCCCACCCCCCTCAACGTCAGCATCTTTGTAGGGCTGGTCCTCCCCTTCTCTCTGGTCTCATCGTAGAAATCACTTGCTCAGAGCAGCCCTTCTCTGTCCCCCTCATTAATGTGGTGTGTTGGAGCTTGCCTATCCGCCTCGAGAGAGCCGATTATTATATTTTCAAGAGTGTTGTAAGCTGCTTGTCAAGCATAATCACTATTAAAAATGAGGTTACATGGGAGCGCCTGGGTGGCTCAGTCAGTTAAGCATCCAACTCTTGATTTTGGCTCAGGTCATGATTTCAGGGTTGTGAGATCGAGCCCCGCATCAGGCTCTGTGCTGGGTATGGAGCCTGCTTAGGATTCTCTCTCTCTTCCTCCCCATCTGTCCCTCCCACCCCTGACCCCCTGCTTGCATGTGCTCGCTCGCTCTCTCTTTTTAAAGAACAAAGTTATATGAAGTTATGAATAAGTTGTATTAAAAACAAATATGATGTATACTCCAGGTGCATTACTTTCTAATTATTTTACTACATTTTAATATTTTCTGTGCTCTTGAGGTTACACAGTGCTCCTCTCTGTCTGGCCGAGCTCTCGTGGGATGCTGCCCTGCTGTGCCCCTCCTCCCGATTCCCTGCCCTACTGCACCGTGGCACTAGCCAGAACTCAACCATGAGGGGAATTTACACAAAAGAAATGAGAAACCCTCTGAATTCGGGCCTCTCCTCACCCCCAGGAGAGCTGGTGGTTCCACATTCATCCGCATACCACCACCCTCATCCTAGTCACTTGGGGTGGTATCACCTGGTTTATTTTTTTACCATAGTTACCGCCACTGAGAGTGTCTGGTTTATTTAGTTGGATAAGATCCATGAGAGCAGGGCCCTTCTCTGTCTTCTCCACACTCTGTTCCCTGCATAAGCACAGTTATTGGAATGGGTAGGTGCTCACACAGTTGTCTGATGCAAGAACTGGGGGTTGTGTGTAATGAATGTTCCAGACATTTGGGGGGCATTCGTCACCCATGCCTGGTTGCAATCCACGCAGGCTTCCTGCAGGAAGGAACCTCTCACCTGCAAAGTCAGCTCTTGATTAAGAAAGAGAAGGAGGTGGGGAGCCTGGGTGGCTTAGTTGTTAAGCATCTGCCTTTGGCTTGGGTCATGACCCCAGGGTCCTGCATTGGGCTCCCTGCTCGGTGGGGATCCTGCTTCTCCCTCTGCCTCTGACCCTCCCTCTGCTTGTGCCTCTTACATGCTTTCTCTCTCTCAAATAAATAAAATCTTTAAAAAAGAGAGAAGGGAGTTGGGGTGTCTGGCTGGCTTGGTTGTAAGAGCATGCTATTTTTGATCTTGGGGTCGTGAGTTCGGGCCCCACATTGGGTGTAGATTTTACTAAAAACATAGAAAGAGAGGGGAGTTGTTCATAGTCTAAAATCACCTCTAGAATGTCAGGGCAACTTGAATTCTATTGGGAAACTCAGACTGTGTGAAGATGTAGTTTGGTTTCAAGGCAGATTTGATTTTTTTACTCCCTCCCTCGAGAGACGTTCAGTGTGTTAAGCAGAAGGGTTTTCATCTTGCATTAAAGCACAAATGCCAATAATTATAAACAGAAAGCTTTTTAAAATATAGCCTTTCAATGCACCTGTTGAGCTGCATTTTTCTTTTATAGCACATAAAAGACTTTGTGCATTTCATTTTAAATGTTAAGGAACATCATGGGTGTTACTAAATGAGTCATTAACTTGCCCCTTACAGGGTCTGGAGCCATGAATGTAGTACCTGCTAGATTTTTTTTTTTTTAAATCTGTGCTTATGAAAGAAAACATGTTAATAGCTGTTGTGATACATTAGCAGAATGAAGGCATTTTTACCTTAAAACCAGAAGTACTCTCAGTTGTATTCGCCTCATGCCTTCACCCACAGAGGAGCGTGCGCCGTGCCCTGCAGTGCGGTCAAACCACAGGTCAGGGAGCACAGGGCCCTGGAGTCCAATGCCGACTCCAGCGTACTGTGTGGCCTGGGAAATGGACCCGGGTTGTCAGAGCCTGTTTCCCACTACCAAAGCCCGTGGGAAATGGCAGCTGCCACGCACGGCTGTGGGACTTGGTGACATACACGCTTGAAGCTTCCGGTGTGGTTTCCAGCAGTTCCCTTCTGCCCTTCCCTTTTCTTTTCAAGGTCATCAGCTCCTGCCCCACCGTTGGCCTTTGTTGTCATTGTTTGGGGACCATGCAGTGTGACATACAAAAGCCTCTCATCCCCATGATCACCAGTGCCTCTAGGGAGACAGTCTGGCAGGGGACGTCTGAGTTTTGTCCTGCTGGGTGGCAGTCCACCCCCGGGTCTAGGTGGTTCCACATAGTAGTTGTCATCTGTGGGTTTCCCACCATAGAAGGTGAGGATTTAGCTTTCCTATCCTGCTGTCCCCCTGTGACAATATCATTGCACAGATTTTAACCAAAACTCTGGTCGATGTATGTTGTTACGATTACATTAATACTGTTTGCTCTGAAAGGCACCTCTTCTCCCCTTGTTCCTCTACCGCTCAACACAGCCATTTTGTTTGCAGATTCATCCCAGGAGAGGAATCTTCGCCTCTGAGAAATGAATTCCAGTAAGGGCTTTCAGAGAAAAGGACAAAAATGGAGATTTGTTCAAGAAAAGCCCAGGAGCCCCAAGAACACCCGTTGTACAAGACCGCAGTCTTGTAACAAAACTTGCTCAGCCCACGAGTTTTGCTTGGTGGCTGTCTTTGGGCATTTGATGAGGGGGGATGCTGCAGGTTCCAAATGACAAAGGGACAGTGTCTCAGATACAGTGTCTATACTCTTAAAGGGCTTGCCTGGGCCAGTGGTGTGTGCCTGTCTCGGCTGGGTCTGTTCCTGGCACAACGTGTACCGGACGTGGAGGAGGAAGGCTCCAGGCATTCAGAGCAGCTTTTGAAGTCAGTCAAAACCCCGAAGACAGAACTTCGTTGGCTTAGATGGCTAATGGCTCGTGCAATAGTTTCGCTGGGTAGGACAACCTGACCTTTCATTTTGGAGGGGAATGTATAATTATTAAGATTTCTTTCTATGGGCAGCAACAATCACTCCTTGTCCCATTTAATGACATTAATTCTATTGTGTGTGTGCTGCGCACCCAGTCATTACCCAGTCACGGACGTGTAAAGCCGCGCGGAGTCTGGCCTTCTTCAGGTTTCCAGCTTTGATTCTTTTCCTTTTTTTTTTTTTTTTTAAACAAATGCCAATTTTTCCTTTTTAAAATGGTTTAAACTTTCAAATCCTTAAACAATTTCTGTTTTATTATGAAATGATTAAGCCTCTTACCCCAGCCCTGTCTTACAGATTGTATCATTGTGCCATAGTGGAGACAGCTCAGGCTTCTGGCTCCCATCCTGGCTTTGCCACTTTCTAGCTGTGTGACCCTGGCTAGATTATTTGCCTCTCTGAGCCTCAGTATCAGCTTCAGTGAAATGAGGGTGATTGCTCTGTGGTTTTGAAGATGAGATAAAATGAACACGTGACATCGTGATTTCAGATCTGTGTGGTAGGTTTAGCACAGGGACTGGCACCGAGTCAGTTCCCAGTAAGCAGTGGCCGTTTTGAATGGTGTTTTGGATGCTGCCCAGTTTGTGGGTGATGGACTCCAGGTCTGAATGTCTCACGATCTGTTCCTGTCTCACAAGCCCTTCACTAAGGATGGCATCTGCTTCCTGGACCAGTATTTGGTCAGTCAGTGGTTGATTCCTAGAACTCGTGTGGTTAACACGTGGCTTTTCACGAGACGCCTGTCTCGGGCATGGTTCCTTACCTGCTCTGTGCCTTAGTTTTCCTACCTGTGAAAGGTGGATAATAAGTGGTTTCTTCTTCCAAGGGTATGAAGGGAATGAAATAAGCATGAAACTGAATAAACTGGTACATCGAAAGCCCTTGCAGTGGCGCCTGGGGCTCAGCACACTCTCAGTAAATACTCGTTCCCTTTCCTGCTGCGATCCTCACGTGTCGCCGTGGTTCCTGACTTCACAGCCTGGCGCACACAGTAGGTGCTGTAGAAATTGCAAATATCCGTGCTAACAAGAATCTCCCGAGCCAAGTGCTGGTCCTGCACAACCATAGAGCATGTGCTAACTTTTCTTTTCAGCAGGAGAAGCTGCCATTTGATCTCTACATAGATACAAAGTTACAGATGTTTTTGTTCCATGAAGTTCCTCTGAGTCATACCAGTGGTAGGTGAGGAGGTGTTGCTGGCTCACAGGAGGACAGGAAGGTGGAGTTTTTTTTGTTTTTTTGTTTTTTTTTTTAAAGATTTTTTATTTATTTATTTGACAGAGAGATCACAAGTAGGCAGAGAGGCAGGCGGGGGGGGGGGGGAAGCAGGCTCCCTGCTGAGCAGAGAGCCCGATTTGGGGCTCAATCCCAAGACCGTGAGATCGTGACCTGAGCCAAAGGCAGAGGAGGCTTAACCCACTGAAGCCACCCAGGAGCCCCCGAAAGTGGAGTTTTTATTGGACTTAGCAAGGCTGCCCTGACCTTTGCAGTGTAGAGCTTAGGGGAAGGCAGACAGACTAGCATTAAGAAACCCTGGAACTTTCTGGAAAGGAAAAGGTTGATAACACAACCGCCTTTCCCTAAGATTGAAGTTAAGAAGACCTACTGCGTGTGTAGGCTGGGCTCCGACAAAGATCCAGAGGCAGAAAAGAGAAAGAACCCTGGGAGATAAAATAGCTTGGGGTAGTGTTGCCAGATTTAGTGAATAAAAGTAGATCTCATCAGAACCATTTCATTCATTCCCTGTGGAGGGTTGCAAAATAAATGATAGATAATTTTTTGTTATAAATATGTCCCATTCAATATTTGGGATATACTTATATTGAAAAAGTATGGTTTATCTGATACTTAAAATCAAACTGAGCATGCCCTACTTTTAAAATCTGGCAACCTGCATTTGAGTGGAAGGACCCCTGGGGGTTGGGTCTGACATGGAACTGAGAGTACCAGGTTTAGTTTGCTGTGGGAGGTCTGTGCCCCAAGAATTTGCAGCTCGATTAAGGTTAGAGGGTCTATTCCCTGATGTATTGGGGATCTGGGCCACTGTAGGGTGGGACATAGTGTTGGGTGGGGTGGGGTTCCACACTGTGCTCATCCTTGGTCTTAATGGCATGCGTCTGATTTGTTCTTGGAGATAGGTGTGAGCAGGACGGACCCTTCCTTTCCTGACACTAATGAAAGTAGAGGGTGTTGGCGTATCCTTGTGGCGGGGGAGTCTGGATTTCCTGCCAATATAGGTAGGTGGGTCCCCGAACATTGTGTTCTGGGACAAGGTGTGCAACATCTCATGTCATTTGTCTATTTGCTGGCAGGTTTACTTTTTTAAACAACTTTATTGAAATGTAATATACATATAATATACGTACCACAAAATTCACCCGGGGTACAGTCAGTGATTTTTAGTAATTTTACTCAGTTGTGTAATGAGCTGTTTTTACTCACAGCATTTCTGCCATGAAATGTGTGCATTTCTCTCCCATACCAACCAATTCGCCAACTGTCTGGACGCCCCCTGGGTGTCAGTTCCATTCTGACACTGACTGCATGGAGTTAGTGCTGACCCCCAGTTGAGGACTCCCCCACAAGACTGCCCTCAGGGCACAGGCTGGTGATAAGTCTCAGCTTGTCATCGGCACTGCATCTGTCTGAGCAGCTGTAAACTGGGGTTCCCACATCGCCCTCCGCAGGTTAGATGATTCACTAGAAAGGCTCGCAGAATTCAGGAAGACACTGAACTGTTACCGGTTTATGAGCAAGAACCCAGTTCGGGAACAGCCAAATGGAAGAGATGCCCAGGGCAGGGTATGTGGGAAGGAGTGTGTGCCACCCTCCCAGGACCTCGATATGGTTACCAACCTCTCTGAACCCCCACCGTTTAGGGGGTTTTATGGAGGTTCCATTACGTAGGCCAGACTGAGAGAATCATCGGTTACTGGTGAGCCACTAACTCAGTCTCCAGCTCTTCTTTCCTTCCTGGGGTTGGGGCTGAAATTTCCGACCCTCTGATCATTCCCTTGGTCTCATCTTGAGACCATCTCAGGGCCCCCATCCCACCAGCTCTCACCCCATTAGCATACAAAATTCACTCTCATCACACAAGAGATTCTAGGGACTTTAGGAGCCTGTGCCAGGAACCAGGGACAAAGACCAAATATCAATCTTTTTATTATGTCACATACTTGCACCAGAATCCACTTTGAGGGTGTTTCTGTCCCCTCAGTAAGATTTGTCATGCCTGTTTACAGTTCATTCTGTCCCTACCCCCAGCTCCACACAGCCACTGATCTGCTCTCTGTCTCTATGAATTTGCCTTTTCTAGATGTTTCATATGGATGGAATTGCACAAAATCTAGTCTTGTATGTCTGGCTTCTTTCACTTGGCATCCGTTTTTGAGGTTCGTCTGTGCTGTAAATGTGTCTGTTTCTTTTTATGCTGAGCTGCGTTTCCCATTTTGTTTATCCCTTTAACCAGTTAGTGGACATTTGGGTTTTCCCACTTTTTGGCTATTATAAGTAATTCTTCTAGAACATTTGCATGAATAACGTACTTATTTTAATAAGAGTCAAACTGTGTAGGTGAGTTGCGATGGGAAAGGGGAGTTTCCAAATGGAAGCAATACTTGAGGAAATGGTCCACTTGTTTTCTTTTTATACTGCTCTTTTAAAAGGTAAGATACTATCAACTTACATTTCTCTTTAAAGAAGATTTATTTATTTATTATTTTGGAGAGAGAGCATGAGCGGGAGTCAGGGGAGGGGTAGAGCGAGAGGGAGAAAGAATCCCCAGCAGACTGCCTACTGAGGGCAGAGTCTGATGCTGGGCTCAGTCCTATGACTCCGAGATCATGACCCAAGCCAAAACTAAGAGTCAGATG
The DNA here is from genome assembly GCF_963455335.1 of Martes martes. Classification (NCBI taxonomy): domain Eukaryota; kingdom Metazoa; phylum Chordata; class Mammalia; order Carnivora; family Mustelidae; genus Martes; species Martes martes. Next base: position 5,878,728 of record NC_137896.1, read on the forward strand.
CCCCACCGACTGAGTCACCAGGTGCCCCCGTCTGCTTGTATTTCTGTCTGATTCATAAGACACATCCAAGTTGGTTAGTGTTGAAGAGTACCAAGGCCCAGAAAGGTCAAAGCTTCCCCCACTGATGGTTTTTTGAAATCAAGGTCAAGACTGGAGGTGAGAAGCAAACCATTTAGCCCTTGAATGTTTGAAGCAAAGAACTAGAAAACCAAACCCATAGGACCACCCAGCTAAAATCTCAGCCTCTCTTCTTTCTTTATAGAGATTTAATTAATTTATTTAGAGAGAGTGTGTGTGCGGTGGGGGAGTGGGGATCTCCAGCCAACTGCCCACTCCGCATGGAGCCTAATGTGGGGCTCCATTCATGAGCCTAAGATCACGACCTGAGCAGAAATCAAGAGTTGGACGCTCAACCGACTAAGCCACCCAGGCCTCCCTACTCAGTATCTTTCCTGTCGTGTGTATCTGTGTTTCCGCATAGACTAAACAGTATTTCGTTAGCTTGAAATGAGTGCACTGAAGAGTCGGTTAGGAATTAGCGGGTATATTTTATGGGAAACAAAAGAGCTGTGAAGCGGGTCATGCAGACGGAGCCGCCGCATGAGCCTGTCGAGAGAACGTGGAGAAGCGGGGCTGCAGAGCGAGAGACCGGAGACCACGGACAGCGCCTGGTCTGCTGGCTTACCTTGGGAGGCAGCTCCCAGCGTGCTCCCAGAGGGTCCCCGTGGCTGGCTGGGGGCTCTGTGCAGGCCTGAGTGAAGGCCCCGGCCAGCAACAGATTCGATGATTCGAGTTAGTTGGCCTGAAGTTCGTTCTCTTCTCTTTTGGGTAGCGAGGCTCGAGCAGGCGGACTGTGGGGGAAGAGGAGCCGGTTTTCCGCTGGCGGAGTGAGCTGACACAGCAGAGGCTCCAGCCGTCGGGCCCACCAGGCGGGGAAAAACCTGCCTAAGAAAGAAGCCGAAGGAGAGGAAATTAGTCTCGAGAGACAGATTTCTGACGACATCATTTCAGTGTCTAGACGTAGCTGGGCCTGAATTCGTTCCTCCCTCGCTCTCGCTCGCTCTCTCTCTTTTTTCAGCCAGTGTGAGATGAATTTTTATTGCTTGCAGTTGTAGGAGTCTTGAGTCTGCTCATGTTTGGAATAAGTAGAAGTCATCAGAATTTCATTTTTAAAAATGAGAATAACATTCTATCTCTTGTTCTTAAGTGACGTGGAGCAAATTCTGACCTTAGTTAAGTGTTTCTGGCTGAGTTCTAGAGCACGTGAAACAATTTGTTTGCCTTTGGCCTGGCTTGTCTGCCTTGTTTGCATTGTGTCCTCCTCTCCTCCTCCTCTCCTCCTCCGTGGGGAAGTGATCTGACTGGGGGAGGGGTCTTCCTTAGTACCTTTTCGGCCCGCTTACCCACTCAAGGACGGCTGGTGAGAACAAGAGCCGGTCATGTTACAGAGAAAACCGAGGCCCAGAATGGCCAAGCAATTGCGTCAACGAGACACGGTGAAGAGATCAGTCTGTCTGGGGCTGTGTTCCTTTCCTGCCAGCTTTCACTTTAAAAGGGAATCCAGACGTCGCTTGTTCCAGGGCAGTCTCTCCACCTGCTGCCGGGCTTCCTGGAGACAGGGCTGTCATGTTCAGTGCTCCTTCCCCAGGCCCAGGTATGGTCCGTATTAAACACTCGACCAGTATTTGTGATGGTGGAGGAGAAGACGCGGGCGTGGAGAGCAGGCTGGCTCAGAAGGGAGTACGCAGTGTGCGCGCCAGCTGGGGTATTTGAAGCCTGACATCTTCGGAGAATAAGCAGTTGCAACGTGGATGACTGATACATTGGCTCGGGACTTGAGGTGAGATCTAAGTTAAAGAAGCCAAGCTCGTATTCGGGCTAGAAGATGCCCTGCAGGGACTGCTGTGTACCGAGCGGAGTCTTTGCCTTTTCTGTCTGTGCTGCTCACCGTTAACCGGAAGCTGGTTTCTATTCCCATTTCGTACGGGGAGACTCTAGGCACAGAGAGGGGAGCATCACCCAGCACTGATGGCATCCTGATCCTGACCTGATTCCAAAAATCCAAAACATCATGTTGGAGCTTAAACAAAATAAGACCCATGCCACGGGGCTGCCCTCCCTGACAAATTCTCCGGCGGCTAGGACCCAGAATCAGAATTTTTGAAGTTTGGCTGGGTGCCTCCAAATTTGAGAACCGTGGCTCTGAGTGCCTCTGGTTCACGTAGAACCAGTGACATGACTCTCGAAGTCTTGTGTCACCCTTACCCCCTCTCGCCTGGAGGCTCCGCGGCCTTGCTTGCTACTCAGCCTGTTTTTACTGCTTTTGGAGTTTGCTGATTGATGAAATCCTCTTCGTCGTGGGTGTTCAGAGAGTGGACTGTCTTCCAGGGGCCTCCTGCCCGTGTCTGCAATGTCGGTAACTCACCTGCTCACTTCATTTCATCCCAAACAAGTGGCTGCTCTGGCGGGAGGGGATGGAGGGAGGCCCCTTGTGCCAGAAGGGGGCCTGGGAAATGATTCCTTAAGAAGAAATAATCAAGACGAATTCCCTTGCTCTCCATCCCTTTTGATCTTCCTTTGGCGTCCTGGGATGGACTCAGTGAGATTGTTTTGCCAAGAAGCTGCCTTACACTGTGACTTTCAGCTGTGGAAAAATGGTCTCATCCTCAGTTCTGAGGTCTCGGTCCTGGGAGGCCTCACCACCCCAGGTGTGGGTCTGAGACCGACAGCAAGGGCTTTGGCTCGGCCCCCAACCCCAGCACCCCGAATCAGAATCTTCAACTCAGCAGGATCCCCGGGGACTTGTGGGTGCGCATTCCTGCCTGAGAAGCCCTGTGGGGTGTGCCTGGAATGGAAATGAGCTGCTAGTTTTCTGTAATGACAGTGTCAGCCGTGCGAGTGATGTTGGGGGGCCCCAGGCACTGCGATAGCCTTTTTAGTTTTATTTCACTGAAGTGCCTCAACCACGCTTGACCTACGTGTGAGTATTCCCATTTTTCTCGGTGAGAAAATAGAAATGAACTAGTGTCTCAGGTGAGAGGCTGTGAGAAGCAGGGCCCTGGGCCGAAGTCAGGTCTTGCCTGCTTCTGCAGTTCACGACCCTGGGCCCATGCCGCTACTACGTTGCCCTGTTTGAAGAAGTTAACGGTGAGGCTCCGTTTGCTCACCTCCGTTCGTGCACTCCGCAGATGTTTTCCAAAGTGCCTGCTTTGGACCAGGACTGGGGTGGACTTGGGGAAGTCAGCTGGAGCCCGCCTCCTCCCAGTGCTCCAGTTAGGGGAGGGGAAGAGGGGACGAGGGATGGGAGGAGGTGGTAGACATGAATAAAGTTTGAACCTTTCCTGCTCCCCTCTGCCCCCATGGACACCCCGAGTCCATGCCCCGGGACCACCGTGAGGTGCTGCCCCTTCCCGCAAAGGCTAAATCCATTGCTCTGAGCACTGGTGACCGCAGGCATTTCAGATTTTGTCCCACCAGACTTCCAGAGCTTTCTTGTTCCTTCCGCAGAGACTCTGCTCTCTGCTCGCGGTTCCCAGACCCCTGGGATCCATGCATTTGCCTGCTGCTTCTCAGAGCATCTGCCTGACACAGGCACGTCTTTCCCTCTGAATCTGGACGCCAAGAAGACCCAGACCATGTTAACATCACCATCTTCTCCAGTGATGACAGTATAAGAGCAGAGCTCGAGACAGGTGCTTCTGAAGCTGGAGGGATTACCGAGGAGGAAGTGGGTGGCCCGGCATGTTGGGAACTTCAGCTTGGTTGTCCAGTTTTCTGTCCTCCTTTTCATTCCTTATTTAGAAATGTTTCCGTATAGTTTTGCTTGCTTTACCCTTAACCCATAGTGTCTACGAGGGCAGACCAGAAGTTTCCTTGGATCATCAGCTCTGGTGTTTCGTCTTTGTTTTCAGCTCTTTCTGCAAGTTAGATCTTACATGTAAACCAGCATGCACACTGCCTCACGCCGGGGCTGGTCTCACTGCGCTTGGAGCCCTCCTCCATTCTTACTTTTCTGCCCTTCTCCCCCCAGCCTTCACCAGCTTCTCTTCCCGTGGTCCCTGAGGAACTGACACTCTGGCCTCCGTATTTGTCAGAGTGCTGTTGTGTTAAATGGCAGTAGCTCAGTAACCGAAAGGCCAGATATAGGGCTAGCTTTGGGCACAGCGGGGTGTGGGAGTCTCCTCTCTGTCTTCTGCCTCCTTCCTTTGCTGCTGGCTTCATCCTCCGACAGACTGGTCCCTCCCTCCCACAGCCCCGGCAGCTCGGTTCCCAGACTGCCTTGGGGAAGAAGGGCTTGTGCGTCTCAGTGGCTCAGGAACAGCTGTGGAGTCTCCTGGACTGTACAGATGTGCTGGAGGTGGAGGGTGCATAGGTGTGGGCCAGGCACCTGCCTTGTGGCGGGTATCGAGGTGGGGTCTGTGGCACATGAGCCATGGTGCTGAAGCAGCGGCCACCTGTGACGGCCACGGGCAGGGCTGAGGGTACAAAAGCACCCACCGAGTCCGGCTCTGCAACTCGTGTCAGTGTGTGCCTCAGACCCAGAGATGGTGGCCGGCTTGGTCAGGGTCACAGGAGCCTAGAGCCGTGCCTGGTCCTGGGCTCTCCTGAATTTCGGCTCCAGGCTTCCTCCGTTTGGCGCCCGGGTCTGTTGCGGTGGGGCGCGCAGCCCTTCCTTTGCTGGTAAACAGAGTCCTTCAGAGCCACTCTGGCGGCAGCCACCCCCAAGGACCATCTGTGACATGGCTCTCGTGTTCCCTCCAGGGCCGAGTGGGCCGTGCCAACCTTTTCAAAATCAGCACATGTTAGAGCATAAACACAGTAAGCGCAAGGAGGGGCCCTTTCCCCATAATTACAGACAAAGAAAGAAAACACTGCCGGGAGCATGCATCTGTCTTGCTCAGGTCCGACGTGTAGCCCATAAAGCGTTTGGAGAACTGAGTTGATTCTGCAGGTGTCGTAGGGGAAATGTGTTTCTTTGGCTGGAGCAACTCACCCCACTCCACTTTTCCGCTACTTGCGTGGCCTGTCGCCAACCTGGCAAAGCAGAGAATTTGTAAGAACTTCCCTTTCTGTTTATTACACTCCCATTAAAAAGTACATAAATAATAAAGCATAATGAATTTTCACAAGTGGATTGAGAAGTAGAAGGGCTTCCAACCCTTCAGGGAGCTCCCCTCCTGCCAAAGAAAATCATTCAATTATAAAATAAAGTCCTGGTTTAGTGGCTGGCAGACTTCTACTTGGTTTGTGCGAATTTACATTCTTTATGCAGCAAGTTGAAGTTGAAGGCTTGGAACACAGGTCTGTCTGACCTCAGAGATTGGATTAAAAGAGATCACACGGGAATCCTGGGAAGGAGGGTTTTCTTATATGTCTGTGCAGCTAATTGCAAATTCCTGGGTCAGAGGCCCGTGCTTACAGTTGTTGAGTCTCCTGGCGCTCTCTCCACGTGGCTAACCTCAGTCCGGCTCACTAGCAGAAAAGAGAGAGAAGTCAACAGAACAGCTACACAACGTGGTAGGTTCTGGGGGAGGTGTACGGGGGCTGGGGAGGAGTCTTCTGCATCCTCGAGGACCTGAGCAAGCCCCACCATGCTGTGTGTGTCCTCTTGAATGAGAGATTATCTGACCTAGTACAACAAGACCATTTTCTGAGCACTTTGTATTTTCAAGACTCCTCGATAGGATGTTTGCACACGTCCTTGGCAGCCAGCATAAACCCCTTGGTTCAGTCTCAGTGTGGCATCGCAAAGAAAGAAGATGCAGGGAAGGAACCAGCGTATTGCCGCGGTTCTCCACAGGGGGTGGGTTTGCCCTTCCCCGCCCTGGGACATCAGTGTCTGGAGACATGTTGCCATGGCTATGTGTCCTGTTGTGAGGGTCCCTGGCTTCTAGCGGGTAGATACCAGGGATGCTGGGAAACATCCTACAATGTGATGGGGCAGCCCCAGGACAGAATTATCTGGTTCCAAGGTGTGTGGTGCCAAGGTTGAAACACCCGGGTGGAATTCAGTGCCGGTCCCCGTGGCATCCTGAGAGAATGTCCAGGGACCGGAGAAGACCTCGCCAAGAGCACGGCCAGCCTCTTGGCGAATCCCGACTCCACCTGGGCCCTTTTCTAAACTCATGAGGATGGACGGCCCCTTCTCCCCTCTTGCCCCGTTTCCTGACCAGGTTTTCCTCTCCCCTAATCCCTTTCTTTTTATGATGAAAACCTTTGGGCTAGATTTACTCAAACGTCACTTGTTCATGTGCGCCCCTGCTGACGCTGCTGTGTCTGTGACCCCATTACTGACTAGTTTCCTCGTGGGCAACTCACGTGGTTATTAGTAAACCCTGCTCGAGCCCCATCCTGAGCAACACTATGTAAAGATTGCAAGTAAGCGATGTAATATACATTTAGACATACTTACGGTTCAAATATAAATCCAGACACTCCAGCTGTGGTTCACTCGGGAGAGTTTTCTGTTACAGCAGAACAGTTGGCAGGTGCTGGTGAGTGCGCCGGTGCTGACCACCGTGGATACCCGGTGGAACGTAACTGTGTGCTTTGGGAAATGGGAAACATTGGGCTGACTTTCACCTCACCCCTTCCTCCCCCCCCCCCCCAGTGACAGCCATTTGCAGGTACCTGGGGGGAGGAGGGGCAGGCAGCTTGCAGAAATTTCTAGAGGCAAACCAGTGGAGGGAGAGGGACTGTGAAGTTCCTATGTTGATTTTCTGGACCTTGTGACATTGCATTCATTCGTCACACCTACATGCTCTCAGGTGAGTGGGTGGTACCTCCCTTTTACAGGTGAGTGCCAGAGCCCCCAAAGGTCAAAAATGGACCCAAGGATTCACACCTAGTCTGGTGTGATTGCCCCGAAGCCTCTTTGTCCTCGCTGCCATGACAGCCTAGCCTTGGGTATCCTTGAGTGTCCTTGAGTGCTGGTATTTTTCTGCACCTCCCTGACCACCTTCACACCAGGGGACTCAGGGAGCTCGTGCTTTAACCCTGGGGTGCTCCGTGTGACGTCCTTCCTCCATGTTCGGTGTCATTGCACCTGTCATCTCCCTGATACGCTGGCATTCTGGGGGGGCAGGGCCCCATCCTCCTGCCCACCTGGGAGGGGCTGGCACAGAGGAGGTCCCCTTGCATGTGCTGAATTAATGGTGTGCCGAGCCCTATGCCTGGGCTCCGTGCTAGTGCTTTCTGGAAGCAGTGTGATCTTGGGGAAGCTCGTGTTCGTCCTCTGTGACATGGTGCGGACGGCAGTCATTTCCCTTTCAACAAGGCTGCTGAAGCTCAGCATGCTGCCGTTTGGGGCAGATCATCTTCGGTGGGGGGGCCTGTCCTGTGCGTGTTGGGAGTTTAGCAGCAGCTCTGGCTGCTACTTGTGAGATGCCGGGACCACCCCACCCTAGATGTGACCGCGAGAGTGTCTGCAGACGTCGCCAGATGGACCCTGGGCTCAGCATGGTCCCTGGTTGAGAACCACGGTCTTAGAAGATAGTTGTGAAGGTTCAGCGAGATCCCGTGTAGAGTGCCCAGGACACCATCTGGCACATAATGAAATACTCTCTAAACTTTAGCTATCGGTGTTGTTACTGGCTTTTACCCAGGGCTGTCAAGCTCTGGGCACCTGGATTTTTCTGAATCAATGGGGTTGTGTCACGGGACATCCTTGGGACTCACTGAGTGTCACTGATGCAGCTTGGAGATGTGAAGACATCTGTTCTCCTCCCGGCGTAGAGGAGAGAGAGAATCTGCGCCCAGTTCTCCCGGATGACACGCTGGTTCATGGTCAGTGTGGAACACACAGCTGGGGTGGCCTGACACTTGGGCTCACGCACGGGCTGCGGAGCCTGACGGTGGCTGCGGGGTCCGGTGCTGTCTCTCACTGTCTCGGGCGTGTGGGTCAGGATGACTAACCTCTTCCCCAATCTGGCTTCCTTTTCTGTCGGTCACGACGGTAGTAGTGCCTAGTGCCTAGGCTTTTGGTGACAATTCAGCGAATTAATGTATCAGAACGCTTAGCACAATGTCAGGCACATATTAGCACCACATAGTATCTAATTATTACGCTTTCTGTTGATTTGGCTCCCACATAGATGTTGAGTTCTTCAACTGAAAGTTTTCCTTTCATTCTGCATTTTGTTATCTGGTGCTCCCAGCTTCTAGATTTTTGTTGTTGGTTCTTGGAGGGTCCGATGTTAACTGCAGGTGCTTGACACCCTGACGGGGAATGGTGATGGGAAAGAAACTTAAGCCCCTGGGTGCTAGTTTTTGTTATTCTTCAGAAATGAGCAATGTTTATGGGTCTAGGTGGTTCTCATAGTTTGCTGTGCATCGTAATTGCCTGGGGATTTTGAAGATTTCTGATGCCTGGCATTACCTCTGATCTGCTGGATCATAAGTTTCAGGGATGGGGCTGTTTTTCTCAGTCTCCATGTTTGGTACTGATAGCCAAATCTGAACACCTCTGGCATATTCTATTTGGTTAGACTTGAACTCATATTTAAGTTCATGTGGCATATTTCAAAGATAAGCTTTATTGACCAGTTTTTAATTTTTTTAAAAAGATTTTATTTATTTGACAGATCACAAGTAGGCAGAGAGGCAGACAGAAAGAGAGGAAGGGAAGCAGGCTCCCCACTGAGCAGAGAGCCCGATGTGGGGCTCGATCCCAGGACCCCAGGATCATGACCTGAGCTGAAGGCAGAGGCTTTAACCCACTGAGCCACCCAGGTGCCCTATTGACCAGTTTTAGATGCTGGGCCCTGCTTTCTAGTGGGAGAGATGGATGATAATTAAATGAATAAACTAATAAGAAAATATAAAATGGCAACAAGGTCTGTGATAAAATAATGGTTCATTCATTCACATGAATGTGTGGGGTCTTCTTGAGAAAGAGTAGTCAGGGAAGGCATCTCAGGGGACTGAGCTGAAGCCTGAACGATAAGAAGGTGCCAAGCATGGGAAAATATGGGGGAAGAGGCTTGAGGCAGAGGATATAGCAGGTGCAAAGGGCCTGGGGCAAGAATGAGTATGGTGACTTTGAGTCCAGTGGGGTGGTTAAGTGTGGGCAGGAGGGTGTGTGGCATTTACCAGAGGATGTCAGATCTTTAAGGCTTTGTAGGGCCAGGTAAGGAAGTGGAATTTTATTTGAAGCCGCTGAAGAGTTTTGAGTAGGAGTGTGATATGATCTGATTTGTATTTTTAAAGAATTGCGCTGGCTGCTGTGTAGAGAATGGATTTTGGTGGAGGTGAGGGTGGGTGAAGGTTAAGTATGTGGTAGCCCCCAGCCCCATAGGAATTAAGCACAGAAGTCCAACTTAATTAAGGACAATAGGCGACCATTTCCAGAGACCCAGGGAGTCAGCCACTGCGGTGATCTCACCTTGGGAATGGGAGTGAAAGGTGAGATCAACTTAACACATGAGTCAAAATCATGATGAGCTTTTATTTCCCCAAATTAAGCATTTTCAAACCTGACTCCTGCTGCTTAAAATGTCCAGTGGATTCCCACATGAACAGGCCCTGGCCACCAACCTAATGTTGTTCACCCCCCTCCCCCTCCAGTAATAGATGGATTCCCTGGGGCTACCCACAGGCTTTGGAAAAGGAGAGCAAATGAAATTATTAATTGGTTCTTGGTTTTTATGACATCTCTATGGAAACTCTATTATGAAATTCTGGACTTGTGGGTTATGGAAATATGCACAAGTCTCCCTCCATGGTAGCACACTGCCTCTCGTGTCATTGGGTCATGGCTCCAATGCTAGGGCATTGGCGTTGGACTTGGGGATGCAGGTCAGGCAGCCTGTTTGAACCTCTGCTTTGCTTCTTGCTAGCTGAATTTTCATAGACAAGCTCCTTAATCTCTGAGTTTGAGATGCCTTGTCTTCAAAATAACAGTGATCATGGCATCTGTCTCCTGGTGGTATTGCAAGGGTCAGAGAAGAGATGCCCGTTCAGTCCTTAACACGGTTCTTGGCATGGGGTCAGCACTCCAGGCAGATGAGTACTTTGGGGTTTCTGTTACACTCATTTGAAAGTCTTCTGTGCCCTGGCTTTGTGAAAGGTGGTCCCCAGGCCTACAGCTGCATCTCCCGGGGGCTTGTCCGGGTCAGAAATGCGTAATCCTAGGCTCTGCCTCAGACCTGGTGATTGAAATTTTGCACTGGAACAGGACCCAGGTGATTCCTGTGGGCATTTACATCCAGAAGCGCTACCATAAGCTACGATACGTACAGGAAGGAGAGCTGAGTCAGGTCTGAATGTGGAAGCCTGTTGCCCGCATGGTGGTGGTGCAAAAAGACATCATCCCCAGGACATAAAACACACTGTGACCCTAACCGGCTGCGTGTGGCTGGAAAGCCACGTTATCCTCCTGCTCAGGTTCCTCATCTATAAAAGGACTCACCTATTTAGGAAGTTTGTGGAGAGGGTAAAGTGAAGTAATGTGAGAGCTGATATCAGAGAGTGAAAAGTTATTTTTATCTTGTTTACGTAGAAAAAGGACATCATAATTTTTACAGTTGTTAATACAGTTTTTAAAGAACCTGATTCCCCATTTCCCGCATGTGCTGGCTGAGTGGCCATGGGCAAGACCTATTATTTGGCGTCTCGATTAGAATAATGGAGAGTGGCAGTGGCCCAGGAACTACAGCCTGGTATTTTTGGAAACTAAATGGGAGAATTTTGTAGTTTGGCTAACAGGCATTGCCCTAGAAACGCTGAGCACCGTGGTCAATGGCAGTGTTTATGCCATTTACAAAAGACTCAGAATTACAGTGTAAGGGGTGAGGGCCATGTGCAGAAGTCACCAGGATGCTTCTGGGTGGCATAGTTTAACGTGTCACACATTAGCAGCTGCAAAAGCCTTTTATTATTTCCAAACGCCACAACCAAAGCAAGAGACAAGTGATATTGCTTATATTGGCAGGATGTCTTCAAGTACCAAAAAACCACAGTATATTCCAGCACAAGAAAAATGCACAATTGTACACCAAAGACACAGCATATTATAAGAATTCATTGGGGAGTTGTTGGGCGGAGGTGGGGGCAGCGTGAGGGCAGCCAGACAGCAGAGTGTGAAGTTCTCTAGGGCAGGAAGGGATCTGACGGGGCCGGGTGGGGCGCAGTGATGGGCGTCCAGCAGATGCCGACAGTGCTGGTCAGCAGAGCCTGCCCTGTGCTCACGGGGATGAGATGCTTTGCTTGATAAGGTACAGCCACTGAAAGCTGGGTCACCCCAACTTTCACACCACGCTGAAAAAAAGGAGCAGTGAACCAAGAAATTTCTGTCTCACAGCTCCGGAGATCAGGTGATAGAAACACAGCTACGGGGAGCAGAAACAGAGCTTCGGAGAAAGCCACGGGCATTTCCAGTTTCTGAAACTCTCTGAAACTATAGGAAAGCCATTTCTTGAGGCACGTGCCCTCCCATCCGTGATTCCCTCTCTTGCTTTAATGACAGAAAAGGAATAATAGGAAAAAGGCTTTTTTTTTTTTAAAAATAGGGAAATTTATACCTTTAAACAGCAAGGTATCAAAATGCTTTGTACACAGGTATACGGTGCTGATTTTCCAAAGCACTATCTCTGTCTTTCATTAGAATTTTGAAAGCTGCCTTAGATTTAATGCATAAGAACCTGACAGCAGTAGCAGCAGCAGCCAAATTAGAAGCAGGTCACATCCCTATGCTAGTTTTCGGGGGGAAGTCTGGGGGGTTGAGGTGGGGAGCAAACATAGCATCGCTTCCTCCACACAGAGCTCAATATTTTTTAGACAACTGCTTTACAGTAAAGAGGGTTATGGACTAGAAACCCAGTCTCTTCTGAAATAAGGACAAGACCATCTGAGCAGCTGACAGCCAGAACCGTGACAGGTTTGCTGGGGAGACATTCGAATCCCTCTCAGAGCCAACGAAAACCCTTCTGTCTGGTCTGGCTTGTGGCAGGGAGGCATGGGGAGGACGCAGGAGGGAGCCGGTGGGCGTTACAGACCCCGAGTGCATGGACATGAATGCAGGCAGCACCCCGAGCCGCCCTCACTGAGTCCTACTAGGGCGTCTTTGGGAAATCAGTGACTTACCCACCTCAGAGTCCTGCGAGAAAGCCCGTTATGTACCATTTTCCCCTTCGAAGGCTTTGCAAGTGTGAAGACAAAAGACCTACCGATCATGGCTGTCGACCTATTTTAAGTCTACCCAGGACTTCTCTACCCCCTCTTCTTTCTTCTAAACACCTTGCTTGGCTGGTTGGGGGCTCGCCCGCGACGGAGCCGCTGGTGCCCACTCCCTCGGCCTGCGCCCTAGCCCAGGTTCATGGCGTCACAGCTGCAGAGGATCTCCCTGAATGTGTTCCGCAGCTCCAGGCTCCGGAAGGCGTAGATGAGCGGGTCGATGATGGAGTTGCACATGATGAGGACCAGGTAGGTGTTGAAGTGAGCGGCGTAGCAGACGCAGTAGGGGTTGGTGGGGCAGGTAATGATGAGGATGAGGTGGAGGAAGAAGGGGGCCCAGCAGAAGACGAACACCCCCAGCAGGATGGTGATGGTGACAGCCCCCTTCATGCATGAGTGCTGCTGCGGGGCCGCCCCGTCGGCCGGGGGCAGCGCCGCGATGCGCTGGGCGTGCAGCCGGGCGAAGAGGAACATGTGCACGTAGAGCGTGCCCATGAGCAGCAGCATGGCGAAGAACATGGTGATGAGGCACACGATGACCATCTTGCTCTCGGAGTAGACGATGAACACCACGCCGCAGACGCTGCAGCATGCCCAGATGGCCGCGATCCAGGCGAGCGCCTTCCGCACGGTCATGATGCTGTGGTAGCGCAGCGCGTAGAAGATGGTGACGTACCGGTCCACGGCGATGGCCAGCAGGTTGCAGATGGAGGCCACCAGGGAGATGCAGATCAGGGAGTCGAAGATGTTGTCCATGTGCTGGATGAACCGGTCCTCGAAGGTCAGGTAGTTGCTGTTGACGATGGCGATCATGACGGTCTCCAGGGCGTTGGACACGCTCACCAGCATGTCGGCCACCGCCAGGCTGCAGAGGAAGAAGTACATGGGTGAGTGCAGGTTGCCGTTCCTGACCACGGCCAGGATGACCAGGATGTTCTCCAGCAGGCTGACGATGCCCAGCGCCAGGAAGACTTCGGGCTTGATGAAGACCTGCTCGCAGAACCCACCGCTGCTCTGGTTGCTGAGGGAGGGGGCGGTGAGCTGCTCTGAGCTGTTGGGCAGGGTTGGCTGAGCAGACAGCAGGCAGCACGAAGCGTTCATTGCTCCAGACGGGTGGGAGCAGGGGCTCCGGCAGCGTCCGGAACCTGCTGCTGCTGACGGCCGGGGATCTCCCTCCGGGTGCTGGGGGCCGGTGCCCGTGCAGTCCGGACTGAGGGAGAGGGAGGGAAAGTCAGCTGCGACGCAGCCCAGAGAACTTTCCCTCGCTTCTCCAAGACGAGCAGTTTTACGGACACTCTTCGTGTCGTCGTCTTCCTTCCTTCCTTCTCACCCCTTTCCACCCCCCCAGCTGGGAATGGAAGACCTGCCACCGGTGGCCAGAGTTTCAGCTGTTTTCATAGCAGGACCGGGCCCGTGGTACCTGTTGCTAGAAGTGAGGGGGGAGCACTCAGGCTTCACGGCCGGGCTGCGGACACACTCCTCCTACTTCATCTGCAGCGCGGAGAGAGGACCACTGAACATCACTCTGGCGCCTCTCTGACTGACCACGGCGCCCACGTGGGCTGGGAGCTTGAGCAGCGGGCTGGTGCCCTCTGCCGGCCAGACTGCTAACTGCGTGCTGCCTTGGCCGAGCGTTCGTTCTTCCCTCGGAAACTGCCACAGGTGCCCCGTTCTCCGGTCTGCTCATCTGTTGTCTTAGAAAATAGCAATCGTTTATGGAGCACCTGCTGTGGGTCAGGTCTCTGCTGGGTGCAGGGAAAGTGACAGTGAACCAGACCTGCACGCCGTCCCGATTTCCCCTAGACTCGGCATCCAAGGTGGGAGACGAGAAGTCAGGACATTATATTTCATTGTGATGAATGCGCGATGATGCAGGCCATGGGGCTGGGAGCGTGTGGGGGGCCTAGCCTGGAGGGTCAAGGAAAGAGCACCTAAGCCTTGACTTGGTGGAAGAAGAGGTTATAGCCGGTGGTGACATGCGGTGGGGGCTGGAGGGGTAGAGGAGGGTCCCAGGCAGAGGGAGTCACATACCCCAGACCTGGAGACAAAGAGCAGTGGCTCTGGGGGGCATCACAGAATGTGGGTACAGGGACCCACCTGACCTCCTGAATCAGGATCACCGGGGCAGGACCTGGACTAACGTGTGTTCGGTTTTCGACAGGTGAGCTGGGGCGTAGCCAGGATTGAGAGCTACTGAAAAGGAAGGTTGGAGGTTTTTGGTTTTTTTTTTCAACTGAAGTACAGGTGACACACGAGGTTGTGTTAGTTTCAGGTGTGCGACATAGTGACCCAAGAATTCTCTGTGTTACCCACCCCTTGGCCCGATATCTGTAGTCCCCCTCTGTCACCAGGTGATGTTATTACAGTATTACTGACACATTCCTTCCTTATGCTGGGTTTTTTATCCCTGTGATTTATGTGTTATAAGGAAGCTTGGTGTTTTTGAGGACCTGAAAGGAGTTTGGCCAGAGTATAGAGCTGGGAGACACAATTTGAGAAATAAGGCTGCAAAGGTTTTCTTTCTTTTTTTTTTAAACCAAAGTTGGGAAGTGCCTGCATCCCCCTTACGTGGGAGTTTGGAGTGTCTCCTGAAGGCAGTGGGAGCCTGTGGAAGAAAGGCCTTTAGGCAGTGGGGGGTTGAGAGGGAGCTGAGCTTTAAAAAGACTCCCAGTTGCGGGGTGGAGGAAGGATTGGAAGGGGAGGGGCAAGGAACAAGGGAGGCGGGGCTTCAGAGATCTGGGCTAGACCATAGTAGCTGGAGTTAGGAGGAGGGGGAGGGGGATGTGTGGCATGGGACCAGGGGAGGACAGAAGCAGAGATGTTCAGGCAGAAGTGTTGTAGAGATTTGAGAGTGTCTGGCCATGGAACTGTGGGAGACGCAATGGGCAGGGAGCCCCTCTTTCCTTTTTAAGTAGCAGGGAGGACCGAGATGCCTTTTGAAAGCTTGTTTGGAGGTTCTAGCAGAGGAGCGCAGCTACTCGTATACCCTTGACCGAAGAACGTCCTCTCCTCTATCTGGGAAGGTTGTCCTCTTCGACCGAGCGCGCAGCTTCAGGAGGGACGCACATGGAGCGGTGAGGGAGGAAGGGGACACCCGCCTAGCCAGCCAGATCAGCTGAATCAACCCTGGCGATCCATGGGGTGACAGATGTCACAGCCAGATCGCCCTCACATCCCCGAGATGCCTTTTGAGCAAGAAAATGTAGAAGGCAGAATTTAGCAATGGACTTCAGTACCTGGCTCATGTCACATTTGGTGTTGCACGTGAGGATCATGTGAACTCTGGAAACACAGGGTCCGTTTGCCCTTACACACGTGCGCACACACACACACACTGTGCACACACACACACACACCATGCAGACACACAACAGCGCACACACACACCACGCAGATACATATGCACACACATGCACACACCCACATGCGTGCACACACCATGCACACACACACCACGCAGATACATGTGCACGCACACACCACGCAGATACATGTGTGCACACACACCACACAGATACATGCACACATGCACACCCCCCATGCAGCCACACACACCATGCAGACACACAACGGCGCACACACACCGCGCAGATACATGTGCGTGCACATGCACACCA
Source organism: Martes martes (assembly GCF_963455335.1). Lineage (NCBI taxonomy): Eukaryota > Metazoa > Chordata > Mammalia > Carnivora > Mustelidae > Martes > Martes martes. The sequence goes on from NC_137896.1 coordinate 5,894,516, forward strand.
TGCAGACACACACACCATGCAGGCACGCAACGGCGCAAACACACACCACGCAGATACATGTGCACACACACACCACTCAGATACGTGCGCGCACACACACACACCATGCAGACATGCACACCATGCAGACACACAACGGTGCACACACATACCACGCAGATACATGTGCACATGCTCCCCACGCAGATACATGCGCACACACACACCACACAGATATGTGTGCACACACATGCACACACACATTCCAGATGGATTAATGATTCATCTGTTATCTAACTTCGTGGGGGTGTGTGTGTGTGTGTGTGTGTGTATGAGATAGAAGAAATTATGCATAAGGAAATAGAAGAACGTTTAAAATATTTATAAAGTTGTGGAAGGGCCAGATTTTCTTACCAAGATGGGCAATCCAAAATTTAGAGTATGGAAAAAAAAAAGCCCACTGTAGGCAACATCAGAAGACAGGAAGAAAACATTTGCCGTAGGCAATGAATTGTTGCTATATCTTATAGATAAGGATGACTTTCTGATTAATAAGAAAAAGATGAAATTATCTCTTAGAATATTGGGTCAAAGATAAGAATAGAAATCCACTGGAGAGCAAGTACAAATGGATAGCAAACATGTGAAAAGATGTCCAGGCTCCTGGGGCGTCAGGGAAATCCAAATCCAAACGGGACGCCGAAACCAGTTTTTCCGATTAGATTAGCAAGAATTAGACAGATACCAGATTCAGGAGAGAATATGGAGAGAAATCTTGCAGGCAGTCCTAGTGTTTGTGAATAGTCTCATCGTTTGACAGTTTCTACTAAAATAGAAAAGGCTTTTTCTCAGTGTGCCTGGGGGCACAAGACACAGTGTTTCTATCTATCCTCAGCAGAGCAACTCAATTTCTGCTGCGAAACCACCCATCTTCCAGGTTGGGCAAGAACACAATCTTCATTGTTTCAGGGACTTCTCCTGGCCCTCAGGACACACGCAGAGGTATATTCATCCTGTCTCTTCTTGTGGCTTCAGGGGCACTGGCGTTTCCTGCAAAGCTAGATAATCGAGGTTATCCATCACCTTTGGTCCCTCAGCGCTCTGTGATGGTGTGGGCTGGGCTCGACGGAGCTGGTGAGGACGGCGGCTGCAAACCCGCAGCCTCGGGCATTGGCTCTGCTAATGAGTGTTGATTTGGGGTTCCCTAAATGCCCCCCCCCCACTCTCCTGGGGGAGCCGCACAGACACAGCACAGATTCATCGAATCTTCTACACAGGCATTGGCTCTGTTAATAACAGTTGCGAGACACGGCCATTTCCGGTGTTTCTGTATATCGTTGGCCCATGTGGGAGTTCCTGTTTTAAATGTTCAGATAAATCATTAACAAGGAGATTCTTATCCTAAGAGATAATCCACCTAGGTGTCCTCTCTGCGCAAAGAGCTCTTCCTTGATTTTATGCCTCATGTATACATCGTAGCCTTCAAGACCCAGCTCAGATGTGAACTATTTTTTGTTTTGTTTTATTTATTTGTTTTTTTTACAAATTTCCTCAAATCTTAGGAACTTTATTCAGTTTATTCCCCCTTTGGTAGTCACACTCCGTGCCACAAAATGGGGACAGTGTCGGCCAGAGATCATATTGGGGACAACGATTAGATTTATCATTAATCCTAATTATTTCCGAGGAGGAGATGGCCTTCATGCCTGTGTTTCCATCCCGAGCCTGTCTCGGATTTCACCTGCCTCTTGCTGGGCAGGTCCTCGGGAGCTCAGTTTCCAGTTGCTCCACCAGGTCCCATGTCCAGGGCTCCCCCCACACGGTGTCTCAGGATCTCCCCTGATGTGGGGGAGGGCTGGTGGCCCTCCTAGCCGGATCAAGCTCAGCTTGGGAGTGAAGGGGAGTGAACACCATTTGGGGCAACGCTCAGCTACTGAGGGCTGGAGCCGCCGAGTGGACTCTCCGACCTCCTGTCCTTCCCGTGGGCATCCGGGGCCGCCTTGCGTCGCTGCCCAGATGTCCTCGTGACATTGAGCCCCAGTGGCCTCCTTCATCTCTCTCCCTTCCCCCTCATGCCTGTTTCCTGAGTTCATCTCCCAGGTAACTCACCGGTTCCCAGGTCTCTGTCATGGGTTCAGCTCAGAGGAGGAGGGGAGAGAGGGGAGAGAGCTCAAACTAAGGTGTACAGAACACCTACCGTGTGCCTCCTGTCTCTGGTAAGCTCTTTTCTCTGCTTGATGATTTACTTCAGGAAGGAAAGGAGCCAGGCCTGTGCGTTGCTCACCTAACACCTATTTCCCCCTTCTTCCTTACTAATGGACTTCTAATTGACCGAGGACAGCAGCATGCCCAGACGACACACTCATTTCCTGGCCTCCCTCGGGGGCAGCATAACCCGATTCCGGCCGGTGGATGTAGGGGTGGTCTAGGGAGGTGACTCAGCTAAGCCAACTAGCAGACCCAGCCCACGCACTCTCTTTCGCTCTTGAGTGGAATGATGGCACGGAGGCTGGGAGAGCTCTCTCCTGTTTTGTAAGCCTGAGGACAAGCGCCTGGTCCTTTGGGGCACCCAGACCTGGAGGGGTCCCTGAATCCTTGCTGACTTTACAGAGAGGCAGGCAAAGTCCTGAACTCCTTGCCTCCAGGTTTCTAGTTATGTGCTAGACAAGCAAGATTTTATTTATGTAAGCTCTCATAATGTGAGGTGTTTTGTTCCGCGCAGCTGAACAAAACTCTGAAGCATGACCGTATTCATATTTAATCATCCCCGCTGTCCGAAGCATCTTGGGTGTTCAAAAAATGTTGGAAGGAATAAGCCCCTTGTCTTTCTCTTTTTCTGCTCTAGACAGTCTTGATTGTGTAATTGCCAGATAGACCCCACTTTTTTGGTGCTATGAGGAAGTAACTCCATTGGACAGTAATTTTACTGATAATTTCTCTCCTGTTTGACAATATGCTGCTTGTGAGTGGGAGCGGTCTTTTCGTCTTGTATACCCGTCCCTGGCCTCACCGACAGCCTCGAGCGCTGCAGCAGAGGCACTTTGGAAAACAGCCACCAGAGTTCGTAAAGAAAGCGAAACACAATCCTATCATCTGACTCCAGTAATTCCCCTCTGGGACGTCCACCCAAGAGAAATCAAAATAAATGTCCACACAGATGCTCGGATGTGAACGTTCACAGCAACGTGATTCCTGGTAGCCGAACAGTGGAGACGGCCTGATGTCCGTCGGCCGGTGACCAGACAGACAGGCTGTGGCGAGTCCACACCTTGGAACAGGAATTGGCAGTAAAAAGGGAGCGGAATACTGATACCCGCACAGCACGAGTGAGTCTCGAAGCCAGTACACTCAGTGAAAGAAGTCGGACACGAGAGACACACTTTGTGTGTTCACACTCCCAGGAAAAGGCAGATCTGTTGTACAGACAGAGAGTAAATTAGTAGTTGCCTAGAACCGGGGATGGGGCTGGGGATGAACCATCAGAGGGCACAATCTGGGTCATGAAAATGTTTGTAACTGGGTTAGGGTGATGGTCGCACAACTGAATAAACTTAGTAAGAACGATTTGTTAGTGCACTTAACACGAGCGACGTTTATGGTGCATAAGTGTACTTGCATGGAATGTAACAAATACGATTGTGCTAGTGCTCCCTGTGTCTTAATTGGGCTGTGGTTATGTGAAGACTCGCTAGTGGCGTGTCCCTTCATGGTAGAGACCAGAGGGACATCCTTTCTGAAAGCACACGCTAACGCTCGTGGTGGATACGGTACGTGCACCTGTTTCCAGCCTACAGGCTCTTCCCTCACCCCGGAGGTTCTGAGAAGCACCCTCCAAGCTAATGGCTCTTAAGTACTCTGGGTTGGTAACTCGAGGCCCCTTTCTGGGCTTCTTTTCAGCTAATGTAGGCACCTTTCGTTGCTTCCTTAACCTGGACTGACATTTTATTCTTAAAATCATCCGCTTTGACTTTATTTCCTTCCTTTGAAGCCTCTCTCATAGTTCGTATTCTGTTGGTCATTCCTTTTTTTTTTTTTTAAGATTTTATTTATTTGACAGAGACAGAGAGCACAAGCAGGCAGAGAGGCAGGCAGAGGAGGAAGCAGGCTCCCCACTGAGCAAGGAGCCCGATGCGGGGCTCCATCCCAGGACCCTGAGATCATGACCTGAGCCGAAGGCAGACATTTAACTGACTGAGCCACCCAGGCACCTTAGAGACAGAGATTTTAAATGTATTTTAAAATTGTATCCCTTTATCTTTTTGAGGAAGACACCATCTTGAAATTACTGGAAGATGGGGGCGGGCAGTGTGCCACAGTCTTGGGGGACTTCCTGATTAATTCTGACTTAATTCCTAAGTGAACATTGGCTGAGCAAACCATTTTGAAGTTCTAGCCTCTTAATGAATTTTTTTTTCCTTCCTGTGTCACTGAATGGCTTAGTCGTACCCTCAAAGTACTGTTACATTGGGAAAACATAGGATGAGACCTTGATCTGCAAGTACTCCTATCCTTCTCATAAAAGACCTCAGCCCTTCTCTGGTTTCATGTTTCTGCAGCTCCTCCTCAACCCTCCCCCTCCTCGCATCTGAAGCTCTTGAAAGAATGGCCAACACCTGCTTTCTCCACTTTTCTCCTTTCAAGCCATGCCCTCCTGGCTTCTGCCTCGGTCACTCCATGGAAACAGGTTTCGCAAAGGGCTCTAGTGACCTCCTTTTGATTAAGCCCATGGCACATCTCCATCTTTAACCCATGTCTGGTTGACTTAGCAGCATTTGGCTCTGGCGACCCCTCCTTCCCTCTAGATCCCTTCTTTTTTCCCAGCTCCCACTGCACAGCGTTCTCCCGGTTTCCCTCCTGACCCTGTGACTGCTCTTTCTCATCCCACTTCTCAAGCTCCTCCCCCTCCCCTACACAACTGGGCATTGAGGCTCCCCTCTGCTGATACCACTCCGTTTTCTTCCTTATGGAGTGTCACTGTGCCCCCACTTCAATGTCCTGCTCTCTGCCAGTGCCCACCAAATTTATACCTCTGGCTCAGCCTTCTTGGAACTCCACACCATTCCTCTCACTTCTCATGGGCGGCTCACACTTGCATGCCCACGGCTGAATTTGTGCTCTGCTCCCTCGGATCTGGTCACACTTTAGTGTTTTCTTTCCTGGTGGATGGCCTCACTTTCCAGCCAGCTGTGCAAACCAGAAAGAAAGCCTTCCATCGTCTTTGTATCCCCAGCAGCCACTTCCCCTCTATCTGGCGTTGTGGCCCGACTTCCTTTCTTTTCTCATTCCCTGTGGTTAGGGTGGGCCTGGCAAGAATTCGGACATGTACTCCCTACCTGACGTCATCAAGAGGCTCTGAACAGTATGATGACTACTAGCCACACGTGGCTATTTAAATTTAAATGAATTAATGGAAAGCCAAGTTTACAATTCACGTCTTCAGCTGTCCTTGCCATGTTTTGAGTGCTCAGTAGCCGCATGTGACTAGTAGCACAGATAGAGAACGCATCCGTCCTCACCAAAAGTTCTATCAGACAGCTCTGGTCTAAAGTCTTCCCCAACTTCTAGCCACAGTGATGGGCCAGGTATGCATTCAGGAGCCACAGCTGGGGTGATGCAGGCCCTGTGCAGGTGGTTACTGTGGTGTCAGAGTCGGGAGGAGGAGGGCCTGCCTGAGGAGGACGCTGACCCAGAGGACTGGAAAGAGGGAGATCTGTGCATCCCTCAGGTGCTTGATTTGGCCATGTCTGGAGCTTATGGCCTTTACAGTCGCATGAGTCAATCCCACCGCCCCAATTTCTGCATCTCGATTAAGAGGGTTTGAGGTGTCCATTTGACATTTGCAGTTGATTAATAAATTAATATCCTGATAGTAACAAAGACCCACTGAATGTGGAAGTGGGGTCTTTAATCACCGTCTTGAGTGTGTGATCAATGAGCCAAGAGAAGAGAGCCCTTCTTATGCCCATGGAATCAAGATAATTTCTTTTATACCGGATCTTGGTTTGTTAGAATTCATAATTAAGGTGGAGGGTGGGAGGGGAATGACACTAAGAGAAGGAAAGAAAAAGGGGGTAAAATCACTGTAATTCAGATTTGTCATGAACATTGCACTAGGAGAGTGGTTGAAGCGCTTTTCGCTGTTTCCTTTTGTAGATGATGAAATAGCAACTAGCCTCTTGATCCACGAGTGCAAAGTATTGGTAGTGCTGGCAGCTTCTAATTGCATTTTAATTCTTAGAGCTCTCATTATCATTTGCTCTGAAGAGGTCTCTCTCTTGTTAACGCATGCTAGTTTGGTGATTGACATTCTCCGGAAGAGACTGAATTAATAGGCCTCACTCTCCAGCTAGGCACACTGCACACAAAAGGACAGAAAAACAATCTGTTAGACTTTTGCTAAGGCCACCAGTCATCTGCATTTTACAAGCACCTGTCATATCCAAGGTGAGGTCAGTGTCAGGGTGCAGGGGTGGGGGCAGGGAGGAAGCAGGTGGCACATGGTCCTGTTCCTTGCCGACAGGTTGATGTGTGAGACCCCAGAGCACTGTTGAAGATAATGAGCAGTGGTCGCCATAGGTGTATAGTGCCTTCGGGGTCAGCCAAGGGTCCCCCAGCCCTGTCTGGTGATGTGGAAGCAGCTGGAAGTAAAAATACAGAAACGTCCGGGCCATCATGTCCCGTCTGAGCCCGAATGGACTGCAAGTAAAAGCAAATTAACATTTACGGAGGGCTTATCGTGTGTGAGTCCCTGTGTCACGCCCTTTATAGGGTGAGAATTAAACATGTCGCTTTGTGGATGGGGACCCTGGGGCCCAGAGGCGTTCTGTAATTTGGGAAAGGCACACAAGATAGGAAACGGGAAACTCCTGTCTGGCTGCAGAGCTGAAGAGCTCAACCCCCGTGCTGTCCTGCCTCTGTAGGTTTCGAATACAGCTGTTCGGAACCCAGCTCTGAGACTGGGATTTTGGGGAGAACTCCAATTCCTGGGACATATCACGAGGGCCAGGCAGGAGCCCTGGCCTGTGCAGAGCAGGGCTTGGGGTGGTCGTAGCAGTGAGGGCGTACAGGCTCGGGTCAGAGCTCTTCCGCAGTGAGGGGGCTTGGTGATCGAGGAAGTTAGCAAGACTGCCCCGAAACGATTTAAAAATACTCGAAGAAGCGCATGCTTGGCCTAAATCCTTAACTGCTGTGACCAACCATTGCCCGACAGAATTCATTGCCGCTATTTAACGACAGAGACCCCAAGAATCAGGGGGCACGGCCGTCGGGTCACGGCTGCGCTTCCCAGCGTCCCTTGCGGCCGGCCGGGCACGTGACCGGGGCGCTGCGCTTCCGCTTCCGGCGGTGCTGTGCGAAGGGATGAGACGTTCCGGGGTAAGCGGGCGGTGGAGGAGAGCGAGGCTTCTCCGGACCCAGGAGCGGAAGCCACGCGTCCCCGGCGGCCGGCCTTCCGCGTCTGCCTGAGCCGCTTCCTCCAGGGCCGTCCCATGAAAGAGACGGGAACTGGGACGGCATCTAAGTCACCAAACGTTTGGCTCTTGCGCTGCAGCGCCTTGGCCGGCTCGCTCACGGACACAGCCGACGGGCCGACGGCGCGGCGGGTTTCTTCTCGGCTCCGGAAGGCCGGTGAAAGGTGGAGGGGCTCCTGCGCGTACTCACTCGACAGTTACGGAGCGGCGTCTCCACGCCCGGGGCCGTGGTGGGTTCCGGGAAGACCAAGAAGGCGACGACGTAGTTCTTGCCTTCAAGGAACCGGGCGTCTGCGGGAAACGTCGAGATGATACGGGAGCGTGGTGGCAGAGAGAGGAGGACAGCATCGGGGGGCTCAGCCCGGCGTGGCCGGAGGGAGGCCAGGCCTGGACTCTGAGGCAGCCTGGGCTTGCGGGCGCGTGTTTGGGCAGCGGCGCTGTGGCCTGCGTGGGGCTGGCGTGAGACGGTCAGACAGCAGAACTGCGGTTGGCCGCCCTTCTGGGGGAGGATTTACATGGCAGACTAGAAAGTAGCCACGAAGTAACGCCTCGTTCTCCTTGGGGGTCCTTTCGGAAGATGACGAGTGTGCGTCTCCTCCTGCCGAAAGCCACGAGGGCCGTATGGCTCCTTCCCTCACAAAACTGTGCAGAGCCGTCCTGCCAAGGAGCTTGTAGGCTCATGGGTGGGGAAGGACTTCTGGCACTGAATCCACAATGGTTTAAGCACAAAGCAAAAAAGATTTACTTTGTTTCTTATAATGAAAATTTTAGGGGGTTGATGGACTCAGGCGTGGCTGGATTTAAGGCTCAATGAGTTTAACAAGGACGCAGGGTGCGTTAGTGCAGGCTGCCCTAACAAAATGCCGTCGCTCGGGTGGCTGAGACGACGGAGCGGAAACTGTTGATGTGAGTTGACAGGGAAGTTGATTTTGCCACAGTTCTGGTAGCTGGAAAGTTCAAGATCGAGGTCTGGCAGTTTCTCTTCTGGTGAGAGCTCGCTTCTGGCTCACAGGTGTGACTTCTCTCACTGTGTCCTCACATGACGGCAGAGGGAGAGCAAGAAAGCTCTCTGGTGTTTCTTCTTATAAGGACAGCAGTCCCACCAGAAGGGCCCCACACTCATGACCTCATCTAAACCTAATTACCTCCCGAGGACGCCACCTCCAAACACGGTCACACAGGGGTTGGAGCTGTACAGCACATGTACTATATATGAATTTGGGGGGAACATAATTTCATCCATAGCACAGAGTTGCTCCGTAGCTTGGCCCTCCCTTCACATTGGCCTCAATCTTAGGTTTCTTGTTGGGGTCGAGGTGGCTGCCAACAGCTCTAGATCCACGCCCTGTGAGTTCAAGTCTAGCAAAAAGGGGTCAGGGTCTTGTGCTCACTCTCAGACATGCAGACTTCATTTTCCTGAATCTGTTTGGACCAGGAGCACATCCTCAGCCATTCCCTAGGGACAGGGGAATGCAGTCTGGATGGGCCAGGGCTGAGTCCTGTGCTCAGTTCCAGAGCAGCAGGGAAGTTAGCTAGACCTGAATCCCCTGTACCCAGAGGGAAGGCTGATTCCCCCCGGGGAAAATGTGGTGCCATTCCCTGCAGGTGCCAGACACAGACGCAGTCCCCCGTTCACTGTGGTAATGGAAACTAGTCATTAAGTCTCTTCACACTTTTCTTATTGTGACAGGGGCTTCAGGGGAATCACAGGGCAATGACGGAAAGACTGATAGAACGACTCACCGACGAAGTCATGTTTGGGCTACAAGGAAGTCAAATGATTTTCTGGGAGGTTGAAGGCAGGTTGGGTAAATTGTTGCTTTTTCTGGTTTTGGAAACCAGCTTTGTCACAAATTAGTGGTCACTATAGCTCTCAAAGCCTGTTTTCCTATCTGTAAAATGGGCATATTTGTAGTGCCCATCCATGGGGGCTGTTATGAAGATTAAATGATTTCATTGACTTATTCTCAAGCAGAAGTGTCTGTTTATAGAACTTACTATTGTGGATCTGGAAGACTTTTAGTCCCTACTCACTATGCTGGTCAGAAGCGTGCAAGGCTCAGGAGGAAGAGGTAAGAGGTCTAACCGACTGGGCAAGTAAGGATCATCTATTGATGTGAGTTCACAGGGAAGCGAGGGACCAGATCTTGGGGTAAGATAAAGATCAAAATACGAGACGCTGCACGTGTTATCCTTGCATGGGGCCCAATTTCCACTTTGTTCCACTTTCAGTACGTGTGCTGTGAAAGGGAGCACTGGAGGGAAGTAATTTAAGGAGCCCTAAGAAAAGCTGTGTCCCTAATTCTTGAGAGTCTGAGATTCAATAAATACTGTTGAATGGAGTAAGTACATAAGTGTGTAAGGGAAGTGTAGACTCGAAGTATCACTGCGTCTTCTCATCTTGCACAGTTGGGTTACTATCTGTAGAATTCAGAAGGGATCCCACCTGCTGTGAAGTTTTGGAAAAAGCTCTTTAACGGTGTACTGCTAGCCGCAATGTGTTTCAGACTCTTTCCCTGTGGTTCAAAGCTACTTTCTCCCTTTCCATTTTGGGAGGTCCCAGTTATGTGACCAGAAAGGAGTCATGTTCACTTGGCTAGGGGGGAGAAAAAATACAAGCCGTACTCCATCGGTGTTGAGACCTGATTCCTTTCCTAAAATGGTGGCCAAAAGTAGAAAGCTCCAGGTGGCCATTTTCCTAATCGAAAATCAAGGAAAACAGTTTGTATTTCAGAATGCTCGGGTGATTGGGATGTCCTGCTTTCCGAAGGAATTGCTGTGTTTTGAGATCTTTGAGTTAACTTGCTCTACCCTGGCTGCAGGGGAGGCTGGAACTCAGGATGAAGGATCGTATGACTGGTTTTCTTGAACGCACTGTTCCATTGTTCCTCTACCCCCACTCAAGAAGAAGAAGTCACAGATTGAGTTCTCCAGAGGCAGACGCTGAGATGGAGTTTGCCATGCAGGATGTTTATTAGGAATTGACACCTGGGGAAGGGAAGGAGGAGAGGGGAGGGTAGGGTAAAGAAAGGAAAGTGCAGCACAGGGGAGGGGGGGAGAAGGAAGGGAAGGGGGCAGGATTGGGCAGAGGAAGAAGCTGAATGGTGATGCAGGCAGGCTTCCCCCCGCACCCCCCCACCCCAGCCCAGGGAGTTCTGGAGCGTATGTGGTTCGTCAGAGTCATCCCTGTTGGACTGAAAGGGTTGGGCTTTTATACCCACCACATTGTCTGTCATGGGCTGTGCGCTGGGGGGCGAAGAGGGTGCTCTTGGGCGAGATGGCATTCTGCAGCTGAGGCACATCGTGAGGGAGCGAGAGGAGCTAGAGGCTTCCAGCTGACAGCTGGGACTCGAAGGGGGACCTGGCCGGTGCGGCAGCTCGTTCCCCTCAGAAGAAGGGGTGAGTGTGGGCCGACACAGAAATGGAGCTGGCCGGTATCCGCAGGGACTCTTCTCACCGTGTAGCAGGAATTGGGTTTTACAGCATTGCCAGTAGTGTGGGAGAGCTGTTCCCGACGTCCCTCACAGAGGGGCACGTGGCAGCCGTCTCCGGGAGGGTACTGACTGTACGTGGCACCTCCCCCAACTGAGGGTCAGCTTCGGTCTGTGCTTGGCTGGGAGCTCTTGTTATCACGGGGGACGGTTCGAACAAGCAGACGCAGAGTTACTCACTGGCCAGCTATGACTGGGCAGCAGGGGCAGCTCTGGGGGAGGAACAAGAAGACAGATCATCTATGAGTGTTGTGGGAGGGCTGGGCATTTTATGATGATCTAAGTTGAATCAAAGAGTCTTTGATATGTGTTCCTAACTCTCCCATCATGGCCAGCCATTTTGCTGTGTAATTGAGTTTTAAAAATCGTGTCTATGGGGCGCCTGGGTGGCTCATTTGGTTAAGCGGCTGCCTTCGGCTCAGGTCATGATCCCAGCGTCCTGGGATCGAGTCCCACATTGGGCTTCTTGTTCCGCAGGGGGCCTGCTTCTCCCTCTGCCTCTGCCTGCCCATACTCTATCTCTCTGACAAATAAATAAATAAAATCTTAAAAAAAATCGTGTCTATTATTTTATTGGAACAGCAGCATTGCAGAGACCATGCAGCATGCTCCCGCATGTCCCTCGTCCTACTCCTATTGCTAACATCTTACATCATCACGGTCCTTCTGTGGAAACTGGGCAACCAGCTCTAGTGCATTGCTACTCACAAAAGTGCACATTTTGTTTTGATTCTACTAGTTTCCCATTAATGTCCTCTTTCTGGTCCAGGATCCCATGTAAGGAACCACTTGCATGAAGTCATCATGTCTTAGTCTCCTCTAGTCTATAAACAGTTTCTTTCTTTGTTTTTCATGACTGACAGTTTTGAGAAGCACTGGTCACGTATTTTGTGGCAGATGTTTGTTTGTTTGTTTGTTTATTAGTGGTTATGGGTTTCTGGAAAGAATACCACAGAGGTTACGTGTCTTCTTGTCACACTTTGCTTCTTCCCTTCCTTTGTGCCTTGTTTGTTCGTTCATTTGTTCTTACTCTCTCCTTTTCATCTATGTGCAGATTCTCATTTTTGTGTTTACATACAAATACATAAATATATTACTTTGTCTAAATGACATGCAGAAGAAAATTAACTTTTAAAATTCAGTGTCCGAATATTGTGATACTATGCATTGAATAAGCTTTTGTTTTCTAACTAATAAAAGATTTATATTTTTAGAGAGAGCGAGAGAGGTTGAGAGAGAGAGAACATACAGGGAGGAGGGAGAGAGGGAGAGGGAGAGAATCTCAGGCAGACTGTCCGCTGAGCGCCGAGCCCCACGCGGGGCTGCATCCCAGGGGCCTGAGATCATGACCTGAGCTGAAATTGAGTTGGAAGCTTAACTGACTGCGCCACCTACTTCCCAACTAATTTTAAGATTTATTTTTACTCATACACTAAGTTCCTAATATTTTATATGTCTGTAAATATCTCTTTCCCTTTTTAAAATTGAGCTACACATAGCTTACAATTCATAATTTTAAAGTATACAATTCAGTGGTTTTTAAGTATAGCACATGTTTGTGCCATCACCTCCAGTACCTCATTCTAGAACATTTTCATCACCCCAGATTGAAGCCTCATACCCATTAGCAGCCACTCCCCATTCTCTCCTTTCCTCAGCCCCTGGCTACTGGTCTACTCTCTGTCCCTATGGGACTGTAAAATATATGCCCTACTAGGCTGTGTTCAACTCTTGGATCACAAAACCCTCCATTTTCTCACTTTGTCATTTTTCAGATTCAAAAACAAAGAAGCAACCAACCAACAACTGTAAGTTTCCTCTTTTAAAACCGAGTGTGGAAATTATAAGAACATTTCAAAACCACAAACTTCTTCCTCTTAATCTCTTGACTTTCAGGGAGATTCTGTGAATAGAGAGTGAGTTGTTTTCTGAACACTTGAATGCAGGGAACAGGTCAAGCTATTTTTTATGTCTTTTTAAAAAGAACATTTTTTTCTTGGTACTCTGCCAGCTCTTCTTTTGGAAACTTAGGCAAAAACTGATTTACTTCTCCAAGTCCATTTTCTTATGGCTGATTCACAAATTGTAGCAACTGAGTCAAATTAATGACAAAAAGCAGGGGTTTCTTGTGTGTAGAGGACAAACGACCCATGTTGTTCCGAGTTCCGTTCTGAGTTCTACTTGATGCTACCCAGTCTGGCTGAAGGGTGAGATGTATTGAATAGAAAAACCTCCGTGGTGTCCAAACGTAATCTCTGTATATTTCCTGGTTAGAAGGCATCTTAGACTTTATAATTGTATTTCCTTCCTTAATCACAAATGGAAGCGCCCCTTGTTCCCTCGGCTTGGTTAACACTTGGGTCCTCTGTTCTGAGTGTCGTGTTTCTTGGGGCCATTACGTCGGTGAAGTCATGACTGTAGGGTCTGCACCCTTGAGTTGTCTCAGATCATGGTGGGGTGGTGCAGAGCAGGACTTTCCACCCATGGCTGGGCATCTAGGTTACCCAGGGATCTTGTCAAAATGCAGCTCCTTGTTCAGTAGGTCTGGGTGATAACAGTGCAGCTGGTCCAGAGACTTGACTTTGAACAAGGAGAGAGATCTAGCCATTTTTAGACTTGGACTGGGAAGCGGTGCTATGAGGAACAAGCCCAGTGTGGAATTCACTCTGATGCCAGCTGGGGACGAGCCTGCCGCTCTCCGACAGCAGATGTCCCAGCTCTTGTGTTCATTTCAGTGCTTTCAGTGTGTGACCAGTGATGGTGTCCAAAGGCTCCACACTGGGGCTGTCCAAAAGGGTGATTTGGGCCTAATGTTCTGAACTTCCTAGAGAGTCTGTGAGCCTCCTAATGTCTTTAATACATTCCCTGTTTAAATTGGATAGAGTGGGTTTTGTTATTTATATTCAAGAGTCTGCCCCATTCTTGCATGCCAATTTGGGTCAATAGGTGTTGGCCATCTGGAGATCTGGGTAAGAGGTCCCAAGGCTTCATCAACATGGGAAAAGACTGCTGGGACTGATTAGCAATGCCTGCACTGATACGGAACTAGGGAATAGAACCATGCACGGTATGCATTTGTCATCCCTGTGTCATGGTCTGTAGTAGTTTCTTAGGTGGTGTAACAGATTACCACAAATTTAGTGGCTTAAGACAACAGAAACTTACTCTTTCACAGTTCTGGAGGTCAGAAACCCAAAATGGGTTGGCGGGGCTGTATTCTTCCTGGAGTCTGTAGGAGAGAATCTGTTTCTCTGTATATTTCAGCTTTCAGAGGCCAACTGCTTCTCTTGGCTCATGGAACCTTCCTTTCATCTCAAAGCCAGCAGTTAGAATCTTTCAAAAAGAAAAGATTCTCAAACTTCAGCTTGTGTTAAAATCACCTGGAAGTCTTGTTAGGACACAAATCCTCCCTGTCCCCACTCCCCTCAGTTTCTGACTCAGCAGGCCTGGAACGGGATCCAGGAATTTGCATCCTATCAAGTTCCCAAGATCTAGACAGTGCTGTCCAAGGATCACACTTCGGCAGCCGCCTGAGTAGGTTGTCAGCTTTGTGAAGGCAGGAACTATGTCTGATGGGTTCTCTGATGTATGCAGTTAGGACATTGTGGGTCCTTCATGTAGGATCAGCTAAATAAGTAGCCAGACCTGTTTGTTTTTTAGAGCCAGATCAATGCAGATACACTAAAAACACCTTTCTATGTGTGCAGTGAGCAAAATGTCCCCTCCCCAAAGATGTTTGTGTCCCAGTTTCTGAGCCTATGAATATGTGACTTTACACGCAAAAGACTTCGCAGAGTTGTTTAATACAGTGGACCTTGAGATGGGGAGATGATCCCAGGTTATCCGGGTGAGCCTCATCCAATCCTCACAGGTGGGCAGCCTTGCCCTGCTGTCCTGAAAAGGATGCAGGTGTGGAGACGTGAGAGAGGCCGGATCTGCGGCTGCCGAGGACAAAGGGGCCCGTTGAGCTGAAAATTGTGGGGGCCTTTAGAAGCTGAAATGCGGACGGTGAGCCGCAGAGGCTTAGTACTTCCCCGAGGCAGCAGCAGTGGTGGGGGCCTGGGACCTGCGTGAGGTCGGGCCCCAGAGCCCAGGCTCCTGAGCGCAAGTCGTGCATGTGTCCTCCTTCAGACTTGCCAGCCCACCCGGAACTAGGGTGAGGCTGGCTCGTCTCTGGGCGGCCAGGTTTAAAGAGGTGCTCCCTCTCAGGTCCTTCTCCTCTTAGCCTGGGCCCTGCCTCACGGTGACCCCTTGGAGCAGTGTTACATTCGCTGCATTTTACAGAAGAGGTGGGGAGAGGCTACAGAATCCCCGCAGGAAGAACCGGACTTGGAATCTCAGGCATGTTGCTCTAGGAGCCTTGGACTTGGCCCATGAGCACGCTTCTCGGTGTGGACACCCTTCTGCTCCCTGTCCTGATTTTCCAGGTGCCTCCTCCCCCTTCCACAGAAGTAGCTGGGCCTGCTATGTGCTGTGAGTCTGGGGCTGAATTAGGGCAGTCCTTGGACAGCCTCACTCTCCCTGTTTAGGGGAACAGAAGTCAAACCACTGTTGGCAGACGCTGAGAGGAGGGGGAGCTGCTGGTGGTGGTGACACATGCAGAGCATGGCGCGCGTGGCCTCTGCTGGCACATGTGTGCTGGGTTGGAGAGCAGCATCTGTCACTTGCGTCCCCCTCTGATTCTGTAGGAGGCTGGTACTCCAGGCAGTCACCTGCTGTCAGCAGGGGCTGAGACTGGCCCACACAGCGGGGAGGCTCTATGCTGTGCCCGGTGTCAGGCCTGCGTCCCGGAACATCTGCAAGGCCTCGCTGTGGGGGCTGCACTTCCCTCCCTGTGCCAAGCCCCAATCCCACGGTCCCCGGAGGAAGGAAAGGCTCTGGAGGCACAAGATGCTTCAGCTTCTGGGAAGACACTCCCAGACTGGGAAGTGCTTGTTGGAAAGTGCTTCTTCTTCATTTTAAGGAAGGTCCTCACTGAAGATGCTCACACAGGGTGTGCCCTGATCTCCTTTCCTCAGCTTCTTCCTTGTTGTGAAGGGCTGGGGAGGGCCCATGTCTCCAGGGTATGGCCATTCTCTCCTGTCCTCTAGAACTGGGCTTTCCCATGGAGTCCCGTCATCAGCGTGTTCCCCAGGATGGGCCTGGGCATGCAGGAAATGCACCTGTGTGTGGCCGTGAGCCAGGGAGGGGGCTGGGCCAGAGGGCTGAGCGTTCCCAGCCGGACCAACAGCAGCCCTGGAGCTGGCAGCCCCCCCAGAGCCACATTGGCCTGGGCCACACTCTGGCCTCAACTGTCATCTAATGTGGAAGTCCTCTGCCCCCCTAGTCCGAGGCGAGATGTCCCTCTCAGCTGAAGGCAAGCAAGCCTCCGAGAAGGCCTCAACTGGTGGCTCTTGGCTATGGCACTCCCTGCAGCTGGGGAAATGGTCTCAGTCCCGGAGGGGACCGGGAAGCACACGAGCACCCACTGCAGCCCCTGTGTGTGGCAGCTAGAGGACACAAGCGCACGAGGTCACACACACTTCCATCCGTTTCTGGCAGTCAGGTGTGTGCAGGCTGAACTGCTCTCCCAGCGTCAAGTTCTAAAGCCAGATGGGAAGAGAAACTTAGGAGGCATCAAAGCTACCCTCCCAGACCCCAGTGAGCTGCTCATGCCCAGAGAGGAACAAAAAATTCATGCCTCTTGTCTCCTGAGCACCCAGGTTTACACCTGCTGAAAGTCGCACAGGCTAGGCTCTCCCTCCCTATTTAGGTGATCGTCCTCCCAGTGCAGAACAACACGGAACACGTGGGGTTGAGCTTGCATGTGGTCAGGGCGGCCTGTTGTTGTAGAATATCACTCCTCATGTACTCTGCTCCCGAGGAGCCAAGAAGTGGTGTCTGGGGCTGGGAGAGATGGACAGATGGACACAGAACAAATGTAATAGGGCATGACAGACGCTGCAAAGACAGAACAGTTGAGAGCAGGTTGGAGGAATCAGCTCTGACCCTTTGCCATGATTCCTCAGTGTTCCTCTCTTCTTCTGGCTTGCTTTACTCCATGGACGGATTTGGTAAATAAATGGTGGACCCAGCCACGGGAAGTTCTCTTTCATTGAGTGAGACAGAAAAATCACAAGGGTTCGTATCCTTCAGAGTCCCATGAGGCTGACCATGAAGGTGTTCTCATTTCACTGAGTTCATAATTTAAAGGAACATTGGTTGACGAAAATAGCTACAGACCTCATCTGAAGTGGAAGGGGACAGAAGGACACTAAGTGCTCCAAGGACAGTTGGGTTGACTTTTTTGCACTGGAACCTTCTTCCGTGAAGCAGAAGGAGAAAAGAGCTCTGTGTGTATGATCCGAGCCATGGTAACATGAGTGTTTTCTTAGCCAGGAATTTTTTTTTTTTTTCCTTTAAAGGGAAGGCTTTTATAGGAAACATTCCTTTAAAAAAAAAAAACGGGCTTTGTGGTCTTGCCTCAGATGTGCTCTTACTTTTCTGAGAATTGGGATTTGCCTGATGGTGGGTTCCTTGAATGGCAGCTGTAGTGGAATGGACTTGGCATAACATCCAAGCCAGGGGGTTGCCTTCCGCGTGTGCTGATGTGGCTGAGACGGTGTGTGGTGGTTGAGTGCGTTTCCTGCTGTCTGTCCTGTCCTTCCAGTGTCGCCGCGGGCTAGCATCTGCAGAACACTGGCCCCGAGCCTTTGCTTCTCTCTGGTGCTTCTCCGCTCATCCACGCTCATTAGCTTTACTCCTTTTGGGGATCGCTGGTGTGTTTTGCTTGGTAGCGGGTCACAAGTTGAGTGTGACCTAACACCCAGTGCCGTTCGTTCATTCACATTCCGGAAGGGAGAAGGTACGTTTCCAGAAGTCAAACCTCCGTGACAAAGCACAGATTTTGGTCCTCTATCGAATTGCAAACTAGTGACTTCATGTGTCCTGAAATAGTATCTAACGAAACCCTTGCCTCTGTTCATTATTTGGTCATTCATTCATTCACTGGCTCCTTCATTTGGTCCCCTATTTAATTCTTTGGTCTCTGCTATGCACTGAATTGGGTCCTTCCAAAATTCGTGTGTTGATGCTCTCTATGAGGTAATTCGATTAAATGCATTCATAAGGGTGGGGCCCTAATCCCATAGGATTGCAGCCTCAGGAGAGGAAGATCTCTCCCTCTCTCTCTTTCTGTCCCTGCACTATGAGGACACGGCAAGAAAGTGGTTGTCAGCAACCAAGAAAGAGGGCCGTCGCCAGAGTCCCAGCATGCTAGCACCCCGATCTCGGACCTCCGGCCTCCAGACCTGTGAGAAGAGAAACTTATATTGTTTAAGTCACCCAGGCTGTGGTATTTTGTCACGGTGTTGCGAGCCAACTAATGCTGTTCCTCATTCATTCAACAAACATTTACTCAGTGTGTGTCAGGCACCAAGAGAGATACTGGGCATGAAACGACAGCCATGTCATTGAGACATTCCTTGTTGGTTGCCTACCCACGGCTGCCCCTCTTGGTCCTGGCAGCAGAATGCAGACATTGTGTTGGTGGGGTGTACCCCATCCCAGGATCTAAATCATGCCTGGTTTCAGTCTCATGGAAGTTGGGCTCCCCTTTCTTCACGAATGTTTGGGGTACGGGCATATGATCTGGTTCTAGGAGTAGTAAGGGGAAGTTGTCTAGGGGCTCCTGGTGATTAGTTTTCCTGCTTGAAAAGAGAAAATCACATAAAAAGATATACTTTTTTGCCTCTCCTAACTTGGTTTCTGCCTGAGATGCATTTTGCTAAAGAGTTGGTAGTTGGAGCTAGGGCGGCCATGTTGCCGTCTTGAGCGGTGAGAGAGAGAGACAAGGTTGATCCACTGTCACTGGACTGCTGAACCTACAGATGTTTTCCAGGTAGAATAATTAACTGCTTTTCTCTCTCTCTCTCTTTCTCTTTCTTTCTTTCTTGTCTAAGCCACTGTGAGTAGGCTATTTTGTTATTTGTTGCCCACAGCAACAAACTGCTCCTTCCTGGTACGGTCCCTGCCTTCAAGGGGCTGAGAGTCTGATGAGGTGCGTAGACTCTCAGGTACTGACAATGTAGCATCACAACAAGTATTTTAATGGAGGGATACAATAAAATGGTGTGTAAGCACACCGTGCCCTATAACCAAGGGGTTCTTTCTACCCATAGTAGCTCTTTTGAGGAGTGATATTCAAAGATGTCTTTTCTAATCTCTGATGTCACTTCTTCAAGACGACCAAGATTATCTTTTTAAAAACCATGTCCTACTTTGGGGGCAGAAGAGGATGTCAGGATTGTGTAATGCTGAAGGATGGGGACTGTGATGAACACCACCTGGTTCCCATTCTGGCTCCACCTTGTATCACGTGGGGGACCTTGACCAAGACACTTCAACCCCAGTTTCACCATAGGGGTGACAAGTAGGGATAACGGTGGGACCCAGCTGAAGTGTCTGGAGTGTAGCTGCTTTCTGAGAATGCCCATCACTTGCAGGGTAGCCTTTGGTATAAAGAATCTTTTGTCTTAGATGATTCTATAGATGAATTTTAGGAGGTTAGACATCTCCCTAATGTTGAGACTTCCTATCTAAAAAGAATATTCCTTACTGTTTTTTCCTTTATGTCTTAATAAAGTTAAACTTTTTCCCACATGTTTCTTACATTTGTCTCTATGTGTTACATCTTTTGTGCTGCTGCTGCTGCTGTGGTAAGTGGGGGATTTTCTTCCACTTAGCCTCCACTCCAGGCTAGTTCTGCTCGGCCGCCCGAGAGCTTTGACAGTACAGCCAAATTGGTAAACACCAGAATCTTGAAATGACCTAAGCCATAGACTCAAGCTAGTACGAACAGGCAGATGTACTTCGCTATACCCAGCCTCCTTTTTATAAAGCAAAGTGCGAATAGAAACTCTGATTCTGACAGCCGCTGGCTTCCCCCAGAGGCCAGGCTGGGGGGTGGAAGGATCTGAGCTGGGCTTGGCCCCAGGCAGGGGCCAATCACCCCTGCCTCTTGGGTTTGAGATAATAACGTTAAACACTGAACATGATGCTTGGCATGTTGTTGACACTAAGTTCATGGCTAAAAGTGTGGGTTCTGGGCTCAGATCACACGGGTTCAAATTCCTGCAACCGGACATTTCCTAGCTGTGTGTCCTTGGGCCAGTGACTTGACCTTGCTGAGCCTCCGTTATTTTCTCTGTCAAGTGAGGATAACAATAGTGTGAGCTTTGGGGGGCAGCTGTGGCAATGAGATGTGACAATCCTTATACGGGGCTTATGGAGTGCCAGGCATGGAAGCTCTGTGAGGCTGGAGACCTTCCCTTCCTTGGCCACCCCTGAGTCCCAACATCACTGAATGAAGGAACGAACGAAGGGGTGAAAACGTTAAACCTAAAACAAAACATGCAGTGGTCTCTGAAGAAAACTCAGATCCATAGTCATCAGCTTTGAGTCTGTGTTTCAAAATTCTTAAAAGGGGATCAAGACTGGCGGTTCACACCTGGAGACTCTTTTGCCTCAGGGGACATTTGTCAATGTTTGGAGACATTTTTGGTTGTCACAACTGGGAGTGCTACCGGCATCGAGTGGGTAGGGCCCAGGGGTGCTGCTCAGTACCCCGCAGCGCACAGGCTCGGCCCCCACAACAGAGGATTGTCCATCTGCAAGAGTCAGTGGCATGCTGGCTGACAAGCCCTGGTGTGGGCACGGAATTATTGCTGCTCCCTTAGAGCTCGTCCGACGGGTCGTCTGGTGTTGGGTGAGGTCATCTGACCCAGAAATTCCTGGTGACCATAAGCAGTTTCCCAAACTATAAAGCAAAGAGCTGGTCCCTACAGTTCCCCAAAGATGTTGTGGTTTCTCTTCGATTTGCCGATTTTCCAGATGTCCCGGTGGTAATTTACTGGCTCAGCCTCTCCTTGGATCAAATACTCCTTTGGCATGGGATTTGCTATAATTAAAATTCAAGGAGATTGAAACTTTCCCCTTTGAGAAAAAGCTCATGAGATGAATGATTCACAGGCTCCAATAAACCATGGACACCCTGGGACTTTTTTCCTATTTTTTTTTTGCTTTTGTTGGCTTCACTACTCCCTCTTATTCGTCATGTCCTGGTTCCTTTATTCCCAGTCTCCATGGACTGCTAAATTGTTGAACAGCAGTAGACAAGGCTCCTCCAAGCCTAGAGAATGCTTCTGGCTACAGGGACTTCAAGAGGATGCGGTGGTTGAAGGAGCCTGTGAATGACACCATCACTAATGACTCCTTGCACCTAGGGACTGGGGAGGGACCAGAAGGTGAGAAATCGCCTTTACATTTTAAATGATACTCAGAATGTGGGGAATAAAGTAATGAGCATGTTGTAATTCATCAAATGCTTTCTCAGCAGTGGTCCGAGATCAAACAACACACTAGGGCAGAGACTGCTAGTCTGCCTTCCCCACTGTGTGTTCTCCACTGCGCCATAGGGAATAGCATATTCATGGCCGCCCAGTCTCTCAGCCTTCCTCCCAGCTAGATGCGTCCATGGGCCTAATTCTGACCTATAGGATGGGAATGGAAGTCCTGTGGAGCACCTTCCAGCAACAGTCCCGAAGGAAGAGCTGATGGATGCCCCCACCTCTGCCCTTTGTTCTTTCTTTCTTCTTTCTGCTTGGAGGTAACTGTGATGGCTGGAGCCCCAGCTAACATCTTGGATTATGAGGACTAGGGTTATAGTCCAGGAGTAATAATCTGGAAAGAACATGGGTCCCTGGGGACTTCCTGGCACAGAGCCACTTTACCAGCCATGTATTGGCTGCATCTGGACTTTTCCCTCAGAGTGAGAACATTTCCATTTTTTAAAAAGCCGCCATCCATCACCCTCCGTAAAATGTCCTCCTCCCCGGTCCCAAGACCAAGAGAACGCAGCTGCCACTCTCCTCTTGATGTCTGTACTTGAGAATGTGTTTTCTTCCATGAAAACTCTTCTGACTCTAAGAAGTGGGCTTCAGATGCTTGAGAATGTTGTCCAAGGAAAGTGCCTTTGAAATGACAGAGGACAGGGAGATTTGAAGCTCTACATGTAGCAGGTGCTCAAAAATTGTGTGAATTCCATGAACGATGGAGGGCATTCCATCTTAATGAACCTGGAGCACTGTTGGGCTCTGACAGGAGTGTCAGTGAACGAAAACAGAAATTCAGAACACACGGTTAAGTAGGAGAGAAGACCGTGCAAATGCAGAACCTCAGCAGAGCCATGATAGGTGTGTCAACATCATGGGGGTTTGAGGTCTACAATATAATGGTTTGATGTGTGCACATACAGTGCGAGGGTCGCCACAGTAAGTCTAGCGAGCATTCATCACCTCACATTTCTTTCCTTGTGAGAACTTTGAAGATCCCATTTCTTAGCAACTTTCAAAGATACAACACAGTATTGGCAGCTGTAATCACTGTAATCACCAAGCTGTCCATCACATCCCCAGAACTTATTTACCTTATACCTGGATGTTTATACCTTTTGACCACCTCTGCCCACTGCACACCCCCTTTCCACTCCCTGCTTCTGGCAGCCACCGGTCTCTTCTGTTTCTACGAGGTTTTTAATTTTTATTTTTTAAGATTACACATATAAATGAGATCATCCAGTATTTGTCTTTCTCCATCTGAGTCACTTCAGTTAGTATAATGCCCCCAAATTCCGTTCACATTGTTGCAAAAGGTAAGATTTCCACCCCCCCTTTTTCTCTTACAGATTTTATTTATTTATTTGACAGAGAGTGGGCGCATGCGCACGAGCAGGGGGAGCCGCAGAGGGAAAGAGAGAAGTAGACTCTCCGATGAGCAGGGAGCCTGATGCAGGGCTCCCCCCTGGGACCGGAACTGAAAGCAGACCCTTAACCCACTTGAGACACCCAAGTGCCCCGATTTCCTTCCTTTTTAGGGCTGAGTAACGCTCCCTTGTGTATGTATACCACATTCTTTTTATTTATCCATTGATGGATGATGGATAATTCAATGGATTGTTTAGGACATTTGAAATCTTTTTAAAAATGTTTGTTTATTTTTAAAGTAATCTCACCACCCAGCGTGGGGCTTGAACTCCTGACCCCAAGATCCAGAGCCACATGCGCTTCTGACTGAGCCAGCCGGGTGCCCCTGGATGTTTGGAATCACACCCAGCTCCACCATTTCTTACCTCTGGACGCTCTGGCTGAGGCAGTGTCCCTGCCTCGGGACCGTCCCATGCCCTTCTCCCCGCTGACGGGGCAGGAAGCTTGGCGGCCGGACTCCCGGCTTCCAGCCACGGGTGTCTTCCGGCCTCTCTGGCGACGGCCGGAGTCACAGGACTGCATCCTCGCCAACAGCGCGAAAGTGGAGGTGCTGGCCCGCTTCCACACTGACCCCTGAGAGGAAGCCTCTCCGCTTCCCTTTTTATTCCTTGGGGACAGGAACGAGGACGGCACGGTGGGGGCTCCCGGAACCCCCGGGGGACGCCGGGTCGGAAGCTGGGCGCGGAGGCAGGCAGGACGACGAAGCAGACACGGGCCGCGCGTTGCTCGCGCGGTGAGGCGTTCTCGTGCCAGCGCCACGGGCCGCTCGCTCACGTTTGCTCCGGTTTTACACCCAGTGATACCTTTCCTGGCCAGGGTGGGCGGCGGAGCCAGTGGGCGCCCGCGTTGGTTTGCTGGGGCTTCCGGGAGCGAGCGCCGCGCACGCTTCTCTCCTCGCGGTCTGGAGGCCGGAAGTCTGAGATCCAGGCTTGGGCAGGTTCGGGGTCTTCGGGGGCCTCTCTTCGCGGCTGGCGGACGGCCGCCTTCTCGCCTTGCCCGCGCGCGGTCTTCCCTGGGGGCGCGTCCAGATCTCCCCCTCCCGTGCGGACACCGGTCGCCCCGTTAGCTCCCGCCCCCCCCCGGCCCCCGTTTCGCTGCATCCCTTCTTTCAAGGCCTTGCCTCCAAATGCAGCCGCGTTCTGGAGGGTAGGGCTTGGGCATACGGGTTTGGGCGGGGGACGCGGTTCTGCCGGTCACAGCGCGTTAGCAACAGCGTCAGATGTGATTTCCTATTGTGTCACGTTCCACCGGAGGCTCTGAAGACCGGGCCGGATACGCGGGTCGCCTCAGAAACGGCGCGGTGTTCCTCCTGCAGCCGCCACCACGCGCCCGCCTCCCTCCCCTCCCCAAGCAAGACAGTCCCCGGGGACGTTGTGTTTGGAGAGGGTCACGGTGCTTCAGTCTTTCCTTGCGTCAAAGGAAGCATTTTAGGAGACGGACACAAGTCTCTAGGAGTCTGAGGGTCACGTGGACCGGCGTGTGAATCCCGTCTGGCTGTGGCTGGGGGGGGGGGGGAGGGTGGCCAGGACCTGTGTTGGGAGATGGGAGGGTGGTGTTTCCTGCCCCCCATCGGCTTGTCCCAGAATTTCTCAGCCTCAGCACTGTGGACTTTCGTGGTTGATAATTCTGTGTGTGTGTGTGTGTGTGTGTGTGTGCACGTGCCCCTGCATGCATGAAGGGGGTCTGTCCTGTACAGACATTGTGGGATGTTTAGCGGCATCCTTGGCCTACATCTACTTAATGCCAGCATCACTCCTCTTTGTGGCGACCAGAAATGTCTCCAGGCATTGCCAGCTGTTCCATAGGGGTAGAATTGGTTGAGAACCTCTGGTGTATCCCATGGGAGTGAGCTACACTGGGTGAACCTGGATGGACTTTGGCCAAGAGGATCACTTGGGGGGTGGGTGGTAAGGTGAGTCTAGGAAGGGGAGGACCACAGAGTCCCTCGAACCCCGGGAGGAGAGCTGTGTGGTCCGCCGAAGGGTCTAGGCGGCAGCACCCCTGCGGAGGGTGGTGCAGGGGAGGGCCCCGCCATCAGCAGGTGGAAAGCGGTAGGGGCATCTCTGAAGAGCCCTGTCTGTGAGTGACAGACTCAGCACTTGAGTCTGCCTCCTGCAGCGGGCACCCAGGCCGGAGAACACTCCTGATCCCGTGAGAGGTCGCTGCCTTTCGGCGAGTGTGGGGGGAGCTCGCCCAGCCAGTAGCCAGGCGCTGAGTCAAGCAATTTCATTTGCCCTGACCACAGGCTTCCCAGCAGCAGGCGAGGCCCTGCTGAGACAGGAGACATTTCCAGCAGCTTAAAGGATTATTTGGAATTTGGACAGGACTGGGTTTTTTAATTACTTAAGAGGGACAGGAAGAGCTTTGGCATCTGCTTGCAGCTTCGCCAGGGGCAGAGAGAACTCTGTCAATGGAAGGGACGTAAGGCCGAGGAGAGAGACACTCGCTTTCTCGCCTCCACCCTGCTGAGCGTAGTTATTCAGTCAACTGGGAAAGGAAAACATGTGAAGGGCAGGAAGGTTCTGGAATCGACCAAAAAAAGAGAAAGGCTGGAGTTTCTATCTGGTGCATCTCCCTGGCTCTCTGCGCCTTTCATTGTCTATTTTATGACTCTGCAGGTTGTAGAGAGTTGAGATGATGCAAATGAGTTTTGTCCGTGGAATACAAGTAATTGCTGCCCCTGGGATACCGACTTTCCACACTGCACTGCAAATTCAGCTCAGCATTCCTGGCTGCCTCTACCCGGGTCCAGCTTCGTGTTTTCCTTTGAAATAGAGCTAGCATCTTCTGGTTCCTCCATTCATTCATGAGGTTTTGACACACAGTCACTTTATATTTGTGTGAAAATCATGGTTTTACTCTTTAAACAAATGATTCTTTAAA
Organism: Martes martes; assembly: GCF_963455335.1. Classification (NCBI taxonomy): domain Eukaryota; kingdom Metazoa; phylum Chordata; class Mammalia; order Carnivora; family Mustelidae; genus Martes; species Martes martes. The sequence continues at coordinate 5,920,139 of NC_137896.1, forward strand.
ACCCGGTGATGCTGTAGGTGAGCATGGGCTCTGGGATTCCTGTCTCCACGTTCATCGCCCTGCGGGGAACCTGAGCTCTCTTAGTGCCTACGAGTATAAAGCTCTCCTTGTGCATACTCAACCTCCATGTTTTGTGTTCCTTCCAAATTTTCTCCTATGATCGAGTTCAAGTTTTAAAGCATTGTGGTCTGAAAATATGCAGGGAATCATTCCAGTCTTTTGGTACCGGTTGAGACCTGATTTGTGACCCAGCATGTGATCTGTTCTGGAGAATGTTCCATGTGCACTCGAGAAGAATGCATATTCTGTTGCTTTGGGATGAAATGCTTTGAATGTGTCTGTGAAGTCCCTCTGGTCCAGCGTGTCATTGAAAGCCCTTGTTTCCTTGTTGGTCTTCTGCTTAGATGGTCTGTCCATTGCTGTGAGTGTGGTGTTAAAGCCCCCTACTATTGTTGTATTATTATCAATGTGTTTCCTTAATTTTGTTATTACGTGGTTTATATAAATGGCCACTCCCAAGTTAGGGCATACTTATTTACAACTGTTAGATCTTCTTGTTGGATAGACCCTTTAATTATCATATAGTGTCGTTCTTCATCTGTTATTAGTCTTTGGTTTCAAATCTAATATTTCTGAAGGTTTGTACCCCAGCTTTCTTTTGATGTCCATTAAAGAGTATCCTATAAAAGAATGAATGGGTCCACCAGGAAATTAGAGAAGCATTAAAAAAAAATTCATGGAAGCAAATGAAAATGAAGACATTACTGTTCAAAACCTTTGGGATGCAGCAAAGGTGGTCCTAAGAGGGAAGGATATATCAGTACAAGCCTTTCTTAAAAAATTAGAAAAGTCTCATGGGAAGTACAAGGCAGGAAACGCTTGTTCCTAAGAAGACTCGTGTAATCTTCTGACTTCCAAATCTATGTAACTGTATAACTAACTCCCATAAAATTAGTATCTTTAGAAAGAAAATTAGAAAAACTTCTTTCTGGCCATTTCTACACTATACAGCAATGCGTTTCATTTGCAAAATAGAGATTGCACTTTTATTTTTATTATTCACAAAGGCTCATCCACTCCAAAGACTTTCAGAGTACCCACACTGCAGCTCACAGTGCTTCTTTTTCCCCCTGCTGTGTGTTAGTTATTTTATACTTATTATGCATTCTTTGCTTAAAAATTCTGCTGATCAACCATTTGGTCATTTACCCCAGCCTAATTCTAAAAATAAGTGACTCTTGTCCTGATTAAATACTGTTGTCTCTATAGTTGTTAACAGGCCCACATCCATGACATATTAATAACTAAAAGGATAGAATTACTGTTCTCCATACAAAAATGTGTGTGTATACCACTTCTAGTTCTGTGTTTCCTAAGATGCGTAGACAAAACAACTGCTAGCTTCTATTGCTTGAAAAAATTGTCATACTTAAACTTACCCTTTTAAAAATAAATTTATTGTTGACTATAGAATACTGAGGGCTGTCATGGACTGTAAAATTGATTAAGTTTTAAGTAAAGATCATTATTTTTTTACTGAAAAAAAATTAGGAAAGTTTTTTTTTTTTAAAGATTTTATTTATTTATTAGACACACAGAGAGAGAGATCACAAGTAGACAGAGAGGGGGAAGAAGGCTCCCTGCTGAGCAGAGAGCCCCATGTGGGACTCGATCCCAGGACCCTGAGATCATGACCTGAGCCGAAGGCAGAGGCTTAACCCACTGAGCCACCCAGGCGCCCCTAGAAAAGTCTTAAATACACAACCTGACGTTACACCTAAAGGAGCTGGAGAAAGAATGGCAAATAAAGCCTAAACCCAGCAGGAGAAGAGAAGTAATAAAGTTTAGAGCAGAAATAAATGAAATAGAAGCCAAAAGAACAGAACAGATCAACAAAACTATAAGCTGATTCTTTGAAAAAATCAGTAAGATTGAAGTGCATACTTCATAAATGCCACTGTGCTTGAGAAGAAGGTGGCTTAGTGAGGGTCTTCCAAAGAGCCCCACTTGATTTCCTCACCAGTGACTTGCGCAGGAAGGAGAAGTTGGCTGAAGGGCACCGTGACTTTCGTCTGAGCCAGCTTCTCCTTGAAATAAACAGCGGTGTGCGTCTGCTTGCCTCCTCATCCTTTTAACTGGATCTCCTCGTTCAGCTCTTCCCAGGGCAGAATTCTGACCCGCAGAGGAGCGTTGGTCTCAGAAAACTGAGACAGAGCCTGTGGACCAAGCAGCAGGAAATAGGAAAAAAATCCATCTAACGTCCTGTTTGTAGGTTGACCTCAATGAGACACCAGCCCTAAATGTGTTTTGTCGAAGCCCAAGAACTCAGCAACACGGGCTTGCAATTGGCTGTGCGGAATTTTGTTCTCAGCAGCCAGTTATCTCAGTGATTCATGCTAACAGCCCATTGAAACAGCAACCTAATTTTATTTGGAATCGCCTGTAATTTGTGCATTATTTTTTAAAGGAGAGATGTGAATGAGCTGGCAGATTTCTCCCTCTTTCAATTACCATGTAACCTCTCTCTTTTTTTCTTTAAAAGCCCAAACATCCTAATAGGAAATAGGATTGAATGAGTAAGTTCCGGTGCATTGAGAAGACGGGAGACCACCAGTCTGAGGAATCTGGCGAGCCTCTCAGTAAATGCAGGTGATCTGTGTCCTCTCTCTAAAAAGTTGTTCCTCGGCCCTGCTCTGGGTAGTGCAATTTTTCATCTCATTTTTAGGTTCATTTTGCATATGTGTTTCATCTGTAGGAGTAGACTCTATTAGCAAGTTTTCCCCACTTATAAATAGAATTATATTCATCATGGAAAAACAATACAGAAAAGTTGAAGGCAGAGACTAAAAATAAGATCTACTACCCAGAGTTTAATTATGATATTTTCTTTTTAGTCTTGGTTTTAAGAAAAACAAGATATATTTGTAACTAGAATTTGTGCTCCTTCCATGAGATTTCTCCTGCCTTTCCTTTATTAAATCCGGTACCGGGGCCTGGTCTTCTCCAGTAGGGAGAAGCTCATGGAAGGGGCAGGACCGCAGGCCGGCATCGCCTACACTCCTTCCTCTGCCGTCTTCATTTACACATCCATGTGCATTGATGGAAATAAAGAAGAGTTTCTCTGCACCAGACTGTCTGTACCAGTAACTGTCTAGCCCCAGCGGTCCTGGAATGGCCCCGACCTGGGCTCCTCCTGGCAGTGATAGGCAAGTATGATCAGACCTCCCTAAGTGGTGCTTCCAGAACTGTACTAGTCACAAGAATCACCGGGGATCTAACAGATGCAGATTCTGATCTAACAGTACCGAAGTGATGGGTGTGCTGCTGGTCCAGACTATACTTGGAATAGTAGGGCCTTGGGGGTGGTCCAAGTCTGCTCCTGGGGACCGTGGAATAAGGTTCTTCCAGACTTCTGAGCTTTCCTGATCCTCACAGAAAGCCCAGAGCAGCAGATCTGATAGAATGACAGGGCCTTGGTGATGGGGATCTGGGGATAATCATTGTGCACCCATGAGCAAAACCGCCTGGATCCTGGGTAAAACCCAGAACTTTAACAAAACCCTAGGAGGGGTTACAGAAGGAAGATCTGAGCCTGACCTAATGCCACATCCTTTAACAATTCTGCAGGAGTGGGGCTTAGAGGTAAAATTAAGTTGATTTATGGAAAATAAAGAAGTGTGCACTTCTTTTGCACATGAATTTGTGGGCTGAAATTGTTCATGCTATTTTTATAATGTACATTTAAATAAATTCACAGTGGGTTGCATATGCATTTTTTAATCCTGTTTTCCTTTGAGTTATGATATCATGAACATCTCCCCAGCTCATGAAATAGTCTCTGAAAATAACACCTTTAATAATTCTGTTTCTGGGACAGCGAGGATGTGGTCCGTTGTGTTCAGCCCCGTGTCTTCATTACTCACTCAGTGTCCAGCTCGGGATAGGAGCTCAAGGACTGTCTGTGGATTCATGCAAGCGTGGATGTACCTCGACGAATGAGTTCTTTGCTGTTGGCCACTTAGATTGCTTTCAGTTTTATAAAAAATACCATGGTGGACATCCTTGACAGAAACCTTTGTGCACAGTCTTGACTCCTTCTTTAGGTATTTGTACAAGTGCATTTACTGGTCAGTGGGCCCGCACAATTCAAATATCCGGGTATTTACCGAGAACTTGCCCTTCGGAAATGTACCAGCTTACGTTGCCATCAGCCATGCTCATTTCGTCGTGTTCCTGCCTACGCTGGGATCATCATGCAGCAAAAGCAAAGCCTTCCTAGGCCTACAGGCGATCTCATTTTTGTTTGAATGAACATTTCTTTGATTGCTAGTGAAGCCGAGCAGTTGTTTTGAGTGTGCTTTACTGATCTTGGTATCTCTTCTTTAGTCACGAGGAACATTTGGGTCTTTTGTCCATTCTTCTGTTGGCTACACCAGCACATCTGATTGGAGGGGTGAATGTGGTTCATCTTCCGTTTTCTCAGATGATACCCTTGTTCATAACTCTGCTCAAAAACACAGGATACAGATAGAAATTTAACTTAATATGAAGCAGGTGCTTCTTGAGACCCCGCAAAGGGTTAAGCCACTGAAGCACAGCTCTCAGGTTCCCAGAAGGCTGAGCACACTGTAAAATAAGAATTTACGGATTGGGCCGGAGAAATGATTTCTCCCTGTAACGTCGTGCCATCTAGTGGTTCTTGAAGACAGTGCAGGACCGAAAGCTCCTTTAGCCTTGCGGTCTCTAGTTCGGTTGCCCGCAGTTTCTGCCTCATTATTATTATTATTATTTTTAAATTTCTTTTCAGCGTAACAGTATTCATTGTTTTTGCACCACACCCAGTGCTCCATGCAATCTGTGCCCTCCCTAATACCCACCACCTGGTTCCCCCACCCTCCCACCCCGCCCCTTCAAAACCCTCAGGTTGTTTTTCAGTGTCCACAGTCTCTCATGGTTCACCTCCCCTTCCAATTTCCCTCAACTCCCTTCTCCTCTCCATCTCCCCTTGTCCTCCATGTTATTTGTTATGCTCCACAAATAAGTGAAACCATATGACAATTGACTCTCTCTGTTTGACTTATTTCACTCAGCATAATCTCTTCCAGTCCCATCCATGTTGATACAAAAGTTGGGTATTCATCCTTTCTGATGGAGGCATCATACTCCATAGTGTATATGGACCACATCTTCCTTATCCATTCGTCTGTTGAAGGGCATCTTGGTTCTTTCCACAGTTTGGCGAATGTGGCCATTGCTGCTATAAACATTGGGGTACAGATGGCCCTTGTTTTCACTACATCTGTATCTTTGGGGTAAATACCCAGTAATGCAATTGCAGGGTCATAGGGAAGCTCTATTTTTAATTTCTTGAGGAATCTCCACACTGTTCTCCAAAGTGGCTGCACCAACTTGCATGCCCACCAACAGTGGAAGAGGGTTCCCTTTCTCCACATCCTCTGCCTCATTATTGGTACAGCCGCCACCCGATTTCCCCTCTTCGTTCTCTCCCTCCTTATTCCATCTTTCCCTTGCAGGGTGACTGTTTTAAAATTGCCAGTTTTCTGTTTAAATCCATTCAGGAGCTGGTGGTTGTTCTTACGATTAAGCTCAGTCCCTTAACTGGGTTGACAAAGCCTTCTGTGATGTAGGTCGGGGTGGGCACACTCTCTGTAAAGGGTCAGTTGGTAAGTAGTTTGGACGTGGGGGGCACAGTCTTTGTTGTGACTTCTCAGCTCTGCCTGGGGGCTCTTGATTGCACTCAGGCTGTCGGTTTTTCCCTCCTCAAGCTTCATGCTCTGGCTGGCTGCTCGCTGGTTCCCCCCTGTCTCCTACTCAGGTGTTCAACGACCCTGTGTCCCTGTTTGGTTATGAGCAGAGAGGGGGCAACCAGCCGGTTTGGGGAAATCAAAAACAACACTGCACAGTCTTTGGAGTTTTCTCTGGCTTACACGTAAGCTGGAGTCCCTGGGAACGCAGGCTCTGCCCATCCAGTCCCTCCCCGGCGTGTGTGTGCAGACCCACCCACACGGGCGGGATCCCGGTGCTGGGTGTCTCACTAGAGTTCAGAATTTAAGCTAATAATTACTAATTCAAATATGCTCTGTCCCACTACAGTGACATATGTGCCTTCTTAGGAAGACCCATAAACACAAAGGAAAATAATATTCAATAATAAAACCCCAGATTCAGGCTTTACATGACCAAGTTGGCAAATAAGTTTTGTTACTGTTGAGCTTGTCCGGAAGTTCCCTCCTCCGGCCGGCAGTGTTTGGGGATTGAGGAATAAGATCACGGGACACGGGACGCATCAGTGACGCTTACTCCACAGAATTTATTTTCGCCTTCCTTTCAGCCCAGCGACTATGTTGTTGAACTTAAGATCTTCGTGTGTCTTCTGCTGTCCTTGACAGTGAAGGGATGCTGTGCTGTTTACCCAGGTGTGCTTCTGGGCCCCCAGCAGAAGAGACTTAGCTCTTCAAATGGTCTCCAGGGGGTGGTGATGTAAGATAAGTAGGGGAGAGCCTACTCTCAACTCCGTGCCAGTCTCCACACTCTTTAGAAACAAACGCAACACACCGGCCACACCCACGTTTTGACAATCATGGAAAGAAGTTCTATAAAGTGCTTTTATTATTTTATTCTGTTTTAATTAATTTAAGAGCAACAGATCAAGTGTGAGCAGGGGGGGAGCAGAGGGAGAGGGAGAGAGAATGTCAAGCAGACTCTGTGCTGACCACGGAGCCTGATTCAGGGCTCGATCTCATGACTCTGGGATCACGACCTGAGCTGAAATCAAGAGTCAGACGCTTAACCAACCAAGCCCTGTAGCCTCCCCTACAAGATACTTTTTTTTTTTTTTAAGATTTTATTTATTTATTTGACAGACAGAGATCACAAGTAGGCAGAGAGGCAGGCAGAGAGAGGTGGGGGGAAGCAGGCTCCCCGCTGAGCAGAGAGCCCGATGGAGGGCTCGATCCCAGGACCCTGAGATCATGACCTGAGCCGAGGGCAGAGGCTTAACCCACTGAGCCACCCAGGTGCCCCTACAAGATACTTTTAATGCAAAGCGTGGCACAGTTGAAAACATTTCATGAAACTATAAATTAACAAGCAAAATTTAAGAATCTCATAGATACTCTAAAGCTAGCTTCCTCCTGAAACATTAAAGATATCTGCTCAAAGTAAAAGAAGCTAAAAATTATAATGGATGAATATGATTAGAAGCAAAATTATTTAGGTAAAACTGACATTTGAAATTTGAGAATTGAATAACGTTTTAATTAAGCATTTAAGTAAGTCGTACGATGTGTTCTTGTGTCTGGCGTCCTGTTGGTCACTAGTACTAAGGGGAGGAAAACCTTCACTGCCTCTTGTCTAGACACACGTGTGGGGGTGCACACACACGTGTAAGATGGCTGTGAGACAGCTCACACTGTCAAGTATTCTTCAGCCACTACACAAACCGCTGTGGTCACCCCCTAGTTGATAAGTTATCTGGGATCACAAAGTGGGCGGCCGCAGATGTTGGAAGATGGGTGTTTGATACCTGCATTTGGTGTTCTGTGAAATGCATTGAGGAGAAGCACTGGTCAGCTTAGCTGATTTCCCTTTTCTTTTACCTAAACGTTCTTTTACTCCAACTCCCTGCACTCGGTCTCTGAGGCTGCACAACCCCCAAACTTTTGTGTGTTTGAATCCAGGTGCATTCTGGCTTAAGGACCAGGGCAAGAGATGCCCGGGAGCATTTCCCAGGGGCCTGAACAGTGTCAGTCATGAGGGCCAGTGGTGGTGCTGTGAGTCCGAGCGACACGATTCCTTCCGGCACCTGTGTGACGGGGACAGTTGGTTTATAGGACATGCGGGGCCTGCAGAGCTGAGAGCAGGGACCCTCTCACTCGGGTCGGAGCATGAAATAGATGGTGTGCACGACAGATTTCTTTTGAAGCTTGCTATTCTTTTTGGCTTCGGTGCAAGAGAAGAGTGACCTAGAGCCTTCCTAAAAAAGAGGGAGGAGGATTCTAGGAGGGATGGCTTTGAGACAGTCTCCTGCCCGGTGTTGTCCTTGGACTGATTTATAACCCAGAGCAGAGGGCACAACCAGAAGCTGAGTGAGCTGTTTTCTCATAATTTCTTGAGACGTGGGGCTCCGGATGCTGCTTTGGGCTTTGGATGGCCGGAGGAAGCACTGATGTTCCTTCCTTTCCTACTTGTGGGGCCACAGGGAACTGGTAGTGTGGACAGTCCCTCTTAACAGACATTGGTCCTTTGGGGGAGGATGTCAGCCACAGTGGCAGCAAAGAGGTACTTCCCAAAGGTCAGTGACTTTTTCTAAGTTGAAGGCCGTGGAAGAACACGGAAACCTGATGTCAGAGCCCCCAAGGACCTCCAGACAGGGTCGGTGTTGTGGGTTATGTAGGGGAACCGGGACGTCTTCTGTGGGCCGGTGGGGCAGCTTACCCGCCACATTTATGTTACTGACTTCCGCCTGACCATCTCCCCGAGCTGCTGGGCCGGGGGCCTGCAGATTATACGGAGAAGCCGCACCTGAACAGATGCTGATTTAGGCATCATAAGGAGCTGTGTTGTAGTCCCAGGGAGAACCACGCAGAAGCAGGGAGAGCAGGTGTTGTCTGTAGAGAGCGAAGGTATGTCGGGGTGCTGTAGGCAAAATAACGGCCAGAGGTGTCGGTGTCCTCGTCATCTCTGGGACATGTGACTGTCTTAGGTTACATGGCAAAAGGGAACCACAGTAGCAGAAGGAATCAAAGCAGGGAGAGGATCCTGGGTTATCCAGTTGGGCCAGGATAATCCCAAAGGTTCTCAGAAGTGGAGGAGGGGCAGGAGGGAAGGTCAGAGAAGAAACATCGCAACGGAAGCCCGGCAGCTTGACGTGCGGGTGGAACCTTTGGAAGCCGGGCCAGGCCAGCCCGGGGACCCGCACAGGAGCCTCGGGAGAGGAGCACAGCCTGGCCACATCTGGATCTGAGCCCATTGGGAGGCATTTTTGACTTCTGACCTGCAGAACTAGAGAAGATCATGACTTTTGTTGTTTGAAGCTTCTGAGTGTGTGGTCGTTTGTTACAGCAGCGGGGGCAGCAGCAGGAAACAGACACGAACGCAGTTCTTGTGCTCTGGGATTTGCCTGTATCCAGAGTCATTTGCCTCTTCAGAGGGTCACTGGAGGGCTCCTCGGGGGGCTCTGGGTCCCTGCACTGTCCCCTGACATGAGTGATGCACGCACACTCGCTGCTGGCAAAGCCCCTTCCCTCAGTTCTGGCACCGGGGCCGAGGAAGGGACGTCCTGCAGCCTCTTCTTGCTCTGCTTCCTTGCCTTGCATGCACACTGTTGACAGAGATCCTTCCAGATCCTTCCAGATCCTTCCTGGTTCCAGGTTCTCCACGCAGACCTCCCGGCCCTGGAGAGGGATACATCCTCGTCACCCCAGGCAGCAGGGGTGTGGCTACATCTGCCGCCTTCTCTTCTTGCTGTCGCATGCCCACTGCCACCGCTCTGTACCTCGTGCACCCCAGAAGCTTCAGGGTGAGCTGTCAGGATAGTGCCCTTCAAGCCTCTTTCCAAGGCCGGAGGTGAGCGAGAGGACCAGTCTCTGCCTCCAGCAGGTCCGTTGCCACAGATCGACTCCCGGGAGGCTGAAGCAACCCATCCATGGCCGCAGGCGTGTCCCAGGCGGGCTCTGAGCCCGGGAGCCTGTCCTCGTCGGCGCCGTGGCCGTGGCTTGCCTCTTTCCCACGCAGGTGTCGCCCCTGCCCCCGGGCATGCCGCAGGGGAGCCGGTGACCGGAGCTCCGGCACCACCCGAGAACCAGCTGGTGCCTGCTTCCGTGTCCTTTGGCTCCTTGTCCAGGGCTTGCTCCCGAGGCCACCTTGACCCCCAGCACTGGAATTTGGCATCCAAAGGGCCGCTTGGTGGCCGAACTCACCAGTGCTGCGTGCTCTGCCGGCCGCCGTGTTCTCATCTCTTTTGTGCTGTTGGGACCGGACTGGGAGGCTGCCCTCCAGCTGCCAGAGCGCCCACCGGGGAGGCGTCAGTGTGTTTTTACCGGGATCAGCTCCAGACCTCTGGCTGGGTTTTCTTCTGAGCTTTGGGATTCCACTTAAATGTAGAAAGACTCATCACGGGGTCTTTTCCGTGTGAAGGGAAAATATATTTGTTCAGAGAGTCCTTTAATGTCCAGCCAAAAATGACGAAGCCCTCATCTTCCGATTTTCTTCCAGTCTGTGAACTCCCCTGTCCTCAGGGAGGGTCACCTTCTCTCGGGCCCGGCATCAAGATGCGGTAGAATTTGGGGCCACTTCTGGCCCACTCACTTCTTTGAATCTCTGGGAGTCATTCGTGAGGAATCCAGGGAGGGGCCCACTTTTTCTTTGCTAATAAGGCATTTAGGCAGTTAGTGGACACAGTCCGCTGCCCCTGTGGCCACGCCCTGGCTCAAATGTATTTAAATCATGCAGGCGTGCTGCTTAATTAAGAAGGGATTTTGCCAGAGGGAAGAAACCTCCCGAATTGCCCTGATGCTCTTTCTGCCTCAAGGGGTGGCCTGTAGTCTTCTAGACTCAGTGGGTTGGCCTCTAAATGTTTCCTACAAAAATTAAAAAAAAAAATGGAAAAACTTGTTGTTGATCCTTTATCAGTAGAAGAGAGGAAGTGAATCTGCGGTATCACGGAAGGATGCCGGGAGATAACTTTAATTTTTCACATTCTAATGGCTTCATGGTCATGCTGCTCATTACTGTGTGAAAGCCAGGAGCCGTGGCTGGGGACTTAATTACTGATCTGAGATAGTTTCAGAAAACATTGTAAAGAACTTGCCTAGCGACAGATAATGACAATAATTGATAGCTAGAAGAAGGTGATTTTGTACAATGGAGGTTCTGGCTGTAAACAATAACATCCATCTATTTCCAAACTGAGAGGATTCAGAAGACCTGGCATAGATTATCTTGTCCGGGGGAGATGTGCCTCAAGGAGTTACAGCTCTGCAAGGGGAAGAGAGGGGCCAAGATTCGAGACCAAAAACTCTCTTGAATCTCCTTCAATCTGGGTAACTTGACTTACCCAAACTGGTTCATCTTGTGGGTATAAATATAAGGTCTGATATAAATAGAAACATAATTAGAGAACAAGAAAAGCACTTTAAATGGTAAGTGGCATTTTAAGGGTTTATTCTGAAATGTTCGAAGAGGATGAAATGAGGGTTGCTGTGTGCAGGTGTGCAGGTTGTGGACTGCCCAACTCTAGGAGGTGCCTTGCACATCATGAGCATCTCAGATTTGTATATTTGTTAGGACAGTTTTTCTGGCAATAGGCGGTAAAATAATTCTGCAGAAGGGGCCCCTGTATCTAGTTTGCATTAAAGTGCAGGGAAGGCTAGGTGTCAGCCCTTTGAGAACTCTAACCACAGAGGCCATGAAACTCACATTTCAGGGGCAGAATGTGATGGCTCATGTTTGCTTAAACTGCAAAGTACGGGTCTGCATGGCATTAACAAAAATGAAGCTTTGAATTATTAGCCAGCAGTTAAAAATCAGATATGCTCACATAAAAATCTGGATTTCTGGTTTCTCTCAGAAAGAGACTTTGGGGAGCCTGATGTCCTGCATCACAATAAATGGCCCTGGGTGGTGTTAAAGTGCCATAATCCCACCACACTTGACAGTGTCCTTGACAGTGACGGCCAATGTCAGCTGCTGTTTAGGAATACACTTGCCCTATATTTTTCTCAGAGAATTAAGAGAAAAGCGATATCACTCAAATCCGTGTCTCTCTAAAATGCTCAAAAACCAAAAATAGAAGGAGGGAGCATAGTTTTTTAGGAAAAACAAATGGTAAAGAGCATATTTTTTATTGAAGGGGAGAACACTCGTATGTGTTTAATGTACAGAATTTGTGCCGAATGAATAAAAATAGCTGGCCCCAGGAGGCATTTGAGTTTGTAACCTCTGCAGTGAAAAGGCCTTATAAAAATATAGTTTAAGGGACTTCTGGTGGAAAAACCTGAGGAAAAGGAACGGGGCACCTTGATGGGAAAAAGTACCCCAGCAGCATTGCTGCAGTCACCGTCCACATCCTGATTTACAGCCCACCGCAGGGGGAGTCTGGAGGATGGGACGCCCTCCCTCGCAGGTGCCAGGAGTGAAGCAGGCATTCTGCTCTCTGTCTCCCCTCCGAGTGCACAGCGACTCTTGTCGGTCACAGCCGGGTCCACTGCTGTTCCCATAGCCTGGTACAGGGCTTGCCCCCTAGTAGGTGCTCATTAAATTTCATTGGATGTGACATCTGTCCTGGAGGTATGCTAAGCAGGAAGTGGGTTGCAGCACATAGGGGGGAAAAGAGACATACACTATTTGATATTCTCAGTTGCAAGAAATGGGAATCAATCTGGGGTAATTTAGGCATACAAGGGAGATATTGGAGGGCTTGGGGGTATTCCTAGAATAAAAGGAAAGTTCATAGGACATTTTCTTTGGACAGGATGGGGCCCCAGGCAGCCCTGGGCATCCAGGCAGTGGGTATCAATCTTCAGGCCACCACTGTGTCAGGATCCAATGGCTTCTGTCCATGGGTCATTTGACTCAGAAGCAGGAGGAAAGAGTGTGATCGTTTTTAGTTTTGTCACTCACTGGTGGGCAGGGCCACTTGATGGACAGTCTTTGCCAGACCCCGGGTGCTGGTGGTAGCCAGCAGGTTCGCAGAGGGTACACAGAGGAAGTGTGAGCTTAGGTGAGGGCTGAGTCTGACTGTCCCTGGTCTTTCTAGGTCTTTCTAACCTGGGATTGGCAGACACGGTGCTGCTCTCCCCTCCCCACCTCCAGCCCACAGTTCCCCATAAGCTGCTGTATGACCTGACTTGGCCTCCCTTGTCCCACATTCCCGGGTGGGGAGGAGCTCTCCTGGGCTTGCTGATGTCAGCCTCTGCACCCGAGTGCCCCCTCCACCTTGGTTAGGTCTCCATCGCCCAGTTGCAGAACTATAAGCTATGGAAATTAGGTTTCAGGAATAAAAGTGGAGTAACAACTGTTATTTTTTGTTCCCAACCCCAAGAGCTAGGTACCGTGCTGAGTCATTGACCTGCATTACTCCATTGGGTCCCCATGGCTCTGAGCAGACACTCTTGTTTTACTTACGGTAGATTGTGATACTGGAATTATGGGGTGCAAGGCAGTGGCTGGTCGGGTTCAGTGCAAATCCAGTCTGATGCGTGTGCAGCCTGGGGTCCTGTCCACCACACAGCGCTTCCCCTACCCCACACTGCTGAGAAGCCCAGGGGCTCTGAAGATACCTGGGGTGTTCCTTGGGCTCTGGGGTGATGGGATTTGAGACAGAGCCTGTCTAGTGCCTTCCAGGAGGAAGTTTTGATTGTCAAATATAATGATTTTATGTAACCCCATTTTGAGCAATGGTGTTTACTTCCTACCCGATCACCTAAGAGGACGTGGGAGCCTGAACTCTACCCCCCATCCGAAGCAAAGTGACTTGATCAAAGCCCCCATCACCAGCGTTTTGTTGTTCCCTCCAATGCCAAGTTTTTACTGGTTGTTCAGATGATAGAATCTTCATAAATCTAAATTCATTCTGTGTAAGCGACTGCTCTTTATCTGGGATTATGGCCATCCATCTGTGCCTTTTGGTGATAAAATGTCCTTTCTTGGGTGAAAAGATGGTGCTAGTAAATAATGTTCTACTTTTTATGTAGTAAAGTAAGAAATTTATGCCATTTCCAACTGTGCCTGTGTTATTTTTGGGGCGTGTGTGTGTGAAATTTTGAAATGTTATCGGTTCATCAAATACAGCTTTTGACCCACTATCCTGGATACCTTATCTGCTAAAGGCAGAGGAAATATGTGCATCTATTTGGTGCCCAAATCGAAGGTTATGATGGGGAGTAAGATAAAATGAGAACAGACTTTAGAAATAATTAAGAGTAAAGAAATACTTGGTATTTTACTTTTTACAGTACTTCGTAGGACCACATAATCTGTCTTGTTCATTTTAGCTCTTCTTCTGGGAGTGAAGTCTATGAAGGTGTTGAAAAGACATTTAGATTGATTCTACATGTTTGCCCTGATCAGCAGTGTTACACTGAATATTCTTGTACGTCATCTTGTTTTTTCTGTCCGTTATATGAGTTTTCATTTGAATTAATTTCAAGCCCAGAAAGGTAGAGACAGCAGTACAATAAATATCTATATTCACGTCTCTTGTGTTTAATAGTTGTTAATATTTTGACATGTTAGTTTAACCTCTTATGTGCCAAAATTAAAGTGGATTAGCATCATAGCATTTTACCCCTTAATGTCTCAGTAGGCATCCCTAAGAACTGAAGATGTTTAGGTACATGGCCAGCATTCCACATCATTCCTGATAACCTAACAGTAAAGTTATATTATTATATATTTATATTATATAAATTATATGTATAACTTATATATAAAGGTTAATCCCAGATAAATTAATTATATAAATATAATTTAATATAAAATATAAATCTTATATAAATATCTTAATAATATCTTAAGATATTTAAGATAATAATATCTTATATTTAATAATTTAAGATATAATTTATAATTTAAGATAATAATATCTTAAAAATAAATTTTTCCTTATAGTCTCTAATAATGTTTTCAAAATCAGAACCCAATCAAGGACTCCTCATTTTACGTTACATTTGACTGTTGTATTTTGTCCTTAGAGTCCCTTTAAATCCAGGGTAGTAGCACCCCCCACCCACTGTCTTTTTCCCATTAGTATCGTCTAGAAGACCTAAGACCAGTGTCCTATAGAATGTCTTATCTTTTGGGATGGAGATTGCTTCTTCATCATGGTGGTTAACTTGTTCCTCTATCACCTAAATTTTCTGTAAACTGGAAGTTCTACCTAAGGGCCTGAACAGATTCAGGGTAAACTTTTTGGCAAGAAAATATGGTAGCTGTCACCAGTGTATCTTATACATTGCAATTGCGACAGAAAAATAACATCTGGCTGCCTCCCCCCAATTGGAGATGGTAATATTGATGACTGCCTTAAGATTGGGGTAACTGTAGAACTACACATTTCCCCTTGTAAATAGAAACAAATCTGGAAGGGTATGTTGGCATCAGGCAAATCCCAGTTCCCCATCATTTGCCCTCTGTGCTGGGCCTTGTCTCAATCAACTGTTTCATTTGGGGTTGTAGGATGTTGATTTCCAAACTCTACCACATCTTTTACATTGATTTGCTGACATTTTTCTGTCAAGAAGAGATTTCTTTCAGGGCGCCTGGGTGGCTCAGTGGGTTGAGCCTCTGCCTTTGGCTTGGGTCCTGATCTCAGGGTCCTGGGATGGAGCCTCAGGCTCTGCTCGGCGGGGAGCCTGCTTCCCCCCCCCCCCCCCCGCCTGCCTCTCTGCCTACTTGTGATCTCTCTCTGTCAAATAAATAAATAAATCTTAAAGATTTCTTTCATTTGCTGAAATTATAGGGTGACCCTAAATTATAGTTCCCGTTAGCAGTAGCCTTAAGCCATTCTTTCCCATTAATGATCAATTGTTAGAATAAGGAGATGGTATAGTTCTTTCCAGTGATGACAGAGAAGTTGAAGTTTTGTTTGCTGGCACCTTCTTGTGTATCAGCATGGATTTATGGGTCTTCGTATATTTTCTCTGTTTCAGTCAATTACAGCCACTGCTGTTTCTGATGTTCTCATCTCAGTGTTGGCCATCGGACACCCCTTCTAGTCAGCTTCTATCCTTTGGACATGCACTCATTACTCATTGAACGTTTCCTTGCTTTCTGGGACAGCAGCATGTCCTAGATTGTACTTATTTTCTTGCACAAAAATGAGGATTATTGTCTAGGATTAATTCTGGAAATCGGAATTATTATCTGCATTCAGTATTTTGAAAAATAATGTCAAATTGCTGTTCCAAATACAGAACCTGTGTATTTGTCCCTCCCGCACCAGAAGGGTACTGGCAATACCATATATCCCCTTACTTTTGTCAGTTCTTGAGACAATCGAATTTTAGTAATTTTTCTAATCAGGTAGGTGAAAATGGTATTTGCTATTTTAATTTCTTTTCTCCAGTTACTAGCATTATTGAACGTATTTTGATATACATTTACTGTTTTGAACTTTTATTCTTTTGTTTGCTTCCTTATATTCTTTACTCACTTAAATGGGTGGCTCTCATCTGTTTTTTAAAACCTTCCCCTAGGTCATTTAAAGTAAATCCACATACAGAATTTTTATGAATAGCAGTAACCGAAGACAGCTTGTTCTCCATTCCTTCCACTAGGTGTCGCTGTTTGCCTGTTTAGAAACGAAAGAATCCTCCTGGGTGGCCGGGAAGGAAGTCTGTGGTTAAAATGTATCAGTGGTCACCTGGCTTGCTTTCTACTTGCTTGGGTATTAGATGCTCAAGAGCATTCTGTAGGCGTTCAGTCTCCTGTGCATAAATATTATTTCTGGATTAAATTTAGATCAAAGTCAGGTCAAATGTCAGTATGCCCCTCTCTTGGCCCTGTTAAGTCTCCAGAAACTGTCTTTCATTTAAACTGAGGGCAGACAGAGGAATGAAAACCAGCCATGTTTAAAGAACTTCAAATAGATCTGCACAGAGATTAAGATTCTTTTGGAAGATGAACTACTTCCTCTCGATAAGAAACCCGATGATAAAATACACATTTGGGTTTTGCTAAGATTATGGGCATGGCATGTCATCTGAATTTTCTCATTTCATCCGAAAGCTGGTTCTTTCTCAACCTGCAGGGGCTTCGCTGTTTGCTCTTTTGATATTAATTGGAGAAAAGGTCACTAAGTGAATTATATTGATCAAGACCTACCTAATCTTTCGTAGGAATTGAGAGCTATTTTTAGACTACATGATGCATATAAGTGTCCAAATCATGTGTGTACAGCTTAGATGTTCACCTGCTGAACGTACCCACCTAAGGAGCACCTATTTCAGGAAACGCAACATGACCAGCTCCCCTACCCCTAAACTCCCCGAATGCCTTTTCTGGTCACCCCTCACTTGGTCCCACCAAGAGTAACCACTACCCTGACTTCTCTCTTCAAAATTAGTTTAGCCTGTCTTTGTACATGTTATTAATGGACTCGAACACTAGGCACTCTTTTGAGTCTGGCTTCTTTCTCTCAATTTTATGTTTGTGAGATGGATCCGTATCGTTGAGTATGGTTGTTCTGTCTTTCCACCGCGGTGCAATATTCCGTCGTGTGAGTGTGCAATGATTTATTCTATCACTGATGAGTGTTTGGGAAGTTTTTAGGCTTTGGTTGTTAGGAACAGTACTGAATCATGAATAATACTGTAGAATAGTAGTGAACGCGGTAGTGCACGTCTTTTGGGAATGTATGTGGAATTCCTGGGATCGAAGGCAGCATTTGCTCAGCTGTGATAGGTGCTGCCAAAGACCGCTCTCCAAAGTAATCCATCTCTGCTGCCACACCGCCCACGTTTGGGAGTTCCTGGTGCTTCAGATCCTCACGAGAACTTGGTATTTTCTGTCTTTCTCATCTTAGCCGGTCTGGTGGGAGTAAATTATGAGGTCTTCTTATTAAGATCCATTATTTAATTTGGGGGATGTTGGAGATTAAATTCTCTCCACCTGAGAAATCAAAGGAACACAGCATTTGTGAAAGGAAACAGAGGTGGAAACAGGGAATGAACATTCATTTGAACACTTATTTGCTCACACATGGCCATTCACGATAATCTGAAGGTGAATTTTACTCTGAAGGAAGACAAATATTTTGCTATTTTAAAAAAGATTTTATTTATTCATTTGAGAGGGAGAGAGCAGGAGCAGTGGGGAGAGGCAGAGGGAGAAGCAGACTCCCTGCTGAGCTGGGAGCCCCATATGGGGGCTCTATCCCAGGACCTGGAGATCACCATCTGAGCCACCCAGTCGCCCCAGGAAGACATACATTTTAGAGAGCTACCCCCCAAGTGCACATTAGTATAAAAATAGGAAAGAAACACAGTGTACTTTCCTTTTTAGTTTTCAAAATGATAATTGCTGTTTTATCCTGATTACAAAGAAAGACCCACGACTATTAACAAAACTTCAAATAACCTAGTATAATAGGGCCTTGTGAAGATGTATGAATGCTGATAAAACCCGCTTGCTGACTGACTCTCTTCTGCTTGATTGTCAAGTGGGGTAGAGCTAAACAGTTTACTTTTTTTAAAGGCGGAGGAACGTGTGGCTGGAGTGGGCAAGTCTGGGAAAGGCAGTGTGACTCCCTCTCGAGCTACTCCGTGCCAGGAGGCAGGGCGGCAGAGGGAGGGGCCCAGTGTCCCTGGAATTTTCCTGGCTCTGTTCTCCTGGACCAGGCTGGTGAAGTGCATGCCAGCTAACAGCAAGATTCCTGATTCCTGGCAGGACAAGTGGGCTCCAATGCCTAGAAGCATCCCCGGAGTGAGGCCCACCGGAGTCGGCTCCTGCCACCAGGTGGCGTCGCGAGGCAGCGCGCAGGCAACAGGCTGGCCGGAGGCCCTCCCGGTCGCTGTGTTCGCGTATCAACCCCAGCCCCCGTTTGATGTGGTTAGATTTTTGGGATCCCACTCATCGCATGATGGCGAGCTTTTAACATAATCAGAGAGTGCCATCCGAAACCACAACCGCACTTCAGCCACACTACATCACGGTTTGTTTTCCAGAAGCGTCTCTGAGCCTAGAAGGACCGGGTTTGTCCAGGCCCCCCCTCAGCTGGGCTTGTTGGCTCTAGGATGGAGAGAATTGGGGAGCAGGGAGCAGTGTAGAGTTGCCAGCAAGATGTGTTGGTGAACATTTATTAGGGTAGGGAGAAGTGGTTTCAGGGAGGGACCCTGGCTGTGTGATGTGAAGCGATCCCCTTCCTTCCCGGGGAGTTTGTGGTGTCACGGGTGTATAGGACATACATAAGAAATGGACCGAGGCTGAGGCTTACCATTCCAGTGTTCAGAACATGGGGAAGGCTTGGTTCTAAGGGTTGAGCTGGTTTAGGTAGGCTTCTTGGAGCTGACAACACTTAAGGCTGAGAAATCCCAAATCTTGGGTCCAGTTGGGTGCGCACACCATTGGATCAGAAGTGGCCACGCAGAGCCAGACCCGTGAGTTTCCCGGTTTGTCTGAGTCTCTTACCGCCTGCTCAGTCATACCGCAACGAACAGCTTCCTTCTCTCTGTGCTGGGTTACCTGAGGGCTGCCCAGAGCGGAGTTCACAGTGCTGACCACAGTGCTGTGTTCCCGAGAACTCCTCGCTGCCATTGGTACGTGCATGGACAGAGGAAGTCGAACCTGCCTCCCTCCCCTCTCTCCCCCTTTCCTATTCTGAGTGCTCGGTGCCTGGGGGCAGGGATTTGCTTTCTTCTCCCACTGTCTGCTATATCTGCAGAGCACTTTGTTTTCTCATCCTTAGGCCGTAGGGTTTGTTTTCTAGAACTCGGCTAATGGTGACCAATGAGTAGAAGTTGCCGACATAGACCAGTTCTGTTGCATGATCTCCTTGGATGATCATCTTCATGTTACCAAACCTGTTTCTTCCTCCTTTGAGTGGAGGATGCTGGCAACCCTCACGTCTTAGGGTTGTTTTGAGGATCAAATAGGAGCAAGTATGTGGCGAGCGTAATGCGATGTCGCAACCAAGTGTTCAGTGGCATTAGCTCTTGTCTTCCTGTCCCTCTTCAGAACATACTAAGGCCATCTCTTGCACCTAGGATGCCGTCCTCCCGGCACAGTTTCCCCCGGTGCCCGCTGGACCACCACCTGCCTGACTTTTCACCGGACAAGTCTTCTCCACGGAATCTGCTCCCTCCTCTCTCTGAGCAATCTCTCCCCACTTTAGCACTTAGCTCTGTCACCATATTAGTCTGATACAGCTCTTGCAACAGAATTCCAGAGGCGGTGCGGATTAAATGACTGAAAGTCTACTTATTTATGTAAGTGACGGGTAGTTGACCCACGATGTTGCATTAGCTTAGAGTGGATGATGTAATGATTCGACAGCTCTGTGTGCTATGCTGTGCCCACCACCAGGGTAGCTACCGTCTGTCACCGTATGACGCCACTACGATACCATTGACTCTATTCCCTATGCTGTACCTTTCGTCCCCGTGACTTACTCATCCCTTAACTGGAAGCCTAGACCTCCCCCTCTCCTTGCCCCTCTTTCCCCCATTCCCCCACTGTGGCAGCTGATGGTTTGTTCTGTTATGGGTGTATTCTTGTTTTTTTGTTTGTTCATGTGGAAGTGAAGTCGTATGGTGTTCTCCTTCTCTGACTTATTCCGCTTAGCAGAATACTCTCTAGAGCCACCCATGTTGTCACAATGGCGAGATCTCATTCTCCGTGATTGCCGAGTAAGAGTCTGTTGTGTGTACACGCGCACAGACGCACACACCCCATATCGTCTTCATCCATCCATCAGTGGGCATGTCGGTTGCTTCTGTATCTTGGCTGTTGTAGATAATGCCATGTGTATCTTTTTGGATTTGTGTTTTTCTTTGCGTAATACAATTGGAATATATTTTCCGCAGTTCTGGCAGCTGGAAGTCCAAGACCAAGGTGTCAGCGGGTTTGGTTTCTCCTAAGGCCTCTCTCCCTGGCTTGTAGACGGCTGCCTTCTCACTGTGTGCTTGCATCCCTGAGGTCTCTTCCTCTTCTATGGGGACAACAGTTCTACTGGATTAGGGCCATATCCTTATGACTTCATTTAACCCGAACTGTCTCTTTACAGGCCTATCTCCAAATACAGTCACATTGGGGATTAGGACTTTGAAATACAAATTTGGGGGAACAGAATTTAGTCCATAATAAACAATCAAGTATCACTTGATACTCCTCAGTGCTTGCTCTGTGTCCTGTCATGTATAACTAAGATGGTTGTGCTAAATCACACAGGTATTTGCCAAATATAATTCCTTCTCTCCCACCTCCATGGGTGGAGTTCATTTCTCTCCCCTTGCCTTTGGTTTTGGCAATGAGACTTGCTTTTGCTAGTGGAGCATATGTGGACAGAATCTTGAAATGTGCTTCTGGGGTCAGAGTTGCCCTCTCCAGCTGTTGCATTTCTTCTCCAGGAGCAGGACATACCTCCGTAGCTACTCACGCCGGGAGGAGGAGAGGCACACGGAGCAGGCCTGGGCCCCATTTGTATGTGGAAACCAAGCCCGGCTGAATTCCAGCTAACCTGCAGATATGTGTGCAAGAAATAAATGCTGATTGTTGGACGCCCCTGAGTCTGGGGAGTGGGCTGTCATGTCACATTGTTAGGGTCATGGCTGGCTAGCGCAGCAGTAAGGATGTATTGATTTCTTACCATGTCCCAGGACCCGGGCACTTTATATGAACTCTCTCATTTAACCGTCGTAAGAATGCCATGATACACATATGTGTATTTCCTCCATTTAGCAGGGAAACAGAGCCCAGGGGGCTTTACCCAGGGCCGTGCAGCCAGCCAGCAGCAGAGCCAGGATCTGAACCCAGGCCGCTCTGATGCCTGCATCACCAGACCCTGTGCTGTACCCCTCAGCAGGACAGAAGCAGTCACTTTTTGCAAAGGCGACACTGGATTTCCTGGTTTCTGACTTCCTCTTTAATGATCTTCTCTAGCCCACAGAAAGCTGTGGTTTGTAGTAGTTTCCCAAACCACCACGGGCCACGGAATGTGGCTCTAGTCACTCTTTTTTTAATGGTCTGGATCAAGCCCCATGGGACTGCTTTCTCTTGGAGATGAGCAGCGGTGGGATGCAGCCCACCAGCATTGTGTGTGTTGCACAAGGTTCACCGGAGCACCTTTGATCTATAGAATGAATTTCCCAAATCCCTAACTCATGGCAGTTTTCCGTAACTCTCCCAGACTTGTCTTCTGCACCTCACCTACCCAGCGGAGAGCATAGTCCGTCTTCATCTTTGCCTCCCCCCCACCCCGCCCCCCACTACCGCTGCTTTCTTGGGCTTTTTCTACCTGTTTGCTGGTTCTTGGTTTGGGGGCAGACGGTTGAATCAATTAATAGAGGATTTGCAGAATCACAGGGCAGTTATTAAAGGACGGTGTAATTAACTTCTTCAGACTAATTGAAAATTTTCATTTAGAAGGAGCAGCCAAGTGCCTCCTTGCTTAAACGGCTTTCTCACATAAAACAGCTCTCATGAAAAGATTCTTTAATGTGTATCCATAAACCAGAGACCTCTAGGCTGCTGCAAAACTTTGGGGAAAGAATTAAGTCATTTTTCTCTCTTTCTCTCGCGTCCTCCTCCCCGAGCTTAGTCTATGCTCAGAGTTACACAACTTCCCGCACTCTGGTGTTTGCTGCTCCTCCGTCACAGAACGAGCTTGGGAAAATGGGCCGGAGGAAGGAGCTTCTGACACTTTGTGCCTTTTTGATCAGGAGAGTGAGGGAAGGAGTCCGAGCGGGGGCACCTGTGGCTCTTTGGCATCTCCTGCTGCTGCTTCCGGCCCCAGCGAGTCCTTGATTTCCCTGTGGGGTGGGCTGCACCTCCCACCCTCTGTCTAGGCACTGGGGGTGTGGCTTCCCCGATCTCGGACTCAAGGGATGCTCAGATGACCGAGGTCTGTCCAGGCGCACGACTGCTCTTCCTCCTCGAAGGTCGTGACTGGGGCCGGAGTTGGCCTGGGACCCCCCAGATGGAGCGGGGATTGCCGTCTGAGATCTCTGGAGCTGCTCTGTAGAGCGCCACAGCCTCAGTTTCTCTGGCTCTCTGCTGCTGCGCGTGCCCAGACTTCTTGGTGGCCATTTCGTCATCGGGAAGGAGACGCATCCCTGAGGAGAAAGCTGACACCCAGGAAGCAGGGTCGGGGAGGACGACTCCCAGGAGCCATTTAGGAGCCTGGATCCTTCTGTGCCTGAGTTAGCCTCTACCCCTGAATTTTCCAATTGTATGTGCCAACATATTTATGGGATTTTTTTTCCCCCTCTGAACCCAGATTCGGTTGGGCTGTACCCTTTCCAACTCAGAGAGACCACCTCACACAGCTGCTGTATAATAAGGTGTGGGCCTTGGGTAACCTCAGCGGCCTTTTCTGAGCTACAGTGCCCCGCGTGTAAAGCAGGAATAGTTACCATTTGTATTTCGTGAGGAGGTGGTGAGGGGTCAGGGACTTGCGTTTGGGGATGCGTAACGCGATGTTGGCATTGGCGAGGTGCTAAGCTTGTTGCTTATTACTCTCATGGGTGGGCTTTGCCCTGACTCCCATATTTAATGGAAAATGGGGACAGAAGAAGTGACTGGACCACGGTGACCTCAGCCCCTCGGTGTGAGGAGTGTTTGTTACGGAGAAAAATCTATCGCTGTGCCTCTATTACCCGCTTGCACAGAGTCTTAGGTCCCTCTCCCACAGCCGCCGCCTTGGAGCCTTCGGAGCGGATGGCTTTCTGTTCCACGAGAGGGCACAGGACGCAACGAGAAGACTTCAGTGGGTGGCCCCAGGGATTCTGGAGGCCAGGAGCACAGGGCCATGGGAGAAACTGCGTCTGACGGGAAGAGCAGCGGGGAGCGGGCTGCAGCCTGATTCCTGCAGCCAGACTCGGAACTTCGGCTGAATTGATAAAGATCTTTGCTTAACCCTTCCAAGAACTGCAAGTGGTATGTAGCCTTCTTTTCTTCATTTTGTACCAAGAGGAAAAGTGCCGAGAAGAGAGCGTGTCGTCTTCCACAGGTGGTACCTAGTAGAGGAGCGACGAGCCTGGGTTTTAAACCGAGGTTCCTGAGAGCTGGGGCGCTGGGCCACGCGGGCTCCCTGCTGGCTTTGGTCTTAGTAACCAGGAAGGCAACGCTGGCCCCTCAGCGGATGTCCCCGAGCTTGCCCTCTGCCAGGACATGCATCAGCCTGTTCTTGCAAGGAAGCCGTGGAAGGTTCTAGGTGGTTTTGTCGTGCCCACCTCCCAGGGGCTAGCACCTGGCAGCTGGGAAACATTTGTTAGATGAGTAACCGATGAACTTGAAAGGTGCCTTCAAATCTGAGAAATGCTGTCTCCGGAGGCGCAGGTTCGAGAGGTGATGGAGCGGGAAGCCTCAGTTCCCGGGTTCGGAGCGGGGCCTCCGCAGGCGGACCCGGCTGACTCGGGCCCGGGTCCTCCGTCTCTCTGCAGCTCTGTTTCCTCATCTGTGACGCGAGGTCCGGAAGGCACGTGTGACTGCAGCGGGTCGTTGGGTGCGTGAAGGGAACGATGCGTCATATCTGGCAGATGACAGAGGCTCAGTGAGCGTCAGTGCTCACCTCGGTCACCGCTGTGGGGGTCGCGCTTCCCCCCGGGTCGCGGTCCCCATCGCTGACTCCCCTTATCCTGTCCCGTCCTCTCAGACGTGCAAGGAGATGGCAATTTAATTGTAACGTCAGCATTCCTCTCCCCCTCTCCGCCTAGGCCCTGTGTCACCACGGCTCCTGCTTGGTGTCGATCGGAGAAAGCTCTTCGGCTAATAACACCCTACCGGACTGCCGGGGCGCGTCGACCGGGAGGCAGCGGGAAAACAGCACTAAGTAAAGTAAACACAGCCATAACCTTTTCTTCTCGCTGCTTCTCGTGCTGTCTGAAAGGAGCACGCAGCTTCTCCTTTCCCGTAGCTAACTCATAAACGGAAGGAGCGAGTGATAAATATCAGGAAGCTCATGGATTTCCAGGGAGCCTGACAAGGCGAGATGGAGGCTGTGGTGGGGAGAAGCCAGAGCAGAGCGGGCCTCAACGCTGGGACCCCGCGCCCTTCTGCAGCCGGGGAGTGGGGCAGGCACCCCGCGGAGGACGGTCAGGATCTACAGCCCTGTCATGGCTGGGAGGGCTTTCCACTGGGCCAAGGCTGGCAGGTCATAGTGGATGGAGTTTATAAAATCAACGGATGCTGGTTCTGGGGGAGAATTTCTGCCTTCAGGAGCTGAGGAAATTTACCTTGGACTGAAGTCTTCAGAAGGGTCTGAGGTTGTCATGGAAAGAACCCTCGGGTCAGTACAAGTGGGCCCTTTTGTCGTGCCTTTGCCACAGACCCTCTGTGGGATCTGGAAGGGGTCAGATTTTTTTTTTCTTTCTACCTCAGTGTCTCTTTCTGTAAAATGAGTAGCTTGGATTAGTTCCCAGAAGGGATGACATTTGTCAAGTGCTTAGTCTGTCTGTCCCAGGCATGATTTACAACCCTTCCTAGGGATGAACTCCTGAATTCCCAGACAAACCATTTCCTTTTGTAGATAAGGAAACCCAAACACAAAAGATCAGAATTACCCAGTGCCAGCTGTCGAGCCGGGAGCTGAGCCCAGTCCATCTTGGCCCCAGACGCTGCAGTTCCAGCTCCTCAGCCGTGTCGTCTTCTCAGTGGGGCTCCACGTCAGAGCAATGGTAGAAAACACCATCGTCATTCCAGGACTGATGTGAGGACCGATTGCAGTTACACACGAAGCACCCCGTTTTTCTGGGGATCCATTCTTAGTATATGGTTCTGGGTGGGTTGATTTCTCCCGCCTTCAGGTATGGACATGGGACTCAGGCCTGACCTATGAGAGCTCTGCATCCCCTGACTACAGTGATTGCTTCAGTCATGGTCAGAGAGCCAAGCCAGTTCTGGGGCCCCTGGGTGGCTCAGTCGGTTGAGCATCTGACTCTTGATTCTGGCTCAGGTCATGATCTCAGGGGCATGAAATGGAGCTATGTGCTGAACATGGAGCCTGCCTAAGAGTCTCTCTCCCTCTTTCTCTGCCCCCATGCTCCCTCTCTTAAAAAAAAAAAAAAAAAGGCAAGCCAGTTCTTAGATGATGATATAACTACAGTTTTGGAAAAAAGCAGCTCTCCTGCTCCCCGGGGTCACCTCTGCAAGGTGTAAGCCTGTGCTCCGTAGAGCTTTATATGGTGAGAGTCTGCTTGAGGACAAAGCAGAAGGGGAGGAAAAAGAACAGAAGTGGTGGGAGAGAGAGAGAGACAATGCGGGGAGAGAGCGAATGATTCCTGGTGACATCGTTTGGACCCCTGGATCAGCTGTGTCGGGACTAATCAGTGATTTGAACAATGAATCCTTTATGCTTAAGATAGTTGAGCATAGTTTTTGCTACTTGACACCGAAAAAAAGTTGTGTCTTTTTTTTTTTTTTTAAAGATTTTTATTTGGCACAGAGAGATCACAAGTAGGCATAGAGGGAGGCAGAGAGTGGGGGGAAGCAGGCTCCCCGCCGAGCAGAGAGCCCGATGCGGGGCTCGATCCCAGGACCCTGGGATCATGACCCGAGCTGAAGGCAGAGGCTCCAACCCACTGAGCCACCCAGGCGCCCCAAAAAAGTTGTGTCTTACACACACCACATCACTGAACTTGGCAAAAAAGAAAGAGGTGGTAGATTGGAGATCCAACCTTTGCCACACATTTAACCACTGTCTTATTTCATGGCTTCTAAACCTTGGTACTGTCGACATTTTGGGCCAGGCAATTCTTCGTCGTGTGGCCATTTTATACATCGTAGGGTGTTTAATGGTTCCCTGACCTCTGCCCATGGATGCCCCTCCCCACCCCCGCTTCAAGTTGTGAGAAGTAAAAATGTTTGCAGACATTGCTAACATCTCCTGGGGGATAGCACCCCCACCCCCGGGTGAGAAGTGCTGGTCTCGGTAGACGCAGATCTGGTTTCTCTTAAAACATATTTCTTGGACCTCACTTTTTTAGTAGTAGTTAGGGACATGGTTGGCAGTGAAAGGGAAGATCCTTCAGAACTCTTGCACCAGGCAAATGTGATCAGCGGCTGGGGGCTCAGGACTAAGGGAGCCTTTGGTCTTAGTGCCCTGAGTGTCCCAGGTGCTCTGTGTTTGGGAGGATTTGGGATGAGCAACGAATTGGCCCCTGAGAGGGTGAGTCATTTAGCTCTGAGGTTGTCAAGTGCTTCCTGCCGAGAGCCCTGGATCTCTAGTTACGGTGCATGTCACCAGTGGCAGCCATCAAACCGGCCACCTGGCACCGGCCACTAATGGCTTTGGCAGAGCGTGTCACGGCTGCAGACGGAGCCCAGATGGGAATGGCATCCTACAACATCCTCAGATTCACTGCAGTCTACAAAAATATTGCGTCTAAATAACCCTTAATTCATCTCAAACTGAACTGCCCCTGCTCCTTGCCTAGCTACTCCTACTCAGTGAAAATGTCCTTCCTCCGGGAAGCCTTTCTTGATAACCTCATCCTACCAGGAGGTCAAGGTCCTCAGTGTGATGGACACTGTGGAGCTCCACCTGCATCCCCCAGGCTGCTTCCAGCGCTCTAAGGGCCTCTCATGGGCTTCCTGGGCCTCTGCTCCCACTGTCTGCATCTGCACATTCATTGAAGGACTCCCTGTGGGCTCCTGGAGCCACGTGCCCCCAGCCAGGAGGGTCTGGGTTTGTGTCTCCCAGGGTGGCCCTTTGCCAGTGGCTGATGGGCATGGGGATAGGAAGGTCTGGCTTGCTGGGGTCGGGTTGGGATACTCCTGCTCCTCTGCGGGGTCGGGTGTCTTTGCAGGAAGTTGCCCCTTTGCTTGGCCTCCTCCCCTCCCCTCTCCTTCTTCTGTCTTCCACATCTCCCCAGGCTCTCCGAGGGCTGCTTTCTTAATATTTCACTTTCACGTCAAGACATTGGTATTGTCTTAATGCTGTGGACTCCTCCTTTGTAGTCCTTACCAGATCTTTAAATCAGATAGTGAATTATTTATCGCCAGTCACCTCCATGACCTCCATGAAGACAGAGACGATTGTCCTACTGGTCACCAAATCTCCAGGGCCTGGCACCGGAAGTGTGGCCCATTATTATTTTATTAACAGTTATGTGAATTTTTGTCCTAGCTCTCTCATGAACAAACCGCAAGTTATTTGAAGTTAGGACCCATGTGTGATAAACTTCATATCGTCCCCTTCATCTTTCACTGGGCTTCGCTGATAAGAGGCCAAGCCGTATCACTGAATGAATAAACGATCCCGATTGCTCACTTTTATCGAGCACTTTCTTGGTGCTAAGCCCCTCCCCTGTGGCATGTCCCTGGTCCTTACAGCCACCCTGTGATATAGGGACAATGACCGTCCCCGTTTTACAGACGAGGTACAGAGCACGCAGGTGGCTTCCCCGAAGACACGAGGCCCGTCCGCAGCATAGCAGCATCTTGAATTCGGTTTCTGTCGGATATCAAAACTCCAAAAAAAACCCCCCAAACCAAGTCTTGCTAACGTCCTCAGAGGCAGGTCGCCGTCTGTCACGGGCGCACTGAGGCCGCTGGCTGTGAGGCAGCTCCTGGAGGGAGCAGCACTTCCGAGGAGCCGAGGGGAGGGAGCCGCCTCCCCGCCTGCGGTCCTGGCGATGTCGCTGCTCTCTCTGGACTCTACCTTCACCCCCGGGGCAGTCCCCGTCAGAGACTGGTTCTTTTTTGAAGCGCTGACCGCCTGCCGGTATTGATTGATCCGTGGCCCTGCTCGGTGGGCGGGAGGCGGACGCTAATGAGGGCGGGACCGTGGCACGCGGCCCGGCGTGGTCCTCGGGCGTGCGGGGGGCCGAGGAGAAGCTGGAAGGGCAGCAGCGCGAAGCGCCCTCATTCCGGGACAGACGGGTCGGCGCTGCTGACCGTCAATTCCGTGCGTCCCGGCCGGACTCTTCCGCCGGAAGCCAGACACCTGCCGGAAGCCAGACACCAGCCGGAAGCCAGACACCAGCCGGACGCCAGACACCAGACGGAAGCCAGACACCTGCCGGAAACTCCGCGCACGACCGGGACTAACTGGTTCAAGTCACGTCAGCGGTAGCTGCGCCCATGCCGTGCGGTCCCCATCTCGCTCCATTTTCTCCTTCTGCATTTCTTCGTAGGGCTCCTCTGTCAACTGGCTTCCCCCCGATTACGCCTGGCCACGGAGAAGGTGAGCCGCGGCTGCAGCCTGCGGTGTCTTTAATGCCCCCATTTCGGAGGGAACGTCTTCCCTTGCCTGTCCCGGGATACCAGCCGTGATTGGCTCGGCTGGGTCATGTGCCCTACCACGGGCCAATCACTGCGCTCCAGGTCAGAGGGCGCCTAATGGCCAGCCTGAGTCACATGCCAACCGGAGGGAGGCGAGCTTGTGATTGGGTTGTGTCCACGCCTGGTGGAGGGACGGGTGTTGAAGGTAGACGGGCTTTGCCACCGGAGAAGGCCGGAAAGGATTCGGGGCAGACAGGGCTGGTTCTTTGATGAAAACAGCACCACCGTCTCCCTCAGTATATCCTTGGTTAGAACGTTAAAGTCTCCAATTTATGACTGAGAGAAATCCCCGCCCCCCACCCCCCCAGCTTTCTTAGATTTGATAAATTTCGGCATGATAGGAACTTTCGGATTTTCCGATACCGCGTCAATCCTCAAAGATGGCCAGTGGCCTGTAACACGGTTCTTCGGACAGCAGATGACTCTCCATGACTGGGTCTCCGGTCTCCCCACTGTAATGGTTTTCTCCAGGTGTGTTTTGTTTTATTGTGATAAAATGTACATAGCATTGCCATTGTGACCATTTTTTAAAAAAAGATTTTATTTACTTATTTGACAGAGATCACACATAGGCAGAGAGGCAGGCAGAGAGAGAGGGGGAGGCAGGCTCCCCGCTGAGCAGAGAGCCCGATATGGGGCTCGATCCCAGGACCCTGAGATCATGACCTGAGCCGAAGGCAGAGGCTTTAACCCACTGAGCCACCCAGGCGTCCCCATCATGACCATTTTTAAGCGCACTGTTCCGTGGTGGTAAATACATTCATCTTGTCATGCAGCCATTGCCACCTCCGGGGCTCTTTCCTCTTGCAGTGCTGAAAATCTGTGCCCACGAAACTAAAATCCCCCTCCCTGCTCCGGGACCACCATTTGCTTTCTACCCTAAATGCCTCACTTAAGTGGTATCTGTTCCTTTGTGACTGGCTCGCTTCCCTGGCATTAGGTTCTCAAAGTTCATCTATGTGGCCTTTGCAGCATGTGTGAAAACTTGCTCCCTTTTTAGGGCTGAAAAATACCCCCTTGTGTGGAAGGACCACATTTTGCTTCTCTGTTGATCGGTCCCCGGATTCCCGGGTTGCTTCTGACGTCCTAGCTCTTGTGAATAAGCTGCTGTAAACAGGAATGTGCACATAGCGGTTGGAGAGCCCATTTTCAGTTCTCTTGGGTATATATTCAGAAGTGGAGTTGCTGTATCATATCATAATACTATTTTTAAAAAGATTTACTTATTTGAGACAGAAACAGTGAGGGAAGAGGGAGAGAGAGTCTCAAGCAGACTCCCGCAGAGCACAGAGCCTGACGAGGGGCTCGACCTCTAAGAAGGCCCCTCATGACCCTGAGATCATGACCTGAGCCAAAACCGAGAGTTGGTCGCTTAACTGATTGCACCACCTGGTGCTCTGCTAATTCTATTTTTAATTTTTGGAGGCAGTGCCTACTGTTTTTCATAGCAGCTGTACCATTTTACCAACAGTGCTGAAAGGGTCCAATTTCTTCACATCCTGGCTAACACTTGTTATTTTCTTTCTTTTTTCCTTATAGTAGCTCTCCTGATGAATGTGAGGTGACCCATGTAATTTTTAATTTTAATTTTTTAATTTTAATTTTTGACAAGGTTATCTTGTCATGGGGATGCAGACAAAAACGATGAAAAGATCAGTAGTGGAAAATATTTCTCCCCTCCTGATTCCCAAGCCCTCTGAAAACAAAACTTGTAACTGCGGTTATGAGTTTCCTGTTTTTCCTTCACGTGGTGTTTTTATTCATCTAAATAAAAAATATGTATTTTCTCTTTTTTTAATAAAAAATGTCACTCAGCTATACATACTGTACTGTGCCTGCTTCCTCTTTCAATAAATATCTTATGGATATTATCTAAGGAGCTCATCTACTCCTTTTTCCCAGCTTTATGGTACTTCACTCTGTGGCTGTATCATGATTCCTTTAACCAGGTCCCTGAAAATGGGCACACAGATTGTTTATAACTTGCCAGTATTGGGAATAACATTGACATAAATAACCTTAGGTGTTCGTTTCTTTGCCCGCATGTCAGTGTAAGTAAATATATACGCATGTGAATAAATTTTTGGAAGTGGAATTGTTGAGTCAAAGGGTAAGTGCACTTGCAATTTTGATAGAAATTGCCAAATACATCCAGACAAAGTTTGCGCAAGTTGAATCCCCCAGCCTCCCTAGTGCATTCTCCACGTGGTCAGGGAGAGACCACACAGTAGCGCGGCTTCTATTTGTACTTCTCTGTGCTAAAGTGAAACAGCCCTTGGCCGGGACGTCTCCTGTCACCTGTCGTCTTCCCTCCCCTCCCAGTTCTTTGTGAGGACACCCTTTGTCACCATTACATGCACGTGCCTTGGTGACTTGCAAGAGCCTGCTAATGAAGCTCATGGGGAACACTGAATTTAGAACTCGCGCAAACATAGAAATAACGAAAGCAAACATAAAAATGTTAGGAGTGTGGTCAGGAAACTTAAAGTGAACCATGGCTTGGAAGAGAAATGATGGATAAAGAAAATTGTTTGGAATATGAATGTAAGACAGACGAGGAGAGGGTGACGTTCATGAGTAGAGCTTAGGTCTTCCTAGGAAGGCAGGATTCGGCACAGTTTCTGGGACCTGATTGTGCACCTGCTGAGACCAGTGCCACCACAGCAGGGCCTGCTCTGTGCGATGGGGGTTTGTTCTGGGGGGGTCGGCGTCACGGGTTGAATAAGGTGGTAGCAGTGATGGAATACGGAGGAGCATCATGGTTTATCCACGTGGGCTGGAGTACATGGGCAGAGAAACAAAAGAAGTACAACGTCTGGGACTCTCATGGGCCTGGACCCCCTGACTTTTGGGGGAGGCTAGGGGTTGTCCAGTGTTCCAGATGTGTGGCAGAGGCCAGACCCCTCAGGAAGCATTTTTCTTTTCTTTTTTAAGGATTTATTTATTTATTTATTTGACGGGGGCAGGGGGAGACAGCGAGAGAGGGAACACAAGCCAGGTGAGTGGGAGAGGGAGGAGCAGGCTTCCTGCTGAGCAGGGAACCCAATGTGGGACTTGATCCCAGGACCCTGGAACCATGACTTGAGCCAAAGGCAGACGCTTAATGACTGTGCCACGCAGGCGCCCCTCAGGAAGCATTTCTAATGCGAGCATGTCTGGTGAATTACCTAGAGAGATCCAAGAGGAAAGGGATTGAGTTTCCAAAATTCTTATCAGCAGTGCTGATTTCTTTTCTCATTTTAAATAAATATGCCCTCCTATACCTGCCCTCACGTACACAATTCTCTATTCTTTTTCTTAAAGAGGGTCTGTACAGCTTATACAGTCCCATAAGACTTAGCTCTGCCCCCGAGGAGTCACCCCTGCGGTGATCAGAAGGTTTAGGGAGAGGCACACGGTGTTCTAGTTTCTGCAAACATGGGCTACAGAAGTTAATAGGCAGCCAAAGGGACGCCAGTGCCTCCCTCCCCTCTTCCCTCCCTCTGTTCTTCCCTCCCTGTGTCTTTCACAAGCTCGCTGTTCCAGACGCTGTCCTACGGGCCACAACGATCAAGTCCCTGCTCTCATGGATATTGTATCGTAGTTGAGGCAACAGACAAGGAAGCAAAGCATAAATAATACATTTTGCGTGGCAGAGCAGGACTGGGAAATACAAGAGAGCAAGTTGGGGGTGGGGGATACTCTAGGTTAAGTGATCCCGGGAAGGCTTTTTAAAAGAAGTGACATTTCAGCTGAGACCTGAGTGGCAGGCAGGAGCCAGTCCTGGAGATTGGAGGAATGTTCCAGGCAGAGGGAGCAGCAAGCAAGGTTTTGAGATGAGAGGGGGCTTGGCAAGTACGAGGGACAGATGGCGGCTGGGGAGGCGGGGAAGAAGGTGGAGGATGTAGAGCAGAGGGAGGAGGAGCGGGAGGGGAGGGAGGGAGGGACAAAGAGGACAAGGGGAGGAAGAGTAGAAAGGTCGGTGATGAAGTTGGAGCCCTAGGTGGTAACCGTGTAATGGCGGGCTCTGCCTACCATGGTCGGAAGCTTAGATTTCATTCCAGATGTCACAGGACACCCTTACAGGATCTCAAGGGTAGGACACATATTCGCAGGGTGTTTATAAGCCCTTGAGAAGAGAAGAGTTGTTTGTAGGGTTCCCTGTGAACAAGGGGTGCCAAGTAACTCTATTTCCTTTCTTGTGATACTTAGGAAAGTAAGAGATTAAAGAAATTCCGTGGCTATCGTGGATCATGTTCATGAAAGCGTTTAGTGAAATAACTTGATGAAATAAATGATAGGTAGTAAAACCTGGAGTAGACTATATTGCTTTGCAGCAAATTTGCACCTGTTTGGGAACAGATTGAGGTCAAGACCCAGCTGAGTTCAGAGAATCTCAGCTTATCAAAGTTCTAGAGGGCCAGAGCTGGAGAGGAAAGCTAACGGCTTTGATGATCGGATCTGAATAATAAAATAAAAATATGTGTACATATTTCCCTTTAAGACAAGTATTAATAAAGTATAGCTTTTAAAATTTCACTTTGTAGGTCTGTCCATACCTAGTAAATTTCTGCCTTACCTGGCATCTTAAAATAGCTATCTAGATTTTTTTTTTTTTTTTTTTAGGAGAGAAAGTAGAAACAAACGATTTAAAAATATTCTTAGAGGGGCACCTGGGTAGCTCAGTCAGTTGAGCGTCCGACTCTTGATTTAGGTTCAGGTTGTGATCTCAGGGGGGCTCTGTGCTGGGCAGAGCCTGCTTGGGATTCTCTCTCTCCCTGTGCCCCTCCCTCCCTCCCCGCTCACGCGTGCGTGAGTGCTCGCGATTTCTTTCTTTAAAAAAAAAAATCTTAGGAAGGAGACCCCAAGTGAGGCCAACATGACACTGAATGAAGGCAGTTTGTGTTTTAAGGATGGTACTTCTGAAATTGTAAAAAAAATAGTGTTGGTTGGTTACAAGCAAGAGAAACCAGTTTGTCTAATGGACCCAAGACGGGGATTCAGTGTTGGTCTGTGTGGTGGTTCCCCGATGGAGGGAAGGCTGGAGCTGGGCTTGGCAGGATCGGAAACTCAGCTGTGGCACAGGCAGCTCTAGCTACCAGGGTCCGTGAAGAGTCCTACATAGGAGCATCATCTTTTTGGCGTTTCTGAAACCAGCTCTGAGAGGCCTGGCTTGGGGTGCGGCCTGTTCTCGGCAGGTTTGGTTTCATCGAGCGGATCCGTCAGGGGCAAGATGGTTCCTGCAGAGGAAGTTGGGCAGTTCTCCCCCAAAGACGGCAAAATAAATCCCGAGAAGAGGAAGAAAAAATTAGAAGCATCCCCAAACAAGTTCGATATGCTGGTATCATCTACATTCTCTTTCCGCTTTCTCAATATTTATTTACTTACTTGGCGTGCATTTTAACTAGCGATCTGGGAACCCTGAGCACTGTGGAAGTTCATGTACACATCCTTGTAGAGTTCTCTCCAGAGACCTCCAGCTGTATGGAGGTGAAGGCCCATCAGGACGGGGCCTGGAGGCAGGGTTTTGATGTCCACAGTGACCCCTGGGCAGCTGTTTCTGAGGCTTGGAGGGGACTTAAAGTCTGTTCTGTGGCCCACAAACATTTTTTTAAGCAAATCACAGATTTTTGCTACATGTTCGAAGTCTCGAGAAGTTACGCCCCTTATTTTATAGACGGAAGGCCGAGCCCTAGAGAGATGAAGAACCTTCCGGTGTGCTCCTCAGCCAAAATCCCAGCAGCACCTCACATGAGCTGCATAACCTTAGGTGAGTCATTTCACTTACCTGATCGGCGAAATGGGTGTGATAGTCTCACCATTCTCATTCTGGGTCTGTTTTGAGGGATAATGGAACAGTGCTTGGCGGAGTAAGTGCATATGATGTCAGCTGGTAGGTGGGGCCAGGGCCCAGGCAGCGGAAGGCGTAGAGTAGTTACAAAGAAAGGATTTTGAAATCAGACAGATGTGGTTGGCAAAACTGCCTCTGCCCCTTCCCTTACCAAGGGGGTGGAACTGGTATTCTGGGAGGAGGTGCTGTGTGGCGGTGTGGGTGCTAACATGGGGGTAAAGCACTAGCCCGGCGCTTGGCCCTTAGGTACTGTCCTTGGTGGTTTTGTGTTGTTTTCATTGCTGTTGGCTGCTCTGGAGGTGTTCAGCGGTACGGTGTTATGAGGACTGAAAAATTAGTACAGGCTCTTTTACCTCCAGAGGAGACACTCGGGGAGAATCTTCTGTGGTTTCTTATTGCTCTGTAAAGACTAATAGAAACAGTGCGATGGAGACAGTTTGGGAATTCCAAATGTCTCTGATTCGTTTGCCCCTTTTCCTGAAGGAAGAAAACAAAAGGCAGAGGAACATGGAGGGACCACTCCTGGGAGCGGGGCTGGCAGACTTTTTCTCTCGGGGGCCAGAGAGCCCATACTCCAGTCCTTGCGGGCCGGACGGTCTGGGTCCCAAGTACAGCACTACCTTCCCCGCGCGAAGGCAGCCACGGCTAATACAGAAGCGCGTGAGCACGGCTGTGTTCCGGTGACACTTTAGTGACAAAACAGGCGTGGTTCAGAGTCGATCCACTTTGGAAATGGAACAAGAAGGCTTGATGCCCCCTTGGGCGAGGCTTAGGTGGATTCTCACATTTTTAAAGATCGCCTTCCTTGATGAATTTTTTTTATTTTATTTTATTTTATTTTTTTAAGATTTTATTTATTTATTCGACAGACAGAGATCACAAGCAGGCAGAGAAGCAGGCAGAGAGAGAGGAGGAAGCAGGCTCCCTGTGGAGCAGAGAGCCCGATGTGGGGCTCTATCCCAGGACCCTGGGATCATGACCCGAGCTGAAGGCAGAGGCTTTAACCCACTGAGCCACCCAGGCGCCCCTCCTTGATGAATTATTGATGAGAAAACCTCCGAAGGCGTTCAGGGCATCAAACATTTTCGCCGCAGTCTGGTCGTTCCCACCAAATTCAAGTGGGAGCTAATGGGTTTTCTGATTTCGGGCCCCCCCTTTTGTGTGTGTGTGTGTTAGTGGGTCCTTCCATTGTCCGTGTGGGGAACTTTGGTTCTAGGTCCTGACGATGAATTCCCGGCACACGTCAGGGTCTTCCGCGCCCCTTCCATCGCCCCGGTGCCTAGGACCCTTCCCCGTGCAGGTCACCCGATGGGACCCCAGCTGCTTTCCTGTGGAGAGGTGTGATAGGCCGGTAATCCCCAAGCTTAGGCCTTTTATCCTCTCGTTTTGTCACGACTGCAGGGATGATGAGCCCTGCCAGTCCTGAGATGGTTA
Source organism: Martes martes (assembly GCF_963455335.1). Classification (NCBI taxonomy): domain Eukaryota; kingdom Metazoa; phylum Chordata; class Mammalia; order Carnivora; family Mustelidae; genus Martes; species Martes martes. The sequence goes on from NC_137896.1 coordinate 5,956,362, forward strand.
CCTTTCAGAGGAGAGCGCTTTCTGAGCTCTCTAGGCCTGGCTGTGTCCAGATAGGAGCTTACTCTAGTCCTGGCTCTGTTGTGTTTGCTTAACATTTGGGCCTCTGCCAGGTAATTTGCCTATAAGCTATGCATAGAAGAAAGAAACCATCCATCTAAAGTATTCAGATTTTGGCCTTAATTAAAATGCAGAATAAATATGTAAAGGCTAAAGAGCATGAATTATAGATACGGAGGTTTCTATATTAAAATCGGTTTTCATCTATAGAGGCGCGTGTGTGTTTATGGCGGGGAGGGAGAGTGTATACAAGTGAGCGGAAGGCAGTGTAATTGTGGCTGTGTGCTTAGCGAGATGGGAAGCGGCTCTATTGTAGGAGAATGAATCCTCTCCACCTTCCTCATTTCACTGCCTCTGCAGATTTTTTTTTCCACCTCAGTTCTATAAAGGGCTAATCCTGACCCTTGTCATTTAAATTGCTCCACCAGGGGTAGAAAAGCCGCCCTCAGCCGCTTAAAAAGCCTCGCTCACCGGTTTCCGGGAGCAAAGCTCTTCCTACTCATTGCTCCTCCTGGAAGTGGCTGGCTCGTGTGCGGAGGGGCCCAAGCTTTCAGGGGCTGAGTAGGTCTTGGGTCTTAAACAAGACCCGGCCACAGCTCAGTCACCTTGAAAGTGGGAGGCTCTGAGCTTTTCCAGTAAGGGCTGCAGAGAGGGATGAAGGAGCCCCAAAGAGAGGAAATCACCCTCCGAGTCTGTGGTTGCCCTGTTAACAGGCAGGATAGATTCGGGGAAAGAATTCTGAGGTCCGGGTGACTGGGATGGCAATTTCATAATTGAAAATCTTTTTTACCGTTCACATCCTACAAATTGGTATTAATCAGGGGTTGCATCAACACATTGTTTTGAAGCACAGCGTTGGGAAGAATCACGCTGAGAATTCATCTGCATTACTCAAGAACTTTGAGATACAAATGAATTAAATGCGAAACCAACAATTTTGTTTTAATCAATATGCATGGAGGGAAGGTGGCTTTTTGTAACAGACAAAAACAGCCAGCCTTTCTCGAAAGCATCGAATCTTTTCAGGGCTTTAGTTTTTGAGGAGCATGATGCTTTGAAAAATATTCCAATGCCTTGAATTGAAAAGGAAGCATTATCAGCCTGTGTCTGACACTGAGTCCAGATTGTACTTGGGTGATTCCGCCAGGGTGATCTCTGGGGCATGCAGAGAGGCTGTTTGGGGTCACTCTGGCCTGAGTGAGAAGCTGGGGGTATTTCCTGGGATTGGGAAGGGATCTAGTGGCTGAGAAGCAGCTGCGCCTTTCCTTGGCCTCCTGCTACACCTGCCAATGCTGCGACAGTGATTGAAGACTCCTGTCCTCTCACTTGGGCCATTTCGGGCAAGTCTGCGTGAAATGTACCGGAAGCCCCTGTCATGGCTGCACATGAGAGAGGAAGAATGGAATCCACAAGGTACAAGTAGTAAATGAATAAAGCTCTGTTGTTATTATCATTTTTTTCTGATGGTTTAAAGCAAAATTTCAGAGTTGCCACATCAAGAGACTTCCCCCACACATCGGAGAGCATGTAGCATCCCTGAAGCTCTGAAATATGGAGCCAGCCCAGCTCCTGGAGCAGGACCGGCGAATGACGGCCCACAGCCCAAGCCTGGCCTGCCACCTGTTTTGTGTAAGACGGAGAGTTCTTGGGACACAGCCATGGCCGCGTGCAGCGTGCTGTGGGATGCTTTGAAGCTACAGCAGCAGAGCTGAGTTGCTGTACAGAGACTGTACGTAGCGTCCAGAGACTGTCGCGTGGTCTAAGGTACTTACCGCCTGGCGCATTACAGAAAACGTTTGTGGGCCCCTGCACCAAACTATGGTAAATAAAAAATCCAACTATTTTTTTTTAAGATTACTTATTTATTTATTTGAAAGAGACAGAGAGGGAGAGCATGAGCAGAGAGACAGGGAGAAGCAGACACCCCACTGAGCAGGGAGCCCGATGCGGGGCTCGACCCCAGACCCTGAGATCATGAGCTGAGCTAAAGGCAGACGCTCAACTGACTGAGCCACCCAGGCGCCCCTAAAATCCAACTTATTTTTGAAAATAACATCTGGAAGTAGATTTAGGGGGTTCCTCCTCTGCCCACTAAGCCTCCCAGTCACCTGGTACTTCTGGTGCCGGATCGGGGTCCAGCCTATTGGACCTCGTAATGCAGGTTGACATGGCAATGTTTCAGCAGGGAAATGGACAGCAGCACTTTCACTTTTTTTGCTTTCCTTTCTCTCTCTCTGCCGCTTTTTGAAGCTGTATAACAGAAATTGTGGTGTGACAGGCAAACTCTTCGCTCATTATGAAATGATGAAGGTCAAGCTGCTCAAATCTTCTTTGCAAGTTAAACACCCGGTTAACTGAAATATGTCAGGAACTGGCCCCCGTTATCAGGCTGACAAATAATTTGGCAGATCTCACAAATAGAACTGTTTTGATTTCCCTGTTCTGCTTCACACGTAACACCTTCTCCGTTTGTCTCTCTGGCTCGTCGGCTGCTCCGATGCTCATACCTTAAACAAGCCAGGAGGATTGAGACACTTGAAAGGCTGTCATCGACTGTCCCTATCATTGCTCCCTGTCCTTCCCGGGAAGGCAGGGAATGTCAGGATTCTTGCAGGGTAATTACCATATCTATACCTGTGCAAGACGCTAGCCCATATGGGACACCCCATAATTTTGCAGCAACAGAAACAAACAACCACTTCTTGATTATGCCTCGTATGAACTGTGCTTACTGCATCTTAAACTTCAAAGCATTGAAAATCGCAGCATCTCATAAACAAACCTATTGGGCAGGTTTTGTTTTTTTTTTTAACCTGTCCGTGAACAAACCTGCTCCTCCTTTCATTAACAAGCCTTTGTGATTACAGAGCTTTGTTCCTTTTGTTTGCAATTTAGAATTATGTGATCTTCTAAAACACTTCCCCTTGGTTGAAGATCTTTTTTTTTGAATCTGTAAAATGAAATCCCTGAAAAATAATAACCAGTAGAAGTACGTGCAAAATATATTGTATCTTTTGCATCCAGAACAAACTACAGTTTTGATAACTTTAATTGGGTCCCTGAAGCAAAATTATTCTTGGAATAACCAAGGTATATATTTTTAAAACATGGCAGAATTTGGCCTTAGGAAATTTCTTTTAATTCTAATATATCAAAATTACTGGCTGTTTACAGAAGAACTGTTCTACGGGGGATTATCTACTTAAGATGTAATTGGGCACTAAGAATGAATTGCAAATATGGAACAGACTTAAATTCAGGCAGAACGTGCTGAGGTCATTCAGGTTCTTCAGAGACTCATTCCTTTACTTATTTGTATACTTCCATTTGCCTTTCCCCGTTCCTCCTCCTCTCATCGTTTGGGTGATCCTAAAGCCATTCGTTTTGGTGGAACTAGCTTGGAAAGTTTCGAAGGGCTTCCAGGATGTGAGGCTTGTCGTTCGCCACTTTAGCTGTGTCCAGGTGGGTGAGCAAAATTCCAAGCACACGGTGGCAGAGAGAGACTTGCTGCCAAGAATTCACACAATCCCGAACCCGCGAGAGTCAACGCGGTAGCCATTCAGCATGACGGGAGTGAGGGGTCAGGGGGAACAAATTGCTCTCTGGCTTGATAAAGAATGACCCTGCGATCCCACCCCACCCCCAGTCAGAGGATTTCCACTTCCTGTCTGGTACCCCCAGAGAAGTCCTGATGGGGGAATTCAGACTGGAAAGTCTCCCACGGAACCACCATTTCTCTTTGCACTGGATTTGGAGACTTTTAGTTGCTGAGTCGTTGATGAGACAGACAGGTGGGGAGGAAGGTGGCAGCAGATAGAAGTCACCGTTCCCATCCCGTTACTTCTGCTGGCTGTCTCCAGTGGCCAAGAGAGAGCCCTCGATTCTTGAAGCTGAAGGTGATGGAACTTGTCAGTCGTAGAATTTTAGCTTTCAATCACTTGTTACCTTTGGTAACAATAGCCTTTGGTTTCCTTGTGGGACAATTACTGTATTGAGTATTGAGTATTGAGGATAATTTTAGGCACGTGCCTTGTGCTGTGAAAGCTGAGGGTCCAGACCCTCACACCCCCTCACCCCAAGACAGCCGGGATATCTCTGAAGTTGGGTTAACTCGATCATTCTTAACTGGGGGCAATTCTGTCCTGGAGGACATTGGACAGTGTCTGGAGACAGTGTCTGGAGCAGGGAGAGGCCGGGGTGCTGCCAAACACCCCACACCGCACTGGACGGCCCCCCGCAGCAGTTACCCAGCCCCGTGGGTCAACTGTGGTCGAGAAGTCCTGGGCTCACTTTTCTGGGACTTAGAATTCCAGGTCAGTCAAATAAGGAGAGGGCCCCATGGGAAGCCACTCATTCCAACAGCAGAGCCTACAGGTTCCTGTCCGAGCCTTTCGGCGACAGTACGGTGGCTTTACTTCCTGCCGCCTGCTCTCAGGCCTGCCCCATCTGAGCCCTCATAGGTTCTGTGAGCGCCTCCTCTCTCCCTGGGCCGTTATACTTACTGTAAACTCAGTCTGAGTCCGTTTTCTTTGCTTGCAACCAAAACTGTAAATGGCTACCTTGTTGCTTTTAAAACTTGGACATTTTTTTCCCTTAAAAATGGTAGAACCGGGGCGCCTGGGTGACTCAGTGGGTTAAAGCCTCTGCCTTCGGCTCAGGTCATGATCCCAGGGTCCTGGGATGGAGCCCTGCATCGGGATCTCTGCTCGGCGGGGATCCTGCTTCCTCCCCTCTCTCTCTGCCTGCTTCTCTGCCTACTTGTGATCTCTGTCTGTCAAATAAATAAATAAAATCTTAAAAAAAAAAATGGTAGAACCGCACCACCTCCTTTTCCCCTCCAGTGGCGTCTTACACAGACCTTCATTTTCTAATGCGGGGGACCTTGGAGCTGGTCTGTTGAGTTCTCTGGGCTCCCTTCCACCTCATTCTGCATAACCGACTTCCCACACCAGTGCCTGAGAGGAGCTTAAGGTCTCTGGAAGCCTATTTATCACCACTGGTTACAGCACACTGGGCACCTGTTACGTTGGATCCTGAAGATAGACGTTGTGAAACCAGCATCAGGCCTTCATACCTTATTTGGAACTAGTTTATATGACTTCTTGTCTAGTGACCAGTCAGATACCCGAAGGTGAGGCTCACTTTTGGAAGCACAAAGCAAATGAGGAAAATGTTCAGGGCATTGGACCTGGCCTTTGGAGGGCCAGTCCTAGTTTGCGATGGTTTCCAAGATGGCCTTTCCCTCTCTTCCCGACACAAGCAGAATAAGACTTGGCAGGAAGGTCCGAGTCCCAGGAAGGATCTAAACCTGGGGCCACAGCTTCCAATGCCCACAATGCCAGGTAGGTACGTAAAGAGTCAGTCGGATAGCGCGTCTGCATGTTGGAGATGTAGGAATATTCTGTTTCCGCGTCAGAAGTATTTGCCTCTCTTTCGCCTGGAAATGTGTGTTCCATCTTAGTGTGTGTTTGCTCCTTCTTCTCACGACAGACCTTAGTTATAAGAAGCAGCTTTCCACTGCAAACAAAGAAAGAGTGTAAGCTTAATGATAAACGGCAGCCTGACCTCAGTATTGAGTAATCTGGAGCGGTGGGGACTGCGGCTAACTGGTGGGCGAGTGCCCCATGTGAAGGGAATGAGTGACGACATGTGTTGTTGCTCCGGGGAGAATGGGAGTCCAGGGCAGCTAAAGCAGCTCATGTTTAAAGAGAAGCTGGAAATCTGAATTTTCAGGTGAATTCTCTGTGTTTAGAAAAATTATGAAGGAAAGAAAAACACATCTGCGGGTTGTATTTGATTTGTTCAACATCAGCTTGAGAATTCTGTGTCGTTGTTATTTTTAATCAAAGAAGGAGATGTTAAGAAAGTTCAGCATTGGGATCACTGGCTTCTTTGTTTTCTCTCTCTCTCTATTCAGAAATCTGCTTCCACGTTTATCCTCCCGAGGATATGTCTTCTATCGCCTTCTTTGCTGTAGTTCACACTGCCTCTGGCCTCCCGGGTCTCACCCACGGATTGGAGCTGTGGACAGCAGAGGGTGGGTGAGGGGCGTGCAGTCTGGAAGGGCACAGAGGAGGCATTTCTGGGAAATGGCCCGTGTGAGCAGAGGGGAGGCAGGAAGAGCGGAGAGGCCTGTATGGCCCCGGGTTGGCGGGAGGCAAGGGTTCACACGTGGCATGGCACGAGACAGTCCGGACTGGTCCTGCTGAGGAGGGGCCCAGGGGAGCGTGGGCTTCGCTGTGCCGGTGAAACAGGGCTTTGCAGGGTCTGAGCAGGTAGGGTAGGTGGAAAGCAACATTTTAGGAGGGTTGATTTTTGTAGTGATGTGCAGGATAGATGGGAGCAGGGGAACGAGAATTTTCTCAGGTGGTGGCCGTGGACGGGAAAAGTAGAGCCGAGTGAAATGGGTAAAAGGAAGGAAAACCAGCTGGATTTGAAGATGCTTAGAATGAGGGGTTAAAATAACAGGAATAATGAACATTTCTAGATTGTCAAGTGCAGCAGAGAAGCAGACAGGTTCAGGCGTGGGTTTGAGTGATGTGTCACCTTTGGCGAGCTGGTGTCGTCAGCACGACCTGCATCATCTCGATGCCTCCGTTTCCTAATCCATTAAGCAGAGAAAATAACAGTATCCACCTCACAGGGTTGTTTTAAAGATTAAATCAGTTAATATTTGTCAAGACCTTGGGAAAATATCTAACAGTAAGCTGCACTGTTACGTGTGGGATTAACAAAACGTGAGCTGGTTCCTCTGCTATTAGCTCCACACGCCTCATTCCCTTTAATCCACACAGACAGTTCTGGAATCAGGTTGTGTGCCCTGGGTGGGGGGTCATGATCTTTTATTCCTGTTTTGCAGAGGAAAACACTCAGGCTTAGAGAGGTTAGGTGACTTTCCTGACATCACACAGTCATGGGCCGAGCTGGAAATGGAACCCAACCTGTAATCAGATACGAGGCGACTTTCTCGAAGCAGCGGGTGCTTGAGGGCTGACAGTTTTCCCCAGGCCTGTCGTGGGACCGGGAAGTGGCTAGCGGCCCCAGTTGCTGGAAATGAAGCTACCTGTCTGCAGAGCGGGGCTGGTAAATGCTGGAGGCTGGTGGCCAGAACTGGACCCGGAATTCCTCCTAGCTCATTGGCTCCAGCAGCTGCTGATGGGGGAGCAGCAGAAAGGGAGCTGGTTTCGAGATGCAGCAATGGGGCAGCGACCTCCTTACACGGAGCAGATTTCCCGTCGGGGGGGCTCCTGCGCCTCCTGAACTCAGTCTGGGATAGAAGATTTCCCGCCGCCGTTGTGTCCCCACATCAGAGAGAGTCTGGGCAGTCGCATCTGCTCTGCGCTTCCTTTCCCTTGTGTTCTGTCTCTGAAACAGTCACAGTTTTGTTTGGAGCGATCCATAATGTCCTTTCAAACCTATTAACAGCTCTGGGCTTTGTTTATGTACATCAGAGAGAAGTGTAGCCCTCTGTCGCTAACGCGCGCTGACAGGTGGTGACGGTCACCCATGGAGGGTTCAAGCTGCCTCCATTCAGATTCGGGCGTGCGTACATGTCTGTCTGAGAGCAGGTGCCCTTCCCCCTCATCGGTGTTTTCTCTCCTGTTGAGCCACACACACGTGCATGCTTGCATGTGCGTACACACACACACACACACACACACACACATGCACACGCGCATGCGCACACACGTGCACGCGCACACGCACGCATGCACGCAGACCCGAGCACCTGTCCGCTGTTGGTCGGTATTCTCCCCACATGCTAAGCTTGATAACTAACGGAGATTTTCTCCTGGCAATTTCACTTCTCACCAGAGGCACCTTTTGTTTCGAAATTGTACAAAAGCCGTGTATATTCGATATCATGCGGGCTCTCTGTGGGTTTCAAAGGTGGATTAACTTCACCAACTGCGTGGTCGATAGAATATAAACTATGAATGAGATTGTAATTTTGTGGTGGGTCCTGGAGTTGTAAGTGCGTTGAAGGCAGTCTTCCTCTCCCTGGGTGGGTTGAGGAGTGGCCCTTTCCTCGTGTTGTACTGTTTTAGGTCAGCTCGGGGAGAAGCAAGAGAATTATGAGGACAGCGAGAAAGCAAATCCTCAGAACCCACGGCCTTACATTTGGTGGGAAAAGGACACCCACTCAGGTGGATGGGCCTGCGCTGGAGCCCCTCTTCACAAGGCGGTGGGTTTGGGGTCAGAGTGCAAAAATGTAAGCCAGGGTTCCCAAGAAGCCATGCTTGCCCTTGGCTGTTGGGAGATGAGGGCCTTGGCTGCCATGTTGGATCTTGTGCTCAGTGCATGAAACCCAGGGAACATCCCCTGCCATCCCCTCCGGACTGTTTTTGTAAACAGCCCTTTATCGTGTCCTGTGGATTCTAAATCCCAAAGATGTCTGGTCTCCCTTGACTCCTGTCCGCCGCCGTGACTGCAGACCAAGCTGCTTCTCTCCCTGCACCCGGCAGTGGCCCCCCAGCTGGACTCCACGCCCACTCTGGCGCACTGCGATCCACGGCCAAGGTGCCCATCTCACGGGGTGAATCCGGTCACATTTTAACCATCCTTCCAGCCTCCCTCCCAGCTTGGACAATTTCATCAGCTCCGTCTTCCTTCTGGGGTAAAGATGAGCAGTCTGGCTGGTCCTGGTCTCGTTTTGAGCAGTGACAGACCACCTGACGCCTGCGTCCAGCCCGGCCTCCTGCTTCCTGCTTCCTCATCCTCAGTGGTCCCTTCTCATCTCCCCCCATGCCCCCAGGGCTGTTCCTCAAGCGGTAGCAGTGACACTGGTCACCCTGACGAAGGTCTCGTTCCCCTGTCCCTTTCCCCCGGGACCACCCAGTGGGCCCTCAGGAGTCAGCACAACTGACCCATTCGTCCAGCAAGTGTTTACAGAGCACCTGCTCCGAGCTGGTGCTGTTCTCGGTGCTGCTGGTGGAACAACAGGAAGACAACGGGCTTCTGGTCTCTCAGCAAAGGGGTCACTGGGTGCGCGGTGTAATCTCAGGGGGGATCAGTGACGTAGGAAATGAAGGTAGAGTGAGGACAGGGAGTCAGGGGAGGGGGATCAAGGGAGGGCAGCTTCTGGGGTCCAGGACATTTCCTATGAGGACATGACTCTTGAGCAAGACCTGAGCGAGTTGAGGAAGGGACTCCTGGGGTCCTTGAGGTCCCCTGGGAAGCCTCCCCCAACTGGACCCATCCTTGCTGTCATCCGCACACAGGACCATGTACTTCTTTGCATTGTTGGTCGTAATTGGACATTGTGTACATTTTTGTGCCATCTGTGTGATCAACATTTATCTCCTGAATCAAATTTTAGCTCCGTGAGGGCACGGACTGCCATCTTTCCCTTTTCTCTTCACACCTTTTTATCCCCAGTGTCCGTAGGGCATGCAGAGCAGGCTCAGTAAGGCCGCGTGAGTGAGGGGAGCTTTCTGTGAGGGGACCCCCCAACCCTGGCAATTCCTTCTCCCACCGCATCCTTGGAATTCCCTCTCTCACCGGATCCTTGGAGTTCCCTCTCCCACCGCATCCTTGGAATTCCCTCTCTCACTGGATCCTTGGCACAATAAAGGCCTCTTGTGTAAGGTTGCAGACCTCAAGGTACCAGCCCCCCCTCTGAGCATCCTGTCCTTCTGGGCTTTGGGTCATGGGATGGGGAGGGGGACAGCTTGAGACGGGAGATATGGGGGAGGACCAGGCACGGGGGAAGGGCCAAGCAGAGCCATGGATGGGGCTTCATGACTTCTCCAGGAGGCGGATGTTGGAGCTTCAGTGCTGCCGGTCCTTATGCCCGAGTCAGTTGCCGTTGAAACATGCTCATCGTCACGTTCAAGTGGGAGAGCACCTGGCGGCGTAGCAGCGCCCACGTCCCGTCTGTCTTTGTCAGGAACCCTAGCAGGCAGGTGTTCTTCCGAGGCCCCGGGAGCAGGCTGTATTCTTTTCTTGGACATCGGCCCTGATAATACTACAGAAGAGGTATCGGAAAGATCAGATCGGGAGACCCGACCCTTGAGGCTTGTCTATCTTGCCCTTGGAATAAACCAAGAAAACAGGGAATCGTTAATTGTCAGGAGCCTGTTGCTCTGGGAGGGGTTCCGGGATGAAGAAGGGAAAATTTGAAGCATACCTCACCCTCTCGTCACATGCTCAAGACAACACCTATATTTTGAGACGCGCTGGTAACATTTGAGAGCAATTACCATAAATAGAACATCTACCGGGTTTCGCTGCATTTACCTGTGACATTACACTAAGTGAATCTGCTGGAAGTGGGAGGATCATGCCTCATTGCAGATGCGGTTTGGCACTCCGGACAGCAAGCAGCTGGTTTGCTGGTTTAAAAGTGGAATGGAGGCCAGAGGGCATCAGCCTGGAAGTTTTGAGGCCATCGTCTTGAGCTGCTGTGACTGCCTTGGGCTCCTGCCTGCTCAGCTGGGAGTCGGTCCTGTCCCAGGCACAGACTGGTAACCTGGGAGGCACGACCCTGGAGGCCGGAGGCAAGGACCGGAACAGTACCCAGAATCTCAGATGAGCGGGAGCATAAAACACATAGGTTTCTGGCTTGTTTAAAAAGTAAATTTTACCAGGGCTTGGAGAGAGGGAGAGGGAGGAGAATGAGTAGACGGAGCACAGAGGTTGGTCGGGGCAGTGGAACTACTCTGTGTGACCCTCGTGGTGGATGCATGTCATGGTACATTTGTCAAAACGCAACACCAGGAGCTCACCTTAATGTAACTTAGGGACTTTTGGCAATGATGATATACCCATGTAGGTTCATCGATTATAAAAATTGGACCATGCTGGTGTGGGATGTTGATAGTTGACAATGCTGTGTGTTTTGTGGGGGGGCAGGGGGTAGATGGGAACTTTCTGTACTTTCTGCTCAATTCTGCTGTGAACCTAAAACTGCTTTAAAAAAACTGTATTAAAAAAATAACTGGCTAGAGCCCCCACTGTGTGCCAACATAGAGCTCCCAGGGGAGGTAGCTGTTAAGGAAATTGATTACGTAATCTATTTGGAGGTGTAATAAGTACCATGGAGGTAAAACAGTGGGGGTTATGGGTGGTTATAAAGAAGACCTAGTCTTGCGGATGGTCAGCATCACTTTCTCTGAAGAAGGGATATTTGAGTTGAAATCGTCCCCATACACCAGCAATATACAGCAAACAAGACCAACGGAAATTATTGGTGATTGAAATAATTCAATAATTCAATTGAAATAATTCAATTGCTGATGGGATTGAAAAATTTAGAGTGTGGTAGCTTCAGGTATGGCTTGATGCAGGTGCTTCATCAGTGTCATTCCATCTCTTCTCCATTTCTCAGCACTGTTTTCTTCTGTATGGGTTTTACCTTCATTCAGGGTTTGTCCTATGGTGGCACCTGCTGGACTAGAGCCTCCTTGAGGGCCTTATTCACTGGGGAACCCTTAGTGTGAAGAGAGCTGATGTGAAAAGGAAATTCAGTAAATGTTTGTTGAGCAAATAAAGGCACTTTTCTGCTTATATGACCTTTTGTGGGTGACATGGATTGAGACCTGTATCAAGCCATACCTGAAGCTAGGACTACACCGGGACTTTGCAATTCCATGAGCCAGTAAATACTCTTTATTTTGTTGGTTTGTTTGCTTGATAGTATTCTTAAGCAACTTCAACTGAAATATCACTTCTTCAGAGAAAGTTCTGTAAGCACCCAATATAAAGTCCGGCTGACTTACACAGACACTTAAAAACCCCTGGGCTTTTCCTTAGTTTTCTTTTCTTCGTCTCTTCACTTGTTGAAATCTGTTCCATTTGTGATGGGCTGAATTGTGTCCCCCCAATCCACATATTGAAGCCCTAACCCCTGTAGTGCCTCAGAATGTGACCATATTTGAGACAGGCTCTTTAACAAGGTAATTAAGGCAAAAGGAGGTCGTTAAATGACTAATATGCCTGCTATACCTGTAGGAAGGGGTGGTTAAGGACACAGACACAGAGAGAGGGCCGTGGGAAAATACGGGGGAAAGGTGGCCGTCTAGGAGCCAAGGAGAGAGGCCTCAGACCCTCTCAATCCATCTCAGTCTTGCCCACACCTCGGTCTCAGATTACCGGCCCCCAAAACTGAGAAAAATCAATCTCTGTTGTCGAAGCCCCCCCAGTCTATGGTATTTTGTCACGGCAGCCTCAGTAGACTGACAGATGGTCTGTAACAGATTCAGCTCAAATCTTCTCTCCTCTGTGAAAGAATAGAAGGGGGTTGGCAAACGGTGGCCCTTGGGCCAAATCGGGCTGGTGACCTGTTTTTGTTAATAAAGTTTTATTGGCACCCAGCCATGCCCATTTGTTCACTTGCCGTGTGTGGCTGGTTTTGTGCTACAAAAGCAGAGCTGAGACGTCACAGTTGAGACATCGTGACTCATAAAGCTGAGAATATTATCTGTACGTCATTTTATAGAAAATGCATGCTGATTCTTGGTCCAGGAGAGTGGTTGGCCGCTCAGGCTGTGCACTCAGACAGGCGTGGGTTAAATCCTTGTTGTTACTGATAAACTAACTGGGTAAATCCCTTAACCCCCCTGAGCAAAAAAAAATAAAAATAAAAATAAAAAATAAAGTAGCTAGTATTACAATCCTGAATACTCGCATTACTCTACTGGTGGAGCTTGTACTGCTGACCTGCTAGATGCTGGAAGGCTTGTAGAATTGGTTTCTTGTCTAACCGGTAATTTTTTCTTGAGTCGAGAATAATTGGTTGATCCTTTATGCCATCTGTGACTCCGAATGGATTGAATGGGTGCTAAAAAGATGACCCGCCTTCCCCCTGGTTTTGTTGTTTTGGTTTTTCTTCTTGCTTCTTCGTTTTTCTTTTTTCCTGAAGCACAAGACAGAAGTCTCCTGTCCGCGGTCAGGTGGGCCGTGTCGAACCCCCACAGTGTGTTCGCACAAAAATCTGAAAAGCTTCCACTGAGAAGGCAAAGGTGGTGGCTGGGGACGGGCTGGAGGGGGCTCTGTCCTGCCATGAGCTTGTGTGACCCTTCGTTTCAATGGCTTCACTGCTCCTTTGTCCTGATCAAACATAGTTTTATGAAGAGCTCTGTTTAGGTTAATTTTACTCTGAAGCGAAAGGAAGACGTAAGGCCTTGGAAAGCCTGTTGCGACGAGGCCACTGACTGCTGCTGGGGTGCACTCTGCTTTTAATGGCTGTAGAGCGTGTAAGAAAGGGGGTGGCTTATGGCCCAGGTTAGGGACAGGCTGATGAAGAGTCCAAACCCGGACTCTACTGCTGTGCTACCTTGAACTGCTTGCTTAACCTCTCTGAGCTCCAGTTCCCAGACCATAAAAGAAGTGATAATAGTAACCTACCTCCTAGGTTGGGGTGAGGATAAAATGAGGTGATTTCTGTAGATGTGTGTACAAAATCACCTAGTTTTGTATCAGTCCATGGGGAATGTTCTGTAATTATTAGCTGTTATTATTATGATGGGCTGACCGTACCTCCATTTCCTCTCTGTATACCAACTCAAGAAATTTATATAGGGGGGGCTTGTTTGGAGTGTTAAGGAAAGTGGAGTAATGCAGTTTAATGGATCACTTGATTTTTATTCCTTGACCATCTTTGAAGGCAGAAATCTGTGACCCAAAGAAGTCCTCACCTAGAAACCTCAAAACAGCCAATATCTGAGTGGGAGAAAACAGGATTCTTCTGAGAACTCTGACTCCTCTGTGTGAAATTACCTTTTTTTTTTTTTTTTTTTTTTTAGGGAGAGAGAGAGTATGTGTGAGCAGTGGGGAGGGGCAGATGGAGAGGAGGGAGAGAGACTATACTAAGGAGAATCTGTGCTTATTGTGGGGCCTGACCCAGGGCTCGATCTCACAATCCTGAAACCATGACCTGAGCCAACATCAGGAATCAGATGCTTAACTGACTGAGCCACCCAGGTGCCCTTGAAATTTCTTTTTCTTCTTCTTTTCTTTTCTTTTTTCTTTTCTTCCCTTTTCTTCCTCTCTCTTCCTTTCTCCCTTCCTTCCTTCCTTTCTCTCTCTCTCTCTCTCAATCTTTTAAGATTTTATTTATTAGAGAGAGAGAGAGAGAGGAGAGGGGCAGAGGGAGAGGGAGCAGGATCCCCGCTGAGCAGGGAGCCCACACAGGGCTCAATCCCAGGACCCTGCAATCCTGCCCTGAGCCAAAAGCAGATGCTTAACTGGCTGAGCCACCCAGATGCCCCTGAACATACTTTCTTAAGTCAAACTTGCAAACGGTTTTCCGCAGTGGTTACCTCACAAAGCCAAACCTGCAGAACTTGTCCCGTCTTACTCCCCACCGCCTCGTCTCTTTCCTCCTCTTTTCTGTTGCTCTCTTTGCTCAGTCAGCAGCATGGGCACCTGTAGGAAAAGGTGATGGTGAAGAGGGTGTGGGGGAAGAGAGTCCACGACTGCCAGAGCTGTGAAGGCCGGAGTACTATTTCTCATGCTGAAAGAAATCTGAATGTCACACGCGTTATGGAAGGTGCTCATTCAGATGCACTTACTTCCGAAAGCGCTCTACGGAATAGAAGACGTTGAGTGAAATGGGCAGTGGCCCGGCTAGATTTGATTTTCGGGAAGTGTTGCTTGATGGACTCAGTGATGATTTTGATATTTGGTTAACATTTTGGAGCCTGATTGCTAAAGTCTGGTTATTTTTTCAATAATCCAAAGGACGGGACCCCATGGGTCCCCCTAAGAATCTGAGACCGAGCCGGTCATCTCTGAAGAACCATGGACGTGGCCTGAGCCATAGTCTTTGGTGAATGAATGTCATCATGTTCTGAAGAAAGGATATCCTGCGGCCAAAGTGAAATCTTTCAAATCTTAAATTTGTTTATTCCCCTTTGTTGCGTGGCTGGTTAATAACTTCACTACCAAAACTCTGCAGGCAATAATCTAGGCATTGTTTCTAGGCTGACCATCCCCCATTCCTTTACCTTACTTTTTTTTTAATCGGTTTTAAACTCTTCTGGATCGATGCTGGGCTACGTGATCCCACTCAGCTGGGGAGCTTCTGGGATGAATGGGCCAGTTCCAGAGCCACTGCAGATAGTCTGCAAGGCTGAAAAGCCAATTATAGGTAATTAGGAGTCACTCCAAGATTCTGTAGACAGTAGCTTGATACTGCCTTATGGCCATAAACAATGGACTCTGAATAAAAACTAATTTGAAATAGCTTGACTATTAGTTTCTACCATTATTTGTATGTTTCTCATTGCCATGCATTCGACTTTTGCATCCTCAGATCTAAGAATTACACACGTCAGCATGTATTTTACAGATAATGGGTGCCTTGTCTGGAACCATAGTGAGATTCTCTCCACGCTGCTCATATGAAGCTGAGACTCATTAAGATTTTCTAGTAATAAGTGCGCCGAGTTAGTCCTTCAGAGCTGGAGCAAGAAACTATTGCTCACCCTCATTTCTGTCTCTTTCTGCCCACGACACTCTTTCAAAATAGAAAAGTCTTTTTAATATGAAACTATCCCTTGCACACATTGAAAAACTAGAAAAGTACAAAAAATATAAATCATCTTTAATTCAGCTCCTGGAGATGACCACGATGAACTTTTGGAATAGATCTTTTGTTGGTCTGTCTTTGTGTTTCTGTTTTTTTTTCCTCCTCCTCCTCCTCCTTTTTTTAATTTAAATAATCTCTACATTCAACATGGGACTCATAGTCGTGACCCTGAGATCAAGAGTCACACACTTCTCCGACTGTGCCTGGCTTTGTGTTTCTTATTGTCTACTCCTCTACTTAGAAACGTGAAGTCTTCCTAAATCTGTTCTGTTTTGTAATATGGTTTTTCATCACTTTTATTAAGTGATAAATTTTTCATCACTTTACTAAGTGATACATTTTTCATTGCTTTAAGTGATACTTTATTAAGTATCTTTTTATCAGCAATGAATATAGATCTTTATCATCACTTTAAATGACTGTGGTGTAGGAGTCTATAATATGTGTATTAAACACTTCTATCATTATTTTAGGATCATCTCGTCACTGCCTCCCACTTTCAGCTACTGCTGGTGAGCCCATCGACCTGAAGGTTTTCACTAGCTTTGTGTAGAGGCAGTTCAATGGGAAGCGAATTGTCTTCCAACAAATGGTGTTGGGACAACTGGATATTTATGTGCAAAAATGAACTTCAATCCCTTCCCCATTTCATATACAAAAATTAAGGTGAAATAGACCATATGCCTAAATGTAAGATCTGTCAATAGAAAATTTATAGAAGAAAATATTTTTTAACCTTAGGTTAGGCAAAGATTTGTTAGATAGGACATAAAAACAATGAATCATGGAAAAAATGATTGATAAATTGGAGAAAAAGAGACAATCTATTAAAATATTGGCAAAATATTTGAATAGGCATTTCACCAAAGAATAGGAATGAGTGGCAAACAGGCACATGAAAAGTTGCTTGACATCATAGGGAAATGCAAATTAAAGTCACAACAGATACCATTTCACATCCACTAGAATGGCTAAAATTAAAGTCTGACAGTAGCAAGTGTTGGCAAGGATGGGAAAGCAAAATGCTTTAGAAAACATGTTGGCAGTTCTTATAAATGTCAGCAACTCTCACCAGAGGGCCAAGCTATTTCATTCCTAGCTGTTTTCCCCCAGAGGTAAAATATGTTCACACAAAGACTTGTGCTTGAACGTTTGTAGCAGCTTTGTTTGTACCAGCAGCAAGCTGGAAATAATGCAAATGTCCATGGGTAAAGACATTGTGGTGTATTCGCACAGTGGAGTACTAGATCGTGGGCAAAAGTCTGAACAACAGATACACACTACAAACATGAATGGAGCTCAGAGGCAATATTGAAAATGAAGTAAGCCAGGGACAAGAGCCCTCACAGGAAATTTTCAAGAAGGCAAGAACTATGTTAACAGAAAGCAGATGAGTGTGGTTGCAAGGGTCTGGGGTTGGGGTGGGGATTGACTGCGGACGGGCATGAGTGATCCTTTTGGGGTTAGGAACATCTTCTCGTCATGATTTCTGCCAGTGGTGATATGACTGTACACATTTGTCAAATATCAGATTGTCAGAGAAAGGTAGTTATTGTGTGATCTCACTAACTTGTGAAATTTAAGAAACAAAACAGAGGATCAAAGGGGGAGAGAGGAAAAAATAGAACAAGATGAAACCAGAGAGGGAGATAAACCATAAGAGACTTAATCATAGGAAACAGGCTGAGGGTTGCTGCAGGGGAGTTGGGGAGGGACGGGGTAACCGGGTGATGGACATTAAGGAGGGCCCATGATCTGATGAGAACTGGGTGTCATATGTAACTGATGAGTCACTGACCTGTACCTCTGAAACCAATAATACATTATATGTTAATTGAATTTAAATTAAAAGAATAAAATTAAAAATAAGCAGATTGTGCCTTTAAAACCAGTAAATTGTGTTATATGTACATTTTACCCCCATCAAGGAGATTTTTTTTTTTAAAAGAAAGGTCTTTTGGGTAAAACAAATAGAGGAATGTGCCATGATTCTTGTACTTGTGAAATGATTCACACCAGCCTGTAGGTTCAGGATTCTAGAATCTTCCAGCAGGCATTTCTCAAGCAGCAACACTTGAAAAACCACATTCATACAAGCTCTCTCATGCCGCTGTCAGGACTGGTGATTCTCTTCATGTTAACTCAATGGGGCGGGGGGTGGGGGATGTCTTGTTAGGAGCATCCCGAGACTTCTCTCTGCATGATTAGAAACCAGTGGGGAGCTCTGGGGGAAGGTGGTCTGAACTACTGTGTGGGCTTGGACTCTTGCGTCTCCCCATTCACAAAGGGTTCTGGGGAGCTGGGGAAGTTTCCCTTGACGTCCCCCGGCATGGCCGACATCTTCAACAGGGTTGGAATTGCTTCTTTTAGCTTTCTCTTTTTACCCTCCTGCCCTGTCCCCTCGCACCCCTGACCGCGGATTTAATTCCTATTTTCCTATCATCATCAGCCACTGAGCTCGATGTAAAATATTCAGAGGTGGAGGTACTCGGGGAGGGCTTGCGCTCTTGAACTGGGACCTTATTTCCCCCTTCAATTTACCTTTTGCACAGCTTGATACGCATCAGTAGCACTAAATAAATAAGCCATAATTAATACATATTTGGCTCTTGTAGTGTTTATTTTCCTCTTCTGAAACTCAGATTAGAATATGCATCCCACGGCTTGAATGTTTAAATACCAAACCAAAGGGACTTTTCTACTCCCTTCTTTCTCTTGTCTTACGGTAAACTAATTATTTTAACGAGGGGGATGGCTCCGTCCCGGAGGCCTTCCATTTCCACTCTTAATAACTAGATGACTAAGAAGAATATACTCGTAGAAGAGAGTAGTTAGTGAGCAAGCTGCAGGGGTGTGTGTGTGTGTGTGTGTGTGTAAGGAAAAAAGGAGGTACATAGGAATATCAGTCTGCCTTTGGAAAAGTCTCCCCACTGAGCAGTGTGTGCGGTAGCTCCACACCCAGAAGACACACTTGGCAGCGTCCTTCCTGAAGTCACCAACGTGCACCACTAAGCATTTGCAGGGTGAGAAACTGTGTCTCGTGGGGAAGCGTTTCTGCAGTAATGCCTTGGGACGCATCATGAAATCACCTCCTTAGTATCTTCCGGTGAGTGAAGGGAACTGTTCGGTTGTTACGGTTTATCAGAACAGAAATACTGGTTCAGCGCTTACCGTGAGCCAACAGCTAAGGACACGTCGTGCTGTCTCATGCTTATAGTCATCTTATAACATAGGAACTCTTGCCATTTTACAGATGGGGAAAACAGAGGCTCATAGAGGTTAGATAACTTGCCCAAAGTAAGGGCAGCGTTGGAGCCCAGGTCTGCCTGATTCCACGTGTGCGTTCTTGGTCATTGCTCTCCCGCTCATCTGTGACCAGTCCTGTGGGAATTTCAGACCGTTGTCAAATGGTGGTGTTGACTTCACCATCCGGGCTGGCGAAGAATTTTATTTCCAGCAGCCAACAATCAGAATGGCAGTCAGATAATTAACTTGTCTTCCCCGAAGGAGGTTAGTTCATGGGACAGTCTTCAAATGGGGCACGAAAAGGCACTTGGCAAATTGCAAAAGGAAATAACGCTTCAAAATGAAAAATTGATGCACATTTATCAACTGTGGGTAACGAAGGAGCAGGCACCATCCATTTGGGGCCATCGCTGAAATCAGTTACAAAGGGTCATATCCATGATGAAAATGGTTGCATTTCTTGATTCCAATCTTCTACCAAAGCAGAGATGATTTTCCAATCACTGTGTTACTCAGGCCTCACATGGGCTCCCTCTTTGTTGTATTTTATTTATTTATTTTCGTTTGCTGTTTTAATAATGGTGAAACCCACCAGGGCACCCTAGCCAGCATTAGCAATGTGCAACGACAAGCTTTTAAAATGGTTTCTTTCAGATCCATCTGTGAACGTAAAGCCTTTTTTAACACCGAGAGAGGGATCATCAAAGAGCAGTTTGCATTTTCCCCAAATTAAATCTTGTGCTACTGGAGACAGGGCACGAGGCAGTCCTGGGGTTTGTGGTTACTAGGATTGTGAGATAAAAGTCATGTCCCTGGGTAACAAAAGAAGAGTAAGTTTGAGACGTTCGTGGTGACTGTTCTCCCGTTTGATCTGTCTGGTGTCACATGAACAAACGGGATAATTTATTCTCCTTTTCTCTCCCTGCTTCCTCCAAACAGGCCTCCCCACCCTGTGTGTTTGGCCTGAGTGTGAGGTCAGCAGATCCCAATCTGTGAAACTCCATCAGTGGAAACTAACCCAGAATCATAGATTGTTTCGTGTTGAGGTGAAGCCGTTCGCCTCTCCTTAGTCTCATTAGCAGAGCTGGGGAAGAGGGTCTTTAATGCACACTGTAATTAAAGGAAGTAAAAACTGGCTTCAGTCATGAGAAATGAAATTGAACTTTTACCCTCTAGTAATTAAATTAAATACCAACCAACCCAGCAGTGTTTTTTGTTTTGTTTTGTTTTTTAAAATAACAACACTCTTTTAGGGACTTTCCTCTTTCTGTAGCGTACTGACTTCAGCCAGGGCTTTGGGACTGTCTGCTAATAAGTGAGCCCTTCTGTAATTTTTGTTCCTTACCCCCTGGAAGCAAAGAGGCTGACTGAGATTGCCGCACTTGATTGTGGTACCTTCCTCAAAATTTTCGATGATAGAGTTCGTCGCTGCTGCGAATTTCTGTACCAGCTCTTGGCTGTTGAGTGTAAACAGTTTTGCCACAAGCTGCTGTGGTCAAAAGGCAATTGTATGTTTTTAAGTCAACTTGCAAAAAATACATCTTGAAAATACATGTACATGGGGCACCTGGGTGGCTCAGTCATTAAGCATCTGCTGTTGGCTCAGGTCATGATCCCAGGGTCCTGGGATTGAGCCCCGCATTGGTCTCCCTGCTCAGCGGGAAACCTGCTTCCCCCTCTCCCACTCCCCCTGCTTGTGTTCCCTCTCTCTTTGTTAAATAAATAAATAAATGAAATCTTTAAAAAAATACATGTACATTGGTATATAAAGGGGATGAAAGAGATTAATTTGCAATTTTTTCAGTCTTGCCCTTGCCTTATGAAAGGAAGTGAGTTTTGCTTTGGGCATTGGGCCCTTGCTTTCTTTTCTTGAGCAGGATCTGAGGAATGAGAGGGGGAGAGCAGCAA
This sequence comes from Martes martes, assembly GCF_963455335.1. Lineage (NCBI taxonomy): Eukaryota > Metazoa > Chordata > Mammalia > Carnivora > Mustelidae > Martes > Martes martes. Next base: position 5,977,105 of record NC_137896.1, read on the forward strand.
GGAATGATGTCAGAGAGGCCCATGGGAGCTACATGATAAATCAACAGGCAATAAACAAGCAAAAATTAGAGGAAAGAGGAGGAGGAGAAAGGGTCAGAAGCACCATATAGGCTGGGTTTCTAGGAAATGTTTCAGAACTGAGTCTGGGATCAGTCATTTTCCATGTGGAGGGTGGTGGGTAGCAGAAGCAGATACAAAGCCTTTTCAAAAATGTTTAAGGTATATGAATAATATTCTGTTTTATCAAGACTCATGACAATGAGTAAAGATTTGGATTCCTTTTGGTTATCTGTTTTATTGTACTGTTGTTGTTATGTTTTGGAATCAATAGGGATACAGAGTGTCAGCCGAGATCACATGGGCCTCTGGCTACACCCAGGTATTCATTCATTCATCATTTTGGTTCATTTAGCTGTTTTCCGTCTCTTTTGCGTGAAGCATTCAAAGGTCTTGGGTTCTTAGACATGTAGTTTTTTGTGTTTTTGTTTGTTTGTTTGTTTTGGTTTTTTTTTGGGAGGGTCATGTAACTTTAGGTGATACCCAGGCCTTCTACCACCTCTCTGAACTCTCTCCTATCCTACTGCTCATTTACCTTCTGAATCAGCAGGACTAGGGAGTAAGTTGGGAAAATCTTTTTGAGTTAAACTCTTGCTCTGGGAATGGCATGTGGAGATTTGCTGGAACTGGAGCGGGATGCTGTCCAGAGGGTCATGTAGGATGGGGTTCTTTCCCCTGCAAAGCTCCCCTGTTAGAATCCAGTTTCTGTTGGAGACTACGGTGTCCGCTTGATGATGGGGAGGTCCTTGACACGTCTGGGCCAGGGTTGCACTGGATGACCTCCAAGATCTGGTTTAGCCTAAAAATGTCATGACTCTATAATATCAAAGTTTTCTTTCACTTGCAGGTATAATGATTTCCTGAGGTTAATGGCAGGAATGGGAAGATGGTAGCTTATTTCGTTCCTATCAGTTGTGTCTTCCAGCTCAGGTTTTGATGTGGGACATAGGTGGCATGTCTGATATCATTGTGGAGTGTGTTCTTGTATTTATAGATCTTATAATGATTTGTGTTTCCACTGACATTTTATTTATATAGTCAGGATGGCAGATGTCTGGGGAAGTTTTGGATTTCCTTTTCTATTGTTGTGAAACGTAAGGACATTTTTCCGTTGGACAAATATTCAGGCATTCTATTGACTCAACTGAATACTGCATCGTCGTCATCATCACCCATCATCATTGTCATCATCATCTTAGAAGAGGAAACTGGACCACTCTGGTGGTTTGGACTACAGAACAAAAAATGGTTGACTGCAAAGGCCGACTGGGGGAACCTTGAGACCAACTTAAAGCAAAATCAAATAGTAAATTATCTTTGTTCTGATGGAGTGAAGTCACATGTCAAGCTTGACTGTTATCATTTTGTAGTTTGTGGATAATCTCTGATTTGCCACTTTGGTCATTGACCGTACTAAACTTCATTGCCTTCATTTGTAAAGACGAGGTGACACTGCCTATTTAATAGGAGGATTATGCTGGCCAAATTGTTGAGTAAATGACCTTATGTAGAACATTTATCACCATATCTTGGTACTTGGCGTATGGTAACCTGTGAGATTGTGGTGACAGTGCTGATGGCGATGATGCTGACAGCAGTGTGCACTAGCACCCGTTCTTCCACCTGTGTCCTTGAAAATATCTGGGGGCAGTAGCTGGAGGGTTTGGCACAGACTTGGGTTTGAATCCTGGACATGCCACGTAGCCATGGGATGGTGTGTGCTTCTCCTCTTATCTGAGCACCAGAGGATAACAGCAGAAGCCTCATCACGGGGTTTGTATGAGGATTAAGTGGGTTAACATGAAAAGTCATAGATGAGTGTTGGGCACAGAAAAAGTACTCAGTAAATGGTGGCAACAATTGCTGGTATCATCATCATCATCGTCATAATCATCCAAATGTAAAGAGTGGGCGTGCCCTGTCTTCCCATCCCTGTTGGAACATTGGAGGCTTTGTGGGTGGTTCGGTGTCTCCAGTGAGGGAGGGACTCATGGTGGATCAAGGGAAGGCTTAGCTGCCCCGCACGGGTTCAACCTAGGATGGCTAGGCTCTCCTTGTGGGGGACAAATTCCAAAGGCATGGATGGCCTCCCTTTTGGGTATCTTCTCTCTAAATTCAAAGTAATATATGCTTCTAGTAAAATATTCAACAATATGGAATGGAAAAGCAAATGCCTAACCCTTACTATTCTGTCCAGCCACTGCCCCAGACACCACTGTCAGTTACAGAGTCTCCTGGCACACCTTTCCCCATGTGCACACAGACTCATTTAATTGCGTGTATTTATTTAAGTAAAATTTAAAGATCATTATTTTTATTATGTATTTTTTCTTTGCAAGTTTTTGTTTAAATTCTAGTTAGCTAACATATAGTGTAATGTTGGTTTTAGATGGAGAATTTAGTGATTCGTCACTTACACACAAGACTCGGAGCTCACTGTAAGAAGAGCCCTCCTTGGGGCTCCTGGGTAGCTCAGTAGGTTAAGCGTCTGACTCTGGATTTTGGCTCAGGTCATGATCTCAGGGGCATGAGATTGAGCCCCTCGCTGGAGGTGGGGCTCACTCAGTGGGGAGTCGGCTTCTCTCCCTCTGCCCCTCCCTCAGCTCTCTCTCTCAAATAAATAATTTTTTTTTTTTAAGATTTTATGTATTTATTTGCCAGAGAGGGAGAGAGCACAAGCAGGCGGAGCAGCAGGCAGAGGAAGAGGGAGAAGCGGTCTCCCCATGAAGCAGGGAGCCCGATGGTGGGGCTCAGTCCCAGGACCCAGGCTGAAGGCAGTCGCTTAACTGACTGAGCCACCTAGGTGCCCCTCAAATAAATAATCTTTAAAAAAAAAAAGTTCCCTCCTTAGTACCCATTTATCCATTTAACCATCATCCATTCAGCCCATCCCCACCACTTCTCTCTATCAACCCTTAGTTTGTTCTCCATCGTTAGGAGTCTCTTGTGGTTTGCTTCCCTCCGTCTCTCTCTCTCTTTTTTTCCTTCCCATATGTTCATCTGTTTTGTTTCTCAAATTCCACCTGTGCGTGAGATCACATGGTATCTGTCTTTCTCTGACGGACTTATTTCACTTAGCGTCATACTTTCTAGCTCCATCCATGTCATTGAAAATGGCAAGATTTCATTCTTTAATATAATAAAAATAATTATTTGGGGGGATCATACATATGTTGCTGCAACCTGCTTTCATCAGTCAATCCCATATTCTGGACACCTGCCCGTGCTTTAATAGAAGAAACTGGAAAAAGAGGCTGGGTGATACTCTTTCCTTTCTAGCTCTGGGGTTGGTGGGTCTGCATTTGTGCTAGGTGTTGGTGAGGTGACAGACAGTACAACTGAGCTTCTGTCCCATGTGAAGCATGTGGCATGCTGGCAAGAGAATGTGCTGCTAAATAAATTGTACCCACAGCCATTTGTCTGAACAAGGGACAGTGGCTGCGTCTATGCAGAGTTTTCATGTTCTCAGGGAATAATAGCTTTATTACTCGGTGCTCTTCTGTTGCTTATACCTGCATGGAACATGGTGGTTACAGTTTTGCACTACGGGGTAGGTAGGACCTGGAGTCAGATCTTAGCTTTGCTACTTAATCCTTTTGTGACTTTCAGAAACTTCTGCATCTCTCCAAGCTTGTATCTCTTCTTCTGTGAAATGGGCTGTCAGAGGGTTGGAGGGTAAGTGGAGATGATGAGTGTGAAGAGGCCAGGGTCATTCCAAGGGGTAAGGCAGGTGCTCAGGAAGGGGTAGGTAAGCATTACACTGTCTGAGTAAACTAAAGAGGTTGGCAGATGATTTGCAATGACATGGGGAGTCCAGCCGATTAATTCTACCGAAGGGACGTTGGCTGAACACTCTCCAGGTGCCCAACACTGTCCAGCACCAGAGTGGACGGCGAGTCGTTGAGGGTCATTTCTGCTCTCGAGGCCCTGACCGAGTCCTGGGGAAGAGAGGTGAGTGGCTGAGCCTAACGCGATCATCCACATGATAGAACAAGGCCACGGAGGGAACAGGAGTGTGACCAGGGGTTCAGGCGAGGGAGCCATGGCTAATTCTCACCGGGGAGGTGACTCCTTCTCATCTCGTTCCTTCTTCCTTGGCCCCCATTTCTTCTGGTTCCCCTAGTGGAGAGGTCAGAAGGTTAATTTTGGCCAACAGATGCGCTTTGTTTTTCATATGGTGTTCTGATTTTTTTTTTTAAGCTTTTATTTATTTGACAGAGAGAGACACAGCGAGAGAGGGAATACAAGCAGGGGGAGAGGGAGAGGGAGAAGCAGGCTTCCTGCCGAGCGAGGAGAGCCCGATACGGGGCTTGATCCCAGGACGCCGGGATCATGACCTGAGCCTAAGGCAGAGGCTTAACCCACTGAGCCACCCAGGTGCCCCTGGTGTTCTGATTTTTAAATTGGTTGTCAGGACTTTCAAAAATAGGGTCTCTTTTATTTAAAAAATCTGAAATGTTGCTTCCCTTGGAAGTGGGTCAGTTGGAGCTGAGTGGCTGTTGTCCTTTCTCCGGGACACACACTGTCTTGTGCCCCGGGGCCCCTCCTGCCCACCGCTGTCGGGCGTACTACCCGTCTGTTCCCTGCTCCGGGAGCCCTTGCTCTCCGTGGCCCAGGGTCACTGCTCCATGTGCCCTCGGTGGAGTCCCCTGCCCTCACTGCTTGGCCAGGACAGCCGCTGCCCTTTTTCCCATGCGAGCATGGGCCGCGTGCCTTCTTGGAAGCCCTGCTTCGCTGACTTGAGTGGTTCCTCCTGTGCCTTGTCATCACGAGCACCCAAGATAAGGTTGGTGAGTGAGGTCTGTCGTGGGGGAGGGGCATTTTATGACCAAAAGTGTTTCAAATCTCGGGCGGATGGTGACACTGAGAAGCAGACTGACTTGCCTTTACAGCCCCGACAGATCCCCCACTTCGGCCCGCACCTCAGGGACACCACCACCACGGCCCCGCTCGGCCCACCCTCTGGGAGTGCACCCAGAGCCAACGCAAAAATCATCTTGATTTGTGTAATCACCTGACTCCCACCGACCGCCCCCGCCCTGTCCCCTGTGCTCAGCTCGTGTCTGCCGAGCCCAGCACGGACCCTGGCCCACCAGACGTGCTCAGGAAGTACTGATGGACTAGATGAAAAGCTAAGTAGTTGGGTCCGATTGTTCACTTGAGAAATTACACTGTCATGGACCAACTTGACTTGGAAGCAGAAAGTTTCTGAATATTTATGTTCCTCCTGGAGGAGAGGGGCTAGGTATCACGACAAATCCCTACCTTCTCCTCAAGAGGAAATTAGGAATTCGGAGGGAAATTTGCACACCCCTGAATCAATATATGGCAAAATTTCAGCTCTATAACCTTAAAACCCAAGCAATTAGCTTTGTTTGAAAAGGTCAGCCATGGTTGTGTTCTTCTCCTCTGACAAGTTGAACTGTCCAACAGAACTCAGTTTAAATTAGAAACATCTCTGGTGGAGTTAGTCAGAGCCTTGTCAATGCTGTCCTCCTGTGGGGGGCAGGTGAGCTCCGGGATGCCACGCTGCTTGGAGGGGCGGCTCGTTTTCTTTTGCCATTGAATGTATTGGGGGGGGTCCTGCCACCTCCTGTCCGTGAACCCACCAGCATGGTGAACCCACCAGCACGGTGAACCCACCAGCACAAGGAGCTTCTGTCTTCTTCTGAGTGTCTTGCCTGGACCAGACACTGAAGATCCCTTGATAGGAATTTCCCCCAAACTCTCCATCACCTGTGAGATTAATATCACTGAGACTCATTCCAGGCAGAGGAAACAGGCTCAGAGAAGTGAAGCCACTTGCCCAAAGTGGCACAGTAAAACTAGACGGCATCTTTTCCTGATAAAACCTGGGATGTCTCATTCCTCTACCCATAATGCCTCAAGTTCCGGGATGAGGGAAATGGGCCATTTGTCATGAGAGGATTACGTTTCTCTTTACCTCCCCGTGTCACACCCTCGCTTGCCTGTTGGACGGGCAGTGGTGTTTTCAATTTCAGAGGTTCCCAGTTGGTCTGCACGGAAGCCGTGGGCTGGGTGGGTGGACTGGGGGTTGGGGGGCTGGGAAGAAAGAGCGAGGTGTGGACGGAAAAAGAAACCTGTCTGAATGACCCGCACTTTCCTCACCCCCTCTGATACCCGTCTTTTTCCTTTGACACTCATCCCCAATGTAGCCAGTCTGGGCCAACGACACCTTTACAGGGGCTTGAGAGAGTCGAGGGGGTGGGAATGGAAAGCACTTCTGTGGGCGTCGCTGTAGGGAAATTCTGTATCAATATTAAAACTCTGTCTTGTGTGGTTGACAGGAGAGTCAACAGATCATGGGGGAAAGAACATGGATTTTGAAACTAACTGGGACCCAAGTTCAGATGTCAGCCTTTCCATGTACAAGCTGAGTGACTTTGGACAAGTTACATAACCTCTCTGAGTCTAAGTTTCTTTGTCTAGAGAAAGAAGATCTTTATTTTCCTTGCAAGGTTGTTGGGAAGATAGAGGCATTTTGGAAGCCTCTAAAATATTGATTTAGCTCATACTGATATACAAAAGTTAATAATGCAACTGGCGCCTGCTGTCATGGGACTTATAGTCTGGGGGGAGACAAACCAGAAAGAGGCAATTATAATAAGGTGTGCTAAGTGCTGTTATGGGAGAGAGATTGCAGGCTGTGTGAACACAGAGAAGGGGTCCCTAACCCCAGCTTAGGGTGTGAGACACCAGGGCAGAATCAGAGGGACCCAGGGTGACACGGGCAACGGGGAGATCCAGAGGCTGGGTGGTCAAGAAATGATAAATAATGGGGCACCTGTGTGATTCAGTCAGCTGAGTATCGAACTCTTGGTTTCGGCTCAGGTCAAGACCTCAGAGTCGTAGGATCGAGCCCCGAGTCGGGCTCCATGCTGGGTTGGGGGTCTGCTTGAGATTCTCTCACCCTGCTCTCTTTCTCTCAGATAAATAAATCTTTCAAAAAATGGTAAATATTATCAGCATCATTAAGCTCCTGCTGCTTTAGTGCTCATCTCCGCTTGGGTAGCTTTTAAGTGTCTCAAGCAGAACACGCCCAACACTGGCTTCTCGGCCCCTGCTCAGGTCGCCCCGTCTTCGTAAATGTCAACTCCATGGTCCCATCGCTCAGGTGGGAAATCGTGGGGTCACCCTTGACTCCTCTCTTTCCCTACTTCCCTTCAGTCCCTCCGTGAATCCTGTCACCGACGTCTCCAAGATGTGCCCATTCCTTCCCACCTCTGCCGCTGCTCCCTACACCAGGGTGCCAGTCTTTCTCTCGAAATCAGCTCCGGCCTCCATCCTGCTCTCTCTGCCCGCCAGCCAAGGTCATGTTTCTTTCTCTGGCACAGGTTAGATGGTGTCGGCTGTTCAGCTCCGACCTCTCTAGAGGCCGACTGTCTCCCTCAGAGTCAATGCCAGCTCTCCCCCGCTGTGGTCTCCCGGCTGTACCATGGACCACATCTCCTGCCACCACCAGCCACCGTGGCCACCCTGGCTTCCTCGCTGCTGCTCAAACATGGGGCTCAGACACCTGTCCTTTGTGGCATGGGTCTTGCCGTTTGGCACAATTTCCCTTCCCAGCAAACAGGGCTCACTCTCTCATTTGATTCCAGATTTTCCTCAACTGCCCACAATCCAAAGACGCTCCTGGACCTTTAGGACATGTGTCAAGCAGCCCCTCCCTTCTCACTCCTGACCCGCCTCCTCACCGGCACCTGAGCTCCCCATCTGTCTTTCCAGTCGTGCTATCAACTCCGCGGGAGCAGAGGACTTGCCAGTTCCCTTCGGCTGTACCGTTAGTACGTGGAACGGTGCCTGGCACGCGGTGGGGGCGTCATGAGCGCGCAGGAGAGGGGCCTGAGAATGAACCCCGTCGCTCCGGTTGCCCCAAAGGACTGTGGATTTGCCACGTTCCGGCCAGGTCAGCTGGGGAATGGGCCTCCCGGGTCAGTCCTGCGGGCCCTGCAGAACCAGCCAGCGCTCGGCCGCAGCCGCACAAGGGCTCATGCCTGAGCCCACGCGGGGCTCCAGAGGAGGGTCCTGATCTCTGGAGAGAAGCGCAGGGCAGAGAGGATGTGGGCCTGCTGGGTGCGGGACCTCTGCGGACCCCGCCTTGGCCCCCAAGCCCCGGGCATCCTCATCAGGATGAGGGCCCTGATGTCCTCCAGAGCCCTTCTCCGACCTTGTTCTGGCCATGAGGAGCCCCTCTGTAGCAGAGAAAGTGGAGTCCTTTCGTCGGGATGTCATCCTGCACCACTCGGCGGGGGTTTCTGTGGGTTTCTCTCCCATGGGACTTGAAGTTCAGTGTGTCTGGACACAATGCAGACGGTGGCGCCTGCACCCAGGTGAGAAGACGAGATGCACTGAGATTGTACTTGGAAGAGATTAATTACAATAGTTACTTCCTGTCATGTGCACCGGCCCGACAGACCCTAATTTATGGCGGGAAAGGCCGGGGGCCAGGCTTGCGGGGTGCAGAGGAGAGCGCCGTGTCCCAGATGGGCAGCCCAGGCTTACACGGCAAGATGGTTGTGGACACGTTACTTGAGATTTTTGCCTAAAATAAAATTGAATAACACGGAAAGTTATGTTCTTTTCCATTCTCTTTTGATGATTCCGATTATAGGAGGAAAAAAAATCTCGTTTGGTGCTTGAACACTGGCCAGCCTCCCTTTCTGATCGAGGAGAAAGCTTGTGGCAAACTGAGACCATTCCATGGGAAACAGTCTCTGGCGGGGTCTGGAAGGGACACTTGTTTTCATCGTGTTTATTTCAATTGTTGCTTTCTCTTGATCACAAGTGATGCTGGCTTCTGTTGGTCGTGGTGGTATACAGGTTTAATGACAATAAATTTATTTCAGCGAGACTCTGGGTTGGCTCTAAGAAGACTAAGTGAGTAAGAGACAGGTGGGATGTGAGCCCGTGAAGACCTCAGTGGTTGGAGCTCCAAGGGCTGAGGCTGGGGAGCGTGGTGCAGCCCGTCTTACTGCGGCGACAGCGGACTGTCTGCCGAGCCGCCCCCTCGTGCTTGCGGTGTGCCCCCATCCGGGGACCCTCCGGCTCCTGGCGCCGTTTCCAGCTCACACTCACTTTCCAGTGACTTTGAATTGGGTCCACCAGCCAGTTCTCTGCCAACGATCAGACCCCACAAGCCTGCCCGTGTCCTTGGGAAACTGCAGCGACCCGATGATTCATGGCTATGTGGCCCTTCCGCCATCATTCAGGGGCTCATTAAAACACAGTTGGGGTGGCCGTAAACGTGGCGTGCGGGGCTGCCCTTTCTCAGAACCATCATCTGAAGTCAGAACGTGTTTCTGGTAATGTCACCGAGGGCGGGTTCCTGTTTTCTTCTATCCCACCCTCACGCTTTTGCACATTCAAGAACCGTCTGGGTAATGTATGACCCCCAGGAGGAGGAAATTCGATGTGACAGGACTCGAGGACCTGTTCGGGTCTCTGAATACCACTGAGACGCTGAACAATGACGGTGCTTGGAGGAGCCGAGGGGTTCGTTTGAGCTAAGGAGTCAGGCAGGACATGGGTAAGGGATGCGGGCCCCGCAGCTCTGCAGGGCCTGGGGTGCCAGCGGGATGGGTCAGGCGACGTCTCTGGGGACGCCTCTAGTGTCCTCCGGCGGGCCTGCTGACCGAACCAATGAGTCCTGTGAGCCCGGGGCTGTTGGCAGTACCAGAAGGCGTGTGGGGTCAGGTTGGTTTAGCAAAATGAGGGATTTTGCCGATGGCATTTTAGTAGTGGCCATTTCCTGGCCGCTGCTGTGGGCTGTGTGCCTCACAGAGTTTCCGCGTTCATTTCTCATGGCATTTCTGTGCAGTGACCGGTAGGTATTGTTCCTGTTTTGTTTTGTTTTGTTTTTGCTGATGTAGAAACTGAGGCCCAGAGAGGCTAAGTCAGTTTCCACAGAAGCTCTGGCCCCATGGTGGTCTGAGCCCGAGGGACTTATTTCCAGTCTCGGGCTTACGTCCCTTGAGGGAAGGTACACATATTTTAGTTTCGTAAACTTCTTAAAAAACTTATTTATTTGAGAGAGAGAGATAATATGTCACAGAGGGAGAGCGAGAGGGAGAAGCAGACTCCCCACTGAGCAGGGAGCCCGGTGCGGGACTCCGTCCCAGGACCCCGAGATCACGACCGGAGCTGAAGGCGGATGCTTAGCTGACTGAGCCACCCAGGAGCCCCCATACTTTAGTTTTTTAAAAAAGTAATTTTATGTTTCTGAAACGTAGTGTCCCAGCTCTGCTACTTTGTAGCGCAGTCAGGTCTGTCCGCCCAAATCAGATGGAACCTCCAAAGGGGACGAATCAGGAGTCAGTGGAAAGGATCGTTTGCAAAGGCGCGGCTGGGATTAATCACGGGAACAGTGGGTCTGGGGGAAGTGACCGTGGACAGTGAGAGCAGGAGGCCATTCATGCCTGTAAGCCTCCAGGGGCAAGGGGGAGAGTGTGTCCTGGAACCCAGGGAGACCCGAGGCTACAGCAGGGGACCACTCACTAGGAGCTGTGGCCTTGCGGAGGGGATGCAGTCAGTGTCAGACTGCGTCTCAGCTGGGAGAGCAGAGGAGAGAGAGGCTGACCTCTCTTGCCCGCCCACCCTCTGACCTTTGGCCCAGTGCTGCCCCTTGGCCAAACCCACGTTAACAGCCAGAGGGCAAGGGAGCTTGGTTGATGCAGCTCATACGAGATGTTCAGGACAGAAAGCAGGGTAGAGAGTGGTGGGGACTGACTCTGGAAGGGTCCAGGAAGCATATTCAGCACAGACACCTTGACTTCTCTGAGCCAGTGACCCGTGTCAGGCATCCACTGCTGCGTGACAAATCACTACAGTCCTTGAAGAGCAGGGTAGCATCCCCTGCTCCAGCCGTTTTGGCTTCCTTTCCGTTGCTGCAGGTGCCCAGGCTCCCTCTGGCGACAGGACTCAGGGGCATTAGGTAACACCTGTCTCTGCCAGATTCACAGTGATCCCTGCCCCCCATCCATTTGGTCACATTAACTTTTCCTAATGCCGAAATTCTCATCTCCATTGTTAACCTTCCCTAACCTCCCTGACCAAGCTGTTCGCTTTGTTGTATCTTTTCCATCTCCTCCTCTGTGGTCACGGGGGTCACAGCTGTGAGTTTGCACTTAGCTGTGAGATTACTTGTTTAATGTCTGTTTCCTCGACTATAAGCTTCTGCTCACGTTTGCTCCCATTTTGGCTCCTACACGCCAACGATTCCTGCAACACAGTGGGTGCTCCGTGGACATCTGCGGAGTGACTATGAGTGAATTGTTCTGTGATGTTTTCACTCTTTATTATTTCACTGCGTGTCTAATAACAGCTGTGTCAAAATTCTGGGAAGAGAAAGGTGCCTGGGATCCAGTCTCCTGTAGTAAAGAAATCTGTTTAACTTCCTAAATTGAGCATTTCCCTCCAATTTTTTGAGCATACTAGAAGTTTTTAACACCATGGCACAGCTATTAAATGTTGAAAGGTGTTAGCGAGGGTGTTCTGTGAGGGACACATTTAGGAGCTTCTGTATTATAATTTCCATGGGGGCTTGGATGATTTACCATCCGTTCATCCATCCAGCCATCCAGCATCACTGCCGACAGGAGTGTCGTGACGCCTCTGGTGGGTGTGGCAGTTGGGGCTCAGGGCAGAAACCATCTGTGTTTTGAAGAAAGCTCTGTGGGTAATTCACAGGGATTACATTTCTCCAGTCAGAGCCATCGGTGGATCCTACCTGTCTTCATCAAGAGAACCTGGTGGGGTTTCTAGAGGTAAAGCCCATGAAATCGTGGGGTTCCCCCTGTGCCCCCCCCTTCCCCCGCTAAGCCATTCTTAACCTCCAGCAACCGCCTGACTGTCCTGCCTGTTGCAGGTCCCCGGCTTCTGTTCTAGGTGAGGTCTTGGCCGTGTTCCTTTGACTTCTCCCCTCTTCAGCTTTCAGGGGGGCTTTGTCCTGTGGCCTCACTTCTCTCCTGGGTCCCAGACCAGACATCGCTTTTCAGTTTGTTGAGCTGTTTCTTGTTATAAGGACGGGAGTGACAGCTTCCAAACTCTTCACTTGCAGGAGCTGAAACCGGAAGTCAGCACGCCGGTAATACACGTTCTAGCCGCTAAAGACACAGTGTGATTTCTTCTCCTCTACCACCGAAGAGACCTCATCCTTCTTGGGAATTCTTCCATGTTCCTAAAAATGTGGGGAGGGTTAACTAGATTGCAGGAAGCGTGTCGTCTTAAACATAAGCTCGTGCTGCGAGCCTGTACACGGCCAGGCTACGCCAGAGTCTAGATTTTGAGCCGGTGTCCGGGACCTGGGGGGATCTGCACTGAACTGTGTTTCCCCTGGTAACAGGGGCCCAGAGAAATCATCAGTGAGAAATATAGCATAGTAAGTTGATTTGCATTGAAACCTTCTTTTTTTTTTTTTTTTAAAGATTTTATTTATTTATTTGACAGAGAGAGAGAGATCACAAGTAGGCAGAGAGGCAGGCAGAGAGAGAGAGAGGAGGAGAAGCAGGCTCCCCGCCAAGCAGAGAGCCCAATGCGGGGCTCGATCCCAGGACCCCGAGATCATGACCTGAGCTGAAGGCAGAGGCTTAACCCACTGAGCCACCCAGGCGCCCCTGCATTGAAACCTTCTTAAATTTGCTTACCCTTTGGCTGCAGAGTGAATATGACTCTCCAGTCTCTATACTAAGAGCAAGTTCACCGGTAAATGGGTTCACTTGGGATGCATACGGCAGAGTACTGTGGATGCAGGCACACGAAGAGAATTGTTTGTGCTAGCACCGGTGCAGTAGCAAATGGTTCACCAGTCAGCTGCACGCTGGCCTCCTCTGTGTTCCTGGAAATCATTCATGACGTTCTCCGTCTCTTCAAGGCCCCATACTGGCCCACTGCCGGGTCAGGGACACGCAGATATTCCCCTGTCCCCTCAACTAGCCCCCGGAGGGGCTTGCCCTTACGCACTTCCCATTGTTACAACATATCTGGGCGTCAGGCTGTGACCAGAGCGGTCCCCAGGCTTGACTCCTTTCAGAGAGCAAACTGGAAGAGGTCTTGCCTTGAGGCCTCTCATAAGTGACGAGCTGCTTGTCCGTCACTGGGAACGCAAAGAGTGCCCGAGCTGGGACGAACTCACCCAGCTACATAAAACGGCTTCACGGGACCCCGTTGACCTGGCGCGCCGGGTGATGGGAGGCTCTTCTAGTGATTCGGAGAGGGGCTGTGAAGCGGATGCCGAATCATCTGTGGGCAGAGTTGCCTTTCGTTTCTCTGAAGAAAATGATTTGCCAGAGAGCCTTGGACTATTTAAAGGCTGTGATGTGAGCAAGACATGTGGGTCATTGGGTCCTCAATGTTGGCTTGGTGTCACCTTTATGCATATCGATGATCACGTGCCGGTAAAGATCGTGTTTCACTTTAATTGGAATCTGTGCATGGCCGTGGCTGGCAGATTTCTCTCAGAAGAGCCCGCGTGGGTAAAAAAAAGACGGGACTTTGGCATTTTTGCTGCTCTGTGTTTTCGTTAAAATTCTTCTGGCCGTAACACGGATGGACCTGGAGGGTCTCGTGCGAGTGGAGTAAGTCAGTCAGAGAAAGACAAATACCGTATGATCCCCCTCCGAGGTGCAGATGAAGAAACAAAACAAACGAAGAAGAAAAGAGACAAATAAAAAAACAGACTCTTAAACGTGGAGCAACAAAACTGGTGGTTGCCAGAGGGGAGGTGGGTGGAGGGGTGGGTGGGGAGAGGTGAAGGGGATCAGGAGTACATTTGGGGGCTGAGCACGGAGAAATGCCTAGAACTGTTGGGTCTCGTACGCTGGAAACGCATGTAGCACTGTGTTCAATCTCCCTGAGTAAAAACAAAACCCAAGCCATGCAGGTACAGAGTCCCCATGACAGTCCCAGCCCCCGTCGCCCCTACTGGAGGAACTGCCCCAGCGGCTTGGATCTTGAGAGAGAACGAATCAGTCTTATTTTATGTTGGGGGAAAAAAAAAGTGGGGAAAGGTAATTCTGTTCTTTTTTTAATTGAGACTAAATCTTTTTTTTTTTTGTACGAGTCCACTGTATCAGTATTTAAGTACAGGAAATGAAATGCCGAAGCCAGTCAGGCCTTGCAGGCACCGGAGCTGGGAGGTGGAGGGCTGTCAGGAGCTCTGGCAGCCACGCTGGGCCTCGTAGTCTCTCTGATCTCTCTGCATGTCTGCCTGACTCATTCATGCGTCTGACCAGCGTGCTCGGTTACTCTGGGAACACGACACGAGAAGGCTCCTCTACGGTTCGCAAGTTTACACTGCCTCACGCCAAGCCTCCTGCAGCGACATTCCTGGCTGTGTCTGAATGCCAGTCCCAGACTCCTGCGGGAGAGAACCTGACAGAAAGAGGGAGAAGAGGACCTGTTAGGCGGGGGAGCTCTTCAGAGAAAAGGGGTGTCATCTTGCAAGACCCCCCTACCATGTGAGTACCTCATTTCTAGTTTTATCCCCTTTGCAGAGAAGGGGAAACAAAGACCCAGCTTACTTGGCCAAGGTCATAGATCCACACCTCGTCTTTCTTCTTGAATGAAGATCATTGTGAGGAGATAATTTTATTTTGGGTGAAAATTGGTACTATTTAGGTTGCTGCTATTTTTAAGGAAGGGGTTTATCTTCTAACTGGGGTGCATTGTTTAGCAAATTTTCTTTACCTACTAATTTGTCAAAAGGAGACACACTTCCTCAAAATAAAGTGGAAGTCAAGGAGAGTAACATTTTAGTAGGAAATAGAACGATTCCCCAAATAATCCAGGATGGTTATGTAATCACAAAATGTTCTGGTGTTTTTGCATTAAAAAAAATTCAAGAAATGAACAAGACGAGGATAAAAGTTCTTCACAGAAATCAGAGCCTTGCTGTTCGCGAAAAGGTTGAGGTAAGGAATTTTATAAGGAATAAACTCCCGAAAGGCAAACCCAAACTTGAGTCAGCTGTGCAACTGGGCTGTAGGGAGGAGGCGGGAATTCCAGGAGCTGTGGTGGGGCCCGTGGGGCCACCGCTTCGGGGGCGTGTGAGAGCCGCGCCTGGCTTCTCCCGCTGATGGCTGTGCAGACAGCATGTTGTGCGAGTGGGCATGTGTGCATGGGCACATGCGTGTGTGCGTGTGTGTATGTCCAGGGATCCCTCAGATTCACTCTGGAAATCCAGGGGAAGGAGAAGAAAGATCTTTCCTTATGTATTTCCTTATTGTTCCTCTGTACCTCTGATCTGACTTTTCTAATCATTTTCTAGTTTTCTTCCTCTTGTTATGTCAATCTGCTAGCTTTTTCTGCTCAAGTAGCGTTGGATTTTCCAAACCTGAGGCTGTTTCCGTGTTTGAGGCTAGGCCGTGTTTTCGATTTTTTTTTAAATTTGAAGGGAATTACCAATGAGATGGTTATGTTAGGACGGTGTGAGACAGGACGGGTTTCAATGCCTGAGCCCTCTCTGCCTTCGGCCATCCATCTGGGAGGGTCTCCGTGGTCCTGTGCTCCCTAGTTGCTGGGGTTCTACAAAGAAGAGTTGCTTGTGGCCTTCTGGCCTGATGGTAGCTTCTACCAGGTTACCCTTCCAGCAAGTGGGAAAGGGTGACATATTACTTTCCCTGCGGCAGATGGGACCAAGGGACAAATCCATGGAAAGAATGGCTTGTCTGCTGGTGACTCAGGAGCTCCCAGCAGTAGAATATACGGGAGCTTGGTACATGTGGGGTCTGTGTTGCAGGACATCTTTGGTCAAAGCCACTGCTGGCCCTGTGGCTTCCTTCCTGGCCTTGACACCACCCTCCAGACTCTGCCCCCAGCTGCACCCCGGTGCAGTCGGCCTGCAGAGGGGGAGGCCTCACAAGCTAAACTTGAATGTACACTGACCTACTGCCTCCCTTGATGAGACTGGGAGCGTCTCCTCACCGACAGCATGCCGGTGTCCACACAGTTCTGCCGGGGACCTGGTCCCGGAGCACATGAGACCCAGTTGCTGGTGACGATGGAACGAGATCAGGCCCCTTCTGTGGGAGCACCAGCTCCTGGAGAGACTCGAAAAGGCACCATTCTTGCTAAAGGGCCCCTTTGGGAATGTCGGCAAAAAGGCTAACTCCTAGTCATCCTGTGAGCTTTGAAGATTTTCCTTCTTTTAACAAAAATGAGAACTTAAAGTAAATGTCTCCGACTCAGACAAAAATCTTATTTTCAAAGTTTAAACGATTTGGTTCTTTCTCTCCTTCACCTTCCACTCAGCTCTGAACCTAGTTCTAAGAAAGAGGAGACAAGAAATTTGCCATTGGTTAGCCTTAGTTAGGAACTACCGAGCAAACCTTTTAAAAGTATTGATGAAAATAATGGACAGAAAAAGTATCAACATCGCAGGACACCGTACTTTGCTTTGCTGCCACTTTAATGTTTTCCTCTTGAGTACATTTTTATTACCTAAATTATTGTTCTGTGCTCCTTTTTCATAAATACAGCTACCATAAGGATTTGGTTTCTAATGAGCACACACTGACAGCACATTTTGTCTCGCTGCCTGCCTCAGCGTGCCATACAACACAACCTCTCTTAAAATAACCTTTTTTAAAAAATTAGTGCTTTGAAGTCCATTAAAATTATACAACTTATAAATATATAAGAAAGTGCAATCTATTAACCTAACAAGGACCCCTAACTTTTTTCACATGAATACCATCAATTTCAGTTCTGACTAGACTGTCAGTAGACAAACACCTAGGGAAATGTTGAAAACTGTTAGCACTTTGTATGTATTTCTTATATGACGTCATAAAGCTTATCTTCATCAACATCCTAAAAATCCAATGAGACTTCCATTTTACATAAACAGATAGGCTTGTCCTTGGTCAGTATGTGGAGATCTACACGTGAAAACGCGTGGGAAGAGTGAACTCACCAGCTGATGACGTGTGGGTAGGATGGCCTCCGTTTACCTTGCTGGAGAAGACTGATGTCTGTCGAATTGCCTGTTGTTTTTTTTCCGCTATGAGAAAATCCTTACCTATTGGTGCCAAGGGTTTTGGTCTCATTTTTGTATTTTCTGTATGTGTCTCCCAAACAAGTACCTACTTTACTGTTGACTTTGGAATTACCCGCTGTGGGTAGTTATTCGGATCAACATCATCTCTCAATTGATGTGGCCTCTGGAAATGCTCTTTGGATATGCTCTTCCCTCTTTGATGGTTTTAGTATCAACTTCGATATTGAAGGGAAGTATTTTCTAAGTTAGTGGGGAAATGTGCTTGTAGAAAACCTTGGACCCACACCTCCTTCTGTCAGCAGAGATGGGCTGGTCATTACCTACAGCCCCCACATTTTGGTGGCTCAACCCGACGGAAGTGGTTCTTCTTCTCCCACTCAGGCCTCACATCTCTCCTGGGCTGCGGGGGCCCCAGGCTGATGACTTTGCCGTCATTCCACAGCCGTACCATGTGGAATACGTGGCTTCCCCTGTTGGCCAGAGAGGGGGGAAATACTGGAGAACCGAGTCTGAACTTTTCACAGCCTCAGCCAGAAATGACACCCATCACTTCTGCTCACATTTTGCTACCCCTAAGTGGTTATATGGCCATTTGCCAGCGAGCTGGGAGATGTGAGGGAGTAAATAGGAGGAAAATCAAAACGTAAGGGAGAAACTTGCCTTTGGACCCAAATCCTGATGAGGAGTTGTGGTATCTGGAGAAGTTCATGCTCATTCTCAGGTCTTTGGTGTGGGGCCAGGGTGGGGAGGTCATCTTCAGAGATTCATGGTCATCGTGCAGGTTAAGAGCCAGATATGGACCCTGGAGCTTGGAATTTCCCATCTCCAGGCTTTATTTAATTCTGAAAAATTACAGTGAGGAAATTGTGCAGGCCTTGTTGGTCTTGCTAGTGAAGTGTGCTCTGTCAGTTTGACCTAAACACCAGAGTTCGTTCTTAGCGAAAAAGAAACATCCAGGGGTAGAACGGGCTCCCTGGCTGAAGCTGTTTTAGCAGAAACTGGACTTCTCCTGCTCTTGGCTTTCCTTGGCTTGTTGGCTTCATTCTGCCCCCCAAGGTGTCAGGATAGCGCCAGTGACTACAGTTTCGTGTCTGCTCACATTTAAGTCCAGGAGGAAAGAATAAGGATCTTCCCCGTGGTTCTTGAAAAGCTCCTGAGATTTGTTCTCTTGGGACTGACTTGGGCTGTGTGCCCTCTGAACCACTGGCCAGGGGCACCTGATGCACTGATTGGGTAGGGTAAGGTCACTTGCTCTACCCTGAGTCTACTCACTGAGTCTGAGGACAGGGGCCTGGGGCCCACTGTTATCAGAAGGGGAGGGTGCCAGTTAGGGAGGGGCGCAAGAAACACCACGGTGGATGGATTTCCCAGACCTTCTCACTCACCCAAAGAAGGATCCAGACTCATGCTCTAGAAGAATCCTGCACGCCCCGAGACCCGCCTTGAAGCCTACCGGCTCTTCCATTCCGTTCAAGCAGTTGGAGTCTACTTAGTGTGTATGGGCTGATATCTTTCCTGAGCCAGGCTCTTCCCCAGGACTCGGGCTCTGCCTTCATGCAGTGTATGATCTAGTTGTGAAACTATAGATGACTTCACTGTCTGCGGAGGGAAGGATGGGGTGAATTGGTTGTCATGGGAACTCTCAAACACGCACTATTTGAGTGTTTTTTTTTTTTTTTCAAGGTTAGGGATTAAACAAGAGGGGGATTGTTCCCCTCTGCTACCTCCTGTCTTCCCACTAAATGATCTACATACTGCTCGATCAAAGAAATCCGAAACCATGCAACCCTCTACTCCCACACCTTATTTCCTGCCGAAACTGGCTCTTCTTACATTTGGTTCGTGATGATTAAAAGCCAGATAAACCACCTGAAAGCTTGTGTGCGGTGTGGGGGCAGGGGCGTATTTAGCTGGGTCTAGTCCGAGTCCAGGTAAATACAGTCTGTATTTTGGCGAATGCAGCATATTTTATTAGTTAAGTGTACCCTATATAAGTACCTTTCAAATGAAGAATGCCAGTATGCTTAATGGTTTTGTCTTCAGTTTTTGCTCATTATAAATAGAGCTTAATTATCTAGGAAATAATGTGAAATTTCTCTGATTCGCTCTCATATTTGCTGTTGTAAAGGCTTCTGGGCTTAATCAAATCTGGCTTTCCTATTCTTTGCAGGCGTACCTGAGAGATTAAACTTGCCAGCCTGCCTGCCCTGTTGGCAAGTCTATTATCTATTATCGTGATAATACCTAGTGTTGGCCTGTGGGACGGGAGCCCTCCTGGTACAGACCTTTCAGAGGTCCATTTGCCAAACTGCCACAAAATCCTTAAGGTGTGTCTGCTTTTCTTTTCTTTTTTTTTTTTTTTAATTTTTATTTATTTGTTGGACAGAGAAAGATCACAAGTAGGCAGAGAGGCAGGCAGAGAGAGGAGGAAGCAGGCTCTCCGCTGAGCAGAGAGCCGAATGCGGGGCTCGATCCCAGGACTCTGGGATCATGACTTGAGCTGAAGGCAGAGGCTTTAACCCACTGAGCCACCCAGAAAAACTGGAAGTGACCAAAATGTTCAGTGCCAAGGGCAGTTACCACAGCAGCCGTTGTCTTCGCGACTGCATATGGCGTGTTCATTAGGAGCTGGCACAGGGTTCAAGTTATTACATATGTCACCCCACTTCGTCCTTCCAGTCACCAGGGGAAGAAACTGGAATTTAGAGACGCAAATAACTTGCCAAGGATTCAAACTCAGGTCTGTCTCACTTAAGAACTTTTGCTGTAAGCCAGATGGTGGCAGATTTTTTTTTTTTTTTTCTGCAAAGGATAAGAAAGAAAATATTTTGGGATTTGTGGACCATGTGATCTGATGCAACTCATAGTTTTGGGCATCACAGGTCAAAAGCAGCTGTAGGCGACACCTACTTGAATGAGCATGTTTGTGCCCCAGTTAAACTTCCTTTACAGAGAGAGCGGACCAGGTGTGGCCCACTGACCACTGTTTGCATTTCTTCACTTATTATTGTGAAACGCCTTTTCGTATCTTTTGTTCGTTCTTTTTCAGCTGCGGTATTTTCCTATCCCCATTTTCCTATCCCTTACTCGTTTGTGAGTGGTTTACTTGTAGTAGGGATTCGTGCTTCAGCACATACCCTTGTATGGGTACAGTTTGTCTTTCAATCTTACTCACTGTTTTTCATTTTTGACATGTGAGTGTCTACAATTTTTGCCTCGACAACTCTACCAGATGCCCGTAGGCGGTCATGCTTGGTATCGTACTTAGATGGCCCTTCCCCAGTCCAGGTGATAGTTACTGGTGGCCACCGTGGAGTGCGTGGGCAGGTGCTTGAGTTTGCTTTGCAGTTACGACCATCCCCCAGCCGCTAGTGGCATGACCTTGGGTGGGTTTACCTAAACCCTCCTGAGCCTCCACTTCCTTACAGGTAAAATGGGTTGGAAACTGTACTGACTCACAGAGCTCCTGTGTAGAGGCAGGGGGAATATGCACGTAAAGCATTTGCTTTGGTATCTAGCTCCCAGCAAACGCTGAATTCAAACGTAGCTGACTTTATCATTTCTTTTTTCTCTTGGTTTATGCTTTATTCCCTAGAAGTTTGGAAACTTATTTCAGGGTATGGGGGTGAGGTTGGCTGGTTTCTGCCTAAAAAAAGAGCAATAATTTCTGCAGCGAGTGGAGTGGCCAGATCCGTGTGTATTCCCCAGAGGCATTATGACAAGTCAGGAGCAGGGGTTGGCTGAGTTTGGGGGGTGGCTGACTTACACCCATCTATGGGGAAAGTATCCTCCAGTTTGCCTGGCGTGCTGGGGATGGGAGGCCACCAGCGATGGAGGTGTGTGTGGGGTGAGGGAGAGAGGCTGGGGGTCTGCTTGTGATGTGAAGACGTGGGGGGGCAGGTGAAGCCTGCCCAAAGGTTTGTCGTGGAGTAGGAGTTCGGGACGCGTCCCGTTGCCTGCGTTCCTTTCCTCAAGGCCCCAGGCTGACTGCTCTCTGGGGCAGAAGCTGTCGCCTGTCCACTCCCCCAGAGCAGAGCCTTGCAGCAGGTCCTCAGGGCCCCAGAATGGAACGTCTGTGCCACGTCTGCACACACAGAGGGCGAGATCCGGGGCCGGCTTCACGGGCAGACAGTCTCGCAGGAGTCCGTGCCCACGAGGCTCTCACGCTTGTTTCAAGGCTCTGCGGTCGCCGTGTTGAAATTCTTGACGACTTTTCAAGCTAGAGTCCCCAACGTTTTCATTCTGCCCTGGATCCTGCATATCATGGGGCAGGTCCCAGCGAGGCAGATCCGTGTCTCACCTGGGTTGGGACTGCGGTGTGCTCCTCTTCACCATCTGCTCGTTGTGTGGGTTCGGACCAGTCCCTAAGTTCGGAGAGCCTCCATTTCCTTTCTCATAACACAGATGGTAATACCAACACACAGGATTCTCTAGAAGGATTAGGTGGCATGAACCCCGTGGTGCCTTAGCATGTGGGTCCGCACATTGTGGACACACGAAACATTGCAGTGGTTATTATTAATATTAATTATTTGTCAAGGGCCCTTGAAAAATGTGGCAACAGATTAGTTCAGGCCTTAGTGGAGTTGGATCTTATGTGGAGTCTGGTGTCAGAGCAGAAGGTAAAATTAACACAGAGCAAAATTGACCCCTGACAACAGCACCTTGGGGTTTGTTGGAGACAAGTGTGGCCCAGCCTGTCTTTCTGTCGTGGCCAGTTCCTCCTCGTGTACGTGCACGGACTGCTGTTTCTTTGAGTACCAGACAAGTCAGTTCCCCTGTGTTCAGCTGTGTTTTAGGGGAAGGAAGGGGTTGGGGGTTGGGACAGAAGGGAGGAGGGGGAAGCATCTTGTCGAAGTGGCCCGGCTTCCTCGCAGCAGTCAGGTTTTTCCTGCAATTCTCCGGTTCCTGGTTTTGTTTGTGTTTTTCTTTTTGCTTTTGCTTAATTTTTAAAACATTAAAATGGTTTAATATCTTGTATAACTGCAAACTTAAGACCTACCTGTTCTCATTTCAGGCCCAAGCCCACTTCCTAGAAGTTACCGCTTGCAACATTTTGACACATGTCCTTGAATAACTTTCTCCATACACATAGAAACCCACACGTACTGATGAAATTCCTTTTTAAAATGAGAACCATCGCACAGCTTTTTTCCTTATCAATGTAGCACAGCCATCTTTTCACGTAGGTATCTATCATTGTACCTCATTCTTTTAAGTGCTACATAAAATTCTGTGAATTCTCCAATTTATTCACTCATCTGTTACTGATGTACATTTAAGATGTTGCCTCTTATAAAAAAGAAAAATAGGGCTTTAATAATTGACCATGTAATATATATCTTTTTATTGATTTTTCTTATCTTTCTCATCCTTCTGTATAAATGAAAAATTTTACCTTCTTATGCTCATCCAAGACCCAATGATAGGTCTGATAGTTGTTTGTTACAGTAGTTGACATGTTCCAGATGCCTTTTCTTCCCCCTCTCTTTTTGCCGGTTAATCCAGCGAAATGTAGAGTTTATTCGTTAAGTGGAATGGGCATTCTGTGAAACGTTCCATTGCTTAATTACCTCTGAATCACTTGTCATAGTCCTAATAAAAATGTACACCCATTGCTGTGAATGCTTAATCACATTAGGTGCGAGGGGAGTAAACGGTTGAGAGAGAAAAACGAGGGGATGGTAAATGTCGGGTCTTGTTTGGAATTCAAAACGCTTTCCCCATACTGGAAAGGAAACTCCTTGCCTGTGGGTGAAGGATTATAGAGCTGTTGTTGGTGGTCTCCGGGGAATCCCCAAGCCCTTGTCTGAACATGCAGGGGGTGGGGGTAGGAAGCTTGAAGTGGCGGGGGAGGGGCGTGTTTTTAATTTCACAAAACTATTCTGCTTCTTACAAGATGTCGGGCTCTGGGCTTCTTTCAAATAATCTGTCTGTGGTGAGTTCAACATGTGGTTGCTGAAACGTATAATGTCCAGGTAGCTTCTGGATACGGAGACCAAGCAGGGATCAAAGCAGAAAATGAATTTACCTTCACAATGCTTATGTTCTAGTGGAGGGGGACAAAACTGTCAACAGAGTCACCAAAAAAAGGAAAAAAGGTTCAGTGTCAGTGATAATTGCTGTGCTAAGAAATAAAGTGAGTGAGTAGCAGTGAGTGGTAGAGGGGTGTGTGGTCAGGGAAAGGCCTTTTCCAGAGGGGCTGTTGAGCAGGGACTTAAACAAGGTGCGGGAGTGCCCCAGGCAAGTATCTTCAAGCTAAGCATCAGGTTATTGATTAATTTATTTTTATTTTTTATTTTAAAAAATATTTATTTAGGGGGGCCTGGGTGGCTCAGTCATTGAGCGCCTACCTTCTGCTCGGGTCATGATCCCAGGGTCCTGGGATTGAGCCCCTCGTCGGGCTCCCTGCTCGGCGGGAAGCCTGCTTCTCCCTCTCCCTCTGCCCCTGCTTGTGCTCCCTCTCTCGCGGTCTCTCTCTCTGTCAAAGAAAATCTTAAAAAAAAAAAATATATATATATATATATATGTGCATATATATATATATATGTATATATTATTTATTTATTTATTTATTTGAGAGCGAGAGAGAGCACGAGCAGGGTGGGGAGCAGAGGGAGAGGGAGAAGGAAGCTCCCCGCTGAGCAGGGAGCCCGATGCGGGCTGGATCCCAGGACTCCGAGATCGTGACCTGAGCCAAAGGTGGAAGCTTAACTGACCGAGCCCCCCACGTGCCCCAAGTGCAATCTGCTAGCTTTCCTGGGAAAGGTACTGTTTCCTCAGACTTGACCCCTGGGAATTTCTTCCATTTGTGGGATGCAAAATGTTTGTGAGTTTTCCCAATCAGTGATTACCTTTTATGATACCACGGACTGAATATTTGTGCCCCCAGCCCCCGGTGCATATATCAGAAGCTTAATCCCCAATATGAGGGTTGGAGGTGGGGCCTCCCGAAGTGATCACTAGGCTCCCGGCCGGCTCCCTCAGCCCTTCTGCCATTGAGGACTCCGAGAGGACAGCCTTCTGTGAACCAAGAAGTCCTCCGCAGACACCACATCTCACGGTGCCCTGAAGTCAGACTAGTCTGCAGAGCTGTGAGAAATGAATTTCTGTTTCTGAGTAGCCAGGTTATATGCTGTTACGGCAGCTCGAAGAGACTTGGGGCAGTTGGATTCCACAGAGGTTCGTTATCTAGCACTGGAGTTCAACATCCACATGTGCCCAAGTGGCTGCCATATTGCACAACGAAGATACAGAACCTCCTCTCATTGTGGAAAATTCTGTCGCACAGTGTTGTTCTGGAGGATTTTCAGTGGTTTGACAAACTGCGAATGACAACAACGGTAACAATAATAATGGCAGCGTTAGTGGTAATGACATCAGTTACCGTTTACAGGGCGCACATAACCTACAGGGCACTTTGCAGGTACTATCTCGCGCCAACCTTACATAAACTTCAAATAAGCAGGTGTCGTTACTCTCATTTTACACATGAAAATCCACGGAGGGAGCAAATGAGTGACTCAAGGTGGTAGTACTAGTAAATGATGGAACGGGGATTGCAATGCAGTATTGGCTGATCTGAATACCCGTGTTCTTTGCTGCTACACAGTACTGCCTCTAGGTCTGTGGAGTATTTCCCATAGTGGAAAAAAATCCCCAGAAGGGGCAGTGAAGAAGACTTCCAGTGGGGAGATGAAAGTCTTTATTCCATTATGAAAGTGTTGGGATACTCAATTGTTCCTGTTTCAACCACTTTCAACTTCTCTGTAGCCAGAAGTCTACTTACGAAAATAAGCAAAAGGTGTCCTTTCTCAATACACTTTGCTGCTATTTGCTGGGCACTTGTCACAACTCTACAAATGCGCAGTGCCGACAGCATGATTTGTGCCTTACAGAGTCGTACAGGAAACAACTAGAACGATCAGAGGGGTGACCCAGGTGTATCTGGTCTTTTGTCAAGTGTTGAGAGGCTTGGTTTTAAGACTTAAAAGTGAATGACTGCAGATTGTCTAAGAAAAGTAAAATATTTAACAGGTGCTCGTCAGTGATTCCTGCAGAAACCACCCACACACCCTGATATTTCAGGGCTGGGACTCATTCCCACTCTTCAGACTCTTGATGGCATGACTCAGCTGTCATGGGGCCCATACTTAACTTAAAGCGTCATTTGTCACTGCAGCCCACAGTCACCAAATATTAGGGTTGAGCAGATCCGGAGGAAGGAAGGTGGAGGCAGGCAAGAAGAGGAGGGGAGAGAATAAGCAAGAACAAGAAGTCTGGTAATAGTAATGACCCCCTTCATTTACCGAGTTCCTGCTATTCACCAGTCGCCGGAGAACTGACTTCATTGGTGATAGCATTCAATCTTTACAGTGATTCTGCAAAGTAGGTTTTGTTACTTCAGCTTATAGATGGGCAAATAAATTAATATGGTAAGTCCAACAGTTAGCACTTGAACCTAGGTATTCCCGATCCCAAGGCTAGTTTTCCTTTGAGCCAAAGTAGAGAGACAAAAGATACTAGAAAGTGCTAGGCATGGAGCTCAGGTGGTGGGGAAAACAATGAGTCCTTTTTAGAAACAAAAATAAAGGAGGTAAAAGTTGAGACAGAGCCCTCCACTTCCAACTAAGATGAAAAATGTATCCTCCTTCTTGAAACATTAGGAAAGAGACAAAATATATTAAACGGGTTTTTGAGGTGAGGTGGTGAGAGACAGTGATCTCTGAGAGATAGAAAACAAGGAGCGTGAGCCCCACGTTTGCCTTAGTTTCCTGTCTTGAGGGAGTTTCCAGACTGTGGCACAGAGGAAGAGAGAGAGAGAAACCAGGTGGAACCTAGTAGATCCTGGAGCTGGGGAGAGGGGAGTAAGAGTACAAGGAAGCCATGTGGGCAGAATTTGTAAGGTGATGTGTCGGAGGGCAAAGAGCTTACATGGCAAGAACTGCCTGCAGAAGGGCCCCTCTGAGTGTCCAGCCAAATACCAACTAGAACAGGTGGATCCAAAATGTAAGGAAGCTTGCTCAGCCTACTAAAAACCTACAGCTCATATTATACTTGATGGTGAAAGACTGAATGATTTTTCTTAGGATTGGAAACAGGACAAAGGTGTGTGCTCCCACCACTTCCATACAACACTGTACAGAGCTTGTAGCCAGTGGAATAAGGCAAGAAAAAGTAACAAAAACCATTCAAATTGGAAAAGAAGGAGTAAAACTGCCTTTGTTTGAAGGCTCCTACAGAATCTATGAAAAAACAATTAGAACTAATAAGTGAATTTGACAAGTTTGTAGGCTTGAGATCAATATACAAAAATCAATTGTATTCTTATATCCTTGCTATATGCAGTTGGAAATTGCAATTAAAAAAGAGTACAATTTACAATAGTATCATACATGTGAAGTAGTTGGGACAAGTCTTATGAATTGAAACTACCTGCATGAAAGACCTATGCATGAGAATGATGTAAAACACTGCTGAGAGAAATTATAGATCTAAATAAATGGAGAAATAGGCTGTGTTCATGGGTTGGAAGACTCAATTTTGTTAAGGTATGAATTCTCCCCCAATTTTTCTAACTATTTAATAACCCTGATCAAAATCTTAGGAATTTTTGTAGAAATCCGTAAGCTGATTCTAAAATCCCTACGGAAGTGCAAAGGACCTAGAGTAGATAAAACAATTTTGAAAAAGACTGAATTTGGCAGACTAATCTTACTTGATTTCAAGGCTTGTTCCAGACCTGTCATAATCAAGAAAGTGTAAAAAAGATCAAGACTGGCAGAAAGATAAGTATATCAGTGTCAGAGCATAGAGAATCCAGAAGTAGACCAGATAGATGGACAGCTGATTTCTGACAAAGGTACAACACCAGTCTGATGGGGAAAGGATTTTTCAACAAATGATGTTGAGCTAATTGGATATCCACATGTAAATAAGTGAACTTTGGTCCACACTTCTGACTGAATACAAAATTTGACTTAAATTGTCTCATGGATGTAAATGAAAATCCTTAAAACCATGAACATTCTAGGAAAAAAAAAATCTGGAGAAATTCTCTGAGACCTTGGTTGGGCAGAGATTTCTTTGATACTAGACCAAAAACGTTATCCATAAAAAATCAAATTGCTCCACTGAACTTTATCAAAATGAAAAATACCTTCTTTTAAAAAGACACCGTTAAGAGAACAAGGGGACAAGCAACACACTGGAAGCACATATTTGCAAGCCGTGTATCTGGGAAATAATTTATGTCCAGATTATATGAAGAACCCTCCAAACCTACTAACGAGAAATCAAATCAAACAACCCAATTTAAAACATGGGCAAAAAAAAAAAAAAAAAAAAAAAAAAAAAAAAGACTGATAAAGCAAAGGGTTGGTGAGGTTGTGGAGGAACAGGAACTATTCTGCACTACTGGAGGGAGTACAAAATGGTACAATTACTTTGGAAAACAATTTGGGAGTTCCTTAAAATTTAAAAATATGCATACTATGTGATGAAGCCCTTTACTCAAGAGAAATGAACGTATGGTTCATAAAAAGAGAAGTAAAAGAATATTTATAGCAGCTTTATTTATAATAGCCCTAAACAGGAAACAACACACAGTGTCTGTCAATAGCTAAATGGACAGACAACCATGAAATAGCACTCATTAATAAAAAAGGAGTGAACCACTGATACACACAAGGGTGAATCTGAAAATACTGAATGCTGAGTGAAAGAAGCCACAAAAAAGAGTACATACTGACGGTTCCACTCTTCTATAATTCTATAAAATACAAACGAATATGTAGTGATAACACAGGATTAGGGATGGGGAGGGAAGCGAGGGACTTGGAGAGGGTTTTCAAAAAAAAGTTTTATTTTTACTGTGGTGATGGATTTATGGGTACACACATGTCAAAGTCTTAAAATTTTACACTTAAAAAATAAGATAAAAATTGGGGGCACCTGGGTGGCTCAGTCGGTTAAGCATTCGACCCTTGATTTTGTCTCATGAGAGATCTCATGGTGATGAGATCAAGCCTCATGTTGGGCTCTGCACTGATTGTGGAGTCTGCTTAGGACTTATCTCTCTCCCTCTGCCCTTCCCCTCATATGTAAATACATGAAACCCCTAAAACTGTTAAAAAATGAGTTAGGATGGTGAACAGGTTTCTAGAGACTGAACTGACCCTAACTGTCACTTCTGATCCTGGGGACACTGATAGTTTTTTTCCGTCACTATTTTATGGGGCTTATACTATGCCAGACACTGTTCTAAATGCTTTACAGGTAGTTAATCCCCATAAGCACCCTGTGGGTGGGCACTGTTATGGTCCCCATTTTACCCATGTGGCAATCGAGTTGGGTTAAGGGGCTTATCCTAGGTTTCTAGGGCTTTAAGGCCCAGGAGCCTTGCATCCATAACCACTGGAGGTTTTACCTGGGCCCAGAGCTAGGGCGGAGGCCTAAAGATGCGTTATACACTTATCTCAGAAAGCCTCCTTCTTTCTTTTCAGCTTTGCTGAGGGATGACTGACAAATAGAAATTGTGTATGTTAGGTTGCACAGTGTGGTTTTTTTAAAGGCGATGTGATGATTTAATATACATATACATTGTGAGATGATTGTCAGGTTAATTAGCACATCCGTCACCTCCCACTTTTGTGTGTGTGAGTGGGGGGAGGTGAGAACACGTAAGATCTACTCCCTGAGCAGATATTAGGCATTTTGTCATGAGAAAAGGATGGAACAGTAGAGCAAACCCTCATTTTCCAGGAAGAAGTAGAAATTTGTAGAGAGGTCCCAGCTACAAGCTGGGTTTTTCTTTCTTTAAAAAAATTTTTCAATTAAGTTTCATCTCTTATTGAAAATCTTTCCTTATCCCAGCCCGGCTTCTCTTCCTCCCACTCAGGCCATCCACTGCACCACCAAAGCTCCCGTGCTGATCAATATCACATTTATCACATAAGGTTGAAATTATTGTTCTTGCTTCTCTTATAGTCTGAGGTCGCCTAGAAAACCAGCAGTAAAGCTGCCATTATAGAGCGCTGACTGTGTACGCCAGCCACTACTCTGAGTATTTTATGTATATTAGTGCTTATGTTTGCCTGACTCCAGGAGACGTAGAAGGGCGTCATCTGCATTTTGCAAATGAGAAATGTTCCCTGACGTCCCAAGGTAGGAAAGGAGGCAAGACTTTGACATTTTGCTCCAGAGTTGGATGCCTAATAATTGCTGGGAGTTGTGTCTTCCTCATCTTTGTATTCTCTGAACTGAGCACATAGTAGGCACTCAGTGAATGCTTCTGGAACTGAACAGAATGCCCAGAGTAATGAGGCACCATTAGTGGGAGCCTCGCTCTCAGTGGTTATTGGTGTCTAAAATATGATAGCAACGTCGTTCAGCTGAATGGAACACAGGGCTGCAGGAACGGGAAGATAACAGAAAAAGGAAATGAAATATTGATGAGCACTCACAACAGAAGGGCTGGGGTTCAGAGCAGACGTGGGGGTCTCCGGGAAGAGGTTTTTACTCTTGTACTGTCCCCCTGGCTGGCTGCTTCCCCTGAATAGGGGCTCTATAGCTGAGAATAACTCATGGTTTATTTAAAACCCACTCTGGGCATGCTGGCCCCGGCAGTAATTCGCTCATTATATTCTGGGTTTCTTTTTAATCATGTTCTGGGTAGATGAGTAAAATTCCTCACTTGGGCCAAAGGTTGGACCTCCTCTAATGGTAAGATTTCCAGGATATTCGAATGATCTCCATCCTGTAAGTAGCAGCTATGCTTACTTTTTTTTTTTTTTTTGGTTCCTTTGTAATTGAAATCCATCAATTAGGTACCATTAAGGGGCCCAATGCATATTGTAAAAATTCTCTATAGGAAATGAGACTTTCCCTGGAAAAAAAAAAAGGCTCCAACTTTAATATTGCTTCTCCATACTGTAATGATCCCGCCTTAGCTTCAAGATGCCATTTGCTGCATTATTCAGAGGCCGTTTACAAAAGGGTTTTGATCTCTGGCTTACAGTTCTTAAAGCCAAGGGAATCCTAAGTAGCTTGAAACTAACTTAGAGATGGACTGATTTGAAAATGTCTGTCTCTCAGCTCCTGGATTCAGAATTTGCCCTGAGGTGGAGCTCTGTATTCTTATCACACAGGACCTCGGTTAGGGGCCTCTGGGACTGTCGCCACCTTCCCTCCCGTTCTGTCAGCACCAAGCAGGCGTGCTGGGTACTCCAACCTGTCCTGCAGCTCTGCCAAATGAGATTCATCGGAGATGGTCTCGGCCACAAGGAGGAGGCAGAAAACCAACAGACAGAGCAGCCGCCCAACCAGAAGTCAAGCAAGCAGGAAAATGGGCGGAAATGTCTGTCTGACTGGATGGGACCCAAACGCCCTCACCGTGTTTCCCACGACACAGTTGGACAGCCTCAGCCGTCCCGATTGTAGCCACCATCACGTTGAAATTATGCAGCTGTTCTAATGCAATTAAGGCTCAATTATTTTTACACTTGACTTTCATTCACTAGTGTCGGGGCTCTGTAAGCCCCAAAGACCCAGGATTATTTTTGATATTTATAAGTTCTATAAACACCTCCTTTGAGAATATTGTGAAACCCTAGATATATAGAACTGTTTAAAACCTGCATGTTTACTTCAGCTGGGGAATTTTCCCCATGATTAAAGGATTCATTTTATTCAAGGCTTATGACTGAAACTTAACTAAGATTTCTGTGTTCCAGCTATTAAAGCAGAAAATTCAAGCGTGCAAACAACCGAAGCCCAGCCAGGCCTTTGTGGCACTATTAGAATATCTTATAGCCATCAGTAACTACTTAAACGTGAATCTGAGAAAGGGGACACCAAAGGATTCCCATTATCTCCCCTCTGCAGAATGAGTTGGGCTGCCCTGCCAGGTGCATGGGCTCCGGGCGCTCCTGGAGCACAGCCATTGGGCCCTGGGGCTGCGGCCCAGACTCTGACGAGCAACGCTGAGAGCGAAGGGTCCGCCTTCCACATCCAGGATCCAGACACTCCAAACCTGGGAGGTCGACTCAGACTTCTTCGGGATGCCTGGCTCAGCACTGCTTCTTCCTTATCGCCCTCCAACTGCTCCTCCCCCTCCTTCCTCTCCCCCTCCCCCTCCTCCAACTCCTCTTTCCCCCAACTCTCCCTCCTCCCCTCCTCCTCTCCTCTCTCTCTGTGACCCCCACTTGCTCCTCTTTCTCACCCTTTCCCACCTCCTTTCTCCCTCCTCCTCCTCCAGACCCCACTAATACCATAGATACTTACTAAGCACCTACTTACTGTATGCCGGGAACTCTTCAGGCAGTGAGGAGGCACTTAGTGAGTCAGCCGGTCTCTGCCCTTGTGAAGGTGACAGTCTAGTCCGGGAGACAGATCTTAAGCAAACAAGCCAGTATGTGATAGGATGTTAGGTACTGTCAAGAGTGAAGAAGTTGGGGCGTCGGGGTGGCTCAGTGGGTTAAGCCTCTGCCTTCGGCTCAGGTCATGATCCCAGGGCCCTGGGATGGAGCCCTGCATCGGGCTCTCTGCTCAGCGGGGAGCCTGCCCCCCGCCCGGGCCTCCCTGCCTGCTTGTGATCTCTATCAAATAAATATATAAAATCTTAAAAAAAAAAAAAAGTGAAGTTATTTAAAAAAGAAGCAAGCTAAAGAGACAGAGTGACCGTCTCGCTGTTTCTCCCGGCGCTTGGAGAAGGCATCTCTGATGAGGCGAAATTTGGATAAAATGAAGGCAATGATGCATTTGATGTCTTAAGGAAGAACATGTAGGTGAGTGGGACGGGGATGCAAGAGGCCTGACATGGGAGCTTCCCGGGTGTTTGGGAAGAGCAAGGCGGTGTGTGGGGCGGCGCAGGCAGCGAGCCTCCGTGGCCGGTCGCGGGTCCAGGATGTAGGCGGCACTCGGATCGCCTGGGTCCTTATAGGCCTTAGTAAGAACTTTGGATTTCATTCTGAGAATGATGGAACGTTGTGGATGAATTGCGAGGAGGGAAATGATCTGGTTCATGTTTTAGGATGATCGGGCTCATAATTTATTCTGGGAGCTGATTACCACACTCTGTAAGCATAGTCTCAAATGCCATCGGGTCACTCAGCCATTTGGCACTTACTGAGCATCATGATGTTCCAGGCCAGACAGCTGGCCAACGTCAGGGCTCTGTAGTGGCTAGAACACAATATCTTCCTTCAAGAATAATAAGTAATAAGAAACAAGGAAGGAAGACCTGCGGTATGGAAGTCTCTTGCTGACGTCTGCTGTCCTCAAGGCAGTTTTCCTGTTTTCATCCAGTACCGATTTGGACGCTGTTACCCCAACAGTCTGTCTGCAAAGAAACCTTGGTGAATAGCACAGAATTTACTGAAGATTTCCTCGGATGGATTTAAGGGAGGGCTTTTATCACACACCTTCAGGATCTGTGAAGGAGCTAACGTTTCAGCCTATGTCTGAGCTAACAAGTGGCCCGCCATGGTTTCATGGATGCCGGCGGAATACAGGAGACTCTTGGTCAGAGACAGAAGAACCTATGATTTCTCAGCGCGATAGTAGTAACCAGAGCATTGGTTCCCAGAGCCGCTACAGGATAGGAACCCCCAACTTAGGGAACTCAGATATTTCCTAATGGCAATAAATCTGCCGGACATTTGCCCTGGAGGGAGATACTGTCTTTATTGCATTGGAAATAAACAGACGTGCCATTTGCGTGGAAGGGAGGCACTATCCCGATTTTCCAAAGCTTTCTGGCGGACAGTTATCCTTGGAAAGATAGTCTAATGCAAAGGTCAGGGCAGAAGCACAAGAGAGGAATGGAGAGTTAGTCTTCTAGTACACACCGGATAATGAATTCTTCAAATGTTTACCCCATTTTACTGGGTTCCTTTATTTCTGCTCCTGCGTCCCCACTGGCATTTTTCTTCCTTCCTTCCTTCCTCTCTAGAGCAGTCTTTTTTCCTATTATCTGAGCAATTCACCTCTACCCCTAACCTTGAAGGTCTACATGCTACACAAGTTAACAGGGTCTGTTTTCTTTAGGAAGTAGTTTAGAATTTTTTTCTGATTAATCTGGAAGGCTTTTGGGGGTTCATTGTTTATACAAGTGGCCTATGAAAGTATTTCTTCCCAACTATAATTCCCCCCATAAGAGGAGAATTCAAATGTTCTCAGTGCTCTGTTCAAAGTCTGTTGTGGGCATATAACAGGGGCCAAAGTAGAGAGAAGGCGGTTCTCCCGGGTTGGAGAGGGTTGGAATTGGTGTGACTGATTTTCAGAAGGAGAAGGCATATAGTGTTTGTAATGATCATTTGACTGTTTCGTAGCATACTTTCTGACGCGTCCTGATTTATTTACCCACTCTTCAATGGTTGACATTTGTTGATTCCAGAATCTCATGAGTATAGAGAACGCAGTAAAGATACCTGAAATATTATTGTAGATTTCACTGAGAACATGCTGGGAGCCAGGCCTGGCATGATCCTGGAGTTAGTGAGGTGAATTTAGGCATTGTCTTTGTCCTCAGGGAATTCACCATCTAGTGGGGCAGTCATGTAAGCAGATCACCATCGTAGAGGGAATTCGTCAATGTGTGTTGAGTTCACGATTGCTCGATGAGTGAGCCATGGCAATGTTAACTTAGATTCAGCCCGTATTAGATCCACTGGGGTGGGCTCCCATGTCAGTTTTAAGTTAAGGGGGTAGGGGGAGGCCTCCTACACAGGGTGGATGGAGAGAGCCAGGTGTAGAGGTGAGCGTGTGGGGCTGGTTTTGAGGAAGAGTTAGTAGTGCAGTTGGAGAGTGGAAGGAAAGGCTGGGGAGTGTGGTCTGAGATCAGATAGTGGACTTTGAATAAAGGGCTTTATTCTTTTAAACGCTGTGCGGAGCCCCCGATAGCAATATTTTTAGAAGTCGCCTCATAACTTTTTTCTCAGATGTGATGAATATTCAGGAGTTAGAACCGCTGATCTAATGCATCAGAATACTTATTGGAAATTGTCGGTGGGACTGTGATTTAAACAACATAGGGGAGGTTCAAATTGTATGTCTTCTTACTCTAGCTGGGAAGCAGAGTAGTAAGTCGTAAACAACCATGAAGTCTTCTTTAGGGGCAAAATCACAAAGAAAATGTCCCACTGGGTACAGATGGAGCCTCTGTGTTCTGTGGAAACTCTGGCAGGAGAAGCTTTTTGGGAGGTGTCAGGGGGAGCAACTCTTCCTCACTGGCTCTGTGTTCTCCCTGTTGGGTGTTTAATTCAGGGGCAATCCAGAATTAATGAAGATTTTCTAATTAATCAACAAGTCCCTTTGGGTTTCATAGCCATGTTTACATCTTAACAAATTTGTATTTCAAACCAGTGAATCAGTCTGTCACCACTTCCCCGTGCTAGCTCCTGGACTCCAGAATGGCTTAAGCATAGGAATGACTCTCCAGTGTGCTCTTCCATGGTCTGACAAAGTATCGAAAAAATAAGGAAGTTTGCATGCTCACATAGCAGGTTTAAATCCCAGCTCTTCCATTTACAAGGAGTGGAGCTTGGGTCAAGTCACTTGACAGCATTGAGCCCCATGTCTTTCTTGGTACAATTTACACAAAACACAACCCAGTTCAGGAATTGTGAAAATTAACTGGGATGTGGGCCTTAGTACATGCTGGTCTTCGTTCCTCCCTTCTCTGTATTCCCTGTCCATTCTTTTCCCTTTAGTAACTGTGTTGGTCATACAGTTCTAGAGAATGTTCTGGAACATCCACAGATGGACTTGAGCCCTGGCACCACGTTTGATGGCTTCCTTACTAGAGGAATGGGAGGGACATTCTTGGGAGGGATTGTGACCACTGTTCTCAAGCTCTTGTCACTGCATTGTTTCTGAAAAGGTATCTGAAGGTCCTCATTGAGGAAAATGAGGTATGCCCACATTCCCCTGATAAGAGCCCTCTCTTTTTCAGAAATACGAAGCTCTTCTATCTCCAGGAATAATAAAGCTGTGTCCCAAGTAATGAAAATGAGGCTAGTGTCAGAATTCACCCTGGCTTCATAATTCATCTCTGCATATAGTAATAAAAAAGATCAGATCATTACTTTTTTGTTTGGAAGACTGGCCTGGTTAGCCCCCGACCAGGGTTTCCTCACTTTGGCCCCCTGGACGCTGTGGGCTTGCTCATTGTCTGTGGTCAGGGACTCACATGTGTGTTGTAATATGTACAGCGACATCGCTGGTCTCTGTCCACTAGACACCAGTCACCCCTGGGTGTGACAGCCAAAAAGGTCTCCAGACACTGCCCCATGCCTTCTGGGGGACAGGGTCACTTCTGGCTGCAAACACTGGTTTGGAAGCTTGGCTCGGATTGTGGGGGGGACAGTGCCTCAGATATTACCCCACCCCCCACCTCACCACCAACAAGGAAGCAAATTGGGCATCCTAAAGCCATATTTGTGAGGAGAGATGAGAGCAGTGTGCATTGAATTTGGATATTTGCTTTTGATACAAAAGAAAGGATGGAACGCTATGGTTGGTCTTTCCCTCTCCCTGCCATTTCTGTGGTTTTGTGTTTAAGATATCCCCAACCCAATAAGGTCCAGAGAAGGAGGGCATCCTTAAATTTTACAATTGTGTAATTAGGACCTTCCCTGTCCAACTGAAATCAAAGCACTTACTTAGATATTCCAGTGGCCTAGAAAGGCAGACCTGGATAGAACAACATACACACAAACTTCCACGTGGCTGAAATAAATTGCATTAGTGGCACGGAGTAGCTTCTAATGTATGTAATTTATTAATTCTTAATTAATTCCATTACTGGCTTATCTTGCAAACGGCAGTGGGCTTCTCTCTCCACCTCTTGGAAGCACAGACTTTACCTTTCACATCAAGATTTACAGCGGAAAATGTTAACTCACTGCGCGTCCATTCCTTCCCCATCTCGGCAGTAATGGAATGTGATCTCCTGATCCTAACGTAAGTACTGAATACAGATTCTCTGAGCTGCCTTGAACCTTTAAGAATAATACCAAATTATACCTAGTCTGTAAATAGGAGACGAGGGTTTTTTCCCCTTCCCTTCAGTTGCTTTCCACAGACTTTAATATACGAGTGAGTGATTTATAACACTAGTGACAAAGCCGCACACAGCTTGAAATTTTTTATAACGGCTGTAATACCACATCTATCATAATGAAAAATGTCTACGAAATCATTTTCTGCCAAAGAACATCTTCCCAGATTCTATTAAGAACTTGCTATCTACATGAACACCGCACATTGCTGAAATCCATTGCTTTAAAAAGGCCCTCGGGGGCGGGGCCCAAGTGTGGCCATTGGAGTGACTCAGATCCCAGTCAGTGGCCATCAATTAAGGTGCCGTTGGGGAGAATCTCCAGAGAGGAGAACGAGGAGGTTAGACGAGACGGTGAGAAAATATATTCTTTTGTAAAAAACTAATTTCATCAGGATATTACCGAATTTGGCAGTTGGATGGATTTGGATTCCATTGTGCTTTTAGTTCTTGTCACATTTACCTAGGAGCTATCAACTTCCTGCTGTTCCCAATTTTTAAAAGAATATAATAGTTCCGCCTGCCTATTATCGCTGTATTCTATTTGTAGTTATCTCTGCTTCGAGGAAAGGAGAGGAGCGTCACCTTGATTCGTGCCCTTGTTCAACAAAATCTTTTGCACCAGCCAGAATAGCCACGTTTTCTCAGAACGAGGAGAGCTGGAAACCGCTCTTGTGTTAGACCCCAATAAACAACCAACAGTTTATCCCTGGAGAAAGTCACTGTAGGGTTTTGTTTTGTTCTCTTTTCTTTTTGAGGACTTTATCCTCATTTATTAAATAAAGCTTTGGAACAAGTAGGATCATAACATCTCACAACTGAATGCGTCGTGCCTCATGGGGTTCTAGAACATCCGTGAGGTTCAGTGGGGTGAGGTCCAGGGCCGAAGGCCAAGAAAGAATTCTTGAGACGTCTTTGGTGCAAAATGGTGGTTTATTTTTTTTTTTTTAAAGATTTATTTATTTATTTGTCAGAGAGAGAGAGAGAGAGAGAGAGAGCAAGAGAGTACACAGGCAGACAGAATGGCAGGCAGAGGCAGAGGGAGAAGCAGGCTCCCCGCTGAGCAAGGAGCCCGATGTGGGACTCGATCCTAGGACACCGGGATCATGATCTAAGCCGAAGGCAGCTGCTCAACCAACTGAGCCACCCAGGCGTCCCAAATGGTGGTTTATTAAAGCGTGGGGACAGGACCTGTGGGCAGAAAGAGCTGCTGCCCTGGGGGTTGTGAGGGGGGGCAGGTTATGTACCGTGGGGGTGGGGGAAGTAAGGAAAAGGGAGGTTTCAATAGAACTTTCATATGCTAAAGAGGACCTACAAGATACGGGACACCAGAGGCCTTGCCATTGCCAAGGTCATTTTGCCCTCTAGCAGGGTATTAACATTAAGATGGGTGGGAGATTCCTAAAGAATGTCACATATGTCCCACCCAGGAGTGGGGGTGGGGGGTGGTTGCAAGATGTCAGCCTTTTGCTTTGTCCTTGCCAGCCTTCTGTTCCCTCATCATACCTATGAACTTTTGGAAGTTCTAACAGACTGATTTTGTTTTTTTGTCTGAACATTTGGAGGCATGTGTCTCTGTTTCTGTCTCTGTCTCCAACCCTTTGCTGATGCCTGTATGTGTAAAGGGTGGTCACTGGCAGTCGTTAATTAGAGAAGTTTAGGAGACTCTAAGCCAGCATCAAGAGGGAGAGTGGGCATGCGTTAGTACCTAATATGTGTCAAGGATACAACATGTTTTATCTTACTTATACTCATCGCTGCCTTGGGGACAGTTCTTACCCCCGTTCCACACGGGATGAAACTGGGGTTCAGTGAAATTGAACAGTGCATCATTTGTCACATAGCTGGGAAGCCAACTTAGGTCCATCCAGCTCCATACGCCATGGTCTTTCCAGTGTGGCAGCCCTGATAGGGCCAAGGTTTGGGGATGGGGTCCTGAAATGAGCCCTTCCGCCTCTGTGGTTTGGTTGCGGCTGTACTTCTCTTGACCGTCATCTGGGGATGGCCACGATGACTACCTGGTTTGCCTTTGAGCTCCAAAGATTCCCTGTTTGTTCCCCTCCAAGCATTTAAATGCATTTAAATTTGAGTCAGAGTACATTCCAGAGGCCGCCAATTGTTGGTGGCTGCTAATCATTCATGGCCCAAACATCACAGTGATAAAACTGCCTCACGTTGGACTTGTAATTTGTAAATTAAAACTTCATTTTGCATATATCAGTAAGTTTGATTTTTGCCATAACTCAGAGGGGTGGGGATAAGTGGGAGTATTGTTCCCTGTTCTCTGGAAGAGGAGGATGAGCTCGGGTTCTGTGAGTTGCTGGAGCAGCTGAAGTCACACATTCCTTCCAAGGGAACCACACTGCCTCTTAGGACAAGGATTTAGGGGTTCGTGAGGCCGCAGTCCTTAAAATACACCTTCAAGTTCATTCAGGCATATTTACATTTTGACTAATTTCAATTTATTGTCTAATTGTTGTTTCGCATGTTTCATCGTACTGCGTGTGAGCCCAGTGTAAATAGTAAATAGTAAACAGGTGTTTCTCGTCCTGCAACGGAAGCAACCCGATTGAGCAAGCGTCCTCCTGGCTCCTGGATGATAGTTTCCTTTGACCGACCTTGGTTCAGATGACGATTTCCTTTCAAGTGCTGGTTCTGGGAACTTCTTTGGCATTTTTTACATTGTTCAGGTAGCGTTGCCCTATTTTAGAACAAACAAATCACACAATTGTATGCATGTATTCATACATATATTGTGTATGTAAGCAGAGTTAAGATATTTGAATGCAAAGTATTCTTTGCTACTTCTGTATTTTATGTTGTATCATGAATATTTCCATATGTTGTTAAATACTGTATGGAAATGTGGGTTTTTTTTTTAAGGTTTTATTTATTTATTTGGCAGAGAGCACAAGTAGGCAGAGCAGCAGGCAGAGAGAGAGGGAGAAGCAGGCTCTCTGCTGAGCAGGGATTCCAGTGTGGGACTTGATCCCAGGATCCTGGGATCATGACCTGAGCCAAAGGCAGCCGCTTAACCGACTGAGCCACCCAGGCACCCCTGAAAATGTGATTTTTATTGGCTACATTCATAGTAGTCGCTCAAAGAGACGAACCATCTTTTGTTTATTTCTGTGTTATTAGCTATTTTGGTTGTTCCCAATTTTTTGTAAATTCTTTACACACTGGTATTTTGATACTTTTAAAAAATTATTTAAGTACAGATTCCAGGAAATTTAGACAAAAGAAGAAAGATGAAAAGGACACACTAAAAACAAGATTAACAAGATTGCAAATATGTGGAGTTACAAGCCTTCCCCAGTTATGACAGAATACACCCTTCACCCCCAAAGTTCCCTCCCACACCCCCAGCCCAGCCGATCACTGATCTGCTTTCTGTTACCCTAGTTTTGCCTTTTCTAGAATTTTATATCAATAAAACCATGCGGACTGCAGTCTTTCGCAGCTGGCTGTTCGGACTTAGCATCCTGGCTCTGACCCTCACCGGTGTGGGCACGTGTCAGTGGTTAGTCCTTTGGATTGCTTGGGAGTGTTCTTTGGACAGGTGGTCTCATAATTTGTTCACCCATTTGCCTGCTGATGGACATCTGAGTTGTTTTCAGTTTGTAGTTATGAATAAAGCTGCTGTGAACATTTAAAAAAAAATATTCATTTGTAGAGAGAGAGAACGAGCACAAGCGGGGGAGGGAGAAGCAGACACAGCAGAGAGCCTGATGCAGGGCTTGATCCCAGGACCCTGAGATCATGGCCTGAGCCGAAGGCAGATGCTTAACCTACTGAGCCATCCAGGCATCCCTGTGAACATTTTTTTTTAAGGATTTTATGCATTAAAGAGAGAGAGAGAGAGACAATACAAGTTGGGGGCGGGATACATAGGGAGAGGGAGAAGCAGACCCCCTGCTTAGCAAGGACCCTTGATCCCGGGACCTCAGGCCTATGATCTGAGCGAAGGCAGCGGCTTACTCAGCTGAGCCATGCAGGCACCCCTGCTGTGAACATTTGAGTACATTTCTGTATGTGAGTGTACATCATTTATCTTGGGTAAATGCCTACAGATTGCGGAGTCAAGTTTGTTCATGAGACACCGACCAAGCTGTTTATCAAGGTGACTCTAATAGTTTACATTCCTGTTAATGCTGTATGAGAATTTTAGTCGCTTTGTATTCTTATTAGCCCTTGGTATTGTAAGTCTTTTTAATTGTAGCCCCAAATCTTATTTGGTGTGTAGTGATACCTCATTGTAATTCTTTACTTTTAATTTACACATAGGAGCATTAAATTTTTTTTAATAGTATTAACTTTTTCCAGTGTACAATTTGATGAGTTTTAATACATTTCCTTAATGAGTAATGAAATTTAACATCTTTTTATGTACATATTTTTCATTTATATAATTTTTATAGTGTGGGTAACTTCAAATCTTGTGCCCTTTTATTATTATTATGTTTGGTCTTAGGTTGAGTAGTTTACATATTCTGGATATAATCATGAATGTGTATTCTTTATATAGTCTGGATATAATTCCTTCATGAGATATGTATTTATTAATTTGCTCTTAATTTGTGGTTTGCCTTTTGATATTGTTGATAATATCTTATGGGGAACAAAATTTTAAATTTCGATGAAGCCCAATTTATTAATTTTTCTCTTTTTTAGTTCCTATTTTGTGTCCCATCTAACACTCATCTAAATCAATATCAGGAAGATGGTTTCTGTATTTCCTACTCATAGTTTTTACAATTTTCTCTTATCTTTAGGTGTGTGATCCATATTGAGTTAAGATTTGCATGTGTTGTGGGTTGCTGGATGAAGTTTTTTTTTTTGAATATGGGTATCTGATTGTTCCTGCACCATTTGTTGAAAAGACTATCTTTTCCCCCCTGAATGGAACATTTGCTAATAATCCATTGATTATGCACGTGCTGGTGTCCTCCTGGACCGTCTCTTCTGCTTCAGTGATCTGTACGTCTGCTTTGAAGCCAGCATTGCATTGTTTTGGCTAGTGGAGATTTATAGTACATTCTATAAATCCTCTAATATTGTTCTTTTTAAAAAGATTATTTTGGCTATTCTAGGTCCGTTGCATTTCTATATGAGTTTTAGAATCATTTTGTTCATTTATCTAAAAATTCCTGCAAGGAGCGTGATTGGGAGTTTGCTAAATGTATAGATCAATCTGGTGATATATACAGATCCAATCTTTGACCATGGTGTATCCTCTATTTAAGTATTTTGAAAACTATTTTAGCAATATTTTATTTTAAAATTTATTCCAAAGTGTTTTATAATCTTGATGCTAGTATTTAGATATGTAAATGACTTTTGTACATTGACCTTGAAACTTGAAACCTTTCTAAAGTCAATTATTAGTTCTACTCGTTATTTTTCGTAGATTCCTTAGGATTTTCTACCATGTTGTCTATCAATTAACAGAGTTTTGCTTCCTTTAAAGACCATATACATTGTTTATATTACATTAGAATAGTGAGACCCTCTAGTACAACAATGTATGGGGACAGGCACCCTGGCTTTGTTCCTTATACTAAGGACAAAGGTGTAGTCTTTCAACATTTCAGTGTGTTTCGGCTCTAGATTTTCCACAGGTGCCTTATATCACGTTGAAGAGATTCCTATCTATTCCCAATTTGCTAAGGGTTTTTAATCAGGAATCAGGTATGGAATTGTGTTAAAATTTTTTTTACATCTTTTGACATGATTGGGTTTTTCATCTTTAGTTTGCTAATATATTGAGTGACACTGCTTTTCAAAAGTTAAAACAACCTTACATTACTGGGATGAATCTCACTTTGCTTACATGTTGGATTCAATTTCCTAAAATTTTGTTAAGGATTTTTGGTACCTATACCTGCGGTCTGCATGTACATGGTAGTTTTCTGCTTAAAATACTATCTCTCTGGCTTTGTTAGCTACGTAATGCTGGTTTGCTGGAATGACTTAGGATGTGTCACCTCTTCATATGGTCTTTGGAAAGTCTGTAGATTCACCAGTGAAGCTGTCTGGCCTGGAGTTTTCCTTGTGGGGTGGTGTCAAGCTATATTCAACTTCTTTAGTAGACATAGGGCTATTGGGGCTGTCAGTGTATTCTTGAGTAGTATTTTGTGTTTGTATCTTTCAGGATTTAAGCATTTCATCTTAGTGGGCAAATTTAATGGCATAATGTTGCTCATAATATTCTCTTATTATCTTTCTCTTTAAGAACTGTTGAGATGCCACCTGTCACATTCCTGATTTCAGTGCTCTGTGTCTTCTCTCTTTTTCTTGGTAAGTTGAGTCAGAGGAGTTTCAGTTTTTAAAAATCTTTCAAAGAACCAGATTTTGTTTCATTGATTTTCTCTTTTCTTGTTTTCAATTTCATTGCTATCTGCCCTTTATTATTTTTCTCCTTCTGCTTTTTTTTTGGGGGGGGTATTAATATTGTTCTTCAAGTATTTTAAAGGAAGACGTTTAAATGATAGAGTTGAGACCTTCATTCTTTTCTAATATTGGCAGTTTAATGCTATAAATTTCCCTCTACTCACTGCTGTAGCTGCATCCCACACTTTTTCATGTATTCTGTCTTCATTTATATTCAGTTTAAAAGCTTTTCCAATTTTTTTGTGTTTTTTTTCCCTCCTTAAATATATGGGATATTTAGAAGCATGTGGTTTAGGGGTACCTGGGTGGCTCAGTTGGTTGAGCATCCACCCTCTCAAATAATAAATAAATAAAAGTCTTAAAATAAAGGTAAAAAAGAAGTGTGTGGTTTAATTGCCAAATATTTGGGGGGGGGTTAAGTTTTGCTTTTCAATTTATTTCTATTGTATGCAGACTTTCTTTGTTGGGCAAAGTGTTTAATAAATGTCAATTATGACAACTTGTTCAACTCTTCTTCATGTTTATTGATTTTCTGTCCATTTTACCAACTACTGAAACATGACTATTGAAATATCTACCTGTAATTGTGTTTATGTCTATTTATTCTTTAAGATTTAGAAATTTTTGCTTTGTATATTTTGAAACTTTGGGGAATATTTTTTCATATTATATACACACACACACACATATGTATCTTCATATGTCTGTATCTATATCTATATATATGCCTATGTATCTTATATATATCAGTGCATATATCTTAATATCTTAATGTTATCCTGTCCATTTTTCCCTCTTTTTTCTTTCTATATATCCTTTGTGTTCTCAAGTTTGCAACTGTTAATTCCAGTTGGTGTATATTTGTTTTTTATATTATAATTTTTACCTTTATACTTTCCACTTGCATCTTCTATATATTTTTCCTTTCCTTTATTTATTTTATGATCATGCTTTCCTTTACTTTATGCTTTCATTTCTACTATCATGCTTTCATTTACTTTTTTAATTTTATGATCATGTTTTCCTTTATTTTATGATCATGCTTTTCCTGTCCTCTTTTGAACATATGGAACATATTTGTAACAGCTACTTTCACTTCATTTTCTTCTGGTTCCATCATTTCTTCTATTTCTATTGATTGATATTTTTCATAATTTTAGGTCTTATTTTCCTGCTTCCTTTCCTGTCTTGTAATTATTTATTGGATGCTGCCCATTGCAAAGTTTATATTGCTGGTAGCTGGAGTTGATTTTTTTATATTCCTTTAGGTAGTGTTGAATTTTTTGTTCCAGAAGGCTATTAAGTTACTTGGAATCAGTTGAATTCTTCTGAGATTTGCTTTCAGGCTCGTTTTAGTCAGGACAAGAGTATCCATTAGTCTCAGGCTAATTTAGTTTAATTACTAATGTGATACTTTTCTGAGGATTGCACCCAACACCCTCTATGCTATGAAATCTTTCGTCTCTGGTTCTTGGGAAGACAAACTCTTCCCATCCCTGCGTAAACCCATCCCTGTGTCAAAAAAAAGGAATAGTTCTTCATCTTTCCAGTGGTTCTTCCTTTGGGCTTATCTAGTTTCTTCTCATGTGCGTGTGTATCAGTATGTTGAGGACACATCTGCAAATCTTGGGAGCTGTCTTTTCTGTGCATATTCTGATAGTCTCATACCTAAATTCCAGCCACCCTGACCTCTACAACTTTGGTTTTTCCTTCCTCATTTCTGTGGGATCACCAGGATTTATTTGGGTTTCCTCTCTTCATACTGCAGCCTAGAAACTGCTTTCAGGTAGTGAGCTGGTGCCATCGTAGGGCTCACCTTGTCTGTTTCTCTTCTTGGTCCTATGCTGCTTGTTGTCCAATGTCTGGAAATGAGTTTTCCATATATTTTGGCTGGC
The DNA here is from genome assembly GCF_963455335.1 of Martes martes. Classification (NCBI taxonomy): domain Eukaryota; kingdom Metazoa; phylum Chordata; class Mammalia; order Carnivora; family Mustelidae; genus Martes; species Martes martes. The sequence goes on from NC_137896.1 coordinate 6,021,524, forward strand.
TTTCTAGATTTTTAATGTTGGGGGGAAATATGGTCCTTTTTATTCCACCTTATCCAAGACAGAAGTCCTTATTTTTGTTTTTTCTTTATTAAAAAGAAGAAATGTGTGCTGTTTTGGCCTGCAGGCCTATGAGTGATTATTTTTCTTTTGTTGCTAGCACATTCGTGGAGAGGGCTGCACTTGGAACTTAGGACTGGGAACTAAAACTTCTCAGAGGTGTCCAGCTGGTGGCCAGATCTGCCATGTTTGAAGATGGGTCTTGTTTAGAGATTAGGAAATTTGGCTTTCTGGGCTTTTTCTCTGTTCATTTTGCCAAAGACCCCACAAGTCCCTGTAGTGCTACCCAGCCTACTCTCCTTGTTTCTGTTACTACAGACTGTGTGCTATAGACATTTGACTGTTCTGTACATCCTGGCCCATCACAGGACATGCCATTCCTTCATTGCTTGCTCCCGTCTCCCCTCTAGAACTGCAGGTCTCCCATGCCTTACCTCAAACTTGTTTTCTCTTCTAGTTGCATCAAACTCCTTGAAGATATTTCATGTATGTACCGTCATAGCCCCAACAAGAGCCCCTGCTGTGCTCTAAGCCAGACGTTAATACCTAGGATACAAACGAATGATACAAAAACGTTGAAAAAAAAAATCACACGAAATGGGATAAATGCAATGACTGAGATGTGCTTAGGGCATTCTGAGATGACCCAGGAGGAATACCTATGCCTATTCTATGCTGAGCTAAGGGAAATCCAGGCCTTCCTAGAGGGAGGACGTCTGGGCTTCCTTGCAGGATAAATAGGAGTTTGCTGGACGATTAAGGGAGAACTCCTCATATGTTATACATTGTAGGTCCTCAATAAATACTTGTTGCATTTTATCAGACTCTGGGGTAGTTTTTGTTACTCCTGGCTCACTAATGGCAAGCCTCAAAAATCTTGAGACTGTTTTTCCGAGTGTTTTTTACAGCCCTATCATTGAAAAATATATTAGCAGAAGGAACCCAAGATTTATTTTGGTGAATTTGAGAATTCGGAATGGTGATGTCGAAAAAATGAGGAAGAACAGATATGCACCTGTAGGAGCTTGCTGGGATGAAATATCGTTCCGAACACTTTAATAAATGGAAAATCCTTCGATCACCCAACATTCAGCTCTTTTCAAATTTTTGCACATTATTGGGACACATGCCCAAGCTCACTGTCTACTAATATTACTGCATAATTACGAGCTTACTGCGGGGAGTTTTGGTCATGTAATAAACCTGTCTCAAGTCAAGATTGTGCATTTATTACAGGATCTAATTTAGAAGTATGAAGGAGACCTTTCTCAGCTGTCAAAAAGATGTGATGAAATGAAGAAATTCTATAGTGACATTCTAGTAAATGTTGTATTTAAAAAATAATTCAAATCAATCTTACTTTAAGAAAATCTATAAAAATCTTTCAACTTTCAAATTTCTGAAATTGTTTCAATATGTTAGGTTCATATTAAAATGTGAATAGCATTGGAGGATTTTAGTGTAGATGAGCAGTTCAGATCTCATTTTTATTTAATATATAGGGAATGAAATGCTTTCAATTAGCACTTGGATCCCTCTCATAAAGTATTATGTAGAACAAATGGAGTTCAGAGACCTTTTAAAAGAAGAAAGACCAAATCTTTTTCACTGATTTGGAAGCATGAATATGGTTGGCTCCGAGCACCTGTATCTTTCTATGATGCAATTGAATTGATGGAGAATTTGATGAGTTTGGGGCAACCCCAGGTGACCTTGGTCAGGATGAAACTTGAAGATTAAAGGGGTCTGCAATCAGAGAAATTTAATAATGTTTGACTAAAAATGCTCACGTGATAAAGTGAGAAGTACAAAGGTCTCCTGATGCCTCTAAAGGATTCAAGGACAGATCTGAAGACTAACACGAAGTGAACACTAGTAACAACAGCGGCTCTTCTGTTAGGGGTGCTCACCGGTGCCAGGCATGGTGCTGTGTGTCTTGTAAGCTTTCTCCTCTTCTGTCCCCTGAGCTCTCGGAGGGAAGCATGTGACTTTGCAGGATAAAGACATTTTCAAGTGGTTGAGATGTTTACCCAGCATCACTCTCAGATTTGTGTGATTCTCATACTGTGGTTGTGCCCGCTGTGACCTTCTCCACGGCTCACACTTCACAGTGCCAGGCCCTGTCTTGTACTTTCTGTGTGTGAATACTTAATTCTCAGCATGACTCGGAGGCAGCTGCTCTTAGCATTCCTGCTTTTCAGACGGGTAAACCCAGCACAGGGAAGTTAAGTAACTTGCCTGAGTCACACAGCTAACGAGCAGTAACACTGAGATCAGAACCCAGGCAGTCTGGTGCCAGAGTTAGCCCATTGCTCTCTTCTACCCTCCATGCCCTTTGGATCTAGAAGAGATTCAGGTGACCAGCGTTGTATTATGCGTGAAAGAAAATGACAGGACAGTGTGGCTACTGAAAGAATTGGTGAGAGTTTCCATTCAGTGGCTGGTAACAGAGATTGGAACTAACGGGAGCTTAAACAAAATAGACGCTCATTGTGGGGAGGGGTCCTCCATGGGTCTTTCTCGTGTTTTGTGCACAGAGGCACTGAGAGCTTTTGTTCTGGAATGTCTTCTCCAGGCTACTGGTTGCAAACAGCTTTGGAAGATGAAGTGCTTCCCTCTGGGGCACAGGGAAGATGGGTTTGTCGTGCGGTATAATAAAGATAACGTCTCCTTACGAGGTAAAGGTTGGACAGGTGTGTTCACAGCCAGTACCCAAAAAAAAAATCAGATTTCCTGAGTCTGGGGTTCCTTGGCTTTGATGCAAAGCTGCTGCATGCCTGGAATCCCCCCCGGGACTGCTGGACCCTGGGGAGGGGGGAGGGGGGCGCAGGGAAATAGAGTGACCATGAGCCGTACTGTGAGCAGTAAATTCCTTTGTCTCTGACCTAGGAGTCTCATTTCTTCTGCTAGAATCCTTGAAACTGGCAGGCTCCCTGGTTATCTTGTGAGAGGGTGAAATATTGGACCCTTCACCGTTCTTGACAGGTTTTTTTTTTTCTCCCACACATAAAAGAGGGCGGCAGGTAGGCCGACAAGGGCTGGTATAGCCGCTGAGACAGCCAGTGGCCGCCCGGCTCCTCCGGCTCTGGGCTTCGCTGGCTTTAATGTTTCCTAAGGCCACGGGCTGCCTGCTGGGGCTCCAGGTAGGAGTCTGGAAAAAGGCAGCACCAGAGTTGCTCCAGATGTCCCACAAGGTGACTTCTGCTTGTGTCTCCGTAGCTCCTCCAGGCGCCGGGAGGGCTGGGGAATGTGGTCATGTGGCTGAGCACGACTTCGCTCAGAGTGTCATCGGTGTTCTGTTACAAAGAAGAAAGGAGAACGGGTTTGGGCCGAGCACTACGCCATCCCAGCTGTGGCGACACAGACGCTGTAGTGGGTATCTGCCGAACGGGGTTGTTTTGCGTGAAGATCTCCAGCATAAATAAATATTTGATTGCAATAGTAAGCCCCTCTCTCCTGGCTTTGAAAAATGCAAAGTGGAGCGTGGGAAGGCAAATCCTGTTACCGCATGCCCACTCCAACCGCTAATGGAGACCCTTGTGTGCACAGAGCATTTGGTGGTTGGAACTGTGGGCTAACAACCGGCAGAAAGGAATCGGTAGCCCCTGGAAGGGCCTTTGCACCAGTAATGACCCTTGTGGGCCATTAATCTGCAAGAGCTGCCCCGTCTCTAGGTCGCTGCTTTACAAACTGAATATCAATAAAGGCTGCCAGGGGCATGTTAATTATTTCTGTGGATGGAACCATTGCAGTTGGTCTGTGAAAGTAACTGTTTGATGAGAAAACGCACCAGTTTAGTGAGTCTGTGAGAACACACTTCCGTAAGCTGGAAGGGCTGCATGTGCTTCTCTCTCTGATATCACTAAGGGGCTTCAGACAGGTGGTGGTTGGGGGGGGCACCCATGTCCCCTAGTGGTATTGTGTGGCTCTTTCCCAGAGTCTGCCTGGGAGTTTTATCATTATTTGTTTTCTCTGTTGTATGTTAGAGGCTCAGAAGATTTTTTCGTAAGATGAGAAAATTTTGCTAATGGGCGTATCAAAAGCAGGTACCAAGAGTGGGCATCCTCGGTACTTTGCATAAATTAATTTATTCTTCATGGCAATCCCAAGAGATTAATGCTTTTGTTGGTCTGTTTCATATCTGTGTGCATTTGATTTAAGAGAAATTATATAACTTGTACTACTTGTTCAGGCAGGCAAACGTTAAGGGATGGGGCTGAGATTCAAATATAAGACTGTGTGACCCCAGGGTGTAAGCTCTTAACATCATGTTATAGTGGCTCTCAGGGTCACAGAGAGCCTGAAGTTCTTCCTCCCTCCTTCCCTCCCTCCCTCCCTTTTTCTGCTTCCTCCATACCTTTCCTCTTTCCCCCCTTGTCTTTAACTGTAGAAACAATGAAAACACGCACCTGACTTTCCGAGTCCAGGTCCTTGGTTTCCTAGTCCATTCAGTCCTTGTTCGCTTAGTGCATGCCCTGTACTGGGCACCGGTGGTGCTTCGGTGAGCGGGACCAATATAGTCCCAGTTATCACAGAGCAGACGTGTCACCTTGCCTTCAATTTCTTTGTATAGCGTTGTACCAAGAACCATTCCATGTCACTGTGCTGTTTTCACAATTGTCATTTTTAATGTCCTCATAATATTCTATCGTATCGATGTGCCATAATACATCCAATATGACACCGCTGTTGTGCAATGAGGTCGTCTCCAGTTATTGGCTGTTATAGATAACGAGCATCTTTGATACTTTTCTAAAAAGTAACATGAACACAGATGATCCTGCAAGGAATATCTTTGTGTCTATAGTTTTGTTCTTTTGTTAATTTTTCTTAAGGAAAATTCACTGGAGTTCAATTACTGGGCAAGAGGGAAAGTACATTTCTATGATTCTGCAGAAGTGTTCATAATTAAGCATTACTATGTGCAGACCCCCAGGAGGCACTTTACACATACTATCTCACATGATCTTCGCAACAAACTAGAAAGACGGGTCAGATCAAGTGAAGATCTTTCCTTTCCGGATGATGTAACTGAGTCACAGAGGGTAGAGTCAGTGTTCTGTGGTCGTGACCTGTGAGTGGAGGAGGGATCTAAGTGGAGAGTCACAAGGGCTGTAGTCCATGTGCTAGACACAGTATCCAATCGGTTTCCACTTGTAAGAGCCGCTCCCTCATCTTTCGTCATGAGCCAATGGAGGAATCTTCTCAAAACTCCAAAGTGAGAAGCGAGGCAGAACGGCCGCTTTGGCGTTTTTTCTGACAGTCGTTAAGCAGGTCCTGTGCCTGTGGTTGAACCCGTGTAAGGCTCATAGGAGTTCATCTGTGGATGGACGTTGTAAACAGCCAACAAATGGTAATCATCCCTTCTGGTCATCCTCCTCCTCGTCATGACATGCTGCGACAGTTAGTAAACAGATTCCCGTGTCTTACTTGGGTCTTTTCACTGAACATTGGGAACCAGGTGCTTTGGGAACAGGTTGAAGGAGTTAGCTAAGGGTCACACGTTTGTCAAGATTGATTTTCCCTCCTTCTGTCCCTCCCTCCTTCCCTCCCTTCCTTTCTGAATGCTCTCCAGAGTCACACGCTAATCTAAGCACTTTTACATGTACTAAAATCTTTTATTCCTCCCGACAACCTTGGGAGGTAGGTACTGTTGTAACCTCCATTTTGTGGACAAGGAAACAAGGGTTCAGAGCAATTAGATCTGGGCAGGGGCACATTTACCCCAAAGCTACCGAAGCTCAAACATCCAGGCCCTTCTCTTGCCTGGGCCGCTGGGATTCTGAGTTTGTGGTATGTTCTAGGGAGGAGGAGAAGTGGTGGTGCGACTGGGAAGCATTTCTGTGTATAATAGTTCTGATGTTGTCAAAGAGATCTTAGAAGAAAGGGTAGTGAATCTCTAAGTCTCCAGAAAATTGTTGTGATTATTTTTCTCAATCAAGATTGAGTATTCCCTTTCATCTCCAGTTTTGTATTTGCCATTTTTTGGTCATGAAACGGGACCCCAGTTGAATACATTTTCCACAAGATCTGTATCCTCTCCCAGAGTCTGGTTATGTCTAACTGGCATAACCAGCCTCATTCGCCTCACCTGTAAAATGGGCTAAACACAGGACCTCGTCCCGGGCTACCATAAACATGAAATACGATGGTACCTGGAAAGCATTTGGGAAATAGGCATCGAAGAATGGTCGTTGTCACCATTTGTTCACAGTTTTTTAAGTGTTCACATCTGGCCAAGCTCGGCCGAGTTGCAAGGAAGATCTTCCCAGGGTTCTGGACATTATCACTTTGAGCTAAGAAAAAAAAAAGCACTTTAATTAATTCATATATTTAACCATTGACTCATTACATATTTGCTGAGCATCTTACATGCCGGATACGCTGCTGTGTCTGGGGCTAAAGTCGTAAGCACAGCGTCCTTGCACAGACATCAGGGTGCTCTGATTTGGAGAAGGGTGACACGCTCTGACTCATTCAGCTGCATCGTATTGATGTGTTGCTGGGGGTTGGATGTGGTGACTCCAGACAGCCCTGGGTGGTTAACTTTCGGGACCATCTGGGGCCAAGGGGACACTTTGAGTTGTTCAGAATATCTCTGACCAACATGTAAGTTTTCTTTTGACCAGATGAACGAGCAAGCATGAGTGTGACACGGCGACAGCAGAAAATGTATTGAGTATTAACTCTGATGGTAAAAGCTGCCAGTATACTAGCGGGGGAGAGCCAAGCTCCCCTATCTCTTGCCTGTTAGAAGAAATGCTCCTGGAAACGCAGCCCTGTTGAAATGTGTGGCCCCGCCCTCAGGTGTGGAGTCTAATGGCTGCACTGGCGTGGGGCAGACTTGTCCCAGCACCTCCGATCTCTCAGGGGGGATTTCTGAAGAGCCCATTTTTATTCTATTGTTTATGTTACTGGCATAAGGGTCTCAAACTCCGGACAGAATATGCTTTGCACTTCAAAAATCTACAAGCTTGAAAGTATCTACCACAGCAAAACAGTAAAATTTAGGGCTTTTTGTTTTGTTTTGTTTTGTTTTCTATTTTTTTTTTTTTTTTTTTGTTTTCTATTCTCAGCAACAATTTGGGGAATAGGGACAGGGATTTGGCTGGATTTCAACTTTCATCTGTGAGTAGGGAAGGCCGGGCAAGCCGTGCTGTGTTCCAGTCACCTCTGGTTCCTGGTGCCTGGTCGTGTAACCGCAGCTTACATTAGCTTGTATGTCTGTGGAGTTGAGTTTCATCTTAGTGGGCTTTCGAAGTGGTGCTGATGTTGTGCTCCCCTACCTTGAATTACAGAAGTGGCCCCACAGAGGTCAAGGTCACTCTTTGGGTAGTACTTTAAAGACTGACTAACACTGGATGTGAAGAAAAAAAAAAAAACTACATTTGAGACTTTTTCTTTTAAAGATTTATTTTAGAGAGAGAGAGGAGGGGAAGGAGCAGAGGGAGAGAATCTTAAGCAGACTCCCCGCTGAGCATGGACGACCCCCCCCCCCCGCCCCTGCCCAACCCCAGTACGGGGTTCGATCTCATGACCCATGAGATCATGACCTGAGCCTAAACCAAGAGTCAGATGCTTAACTGACTGAGTTACCCAGGCGCCCCAAGATTTTTCTAGGATAAGATTTGAAGTCATTAAAAGATCCGACTCGAGAGTGCCACAGGCTAAGGGCTATGTGCTGGCTCGGACATTCGCAGCCATGTGGCCCGAGTCTTTGTTTCTCCTTTGTACAGAATTGTGGTAATGATCAGATTAGATGGAAAGAGCTTGAAACAGCGGGGGATGTAGAGGAAGCCTCAAAGACTTACCATTCAGTGAATAAATGATAAAAAATGAAAGAAGGAATGAAAGAGGGAGTGAAAGTAATCTCTGGATGCTTTTCACCAAATCGTACGGAACAGACTAGAACTGAATTATATTTAGTAACTTGTGCACCAGTATTGGCTACAACGTGAAAACACGGAGCCCTGTGTTCAAAAATTATTAAGAATTTCTCAATGGTGACAGGTGAGCATTGAGCCAAGCTCAGGGCCCTTCTGAACGCAGGGGCCCTAACGGATGCTGGGTCCTGGGTGGTGCGTGGGCCACATGCCAGTGAAGCCAGCTCTGCTTACTGTTCCAGAAGTAGGACTCATTGGTTCCTGCGCTCTACCAATGGTTCCTAACGTCCTTTGTAGTCTGTGTAAAGATTCCGTGTGCCCCCCACCCCCACAAAGCAACAAGTATAATTAAAATCTTTGAAATGCCTGCTTTTCTGTTTTCATGCTAAATCTCTTCCAAAAAATAAGTTTATGTTTTTTTTTTTTAAATCTCCATCGATGACATAGTTGGAAGAGAAAAAAAAATTCACAATGTTATGAATTACTGTGTTTTCTTTTCATTTTCCCCGTATTGCATAGTTTGGAAATGATTTCCGGTTTTCTTCCTAAACAGTGCATTATGTGCCTCGCAGAGGACGGAACAGCAGCCTGTGTTTATTGGAGGTGTAGATGCTTATTATAAGTTTCGTTAATCCGCAGCCCCTGAAATAGGAGAGCTAAGGAGATCTAATAACAAGAGGTTAAATTGGGACAGATGCTAACTCTTCATTCCCCTAATGACCATTTTCCCAGTGTGAGTTGCTATCATTTCAAAAGAACAAGGACATTATTTTTTCCTGCTTTTTCCAGGAGCCCGATCTGGAGCAAGATTATTTCTGCAGGTTAAGGCTGGTGCTACGAAGCCAAGGTCATGAGCTGGAACCCTATCTGGGGCAGTTAGTTAACCTGCAGAGAAAACCCAGGCCACGTCTTTCACCCTGGGCTGCCAGTTCACAGTTCCTGACCCAGGGGACGTGTAGGGCCCGTGGATGCATAGCAAACCAGTGGGCTTGCGGGGACAGCAGACCTGCAGGAAGGTGCCGTAGCCTTTCTTCCCTGAGCCTTTGGCAGACGTCACTGACTGACTTGACAGTCTTTCCTCCTGAGTTCAGACAGAACTCCAGAATCCTTCTCAACACGGTGTTCTAGATCGGGGGTCAGCAAATGGACCTGTGAGGCTAACTCCGGCCCAGTGCCCATTTTTATAGATAAAGTTTTATTGGAACACAGCCCCATTCTTTGGTTTATATATTGTCTACGGCCGCTTTTGTACTGCAAAGGCAGGGTTGACCACAAAACCAAAATAGATGCTCTCCAGGTGTTCACAAAACAGGTTTGCTGACCCCTGGTCTCGGTGATCCCTGAATGAGGAAGAGTTGGCGCATATCTATTTGTTATTCCTGGAGTTTTGGGAGGGGTCACTCACATTACAGACCGATTCTTCCTTTTTAGAGAAGTGTCTTACCCCACAGAAAGGAATTCCCTTAGTACGTTTTCTGCCCATTTAGAAATAATTAACTGTGTGTTCTTGGTCTTTTAAAAATTTTATTTATTTGTTTGCTTGTTATTTTTATTTTTCACAGCAAGAGTAGAGTGAGAGGTTGGGAACCTTCAGGCCGGTATTTAAAGAGCTATGATTTCTGAGACATATGAAAGATCTTTGAAGTTTTACTGTGAGGTGTACTAATGGCCAGCTTATTCATGCTCAGTTTTGATTAAGGAAAGGGAATGTGTGTGGGCTGTGTCCTGCTGAAGAAGAATTAATTTCTCCATTTTGTGTCAAAAGGACACAAAATTTGGATTTTACCCCATTCTTCTCATGGTCCTTTCCTACGCTCCTTATAAAACCTACGGCTCCGTGTGCTGGAGACTCGCCATCCGTGCTTTCTTCACGGGGCCTTCGGTAGTCTTATTATTTGATCTAACGTTGAGTACCTGCACGACTTCTAGTTAATTGAAATGACCTCAGAGGGGTTGGTTTAGTTGCCTAAGACAGGAGAAATCATTTACAAAATTCAGAATCGCTTATTTTTCTCTTTAGAAGGGAAGTCCATCTAATGGTGGGCTCTGGACTGGGGAGTCTGGTTTGATTTTCAGACAGGCGAGAAGTGGACTGGATCGCAAGGGGAAAAACAACACAAAAGGATGGGAGTTTGGGAAAGTAAGAAAGTTGCTGTCCTTGTCCGTCTGTGGGTAGCCATTCGCCTTTGGTCTTCATGGATGATTTCATAGTGCCCAAGCCCTTTTTAAAAGATAATGATTTCCTCTGATTTTCCTGACGACATCGTGTGAGTCCCTGACATAGCCAGAGCCTTCCCAGGATTCTTGAGCGACGCCATCCACGGTCTTTTCCTCCTGAAGCTGATCTGACTGGGGTTTCCGCTCCTCGCCATTCATAACAGTATTGAGTTCTCTAAGCAAAGAGGGCCAACTTTGTAGAAGTCGGGATCCTAGAAGATAATTCTGATATCATTTACCTTCGATTTGCACTCTCTGCTGAAATTTCCAGAGTATTTTTGTTAGGTTCATCCATCCTTCGGTCTCCCTGGTGAAGAGATCAAACCGAAAAAGATGCGGAAATCCAATACGGTAATCAACACTATATAGTTTTTTAACTTGCTGGCAATTTTCTGTGGATCATTAAATTCCCCAAATATGAAGCTTCTTCATTGATATGTGGATCATGTAAAATAGCCTTGAACACAATTGCTATTTCCATGGTACCCAGATCCCTGAGGCCCTGAGCAGAATTTGTGCTGGTCATAATAATTTTTGGCTTAACTATTCAGTATTTGGCGGTATACTGCATTTAACCAGATGATTTCTATAAAACTCTGTGTGCATGCGCATGCAACCACCCAGATGCTTCGTGGTCCCATCCCGCCTTTTTTTTCCCCCCATCTCACCCTGACTTGGTGGCAGTCAGGAACTGTTCCGCCACCCAGAACGGTCAGCCCCGGAGTCCACCTCAATATCCCACTAGCTCGCTCAGGAAGTACTTCTTGTATGGAACTCATTGCTGTTTGGGGTCTTGGAGAAACCTGAAAGGGTCGATGATAAAGATGAATCCCTTTGGTACGAAGTTGGGAAATTTCTGTCATCTTCCAGCACCACGTGGGCCACAGGGGAGGTGGTAGAACCATGCCCAGAGTTGGCTGTGCAAGCTGTACCATTTTAGACCAGGAGTTCTAGCAGTCGTAACAACCTCCATTCCCTAGCACCAGCCTGCACCTGACCGGTATGAGTCTCCTTCATGCATACCACAGCAGTACCTGTTTTATGTGGTTAGAAACAGTCACCAGGCCAGATGGGACACATCCTTTTACCAGTGGGTCTCTAACCATGTTACTCTGCAGCTCCTTCCAGTCCTCTTAGGATGTCCTGGCATCTAGTGAGATCCTGTCCATAAGCCCCATGGTGGCTTTCTGATGTTTCACCTGCTGAACATTTGTTTCCTCTTGTTTGGACGGCAGCATTTTGGTAAACCACCTCTTCCTGCACCTCATCCGCATGGTCATTGGGTGACCCTGCCCCATGCCTTAAGGATGGTGGTCACATGCTCAAGTCCTGGTCAGTCAGCATATCTCATTCCCTTGGCCATGGTGATCCGTTCAAGGAGAGACACAAAGTAGTGTCGCAGATTCATCCATTGGAGTAAATCTGGATATCTCCCCAAACCACAGGGAGGGAAACACAAACTGGGATAGGAACGTAAGCGTAGAGTCCCTGTGCCCCATTTTGTCACCATCGGAAGACATTTGACAACTAAGCCAATGCAAAGGAAAGCTGAACTGACAGATGGAGGAACTAGGGCTTCATGACATTGTTTGTGCCCCTGGGTCTAGCTGTTCCTGAAGCCAGCCCATCAGGTTTTGAGTCAGGTAGGTGAGTTAATAAATAGTTTTTTCCCCCTCTTAAACTAGTCTGAATTGAATTTCTGTCACTTGTGGCAAAAAGAGCCCTGAGTTATACAAACAATCAGAGAACCAAGCTTTATTTGCTAGGATCTCTCACCTGTGTCCAGCATCAATAAGTCAGCAAATGAAATACTCAGGATTACATAGGCAGGAACTAGAGGAAATGTGAAAAGCAATTTACCACAAAAGGAGTGGAATAATTCCATGAAGGTGGTCCAGTTAATAGGTAAGGGAATGCAGGCAGAGTGCTATGAATTGCTTACTTCCGGAACAACCAGGATTCTATAAAATAACTGGGGAGCTCAGCATATACCCAGATTCTTCCCAAGGACACCCTAATGCTCCGGCTTTCATTGCCAGTCTGTGTAAGTGGATGTTTCCCTGAGGGACTTTCCAATTCTTTCAGAGTAATTGAAATGGTTTTGTCGATTGGAGGTGCATCTCCAATTGTCCTCAACTAGCCTCACACAGGGGAACAGGAGCTCCTCTCAGGTAGGGGGCCGAGCTCACTCCACTTACTATCAGCTGTATACTCCAGACCATTTATTAGTGTTTAAGAGCAAGAGCTTTCGAGCTGTGAGAACCAAATTCAAGTCCCTCCTTTGTCACTTTTGGGCAACCTTGCATATGTTATTGAGTAACTCTAAGCCTCAGTTTCCTTCTCTGTGAAATGCGGATGGTATTAACACCTACTTTGTGGGTCCTGGTGATAAAGAAATGAAGTGATTTGCTCTTTCAGTCATAAGAATTATGCATGGAAAGTACTCAAGCCATGACTACCACAGAAGGATGCTTAATAAATGAAGAGAAGAACTTTATTTGACGGATTTGGGGATCCCATTCACATCCTCATTTCTAACATCTTTTCCCGTTTTGCCCTAATCTTTTTAGATAACAGGAACTATTAATATGTGCATAATTATGGGGATGGCTTCTATTTATTGAATTTCTGCTCTTTTCCATATGAGGCACAACAGTCGTAGCGTCTATCTTGTCAGGTAGAAATTCGACCAATGAGGAGATGGAGGCTCGGAGAGGAGGAAGGTTTCCTCAAGGTCCCACAAGCAGGCAACAGCGGAGATGGGTTCAAACCATGTCTGTCTGATTGCAGAGTCTGTGACTTCCCGCCATGTGAGCCTTGTGCCCAAAATGTGACCCATCACCTGGCGATTGTTAGGAATATAAAATCTTAGGCTCTGACCCAGACCTACTGAATTAGAATTTGCATTTTAACTAGAATTTGGATCTCCCATTCCTGTGTGCTTTAATTTTGTGAAGCACTTTGCTACCTGACCTTTCAGTACTGTGTCAAAATACCTACAGACTGGAGTGTTTTAGTTTTCTCTCTCACCATGACATGGGAGTTTGTCGACACGTCCCAGCTGCTTTCAAATGGCAACAGGACTGCGTGTAGAAACACTTAAAGACGTGGCTTTGATGGTTCATCCCCTGTGGCCAACATTTCTTGATCCCCAAACGGCTTCTCCTCTAATTGTTTTTACAAATGAGCTGACGTATTCTGGCAGATGCTGGTCAATTACTGTCTGGTTGATGAAGTGGATTGAAAAATGAGATTTTTGACTGTTCTGTGGCTGATCCAGTTTGAACACATAAGATGTGGTTTATGGGTCAGAATTCTTGACAGTTTCTGAATTACTTTAATAATGTGAAAATTGAGGCTATTGATTGAATCTAAATCCCCCACAAATACAAAAACTTGTTGTTCTTGAAACTCCCTCCCAATTGGAAATGCTCAGACAAAGGAAAAAAAAAAAAAGAAAGAAAGAAAAAACCACCTTGATTTATGAGAACTGTTTCTCTTTCCTACTCTCCTATTATTTTTTACTGTTGTAAGTTTTAAAGAGCATTCATGGCTTAAAGGCTCCTTGCACAGTCTGTCCCTCGAGCTTCCTAGATGAAAAAAAGGAAAAAGATAAATAAAAAGTCGCCACGGAGTGTTGCATCTTAACAAGACACTGCCGTCTGTGAAGGACTGAGACGAGGCATGGGGTAGGAGCCAGCTTCCGGGGTCTGACTCCTCACGCCCCTTCTCACCAGCTGGGCAAGTGTAGACACGTGATCTATCCTTCCCTTGCCTCTGTCTCTTTAAAATTAAAATGAGCGTACTAATGGCACCTGCCTACTTGGGTTGATGGTGACATCGAAAGACTTAGTTGGAACATGTAAGCATTTAGAGAAGCGCCAGATAAATATGAAACTCCAGGGCGCATCTAACGTCGACTCGCTGTGCATCAGGTCCCTGAGTCTGTGTGCAGAGCTCTCCGCCTGCATTTATGAATTCTGTAGGAAGCATCCCCGAGGCAGACTAGCAGCAGCTCCCCAGTGCACCCGTGCACTTACAGAACAGGTAAGCGCACATGAGGCCGGACTGCCTGGATTCTAATTCTGCCGCTGCCGCTTAACCAAGTTTCTCTGACTCTTGGGCTTTTGGATCTTCACGTGCTGGGGGCAGTAACAGCACGTAGCAGACAGGCTTGCTCTAAGGATTGTTTGCAAACACCCATAAAGCACGCGAAACCCTGCCTTGCGTGTAGCACAGACCCATTAAATGCCAGCTAGCGTCCTTATTGCTGTTTTTGGTATTAATTACATCCCTTTGTGAAATTTTGATTGCAGCCAGATTCATGCTCCTACACTCCATCAATTCTCATTGAATGCAAAGTTAAAACAAGTGCCAAAAAAATTTACTGGCAAGGACATAAAGATGATAAATGAAAACAAGGCTTAGGGAACATATCACATTTTAATATTTTTGTGGATTAATTTTTAGTTAACATTGGGGTGGAAAATGGTGCTAATAGCAATGAAGGAAGAAACAGAAAATAATAAATGCCGACCAATCAAAAAGAATGCAATAGAATGTTCCACAAGGGTGGCAATGCTGCTCACACGTCTTCATGCTGGCATCTTCTATTATCTACTTAAACCACATCAACTGGTAAATGGGAAAATGTCACTTATGAACACAAAACAAATGGCAGAAAAAAACTCAATTGATACAAAATTAAGTCATCTGAAGCCAGTTAGCAAATGCCTTGAATTCTAAAATTTTAGGAAATAGTCAAACTCCAGACATATTGCATAATGTAACATACTGACAGGCATAACCGACCATCAAATAGGGCAGAGGAATAGGAACTGGCCAGAGGGGAAAAAGCAGTCTGGGATAGAGTGGTCAGGAATGGCCTCTGTGAAATGATATTGAGATGAGAAGATATAAGTATATAGATTGCTGGTATATAGAACAGCCTTCTAGGAACAAGAGCAAGTGCAAAGGTCCTGAGGTAGGATGAAGCTTGGAGTGTCTGGCAGACATTCAAGAGGCCAGGTTAGCAGCAGCTGAGAGAGCAGTGCAGTGAGTGTGCATGGAGAGTGGAAAGAGCATGAGCTTGACAGCTGGGCAAGCCTTCTTGGATGCTGAGTAACCTGGGCAAGTTACAGAATTCCTCAAAACCTCTGTTTTTTCATCAGCAAAGTAGGGACAATATCACCAGTATGATTCTCGTGAACAACCAATCAATGAGACATGCCTGGTAAAGTTCCTGCAGGGTAGCAGGTGCCTAAAAAAATTGTAGCTGAGAAGCAAAACAAAATTGAAAAACCATAGATTTAACAATTCGTGAGGCTGAAGAGCCAAACCAGTTTGCAATTTGTGAGGTCGAAGAGCCAAGCCAGTTTCACCATTTTCAGTTCCTTTGTGTCTGTTTCCATATTTACCACGTGCAAGGTGGGGGTCACGAAGGTAGGCTCACAGATGCCCTTGTCCTCAAGAAGCGCTCTATCGAGTGGAGGTGACGGATGGACGGGAAGCTTGCCTAGGAAAATAGGGTGGAGTTCCATGGGCAAATCTTGCAGAAGCTGCTGTCATCAAAGGACACTGAATTTAAGTCCTCACAGAATTTGCGTCAATGGTTTGATGATTTGGTAAATACCATTTTCATTTTCCCAACATCAACGTGGGGCAGGAGCATCTTCCTGCAGTACTTCCCATTCTCAGGTTTATCCCAGAATTATGTAGAAAAGGCAGAGGCATTGTAGTACTACCCAGTGAATAAACAAAAGGACCTGTGAGTGACACCAGAGGAGGGAGCCAGCAAAAGGCGTTCTGCAGAGCAATAGTTAGTATTCATGGATTTCTCCAGTGACCGGCTGATGCTCTTAAAAAATGGCACATGCTATTGAGCATAGGAAATACATCCAATTCTTTAAAATAGCATTGCCTGGGAACACGCAGAAGATGAGAAATGTGCTTTGAAAATAAACATTCTCAGAAGGTTGGAGCACTGAAACCCTGTC
Organism: Martes martes; assembly: GCF_963455335.1. NCBI lineage: Eukaryota > Metazoa > Chordata > Mammalia > Carnivora > Mustelidae > Martes > Martes martes. The sequence goes on from NC_137896.1 coordinate 6,037,677, forward strand.
ATCTCCAGCGTCCTCGAATGTACTGCCATTGTGGGAATAAGACGGGACTGTGAGGTAGTGGGGCTGATTGGTAACAAATGTTCTAAAATTCCTACTTTAAAAAATGTGTGCCCATCAGAAGAATCTCAAGAAAATGGAATGTCTACACTTTGCATCTCCCATGGAGTCCTGGCTACGTGTAGAGACAAGATGAGCTCTTGGCTCAGGTTGAATTATACTGCTAGGTGTATGTGCATTTTCTGAGAGGATAAATCTATAGGTTTTCTAAATTATTAAGGATACTTTTGTTTTTTATTTATTTATTTATTATAGAGAGCGAGCAGGTGAGCAGTGGGGGAGGGGCAAAAGGAGAGGAAGAGAATCCCAAGCAGGCTCCTTGCCCAGCGTGGACCCCTATGTGGGTCTTGATCGCATGACTCTGAGATCATGACCTGAGCTGAAATCAAGAGTTGGGTGCTTAACCAACGGAGCCACCCAGGCACCCCACGGATACTTTAAAATGATCAAGAAGCACTAATTTGGAAGCTAAACATTGTCAATGGTAGGATTTTTTCTTTGAAAGCGGATCTGATGTTTGGAAAGATCTGGAAGCCATTGAGGAGGGCTGCCATCCCCATGTCTGATGACCTGAATGCTTGGTAGATATCTCCACTCTTGCATGCACACGGAGTTCTAGCCTTCCCAACCAACTTGTGCCTTATATCCGTAAAGAGTGTGCCCTAGTCCACCTGGTGTTTAAAGCTCAAAGTTGGCAACAGGTAGATAGAGGTTTTAAGGCTTATGTAATCTGAAGACACTTCATTTTAAAGGTTTTATTTATTTATTTAACAGAGATCATAAGTAGGCAGAAAGGCAGGCAGAGAGAGAGGAGGAAGCAGGCTCCCTGCTGAGCAGAGAGCCCGATGCGGGGCTCGATCCCAGGACTCTGGGACCATGACCTGAGCCGAAAGCAGAGGCTTTAACCCACTGAGCCACACAGGCGCCCAAGACACTTCATTTTAAAAAGTATGCACAGTATCTTAGTTTGGCAAATATTAACAAAAATATGACCACATGAACTTACGGCTAGGACCCTCACCAAAGCCTTGGATAGGGGTCTTTCTATAAAAAGGGACCTGAAGCTTACGCTCTCGTGTGACAAGCCCCCCTCTGCCTGGCAGCTCTCCTGGGTTCTTTCTTTTCCGCTCCCCACATTCAACAACCAATTCTGCCTTTTCTATATCAAAAATATCTTTCAAGTGCATATCTTCTCTCTCTATACCTCCTAGTGGAGTTCTTCTTGATCAAGCTATGATCATTTCTTGCCCAGATATCTGTAATAGGCTCCTTTCTGGTTTCCTCACTCACACTTTGGCACTTTGTTCGTTTTTCTACGGAGCAGCCAGAGTGCCTGCTGGAAAGTGTAAATCCAAGTTTGTCACTCCCCCTCTTAAAAGAATGTAGTCATTTCCCTGTGTTCTTTCAAGATTACCATTCACCGTGATCTAAATAGGCGCATCCTCTACAATTACTCTCTACTACTGTGTCATGTTCATTTTCTTTGTAGCGTTTGCCCCAATGTAGAATTACAGTATCTCCCTCCTCTCCTTAGCTGTGGTTTTGCTTTCTGTGGTTTCAGTTATCTGTGGTCATCCGCCATCTGGAAGCAGACGGTCCTGCTTCTAATGAAATGTCAGATATACCCGTAGTGGCCTAGAGCTCTGTCATAGTGTGTGTGTCATGCACCTCGCTTCATCTCATCATGAAGGCATTTAATCATCTCACATCATCACAAGAAGGATAAGTACAGTATGATACGATATTTTGAAAGAGATCACATTCACATAACTTGCACCACAGTATGTCGTTGTAATTATTCTAGTCGATTATTAGTTATTAATCTCTTCCTGTGCCTAATTTATAAATTAAACTTTATCACAGATATGTACAGATATGCATTAAAAAAACATAGTATGTATAGGGTTTCGTAGTATCTGCAGTTTTAGGCATCCACTGGGGGGGGTCTTGGAACATATCCCCCATGGACAAGGGAGGACTATAATTTTATTCACTTGACACTTACTTACTGTTTGTCTCTCTCCTAAGTTGTGGTGGCAAAACGTCAGGGACTGTGTCTGTTTTATTTGAATACATACTCAGTTGAGCTTAGCTCTTTACACGTAGCTAAGTGTTCAATTAAATATCAGTTGGGTAAAGAAGGGATGTAACAAACTCCATGTGGCCATATTGATCAAAAACAAGGGTTCCTATAACACAGTAAGAGGTTTGTCTGGGTGAAGATTTGAGCTGAACCGAAGGCAATCCCTGGAGTAAAGCTCCAAGAAGGATTTGACAAATGGCCCCACCGTTGGAAGGAAGTGCACAGCCTTTGCAAGTGAGTACAGGGAAGAGAAAAATAATCCAACAGACATGCCAGGTGGGTATTTAGGCTTCGGTGTGTGTTCCCAATTCATTTCCACATCTTTGCAGTTCCAACATTCATCATTTGGAAAGGGATGTAAAACAGGAAACCAGAGATGGGACACATGTGGTGGAACAAGAGAGGGTCTATGAGGCATGGCAAACTGCTGCTGCTGCAGTCAGAACACACAAGTTCTTGAATGCTGGCTCTGGGTGTGGTGGGCACCGTATCAGGTGCTTTATCTAAGGTTTCCGCCACCCCTAGGAAATAAGTAGTAGTATTTCTCCATTTTATAAGTGTGGGTGCTGAGGTTCAGAGATCTTAAAGACTCAGTCTGAAGTCCCAGAGCTTATTTTTTTAAAGGTTTATTTATTTATTCCAGACACACACACAGAGAGAGAGAGAGAGAGAGAGAGAGAGAGAGAAGGAGGAATGTGACTGATCTTGGGAGGAGGCACAGAGGCAGAGGAAAAGGGAGAATCCCAAGCAGCCTCCCTGCTGAGCCCAGAGCCTGACATGGGTCATTGTGCCCCGAAAGTTCCAGAGCTTATAAGGGGTAGAGTCAGAATGAGATTGGAAGTCCCCATGGAGACTTCACTTCCTATAAAGACATTTACATCAATTAAGTTTCAGAATCTGAACAAATAATAAGCATGGATTATCTTGGCTTCTTTCACTTTTTTGAAAAGTTCAGACAAATCTTTCTTCCTGGGAAGGATGGTACATGTGACCAATGAACCTAATTCCTAAAGTCTGCAATTTCCCAGTTATCTTCTTGGCAACTTATTACTAACATAAAAATACCATGCTCACCAAAATACTGCTGCTCTCTTATTTCCAATGCTGTTAACAAGAAAAAATAGCTGCTATTTTAAGAATTTTCTTATAATATTGTCAAGAATTGCTGCCTTCCTCTTTAACATGTAATTTTCTCATTATAAACATCCTTTGATTTTCCTCTCTTTGAAACTTTCTTTCTTCTGCTCTTGGAATGACACATCATTGATGCCCATGGAATGACGGCATAAGCAGATTGTGTCATTGCTTCCAAAAAAGGACAAAGGAAGGTTAAAACTAAATCAGATCTATCCAGTTATACATTGGTCCCATTAACTTTGTCTGAGAATAGGGGTCATCTTAAGATTCTCCAAGTGATCACATCTGTGTTCATTCCTTTTGTCCAAAGGATCCCTGGGTTCTGAAGCATTTCTTTTAATATTCTTTTGTGTACCTGATAGCATCGTGATCTGGATATAGCTTGATTTCTCATTTAGCTATTTGAATTTAAAAACTCAAATGACCACAAGGAAAAAAAAAAAAAAGAAAAGATCTCTTTTGATTCTGAAACTTTCTGTTGCTAGAGTTCCCTTATCAAAAGAGAGAGTTGAATATATTATTTTTGCTTAAGTGGAACAGGTGTCACAGTCCAGGAAGCCTCAACATAGTAGTCTGATTATAGAAAAGGCTTGTTAGGCCAAGTAGCAGCTCAAGAGGGCCTCATGTCTCGTTTCTGTGTTTCATTTACTGAGGGCTGTGGCTAAAGATTGTGTTTCAGGCTGTGGGTTGTGTCTAAAACATACCGTGACTTCTGTAGCAAGCCTGACCATCCAATCTACCTTTGCTTGGTACCTTCTTGGTCGTGTTAAGAATTGCTTTTGCGGGCCACCTGGTTGGCTCCGTGGGTTAAGCCTCTGCCTTCGGCTCGGGTCATGATCTCGGGGTCCTTGGATCGAGTCCCGCATCGGGCTCTCTGCTCGGCGGGGAGCCTGCTTTCTCCTCTCTCTCTCCTGCCTCTCTGCCTACTTGTGATCTCTGTCTGTCAAGTAAAAAAATAAAATCTTTAAAAAAAAAAAAAAAGAATTGCTTTTGCGCTTTCATTAAACATTGGTTGACTCAATATATGTAGGTCTGTTTCTGGGTACGCTATTCTGTTTCATTGATCTATGTGTCTGTTTGTTCACCAGTACCACACTGTCTTGATTACTGTAGCCTTAGAGTAAGTCTTGAAATTGGGTAGAGTGATTCCTCCAAATTTCTTCTTCATCTTTAGTATTGTTGGGTAAACTTTAGTCTTTCCATATAAGCTTTAAGATCAGTTTGTCATCATTTATAGAATAGCTTACTGGGATATTGATTGAATTATGTTGAGTCTAGAGATCAGATTGTGGAGAATTAACATCTTAATATTTAATCTTCCAACCCATGAATATGGAATGTGTTGTCATTTATTTAGTTTTCCCTTGAATTCTTTCATTAGAGATTTTGTTCTTTGTATATGGATCCTGTTTATATTTGTTTAATATTTATCCTAAAGTATTTCACTTATTTGGGTACTTTTGTAAATGGTATTGTTTTTGTCATTTTAAATGCCAATTGCTGATATGTAAGAATGAAATTGGCCTTTGTATATTATCTTTGTATCTTAAAGTCTTTCTTTTTCAATACTTGCTTATTAGTTCCAGGATGGGTTTTTTTTTTGTTGTTTTGTTTTGTCAATCCTTTCAGATTTTCTACATTGATAGTCCTATCATTTACGAATAAATACAGTTTTCTTTCTTTCCAACCAATATACCATTTATTTCCCTTCTATTTCTTTTCCTTGTCTTATTGCACTACCTAGGATTATTGTATGATGTTGAATAGGAATGACAAGAGAGGACAGTATTGCTTTGTTCCCAATCTTAGGGGGAATATCTACCTTGCACCAGTAAGTATGATGTTAGCAGTAGATTTTTTTTTTTTTTTTTTTTTGGTGGATGTTCTTTAATTTGGTTGAGAAATTGAGAAATTTCTTCTCTATCCCTAGTTTGCTGAGAGGTTTTTTTTTTTGTTTTTTTTTTTTGTTTTTTTTTGTTTTGTTTTGTTTTTTAAAATCATGAATGGGCATTGGATTTTGTCTAGTGCTTTATCTTTTTTTTTTAAAGATTTTATTTATTTGACAGAGCACAAGTGGTTGGGGGATGGATAGGGGGAAAGGGAGAAGCATGTTGGGGTCCATAGCAGGACCCTGAGATCATGACCTAAGCCAAAGGAAGATGCTTAACCCACTGAGCCACCCAGGTGCCACCAAATGCTTTTATCTTTATCAGTTGATGATTGTATGAGCTATATTCTTTAGCTTGTTGATATGGTGAATTACACCAATTGATTTTTAAATGTTAAATCAATCTTCTGTATCTGGAATAAATCTCAATAGTGGGGTTCCCCCCCTTTTTTTAAGTAGGCTTAACCCCATAATATCAAGACCTGAGCCGAAATCAAGAGTCAGACATTCAACCAACTAAGCCACCCAGGTGCCCTGTGGGATTCTTTTTATACATTGAATTTGATTTGCTAATTTTTTTTGAGGATTTTTTTATCTATGTGCATGAGAGATATTGGTCTGTAGTTTTCCTTTCTTATAATTTCTTCACCTAGTTTTTGTATTAGGGTAATTCTGTTTTCATAGAATGAGTTAGAGAGTATTCTTTCTGCTTCTCTTTTCTTGAATAGGTTGTGGAAGCTTGGTGTCATCTCTTTCTTCCATCTTTGGTAGAATTCACCCATGAAACCCTCTGGGCCTGGTTCTTTCTTTCTTAGAAGGCTATTAGTTTTTGATTCAATTAATAGATGTGGGCCTATCCAGTTTATCAATTTCTTCTTGTGTGAGTTTTGGCAGTTTCCACTTTTCAAGGATTTGGCCCATTTCATGTAAGTTATCAAGTTCATGGGCGACTAGCTGTTCATAATAGGAAATCATATTTTTATATTTAATTTTAATTTGATATTCAAATGCTTTCTAATATACATATACAGCTTTTGTCTTTAAATTTTTACTTCAACTAGTCATCATGAAAAAGAAGAGAACTTGAATAAACACTGATACAATAGTGGAGGCCAAAGAAACTACTCAGCAAAGAATTCAAAGTGCAAAGTAATGTGAGCTTGCTAAAGGGGACCTATGGGGATAAAAATATATTTGGAAATTAGTCTGTTTTTGCCCAAAGTCTTCTCTGACTCTGTTCTCAATTAGGATAGAAGAATTTCCCTTCATTTAGAATATTTTTGGAAGTGCCTGTGCCCTGTTAGTAACCCAGTTGTTCTGCAAGCTGTAAATTTAGATTAGGTTAGCTACTGTTCTGTACTAATACAGAATGCCAAGGAAAAATGCAAATAAAGCCAAATGCAAAAATAGTGCACTTATTTTCAAATCCATCCAGCTTTTGTTTTTGACATCTTTGTAGCTGCACTTTGAACTCTGTTTTCCCCATCTTGGATAACCATTTGTGAAGTTTTTATTTTGGCATAAAATAACTTATGAAATTATCTTCTCATCAAGAAGATAAGAGAGAATTTCTTAGGCCAGAGAGAATTTGGCTTGGTGGAATAATGTCAAGGCACTTATCCTCCCTTCCGAGCACACTGTCACCTCCCCTTCATTCGTGCCCATTCCCCACTTATGGATCTATAAGAAAGTTGTAATATATGCATGAGGAGGCTTATAAATAATACCAATAAGAAATAATAGCTAGTATTTGTTGAATATGTTTCAGATGTTGTGATATGCATGATATGCACTCTATGTGTTGCCTCACTTAATACTTACAACAACATTGAGATAAAGTTTATATTGTTATCTATTTTATACATTGAGACAATAAGAACCATGCAGGGTAATTAAATTATTTATGGTCACACAGTTAGCAGTGGTTAAATAGGATATTAATCTTTATAGCTGTGATAGACTATAAGAATGAGTCCATAAACATTCTCCATGCTGTATCCATGTCCTTGCATTGTGACTTTGAAGCTCCTCCTCATCATGGGGAGGAGTCTGTTTTTCCGCTCTGAATCAGGGTTTGCTTGGTAATTTGCTTTGGCTAATAGGATATGATGGACATGACTATACACCAGTTCAAGCTTAGGTTGCGGGAGGCATTGAATACTTTCAACTCAGTCTCTTGGATCCATGCCTCTTATATGAGAATGAGCCCAGGCTACCTCCTCGAAGATAAATATCCATATAGAAAAGAGTCTTGTCGCTTCAGTTAAGGTCATCCTAGTCTAGAAATGTGTGTGAGAGCCCAGTCAAGGAGCACCACTCACCTGAGGGTCAGTTGATCTTAGAAGTAGAAGTAAGCACAGCAAAGACCAGATAAACTTCTGAGCTGACCCTTAGATGCATGAGCAATACTAAATGCTTGTTCTTTTAAGTCACTAAGATTTGGCATGGTTTGTTACACAGCAATAGCTAACTGCTACAAATATCAGTAAATTATAATGTTATTAATGGGGAATAAAGGTGAAACAGAGCTTATTTTCAAGATAATTTCATAAATCATCACAGGTAGATGATCCTATAAGTGACCTTGTCCCTGATTTGTGTTTAAAATTGTTTTACAATGCACAAATCTTGTGTTATATAGTCTTTAGGAAATAAGTTGTACGTATGCTATTAGAGCCATGCTCCTGGTGAAATAAAGCCCTTAAATTACCTGAGTTAATTTTGAGGATTGTCTTAATATTTAGTCTGACCCTTGGTTTTATGTGCCTTTTTCAGTTTCTATTTTATGTAACTCTGAACTAAAACTAAAAGAAACCTTTAAAAGAACAATGAATATATTGTGCTCATTTTTGAACTGCATTCCCAAATCATGGAAGTTTGAATTCTTACTATTTCACCCAAAATACTTAGAGCCAATAGGTAGAAAATTCCAGACACTTACAGAATGTTCAATAGCAAAGAACAGAAACCCAATGAGGTTAGTTGGAAAAACAAGTTATTTTATTTTATTTTTTTTTCAAGATTTTATTTATTTGACAGACAGATCACAAGTAGGCAGAGAGGCAGACAGAGAGAGAGGAGGAAGCAGGCTCCCTGCTGAGCAGAGAGCCCGATGCAGGCCTCCATCTCAGGACCCTGGGATCATGACCTGACCCAAAGGCAGAGGCTTTAACCCACTGAGCCACCCAGGCACCCCAAGATATGTTATTTTAAAGGCATGGGATACTTACAGAAGCCAGTGTTAGGGAAGAACTGAGAAACAGTTCTGTCTCTGATTCTTTCTCTCACTTGAGTACATGGGCTTCTATCTTTGCCATGCTCTGCTTAATTCTGTCTGTGCCAACTTCCTTTAGGCATTTCAAACAGATCCTGTAGTGGCTGAGGTGGTTTGTCATCTGGGTCCCCCTTTTGGGACTGAGGCATTTTTTTTCTTCAGCAACTGGAAGTGCTGGTGGTCATCGGCTCTCAGTTGAGTTGCTGTCTGGGTTTCCTTTAGCTTAAGAGAGATTCGTTGCCTGGGACGGGGCCCGATTCCAATGACTTGTTTTCAAGGAGGTATAAAGGCTTGGCTCCCTTTTCTCAAGGTGGGAAACTAAATGGGCATCATAATTTCAGAGCTTCCAGCAGTGAGTAGGGCCCAGAGCAGAAAAAGGCCCTGTAAGAGATCCAGAATTCAGTGCAGTTGTCCTGCTGCTGGGTCATATGACCTGACAGCCCATATGGCATTGGAAGTATTTGCTGTAGGGAAGGATGCAAAATGGAGTTTATGGCAAATGCCAGTAGAAAAATAATAATGCAGATCCCTAGGTTTCTGGAGAACAGCCAGGCTGTCCTCAGCAGAGAATGATACACCATTTAAAAAACAGCTCCTGACCCTGGTACAGATGAGGTTCCTGATCCTGGGATAGCAAGTGACTATGTGGTCAAGGCTACCCATTATGACCCAAGATCTATCAGGCTCAGCAGCAGTGCACTGTAAGATGTGCCTGGAATGTCTAGGATTGGGGAGGAGCAATGCCAGAGGGCACAAGTGAACTCCATGAACAGGTGGCCCAGTCCCCCATGTCATTCCCCAGGGCTGTACCATTGATCATCCATCACACCTGTGGCTACTTGGAGGTTCTTTTATGACCAGCTGATAAAGAACAAAAGGGACCAAATTTGTTTCATGGATGAGTTGGCCCATTTTTATGGGAGCAAGCTGTTGTATGCTCTCGGGTGTTCCAGAAAACTGTAGTGAAGAGAAATCGTCCTAATGGTAGAGCTTTGGACAGTGCACTCCATTATCCACTTTGTGTTCAAAGGACAGCATAGGGACTCTGGGGTGGTGAAGATTGGTTTGGATGGTTAGTTGGGGGCCTGGAAGGAGTAAGACTGGAAGAATGGGATCAAAATGATTTGGGGATATGGCGTGTGGATGGATTATGGGAGTAGGTACAAAGTGTGAAAATCCTTGAATTGTATGTTAATATCACCAGAGAGTAACCAACAGGGAAGAAGCACTAAATAATTGAGGGGACAGAAGAACTCAGCTAGTTGACGTCAGCCGGTATCTGTCATCGGCCGCCCTGTGCTGGCATGAGTGCGTGATGAAGTAGCTACGGTGGCAGGGATGGGGAGTGCATGGGCCCAACAAGCAGGGCCCTTTGATCAACAAGGCTGATGCAGCTGTTGCTGCTGCTGGGAGTCTACTCTGCCGGCATCAGGCCTGCCGAGCCCCGGATGGAGTCCCATGCCATGAGAAGCCCAACCAGCCACTTGGGGTAAAATGATTACATCAGTCCCCTTCCTACACGCAAGGCACAAGATTTCCTCTTAATTGACTTCAGTGTCTATTCCAGGATGGGTTTTCCCGTCCTTGCTCACAGGGTCTCTACCAGCACCATGTCCCAGGGCTTTACAATATTTGATCCATGCGCACGGGAGCTTGTATAACGTGGTGGCGGACCACTTTACAGTAGCAGAGGTATGGATCTGGACATACTGCTCTCTGCAGCCCCTCACGCCGCCAGTCTGATAGAGTAGAGAACACACTTTCGAAGATGCAACTCAAGATGCTTGAGATGACATCCTGAGAGGATGAGGTGCCATCATCGGGGGTCCACAGACACCCTAACTCAGGTCCATCATATGATGCTGTGTCCCCAGCAGGCAGAAAACAGGGTTTAAAACAAAGAGTAGAAGGATGAGTGATTCCCCTTGGCATGATTCCCAGTGACACACACGGGAGATGGCTAGCTCCGTCCCAGCTGCCCTGGTTCTTCCTGAAACTGAGTGGCTCATTGGATTTTGCATTGCAGACACCTTGTTTTCCTCATCCCAGCCCCAGCCCTCATTCACCTAATCTCCTGGTTCACATTTTTACTGTTAATGGAAAATAGCTCTATGTGACTATGAAAACATACTCTTTTCAAATTCCAAATTCCCAAGACCGTAGAATTGAGTTATCAGGAAGTAACCAAACCCGGTTCCTGTCTCAGCTCTCCTGCATGCAGACCACCTAATCTTGTACTTGTTACTTAGCTCTCCGGACTGTAGCCCACGTCCTCTAAAATGACAGTAACTCACAGAAAATCATTCTAATCTTCTAGGTTGGCTAAGGGCGGGGGCTAAATGAGGTCGTGTATGTAACGGGCTCCGTACAGTGCCAGGCACACTAAGTACACAGGGAGGTGTTATTCCATTCTGATTACCACTACAATTAGTACTATTATTACTAGTACAACCACTATTATTTCTCAGGGTTATTGGGATGATTTCATAAGCTTACTTATACTTATTGCATGCTTAATAAATGGTAGCTATTAAATTAAACATAAATGCCACCAGAAAGCATGGCACATTAGGCTTATTGACAACATGATTTAATTTAATTTATTTTTTAACACTATTTTACAAAGTTCTGAGTTCCTGACCTTTGCAGACAGATCTGCTCTTGTTCCTCTGTCACTATTGTCATGAGAGTTGATATTCTTTGAAATATATAAGGTGTGTCAAGTTTCACATGTATTAGCTCATGAGATCCTCATGCCAACTCTAGAGGTAGGTATTCTGATTACCCCCATTTTACATATGAGGAAACTGAGGTCGAGATTAACATAGAAGCAGTCTTCATCCAAGCCTCTGCATTTGACTGCTGCTCTGCTGTCTGTGATGTCCCCATCATCATTCATTAGGCATTTGCCTCGGGCAAAGAGGAGAGAGGGCTTTAGCATGGCTGGGGCAATACTGGAAGGAAGGATGGATTTTTAAACTAGTTCTAGAGGAGGACTATGATTTATCTAAATCCTGAATCTTAACAATAGGCCATTAACTTAGTATTGTGTGCGAGACCCTTGCCAAGCTTAAATTCATTATAACCTTGTCAGGTTCAATGTAGACCTGCCATCTTTCCACTCTTTATACTATTTATTTAACAACTTGGCCCAAATGAGCCCTTCTGCACTTTTGGGGTGGTTTGTTTTGTTCTGGAAGAAGAGTGTGTGATACTAAAACCGTGAAAGTTATTACCAAAAGTAATAAGAAGTAAAAGATAATTATAAATTGATATTAAATCTCCCTGATCCATGTTTTATTAGATGCTTGGTTGCGTAAAGCAGAGGTGAAGTGATTATCAGGAGTCTCTCTCTCATTTTGAGGCCCCAAATTTTAACTTACAGTCTGAAAATCTTATCAATTTTGACAAAATAGAAACGGTCACTTCACGGAATTGTTTCAGTGGTCAAATATGGATTGTGCAGATATTGTGTGCCTTAATGAAGTGGCAGAAATATGCTTTGATAAAATTTCAGAACATGTTTGTTCTGAAATTTTAATTTAATTTAATTTATTTATTTGACAGAGAGATAGAGCACAAGCAGGGGGAGACGGGCAAGAAGACCCCCCCACTGAGTGTGGAGCCTGATGTGGGTGCCCTCCCAGTACCCTGAGATCGCAACCTGAGCCAAAGTCAGATGTTTAACTGACTGAGCCACCCAGGCACGCCAACATATTTGGTTTAAACTATAAATTCTGGTCGTTTTCTGAAAGTCCTTACAGAAAGTCATTGTGGTGGCAAAATGGTGTTAAGTAACACCTAGAACTTTCTATCTAGTGCCCCATTTCTGTATTTTCTACACAGTGCATAAGCGTGAAGGGACCCATAGACTTTATAAGGTGAAGTAATCGAGTCTTAGAAGTGTATGATTTTCTGAAGTCATATAGTCACAAAATCTCATTCATTCATTCACAAATATTGTTGTCTACTCTGTTCCAGGCACTTGAACGAGGCCTTATGGGCCACTGTGGAACAAGACAGACCTGCCCCTTGACTTCATGGAAATTGCTGAATAGCAGGGGAAATTGAAGATAAACATAATCATACTAATAACATATGGAATTTGTGTGATAAATCCTTTGATTAAAAAGCATAGTTAATCTACATATCTTCCTAAAATTGAAGGGTGAGGAAAGGCATCTGAACTAAATTCTAGAGCTGCCCTGTCCAGTATGGCAGCCACTAGCTACATGTGGCTGTTTACATTTAAATTAATTAAAGTGAAATAAAATTTAAAATTGAGTTCCTTAGTTGCATTATCCGTATTTCAAGAGCTTCGTGGCTACCTGTTACGACCGGCTGCCGTACTGGACAGTGCAGATCTAGAACATTCACATGGTCACAGAGAGTTTTGTTGGACAGTGGTGCTTGGAAAAGTGAATGTGATTTAGACAAGTGAACGTTCAGTGCCTTCTTAGTGCAGTAGGCAGCGCGTCAGTCTCATAGACAAGTGGGCTTTCACACAAGTTTCCAGAGGTGAGGAGTGTGGTCCACATGGGGACCGGATGGAAAGCTGTGGTATTGCAGCATAAGGATGGAAGGTGGGCAACGGAAGTTGCAAAGCCTTGCAGTAGCGGGTTCAAGGCTTAATCTTTCTTATTCTAAGCATGGGAGTATTTGGCTTTTTAAACACTTTGTTTTTGTTTTGCAGCAAAGAGAATGGAGTAGAGGCAGCAAAACTGTGGAGCACATGTGGTGTCTGATTGAAAGTTAATCACAGGGCAGATGTTGACTAGATGTCATTGAATAAATGGCTCTTCTAAAATGAATCATGTGTGGGGGCACCTGGGTGGCTCAGTTGGTTAAGCAACTGTCTTTGGCTCAGGTCATGATCCTGGAGTCCCGGGATCGAGTCCCACATCAGGCTTCCAGCCCCATGAGGAGTCTGCTTCTCCCTCTAACCCTCCCCACTCTCAAGCTCTCTCTCACTGTCTCTCTCAAATAAATAAATAAAATCTTAAAAAAAATAAAATAAAATGAATCATGTGGGACCCAGACCACTCACATCAATGTTTTAATCAGCACTATCAATCAGATTTAATTAATGATCAGTATTAATTATAACAATCAAGTCATTTTTTAAAAAGATTTTATTTATTTATTTGACAGAGATTACAAGTAGGCAGAGAGGCAGGCAGAGAGGCAGGCAGAGAGAGAGGAAGGGAAACAGGCTCGCTGCTGAGCAGAGGGCCTGATGGGGGGCTTGATCCCAGGACCCTGAGATCATGACCTGAGCTGAAAGCAGAGGCTTTAACCCACTGAGCCACCCAGGCACCCCAATCAGGTCATTATTATCAGAATAATCAGCATTATCAGTTGGATTCAATGATTGAATCCCAGAACTTACCCTTTTCTTTCATTACTTCATCCAGAAACATTAGGAGCAACCAACCAATGTCATTATATTTCTTGGTTTCCCAGAAATGTTAGAAAGCGTCATATACAGAATCACTTGGCTCCTTGCTTCTTATAAGGGGTTGATTGAGCATATCCAGTGAAGATATTTAGCATGTCTCTATAAACAGTTCATGCCAAGGACTATCATTCTCTCTTTACTACTGGAGATAGAGTCTTTAGACCTAGTCATAATAGCCAATTCCAGAAACTCTGACACTAACCCAGAAAACTCATCTTCAGAATTCCATTCCTCTAGAACAACTCCTGGTGCCAAAATCTCTACTAGTCTGGGTTCTTCTAAGAAACAGAACCAAAAGAAATAATGTTTTGCTAGCTATCTGGTCATCCCACAGCCCAGTCAAGTTGACACATGAAATTAACCCCACAGTGCTCTAAAGTGGGAGATCAGGATTCCATTTCGCATGTGTCAGGCCCTGCACTCCTCCGTGTGATCGGAAGGAGATGCAGATTTGAACAAGATGACCTCAGAGCGTTCCCCGGCTGGCCAGAACACCCACGGGGGGACCGACCTGAGCCAGAGTGTGCTGAGTGCAATGAAGGAGGTGCGTGTAGGCTGCTCTCTGTCTTTGGAGGAGGAGGGATAAAGGAATCAAGCAAACCACAGGGAAAGAAGTCCATCCCTACAGGGCTCCTCAGAGCTCGCACGCCCCCAAAGGGTGTTTTGGGAATTAAGTGAACATTGCCCCAGTTTGAAAACTCTCCATTCCTGGATTCAGTTCTGAATCACTCGTCACAACCTCTTTCTCCACCTGCTATTGATACATGTGTCGTCCATTCTCCCTTATCATCCCTGATCTCATGCTGGACTTGAGCCCTGTGGTCCTTCTGCTCTGACCTTGACTGCCTTTGCCAAGGTCAAATCTGCTTTCTAACTCCAGGGGGATTCTTCAAGCTTGCTTGGCCACCATCTTCTCTTGACATGTCTTGGTGTGGCTTCTGGAATCCTTCACTGTCAGCTCCTAAATACATCTGCAAAGACAGTTTTTCCTCCTTGCTTGTTCCCTGCGCCTGCTCTCCCCTGCCTTCATCTTGACAGCAGAAATCTGGACAATATTTAAGTTGGGACTTAACAGATGTGTTTTGGACAGGTAGAGATCTGGCTCAGGACACTTGCTGTCATGCAGATTCATACCTGCACAGTATGCTATATACCACAGCAGGCTGAAACCAAGATGTTATCCCTTAAGGGATTTATGGCACGGGTACCAATTTCCAGAATCCATTAATTCACTCATTTATTCAGTAAAAACTATTGAATTCCTACTGTGTGCTAGGCACTGTGTGGAGTATAAGGATTTTGAGTCTGAACAAGACAGAGGTGATCACCGGTCTCGTGGAGTTCATCAACTACCAGAAAAGAAAACACACTGATTAATGGTAATTGTGACAGTTACCCAGAAAACAAAACCTAGTGGTTGTAGGAGGTGAGCGAATCCGGGATGGGGGTGGGGTCCCAGGAAGAAGTGAGATTTAAGCAGTCTGGAGAAAATGCAGGAGTGACTCTGTGGAGTGGCAGAGGCAGGAGGAGGGATTGTCTCTGCAGAGGTACCTGTGTGCACATGGGCCTGAGATGGAAGGGTTCAGAGTCGGATGTGAGGCGCCACTCGCAAGCTGCGGCTGTACCTGAAGGGTGGAGAGCAGAGGAGAGACTGTGCCAAGGCTGGTGGAGGCGAGCGGACATCATAGGACAGGGGAGGACTTTGGATTTTCTCTGTAGGTAACGGGGAGCTAGTGAAACATTTTCACTAGGGAATGATAGGGTCGAAGTTGTGTTTTTAAAATCCCTCTGGCGTCAGGGAAGAGAAAGGAGGGGAATCCCTCTGGAATCAGGGGTGACCCGTGGAAAGCCCTCCAGGACTCCGGAGATGGTGCTGCTTACCCCCAGTGGCGGTGGCGACCGTGCAGTGGAACTGGAGACCCATCTTCCAGAAGGAATTGTAGGGGATCCTTAGAGAAGTGCCCACTCCCACTTCCAGACAACTGTTCTCCGTTTCTGCCGACTTTTCACTTAAGAATTAGATGCTGTGTGGTAGAACCGTGATGCCGATGCCTATTTACTCCCAAGAAAGCTACAATTTCAGAACTTTCTGATGGAAGGGGGGCTTCAAGCACTTGAGAGGAAAGGGGAGTGCAAAGCAGTGAAGCAGGTATGGAAAACCCAGGAAGGGACCGGCGAGGGGCGTTTTTTGGAAGAGCGATGGAAGCTTTATGACCCTTTTCTCTTCCACATTTCATCGATCAGACAGGACCCCCTCACCCCGGACCAAAGCCAGATGATTGCTGTAGATCCTCTTGGTGAGGAGAGATTTTCAACCATTTCCTTTTGAAAAGGAAATGCACAGCTGCGGTAGGTGGGTTGGAGGCGGAGCGTCTGCAGGCTGCCTGGGGGAAGGCGGTGGCGGGTGCGGGCAGTGCACACCCACAGCTCGGAGAGTTGGTCTAGAACTTGAGAATGGCTCCTGCATATATGTGTGTGTGTGTGTGTGTGTGCGCGCGCACGCGCACGTGTTTTGTGTTTGACATGACGGTGTTTCCATAGCAATGTGAACTTAGAGTTTTCAAGAGGCTGTTTTGATGGAGCTTTGGCAAACCACGGAAAATCATTAATTGCGCTTCTTTGGCACCAGCTTGTTATAAAGGAAACTCTGGGGAGACTGAATTGGTGGGCTCTGTAATGACATCGTTAGGTCCCACATCCATCTGAGAGGGAAACAACACTTGTCTTTCCCTTCCCTCTCTGCGGCTCGGCTCCCTCGTCGGGCTGGTCCCGTGCCAGGCCGCAGAACGACCAGGGCCCAGGCAGCAAGCAGTGGCTTCTTCAGTCCAAGACCTGGGCATGTTATTGATTACTTAATTGTCTTAGTTACAGGCATTTCCCCCCAGCTCACTGGGGCCGAAGTCCTCACTTAATTGCCCTCAAAAGGTCACTTTGAGCCACTCAGCCCTTCCTTGTCACCGTATCCAGTCAGACTGGCTTCTTATTAACACTTTCTTCTACACTCAATCAAGGTAGCTTCTTGGTTAGAGCTAAGAATACTACAAAATTAGGAGCCAGGTGTTCATCTCATGGTGATTTGTTTGCCCCTGTATCCTCTTACTCTTTACTACTGAAAGCAAAATACAACTCCAGAGATTTCGGTTGCCAAGGACAGACGTCCAACTTGAGCCACTTTAAAGTTAATTAGGATGTACCGGATGTCAGGCAAATGGCATCTGTTTTCTGTCCCACTGCATCTTGGTAATCAGAGTTGCTAAGAAAAACACAGTGCCGTCGAGGACTGGATGGAGCACACTTTCCTTACATAGAGAAGAGACGGCGGGGTCAACTTCGGTCGGGTCCCTCCCGGGGGCCAACCCAGGGCTGTTGGCCTGCACGCACCCTCTCGTGTTCAGCAGAAGGACCCTGTCTTCTACCCGTAGGGGACAGATAGAGAAGTGGGGGGTGGGTCAGGGGCCGTATGATGTACACAAGCAGAACAAAGGAGTACACATTGCATCTGAAACAGGAAGATATTCCTGCTCAAGGAGATAGGCCCAGCGCAGGCTGTGAGGACTCTACCTCTTGGGGAGGAAGTGTTCCAGACCCATGACCAGTCCTTGTGAGGCTGAGAGGTTGAAGGACTCACTCATGAGACCGCCTTTCCCAGTGGGTTCCATTTGGCCACGTCCTGATAGGGAGCGGCTCATGTGAGTGGGCAGAGACATCGTAAGAACATTTTTATCTCCATCTCTCTGTTGTCTAAGCTTCCTTCTCTTGGCATCATTCTTTACCATTGCTGTCAAAGACAGCTGCCACTAGCCGGCTGTGATTCCTGGCCACCCAGGTGCCCAGCTCTGACGCCAAAGGCAGGGTCCCTTCTCCTCTTCTTCCATATAGAAGATCCTCACGGGACTCCTCTGCTTGGTTTTGCTTGGGTGACATGTTCATCTCTGGATCAACCACTCTGGCAGAGAGCTTGGGGAAGAATGGTTGTCTAGGCCAGGGTCACCAGCCCACTCCTGGGAACATTCCTGGCAATGATCAGTATTGCCCCTGTCAGTCGCAGCATTGACATGGAGGGGAGCGGATTTCCAGTGGAAAGACATATGCTTGCCTGTAAAAACAAGATGGCCACCCACCACGCTAAGTGACCTCCACTTAATCCAAGGATACTTCCTCCATCTTCAAATGTGGAAGACACCTGCACTAGGTGGATAAATTAAACATTAAACCATTAAACATCGATCACTATCACATTAAAATCGCCAAGGAAGCTTTAAAATATGGATTCCCAGGACCCCATCATTGGAGTATTTGATTCAGTGGGTCTGGACTTACTCCCTGGACCTATAAATTTTTTTTAAAAAAATTCATTTTTAAGTGATCTCCACAGCCAACATGGGGTGCGGTTTGAACTTATAGCCCTGAGATCAGGAGTCATGCGCTCTACATCTGAGCCAGCCAGGCATCCCTGAATTTATAGCATTTTAAAGTTTTCTTGGTTATTCTGGTAAAGATCCTACTTGGGGGACACTAGTGAGTACAACTGCAGTACAACTGCAAAGTGTAGAATCTTAAAAGAAAGAGGAAATCGAGCCAAGTATACTTTCAGAATGTCATATGTAATTTCACTTTAATTCTTAAGAAACCATAGTCCATTTCTGGTGGCTATTGTCTGATTCTTCCTCTGCTGATAGAAGGGGCAGGTGGGGAGTCAGGCTTGTGGGATAGTTTTGGCCACTGGCATAGAACCCCTCTGTTTGGGGAATTGCACATCTTATGAGTCTTGCCAAGAGGAAGGATCACCCCCCACTTCAAAAGCTGAAATTGCCAGGCTCATGTGTGTCCAGCCTCCCTTGCAGCTGTGCTTGGATATAGGTCCTGCCAAGGAGAGGCACTACCCTAAGACCTCGGCTTGGCGGACTGGGGCACTACATGGAGCCTGTGGCTAAGCTCAGACCAAGGCACCCAGTTATGGCACCAGGGACATCAGGAGATAATTCGGATGCTTTTCTGAGACAGAGGGCAGTATCTGAGGCTGCAGATTTTACATGGTTGGAACATTTTGATTGGCTGGTGGCTTGGTTCGGGGTGCCATGAGCATCTGTGGTCGTTGGACATTAGTCTTCGCTCTTCCCATTCACACCATCCTCGTCCTCCGACAATGTTCTATTTAAAGCTGTGACTTACCTGAGTTCCTGTGAAATGTGGAGCACAGAGGCGAAACAGGAAGCCTTTCTATGACAGGTAATTCTGAATACTTCTTAGAAGTAAAAAGTTGAAAGTAAAGAGGTTACACACTGGCCATCCTTGAGCTCCCTGTAGCTCACAGCCACATTCTGGGCACAGCTCACAAACATTTTGAACTAGTTGCTAACATCTAAAAGTGAAGCTTTCACCAAAATAGCCAAATTTATCTTTCTATTGAAAGATCATTGCCAGGTTCATCTGGTTCGAAGTTTACGAGCGGCTGCCTGCCGGAGAGGTGGCACAGGGCCTCCGGCTTTTTACAGTTCTCCCCTGCTGGGGTCGCACCCGCTCGTGGTTCCGGACCACCTTCAGGATCCTGTATCCAGCTGGAGTCTTATATTCAGGCCACCAAAGCTGACTCTGACTCATTTCGGTAGAAAAGGAATTTAGTAGAATTTATTCAGTGGCTCCTGCAGTAGAGAACGGGAGACGTGGGTTGGAGGTGATGCGGGTGGGGGTGATGCCTTGTCCTGGCTCCCACTGCAGGACTGCGGCCACCCAGATGGGGTGGGGGCTCCCAACCGTAGACCGTATAGCCTGCTGCTCACGTTGTCACCTGCTGTGGGTACGGGATGCTGGTTACTGCCCCAGAGCCGCTGCCCCTGCTGCTGCTTCTGTAGAAGTGGTTCTGGGAGGTCCCTGCTCCCTCACACACTTCAAATTCAGTGTCTGGGGCAGGTGTGTCTGATTTGCTGCGGGCGGGTCCCACGCTTGCACCCGAGCTGCGAGAGAAGCTAGACTATGAGAACCTGGCACATTCAGGTTCTGCGGTGGGAGACGGGCTCTGTTCCATAAAGGAGGAAGAGTCTGTGGATGTGGCGAGGGGTTTCTGAAACCCAGTAACCAGGAAGAACAGCGAGTACCCGCCACAGCCCCCGGAGACACTCAGGTTTGCCGCTCTCACCTAGTACACACCAGGCACTAATTAGATTTTGGTTGAAGGGAGTATAAGACTAGGAACTTCAGGAGAAAAAAGTGATAGGAAGGCAGTTAGAAAAGAAGAAGACAGGCAAAGGAAACATGGAAAGGCAAAGGGAGAGAGAATAAAATACAGCCACAAAGGCACAAAATTTAAAGTGACTCATGCCTTCAGAAGCTTTGCTCTAGAGCACAGCCCATCTATTCCCTTGCTCATTTGGCTTTTCTTATCTATTTTTGCTTTATAAAGACTCCACAAAGCCCATGGAAAGCTCTGTGAAATTCTTTTTTTTTTTTTTTTTTTTTGTGGTCAGGAAATATTGGACCCAGCTCAGTCAATCGCCAAAACACCAGCTGCCTAAGTGATGAGCTGGACTATCCAAGAGATAGTTCTTTAGCCAACAGACAGATGGCCAAGAAAGTCAAGTTAGCTGGTCTACCATTTGTCGTTCGGGATGCTCTCAGCCGGCTGAGACAGCCAGAAGCCAGCGGACTCAGAAGCCGCAGCCCGTCACCTTGGACTTGTTCCTAGAATCCTGCAGGTACCCAATTAGCAGGCAGAGGACAGAGCAGGGGAGATTTTGCTTCACTGAGGCCACAACCTAGCAAAGGAGGCATTTTCACAACCCGCGAGATAGATAAGAAAGAGGCTGAGCCGGTGGCGCGGCCAGGAGTGAGACGCTCATACCTCAGCTGGAGGAGGGCAAAACAAGGAACAGCTGTGGAAATGGGTGTCCGCGATAGGAAGGGCCACTCAGCAGTACTTTTTCCAGAAACATATTAAATTCCAAGTATGGAAGGATGGTTTCTTACACATCATCAATAATTAGAGAGAATTTGAGGAAAACCATACATTGATTTTTGCAACTATCTAGTGTTATAATTGGAAGTACACTCAGAGAAGGTAGCCAGAGTTGGATTCTGTGCCCCAAGACTTGATTCATGAACTTCCACGAGTATCTAAGGTGCCTGTGCTCTGCGCTGTGAACTGTTCTGGGGGAATCGATCACGACAGGGAGAAGGCAGCCCACCTGTGCCCTCGTGGAACGTCTGGCGTAGTAGATTCTCTGACTCACATAGCAAGAGCGAGGAACGTAAAACTCCCATTTTCATTCTAAATGAAAAGCACAGAAAGCTTGGAGAAGGTCATAAGATGATCTAACCAGTTATTTAATTATAAACATAATATTTCATATATGTTTATTTAATATATTTAATACATATAAAAATAAAAATATAAATATATTAAATACATATATATTTAACACAGTTAACATGTACGCATATGCTTCTCTACCTTGCGTTTATGGTTGGTAACTTTTATGAAACATTCTGTGATTTCAAGCCTATCTTCTTCCTCTGCCGTAAGGTTCATTCCCACATGCCCTCTACTGATATTAATAATTCTAGGAACACAAGCAATTTCTCTCCTGAATTTGGTGTCATTCAACTGGCAAAAAAATAGTTCTGAACCTACTAGAAGCCCCTTGCAATTTTGTTTCAACCTTTCTCGTATGCTGTAGGGGAACGAGCTCTGGGTGTGAAGACAGGCGTCCCGCAGTCCAGTCCAGCCCTGCCACTCACTGGCAGAGCATCCTCTGGCAGCAGCCACTCAGACCCTCTGTCTCCCCATCTGTGAAATGGGGGTCATAAGGTCTGTTTCCCCAATGAGTCATGGCAATTAATTGGGAGACATGATCAGCAATTTTTTTTTGAGGTTTGCCCAAACAAAAGAAAATAACCAAGGGAGTTATTATGTTCGAGGATTAGATTATATTTGAGGATTAGATTCTCAAGTTAGTGCATAAGGGAGAGCGACTGCTTGGAGTCAGACTTACCCTTGAGACTCTGTGGAAGGCTCACCGTGGTGTCTGAGCTCCCCCTCTCAGGGAGCCACCCCTGCCAGCTTTTCCTTCCGAGTACAAACAAGTTGCTGTTCCTTCCGCCGGGCATCAGATAAAGCGGTTGGCTGGCTTTTAGTGGCCATGGTGGCGGAAGGACTTCTCCATAAACACTAGAATCATTCTCAGTGATGCGGGATGCTCCTATCAGAGAGGAAGACATCTCTGCAGAGATGAGTGTCTCACCTCACACTCACTCCAGCAGGCGCCCCAGGAGCACAGTCGGTGGCGAGGAGAGTCGTCTTTGGGACTGAAACTCTCCCCCGCTTCCTCCCTGAAATGCACACCATTAAACCCAGAGCAGTTCAAAGTGTCTAGGACCCTCCAGTTGCTAAATAACTAGCTGGACTCCCAGCTCCTTAAGATACCTCCGTCCGGCTCTGAGGAGCCCGGGCATTTGACACCTGCAACGTTTCTCTGATCCCACTGTTGCTGCGATGACTGTTTCTGGCCAGCTCTTCTGGACTTCCTGCGTAATTTTCACTTCGGGGAATCTATTTCTGCTAAATGCTTCTTTCAGATACTCTGAGGGATGAGACCCATTGCTTAAGAGGATGGGGAAGAAAGACAGAAAAAGAAAATCGGGCTCTTTGTCCCTCGCTGGGAACTCTCAAACCTGCCTGGTGCCTTGAGCCCCACCGTTTGGCCTCATTGCCCCCAGGCTCCCGTCCCGTGGCCGTGCGTGGGTGCGCTGACAACTCGGCTTTGCTTCCCGTCTCTGTCCGGGGTGTCGGAACCTCGGGTCTCTCTCACAGGTGGGCATGCGGTGGCCTTCCCTGTTACAACGTCTGTGGGGGTGACTGGGGGCCAGGGCAGCTGGTGCACCTTGGCCCAGGGTGCGTGGTGCATCGCTCGCCTCTAGTCATTAATAGATTCCATAAATTAATGGTAATCGTTGCTACATCTCATTAAGTGCCTCCGGCATTCCCAATACTCTGCTAGGCGCCCTGCAACCATTTCCTTGTCCGGTCCCCACGGGGAGCTAGGAACCGGATATTATTATTATTATTTTTTTTAATGTTTTATTTATTTATTTGACAGACAGAAATCACAAGTAGGCAGAGGCAGGCAGAGAGAGAGGAGGAAGCAAGCTCCCCGCCGAGCAGAGAGCCTGATGCGGGGCTTGATCCCAGGACCCTGGGATCATGACCCGAGCCGAAGGCAGAGGCTTTAACCCACTGAGCCACCCAGTGCCCCCGGATATTATTTTTATGATGGAATTTTTCCCGGCTAAAGGAAGCTTTCTAACTTTCCCCGTGGACGTTGAACTAGTAGGAGATGAAGATAATTCTAAATACTCTGTTTTCAGCCAAAAGGCTAATCAGCCTGACCGCAGATGGCCCCTTGGTGGGTGCACCCCACCAGCAGCGTCTACAAAGTCAAAGCACCATCTGCTTCATGGTCACCAGCTGCTAGTTAATAAACATATTCCCAGTTCGTGGGCAAAAGCCACCATCTCAGCACAGGGACAGAGAGTCTGCCTTGATGATAAGCCTCCCGGGAGATGCTGACAAGTAGGGCCCGTTGGTTGGGACTCTACATGCAGACCTTCCTTAGGTATGCGGCAGAAACTGACGGCGGGCAGGCACACACCGTGCGCCGGGCTGGGGCTTCCCCTGCGTGTTCTAAAAAGAGCCGAGTTGAATCTGAAATGTGATCAGAGCTTTCTTCATCAGTTGCAATGTAATTATTTTTCTTAAATGTATACTGCGAGGCATTCTATGTCTGGGCGTCTTCCTAGATGTTGAGTGAATGATTTCTTAGAGTTGGATCAATATAACAAAATAAAGAAAATTTCTGTTCAGCCAATCCTGCATATGAGAAAGCATGTTAGTTCCTTTTCTTCCCAAACTTGAATTCAATTTAAAGGATTAAAAAATACGTATTTTAAATGCAAACCACAATATCGTGTATGTTTTCTGTGGCCGTTCTGGTAATAAACGTCTGAACCACATTGATAGGGGGTTTTCTTTCCTTCTGTCCATTCCTCGAAAGCCAACAGTTTGCTGTCTAGTTTTTCATATTTTTCCCTCTGCTTATTCAAGCATATCCATGCCTACACGGACTTACAGACCACTAATGTGGGATCACACCATACAGATGAGTTCGTATCTTTTCTTTTCCATGCCGCTACATACGGCTTGCACCCCTCCTATGAGGGAGGGTTTGTCCTCTCCCCAGGACGCCACCCCAGTAGCACACCTACTTGCAGGAATCAGGGGTGTGCACTCAAACTCTGCTTCTCTGGCCAAGGTGGGGGGGGGGAGCGAGCATTTGCTATCAGATGGAGCAGTGAGTCTCTTCCCTGGGATTCTGGAGCTTCCTCTGGGTAGATGGATCTGCTGTGTGTAAATTCGGGAGTGTTTGCCGTCATTGTCCATCATCCAGGCTTCAGAGGAAACTAGCTTGCAGTGAGCAAAAGAATAACACAGATGTGCTGAGGAGAGAGGGAGAGAAAGACAGGGATAGAGAGATGGAAGGAAGGGGATAGAGTGAAACGGAGGGGGAGGGGGCGAGAGGGAGGGCGGCGGGGGCAGGCAGTGTTTTGGGTTGTCTGTAAGGCTTCATTCCATTCCCAAAGCTCAGTTCTGCCCTTGGACTCTGTGGGGGTCTTTCCAGTAATCCTCTTTTGTGCTCCGTTGGCTTTCCGTTCTTACTACGTACAGGTGGATTAAACATTCTAAGCCCCTCAACATTTTAGAAAGAATCTTACTTTCCCTATCATACTTGTATCATAGACAGCGAATGATGTATCATTGCCTCCATGAGAGAGAGGGGCAGTGGTAAGTCGTTACTTTTTCAGTAACCCCCGCCCCCCCCCCCGCCCCCAACTTACTGACTCGCTGCCAAATCTGGGCTCCGGAGGAGTTGATCATGTATGGGTGCGTGGAAAACACAACAAATAAATCAACAAGTTCAGAAAATTGTGAAACGTATAATGAATGGCATGAGCACAGGGTATGACGCAAAGGCTGAAGAGAGGCCGTGGGGTCTGTCTGCTTCTGTAACCAGAAGCCTGCCTGGACCTTGTTCCTGTGGTGACTGGAGGGGACTGCAGAGATGAAGCGTCTCAGACAATGCTTAAATCGTAAACTTAAGTAGAAACAATTTTTTAATCACCCATCGACTCTCCCCCAGAATACCCTCTTCATACAAAATAAGTCAGTGGTCTGGCTTCTCCAGAGGGGGTTCTGAGGACTTCCTCAACACTGCTCCGAAACTTTCCGGATTCACGTCATACACATTATTCCCAGAGCCTTTTTGTCCTCAAGATACTTATTCTCCCTTGAAGAATCATGTTTGCTTGGGCTGATAACTATCACTGTGGAGAGTAAAGGGTAATTAAGTGTCCCGGTGGACCTTAGTCTGGTGATGATGTGAAAATCTCTCCCTCTCTCTCTCGATTTTCCACCTTCCGCCTGACCGAACTTGGGGTGCTGTGCGCGCCATGCTGCTCAGAGACGTCGTGCATTCAACCACGAGGTTCTTTTCCAGGTGATGTCCTTCGAGGGGAATACCCTGTGTCTACCTTTGCCTTCTTTGAGACATTTTCTTCCGGAACCGAAAATCACTTTTGATTTTTACTGTCTTGGGCTTACTTGGAACTTGGTTTCTCCGAGGGATGGTTAGACAATCAGTCGTGGAATTTACTGACCTCAGGAGCGGTCTTTCCTAGGGAAGACCAGTTCAGATTCTAACATACGTTACCAGTTTACTTCAAGTTGAGCCCAGCTGCAGAGAAATGAAATCATTAAAGGTCTAGGAACGAAATTTGTGGGCATCAAGTACAATCAGAAGATCTCAGAACAGGGACACTGAAAAAAAAAAAAAAAAAAAAGAAAGAAACAGATCTGTGCTGTGGATTTGGACTTGATTCTGCTTCTTTTCTCCTGGGGACGCTGGGCCTGGAGGCGAGGGTGAGGAGCAGGTGATGCTTCCTTTCTCCAAATGTTAGGACAACATTTCCCATAGGCAGGGGACTGGATTTGTTAGTGTCTTTTGGCAGGAGAGGCGGGCCGGACGTGGTATGATTGCTGGGATGTTGTTCTAACGGGGATTTGGGATGGCGAGGAACAGGAGTAGCCTATTAAAATGAGCTCAAGTGAAAGGGGTTTTATTGCAAGGACACAGGCTGTTCTCAAGGAACCCAAAGTTAGACGAACGTGTTGCCGGGCTCCTCGTGGGTAGGAATCAGGGCTGGAGATGCACTGTTCGCTCCCCCACACCCCGCGGTCCCACCCTGTGTCTCACAAGTGCGCAATCTCCCGAACCGGCCTCTGTCTCTAAGTGTGGTCAGCTCTTCTGTTTCTTCCAGCATGTTCCACTGTGTCAGCCTGCATGTGGCCCTTGCGTGGCTAGTTCAGGAGACTACAGTCCTCTCCTCTGCAGGACCCGGTGCTGACAGGAAGGCATCTCAGTGTCTCATTCAGATCCCAAAGAGAGAAAATCTGGCATCCCCGGCTCAGCACCTCAGTCAAGCTCATGGGCTTCTGGTATCAAATGGCTTGACAGCCCTAGAGCCCACAGGCTACCCCTGTTCAGTCAGCTGTGGCGGGAAGGGAGACAGGACCCTATGATTCACAACGCCAGATCACCTCTCTCAGTAAGAGTCAACAGGAAATGCAGTGTTCCTCCTCGTCACAACATCCTGAATAGGGGAACATCTTTCATAGAAAACCAAGATTTTCATCTCTGGTTATCTAGGCGGCTTAGAATTTTGAATTTTACTCAGAGTGATTCCTTTATACCCACTTATACTATAAGGTAAATGAAGGATAATTACATTCTCTCTGGAAGCATCCAGTCATTCCGTAATCGATTAGTGAGTCCGCAAGATGATCAGTCTGCTAGATTTGGGGGTTGTGAAATAAATTTCTTTTGGTGAGGAAGAGAGGAGGAACGGCAAAGGGTTTCTTTAAATCTGAGTTCTTGCAGGAAGGAAGATGCCCAGAGGAGAAAAAGATGCAGAGAATATATCGGGGTCGGTGGGGAAGATAGCGTGTGGGGTGTTTAACAATTCTGTCACCGACAGAGCTTTTCTTCTCAACCCCTTTCCAGCCGGAAGTTGAATAAACCAGGTCCCAGTCACCAAGCAGCTGTCCTGGAAAAGGAAGGCAGGGCACTTACCCCTACAGGAGAGAAAGAGACACCAAATTAGATCCAGCCTCTGCTCTCAAAAGACGGCCTCAAACGAGAGGAAATTGCAGCTGCTCTCCAGGCTGACTGTGGTAAGAGCCTGACGAGAGTTAACTCAGGGTAGGAAGGGTTGATGTGAAAAGCCGTGCTGGGCTTAGGGGCGGACCTCTGTGCTTGGGGAACTGGTGGCCGTCTTCGAAAGACCTTTTTGGTTGTAGCTTGGATTGGTGATAGTCAACATTATGACAAAGGGCACTTGCCAATCAGAACGGATACTGGTCCCAGTGGAGGAGCATGGGGGGGTCCCTTGGGCTGCAGGCATGGACTGTTCAGCTGCAAAAGGGGAGCATGGCCCAGGGAAATACCAACCAGTAGAAATAGTTCTGGCTTTAACAACTGGAGGCGCAACGTGGTGTTTGTGGCTCAACACTCAGCCCTTCTGAAGGACCTTCTGAGGGAGGAGACTGGAGATACAGGCCTGGCTTCTGCTGGGGAGGGGCTCGGATCCATGTCAGTGCAGATGCCCTCACTCCGGAAGGAACAGG
This sequence comes from Martes martes, assembly GCF_963455335.1. Taxonomy (NCBI): domain Eukaryota; kingdom Metazoa; phylum Chordata; class Mammalia; order Carnivora; family Mustelidae; genus Martes; species Martes martes. The sequence continues at coordinate 6,065,306 of NC_137896.1, forward strand.
GGAGCCCTCTGTCTGGGGGGCATTGTTCAACCAACATCCCTTCGATCAATAATTAGTCAGGAATGGCAGGTGGGGATGCTGTATCCATTGAAGACGCGGTGCCTGTCCTTTGTCAGCTGGAGTCTGAAAGGCATTTGGGAAGAGAGTGACAGGCCCCCGAAGCATGATAGAACTGGAGGGCTGACAGGACTTCCCATAGTGGAGTCCTGCCTTCACAGATGGGGTCAGTGACTTGGCCAAGTTCACGCAGCCAGAGACAAGCCCTTCCCACCCAGGGGTGGCTGCGGAAGGAGAAGAGAAGTCTTGCCAATCAGAGGCCAAGATGGCAGTGGGGTGGTCCAGAGGGGCGGGTGGCCCGTCAAGAAGGTGCTCTATTCTCAGCAGTGGAGTTGTTTTTTCGGGGGGCGGGAGTACGATTTCAGAGGACTTATTCCTGCCGGGTTCACTGTGTCTCACTCTTCCCCTGGCCTGGCTTGGGGTGGCTTCGCGCTGTGGGTGGGAAGGCGCACGCCCCTGCAGCTTCCGAGGCTCATCTTCCCCGAGCGGAAGGCATCAGGCACCTCCTCCCGGCGGCCCCGCCGGCTTTGGTCCGCCCCGAGGCTCCCCAGAGCTCGCCAGGCGCCAGGGCTCCTCGGGGCCGGCTCTGAGCCAGCCGCGGTCGGGACTCCGGCGGGTCCCCAGGTCCTGGGCCGCGCGCCGCCGCCCGCTCGGCTGCACCGCTCGGCCGCGGAGCCCCGCGCTGGGGAGGGGCGAGGAGAGCCGCAGCCCCCTCTGCCCGCCCAGACCGAGGAGGGGCGAGCAGGCAGGCGCGGAGCTGGGCGAGCGCGGGGCTGTGCGCGCGTCTCTCCGGGCACACACTCTCCGCGCCGCGCGCTCCCCGGGCAGGGTGGCCTCGGACCTCGGCAGACAGCAGCGGTGTGCGCCGCGCTGGCTCCGGGGCCCGTTCACCGCCGGGAGGGAGCCGCTCGCTGGGGTCACTCGACTGCTGCTCCCCCTCTCCCGGGAGCCAGCGGGGTGAGCTGGAGGCCGACCCGGCCGGACGCCGCGCTCCTATAAATAGCACGCGTGTGCTCGCCTGGCGCCCTCCCGGCTGCGCGAGGACAGACAAAGTTGTGCGCAGGGACTCGGGGCGCGCGGCAGCGGCTGGAGAGGACCCCGCCGCCGAGCCGCCTTGCGCCCTGGAACCGATCCCGCGACTCGGTACTCTCCGTGCCCAGGACCCGGCCGGCTGCTGCCTACCTGCCGACGTCCGGGAGGCGCCGAGGTGTGGGGGATTTTTGACGAGGCCAAAGTGGGAGTCGCTAGAGTCCTGGCCATGAACACAGCCTCGCGTTCTTCTCAGTCCGGGAAACACCTTCTGCTTCTGTAATCCGTCCCTGTCGCAAGCCGGACGCTTACCGGACCGACATCCGCACCGCTCGGCACCCACCTACCCCCGAGGCTTTTCTTTGCGTCTCCTTTGTTTTTCCTGCTCCGTCGCCCACCTGGGGGTGCTTGGGTTTGGGGTGAGAATTTACTGCCGTTTTCCTGTTTGAGGTGTGAATGGGAGGGTTTGCGGACTTTTAGATGTCCAGGAACAAGGGTGGGTGCAGGGGCCCCGGGCAGGGCTGATTCTTGGGCGGAGGAGGGTGGGGTAGGGGGTTCTGCATGAGCTCCTTAAAGGACAAAGGTAACAGAACCAGCGAGAGAGCGCGAGCGGAGACTTTGACTTCAAACCACGGAATTGGGGGAAGTGTGCGCGCCGCCGCCGCCGCCGCCGCCGCCGCCGCCGTTCCCGCAGCGCTGTCGATCTAGCCGGTGGCAGCTTCCCGAGCGCCGGGGTCCCGGGCTTGGAGGCGAAGCGCGCGAGCAGGAGCGCAGCCGGCTGCGGCTGCCCACGCGGCTCACCATGGGCTCCGGGAGCCGGGCGCTGTCCGTGGTACCGGCCGTGCTGCTGGCCCTCACCCTGCCCGGGCTGCCCGTCTGGGCGCAGAACGACACGGAGCCCATTGTGCTGGAGGGCAAGTGTCTGGTGGTGTGCGACTCGAACCCGGCTACGGACTCCAAGGGCTCCTCTTCCTCCCCTCTGGGGATCTCGGTCCGGGCGGCCAACTCCAAGGTCGCCTTCTCAGCGGTGCGGAGCACCAACCACGAGCCGTCCGAGATGAGCAACAAGACGCGCATCATTTACTTCGATCAGGTCAGACCCTGAGGGACGCAGGGCACCCAGTGTGTGTATGGATGGTGGTGGTGGGGTGGGGGGTCGATCTCCCTGCAGCCCAGACCCAGGCTGCCTGCTCAGGCTAAGTTGGTCTGACTGGGACGTGGGGTATCATTTTGGCACTCGCCTTCCCAAAGATGTCTGGGTCTGAAACTTCTGTCTCTCCCACCACCGCCCCTGCCCGCATTCTTTCCCTCCTGGCCTCTGGAGAGAGATGACGGGGAGAGGCTGGGAGCGCAGAACCCAGCTGCAAGAGGTCCGGACGAGTTTCACAGCAACAGGTCCACTGGAGCTGGCAGGAGTCTGGTCCCTGGACCTCGCAATCTCTTGGCGAGTGCTTCCCCCCCCCCCCAGACCCCTCTGCAGGTGCCGCCCAGGCGGTTCCCGGTGCGGTCCCCTCGGGGTCTCCTGATAAATGATTTGTTTCCCCCAGGTGGAGAAGCTTCTCCCCAAAGAGAGCTTCGGGGGCCCACATTCTCTGCAGAGGTCTAGCAGGTGGCCGCAGACAGTGGGCAGTGATGGCGTGGGTTGAGTCGCGCCCACCTTTCTGCTGCCAGGATCCCCACACACGTTGCAGGCACCACTGCAGCGGAAAGCCTTCCTGTGGTACTTGGAGAAAAGTTGTGGAGGGAAAGGAAGGGCAGCTGCGGGGAGCTCCCTTTGGGAAGCGCAGGGGGAGGCTCCGTGCTCCCAGCCCCTGCTCTGGTCCTTTCAGAGAATTGCAAATTACTGGGGAAAGACAGACTTTGGGGTTGAGGGTAGGGGGTGGGAAGGAACTGATGAAGTCTATGGCTTCTTTTGAGTGACCTGGAGCTCTGGGGTTTGGCTGGTGAGAAACCCCAGAGCTATCAGCTTAGCTTTAGCGGGGAGTCTTAAAACTGGAAACTGATTCTGGGGTTGTAATTTCAACCCTAAGAGCACCCAGAGTATTTTAAATTACAAAGTCACTTGTGTAGTTCACAGTTGTATGCAAAGCCACATGTGTAGGAACACAGGTTAAGTGGTACTGCAGTGTGTGCCAGGGAAGGGAAGAGATGACATTTCCATTCCTTACTTAATTGTTCCTAAGTAATGCACTCTCCAGCTGACCAGGCAGAGAATGCTTCTCTGGGGCTTACTATCAGATAGCCATAATTTTAAAGGAATGAAGCAGTCCCTTTGGGGTTTTGGTGCAGTGCTTTCCATCCTGATGGAAATAAAGTCGAGCACCACCCCTCGTTTATATTTCAGTGCATTAATTAAATGTTGGACCATTGTGGACATGGCACTGTACAATGCCTTCTTTTCCATGACCTTTCTGTCAATTAGAAGAGGAGAGGATTTGTTCTTCTGTTTGGGAAGACATGCATCTCAGAGACCACAAGACACATTTAGTTATAAGTCTCTATGTGCCTGGTTGCTCTAATTACAATATAGAGGCAACATCCAGCCTTGTGTGTAGTCAACACTAATCAGACGTTTCCATTATTGCTAATGAATTATGCTACTCGTATCCGAGTCAGAAAGTCCCCGCTAAGTACCTCAAATTATTTTAAATATGCTTGAAAAAATCTTTGTAACACCTCTGCTGGGGATTATTGCAAAGCTGGTGATTGGTTGTTGAAAGATCATTAATCATCAGGTCAGAGAAAGAAATCTGAGGATTGTTTGGAAGAAGGTGAAATCTCAGAATGAAATCATACACATACATGTACTTAAGTCGAGGGTTGAACCTGGTACATTAACTTGACCCGCTATGATATTCTGCTGCATTGCTCAGAGGTGATAGTATGTTTTTAGGGAATCATGCAAAAGGCCTAATATTGGTGCAAATGTAGAGTTTGCAAGAGATGGTGGCAGATTGCCATTGATACAGTGGAAATGTATCCTTACCGGGACATCTGATTTTTTTGAATGCCAGTTACAGATTTATTTCTTGGAGAGAAATGGAATAAACCCCAGTTACTTTACAAACTTCCCACCCCCAAACTTTCTCAGTCTCCTTCTCATAGAAGGGACTGACTTAAGTGACATTTGCAAATTTGGTTTAAGAGGTCACATATTGAAATTCAGAGTTAATTTCATAAGCAGTAGAAACAGGCTGCACATCTTGGAATACAAAATGCTTTGCTGCTTTCTTAGGAAATAGTACCTTATTTTACTTTTTATTTTTGACCCTTGAGTTTAAATAAAGAGCAGGTGATTGATAAGAGAATAATGGATAACACTGGCAGGAACACAAGAAAGCCACCAGTTTCACAGTCCGTCCTTATTCATGCTCTACTTTTTGGCAGCCTGCAAAGGCTGAGTCATTGCCAAAATATTATAATTAAGGCCTAGATGGCACAGGACTGAAAAAATGGCCATGGATCTTAGGAGAGGTTTGGCGGAGGCTCAGGGGAGGGCCGGGTATTCACATCAGTCTGTTCACCGTTCAGTGTCATGGATTATGTCACAGGGTGGAGGGGGTGCCTAGGCCTCTGTGTGATGTGTCCAGGAATGACTGCAGAGAGCCCACGGATGCCGATTGGCTGTCTTGGAAACGTCATCTCTGGACATTGCAAAGGCTTATAGAGGATGGAAATATAAATACAGGGCAGATGCCTTTTATCTGGCTCTCAAGGTAAAGCTAATATTTATAAGCCCTCCGTGTTACCTAGATGTTTCCAGAGCCATCAGGCCTTGCTGGAAATTGAGGCATGAATACAAAGCAGTTATTTTATTTTATTTTTTTCCCCATACCATTTAAAAGACAGAAAAACCTTCCATTCCACAAATCTATTTCTGAGTCACTAAAGAGGAAAAGAGTAGAATTCAATGTTTTATTCTCTATGGTTTCTTAAGCTACTTATGAAAGAAATAAAGAAAGCTAGAAGGAGAGATGGAGAAAGAGACAGAAAAAGAGAGAAAGAGACAGAGAGAAAGAGAGAGAGAGAGAGAAAGAGTGGTGGGGGAGAAGCAAGCGAGGAAGGAAAGTGACTTACAGAAGAGACTATTGTAATAATTTACTGTTACTTATTATTTTTATTTGTAGATCCTAGTAAACGTGGGCAATTTTTTCACCCTGGAGTCTGTCTTTGTAGCACCAAGAAAAGGAATTTACAGTTTCAGCTTTCATGTAATTAAAGTCTACCAGAGCCAAACGATCCAGGTACGTGTTGTGAACCTGTTCCTTCTCTACCCCCGAACGGCAGTGTTTGATCGGCAGTGGGTTATGTATTTAAGTGTTTAGCCAGAGATGTGTTTTCATTATAAAAATAAACAACCATCTTTATAGTTTATTTTTAAAGCACTTAATTTCCAATTTTCTTCTTTATTACATCCGTTAAAGCCAAGACAAGAAACATATAGAAAAATAAACGGTTGAATGTATTACCTTCATAACAACCAACCATTTAAAAAACATGTCTTAGTAAAAACTCAGTAGCACCAATCTCTTTATAAGATCTTGATTTCATTTAATGCCTGTGCAAAAATTATTTAACCTTGTAAGGAAAAAACTTCTAAGACTAGCAGAACTTTACAAGTACATATTAAATAAAACAAATTTGCCATCATTGTTAAAAATTACAAGCTACCCTAGCCATTAGAACAAATTTATGAAGGAATAACTACTTAACATACTTTTTACAAAAGGGTGTTCCCCTGCATATGCTTTAAATAATTTATGCTCAGTTACACTGATCCTAGTGAATTCTAAAAATTTCAGTTCCACAGTTAGCAACATATTTTGTGTTGTCCTTTCTCAGGTAATAGGCTTGACCTTACACTCAAAGACTAGTTCCTATACTATTCAAATATGCTAGAATGGAATTCTAGCATTCTTTTTTATCTTATGCTCAGTGTGTGTGTTGTAGACTGTGGCCATAGCGAGGGGGGATTACCCTTCTACCACTTTCACAGATCCTAGCGGATGGGTAAATTGATGATCCTCAGATTTAATTTAGGCAGTACTTTTTTTTTGACATAAAAAGAATGAATATCTAGTAAACAAATTTACTAGCATGGAAAAGCTTTTCCCAAGCTCTGATATTTAGAAATTTATGTAATATTTAACATAGTAAAATCAAAATTGTAGTGGGGAGAAAATTTTGAGTTTATGATTTGTTAATAATTTTGAATTTATTAATTGTGGCTTCTTTGCTAATTATTCATCTTTAAAATCTTCACTAGCGGTGGTGATTATTATTTTTAATACACATTTAATGTACATTTATTATTTTTAATGCACATAATGAAGGAGAACAGAAAAAGAAAACACAACACCCCCCGCAACACACATAAACACATTCCGTAGTTTCAAATGGTCTTCACCGCTATGACTGTGGCAGCCAACCAGTAACCTGAAAAAGATGTTGGTATAATCATGCTGTATCTGGGTTTATCAGAGTCAAGGGCCCTGGGCTTCTTTTTACTAATATACTGAGAAGCCTCAGACTTGCTTTTTTTTTTTTTTTAAGATTTTATTTATTTATTTGACTGACAGATCACAAGTAGGCAGAGAGGCAGAGAGAGAGAGAGAGAGAGGAGGAAGCAGGCTCCCTGCTGAGCAGAGAGTCCGATGCGGGGCTCGATCCCAGGACCCTGGGATTGTGACCTGAGCTGAAAGCAGAGGCTTTAACCCACTAAGCCACCCAGGTGCCCCTCAGACTTGCTTTATTACCAAAAGATTGCTACTGAATGTGAGAAGTAAATAAAACAGTGAGCTCGATGTATGCGTTGAAGGGAGGCCAGTTTTCCCAGGAGGCTCTTCATGGATAGATTTCTTTTGTAGGCATTTCAGGAATTTCTATGGGGGAAATTAAAAAAAAAAACAACAACAAAAAACCAGCCCAGTGGACCTACTAAGTGTAGCCACTGCTATTGGCAGTAGACCTACTAAGTGCAGCCACTGCCACTGGGATGAATTTACTGAACATCAAATATTTTATCAGGTCTGTCATCTCAGACATTATTCATTAGCCATGGTAGATGTTTTCAGTGATTTTTTTTTTTTTTTTCCTCATAGGTTAACCTGATGTTAAACGGAAAGCCAGTGATATCTGCCTTTGCCGGGGACAAAGATGTTACTCGTGAAGCTGCCACTAATGGTGTGCTACTCTACCTGGATAAGGAGGATAAAGTTTACCTAAAACTGGAGAAAGGTAACTTGGTTGGAGGCTGGCAGTATTCCACGTTCTCTGGCTTTCTGGTGTTTCCCTTATAGGATTTGATTTCTCCGTGACGTTCCGACCCCTGAGTTGTTGGAAGATCATTCTCTCATCGTCCGATTGATGTCTTTGATCGGTTTCTCATGGGTGAATATGGATTCTCTTTAAGGATTCTAGGCCTGTCTGAACCAATACACAGTCTCACCGATTATCTTGTGTGTGTGCGCGTCTGGGTATACTTGGATGGGGACTCACAGCAGACATCGTATGTACCAGTGTTCAAGTGTAACGGTTAAAAACTGTCTGCAAGGTTTATTCTGAATTTAATTTCCCGGGATCACTGAATCCGTTGCAGATGTGGAATTTTATTTATTTGTTTTTAGAAGATTGGCAACCGGGTCTAAGAATTAGAAAACTCAAGTTCTGACTTCAATCAACGGTTCGTGCGATCCTGCCAAAGAACTCTATGCTGTGTTGGTGTATCGGTTATACTCTTCTTTATTCCTTTGGAATTAGTTTGTTCTGTTCTCTTACAGTAAGTGGGGAGTTTTTTTTTTTTTTTTCAGTGACTGGCTTTGTGTCTTCTCTACGAATAGGGTAATGGATGGCTCGCTCGCAGAGTTACCCTCCGAGATCACCAACATGACTTCCCTTTACAAAAAAGAACGCTTCATAGTTGTATTTTAATTATATATGTGAAAGAGTCATATTTTCCAAATTATATTTTCTAATAGGAAGAATAGATCATAAGTCTGACAAGGAAAAAGTTGCTTACCCGAGTTCTAAGTGCTCAGCCCCCAAGCCCCCCCCCCACCCCACCACTGCCAAAATGCCCTCCTCTTTGGGAAATCTTATACTTTCTTGCTCAGCTTGAATTAACATGATGGATAATAACCACATTATTAAAAACCTAAGGGATTTTTTTCCCTCGGACGTGACCACTTTATTAAATGGAGATGGGATGCCCTTGTTTTTAATTATACCTATTTTTCAAGCCTTCTGTTGTGTTTGAAAGTATCATCTGGTTTTGCCTTAATTCCTTCAATTGTATATATTTATCTGTTTAGCTAATATTAAATCCAAATATCCCATATCTAAACTTAGTGCAATATCTTATTTTGTCTTTTGTACAGGTCATATGAATTCATAAAATTATTTATGTCTCTGTCATAGAATAAAAGTTCATATATGTTAGCTGAATTGTTTTGTCCTTTCAGTTTGGGGAAATATGTATTCTCCGTGGTTTATTTCCATACCTTCTCTCCTTCCCCTTTCTCGTTTCCGTTTCCTGGAGTTTACGAAAAGCTTTCTGAATCCGGGGTGCGGGGGGGATGGGGAGCCTTCTCTGAATTGGCCTAGGGAGCCTCCCCTGTGTTTAATCTGTTCAAATCCAGGAGTTGTCGGCCTGCCAGAAGAGAATTGAAGGACATCGTAGACTTCTTTCAGAAGGGACTTCCTCGGAGGTAGTTAGGTGAATTGGTTAAAATCTCCGGAGGGTGCTCAGTGCGTGGCCATGGGTATAAAGACCACTGTTTTCAGTATGAAGTCTTGTGTGTGTGGGGGGGAGTTCCACCCCCTTCACAATGCTAAAAGACAAATAGAAGGTCACAGGTTTCGTTTGAGGAGGAACTGTTTCTGTCGATGTCTCATCTGGAGCTTTGGCTCAGTTTCCCGGTCTGTTGTCAACTAAAGCAATTTGGGAGAGCCCCTCCTGTAGACGGTGGCAGCAAGGAAGGTGTTAGAGGACCCCGTAGGAGGGGACCTGTAGGCAGGGCTAGCGTAATTGCGATTAATCACCAAGTCAAAATATTCCTTCATCACAGAACACTCTCCTTCCGCCCCAAGAAGAATTATCTGGAGATGTTGGCATTGGATCTTCAGTGTTTTGCTTGGCAAGTTATTCGTTCTCCAGCTGGCTTTCAGTCAGAAACTTTCCTCCTTGGTGATTGCGTAATGTGAGAAAACAACATTGCAGAGGGGACTTTCATCTAAATAAGAATGGCAGCCTCTGCAAATATACGTGCTCTAACATAACCTTCCCCTGGCTCTGTGTCTATATTCAGGGTTTGCGTGTCTACCTTGCAGCAGGATTATACTTGGATAAAGACACTACTAGTCATTTTTTGGGCAAAATGACTCAGGGGTATTGGAATTATTAATAGACACCTATGATGGAACAGAGAAGATGTGGGGCTTCACACCATAGACCAAGGTAGAAGTGCCTTATATAAACATGCTTTGGCCTTCCTTTGGGGCTTGCCCTTATTTTTCTTGATTTTTTTCTGAACATCAAAGAACATTGGCAAAGGGCTTGACTGTAATTCCTAAGCTTCTGTGTATATATTTTGGAATGCAAAATCCATTCAAAACCTCCCTGAAAAATTCGATATGAAAAGGCACTGAAGCTGTAGCTATCAGATGTGGGAGGGGCCTTGCAGCAGGGAGGAACCCCAGTGGAGAGACGAGACATCTCATCATTGAGGTGCGATGAATGGGTTCTTCTTCCGGACTGGGTCTAGGAAGTCAGAGCGACGTGGACCCAATGGCTGGAAAGGTAAGGTTGAAGGGAGGGAACAAAAGGGATAGAATGATGTAGTCCGGGGAGTCTGGATTTGGGACAGACATAGGATGGAATGCTGCAAACTTGTCTTACCAGCTCTGTGACCCCGGGCAGGTTCCCTCACCTCTCTGAGCTTTCGTTATTTCCTTTGTCAACAAGAAATTGCTGTGAGAATTTAACAAGACACGTGAAGTGCCTCGGACTCTGTAAGGAAGGTCAGTGAAGGGTTGGCTGTTCTTCCTAACGTCTGAAGCCCTAGTGCAGTAAAGAAGCAAGAGAGGCAGGAGCAGGATGTTAAGATTGGCATGACGAAGGGGCAAGAATTGATCGGGAGGGGAACCGGGTGGACAGGCGGAGGCGGGCGTCTCAGAAGTCCTTCCAGAAATGGAACCAGGTGCTCCCTGTGTATTCTATGATGTGAAAATAGTTTCCAGAAATTGCTCGGTCCACAAAAATGCTAACTGAACAGAGTATTTGCATCGGCCCTGTCCACATTCATCACTGCCAACGCCGTCTCTTCCGAGATGTTCACCATCTCCTTTGACTGTTCCTTGATCTATTGATCAACAAATACAAGCAATTGTCTGTGGCAAGCCGAATCCCAAGAAAAACACAGTTGAAGGAAAGAAAGAGCTTGTGCATAGGATCTCACTGATTGCACCGGCTTTTGGGGTGTTCCCCGTGACCCCAGATTCTGTTAGATGTGATTATCTAATTAAAATTTTGTTTTAATTCCTCGTTTTTGAATTAAGTCTGTTTTCCCCTTCCTTTTTGGTTTCTGGAGACCTATAGCCGCGTGTCTTCTTTTGGCCTCTACCTTTTAGCAAACTACTGTTTTAAATCTCGAAATAAGTCTCTTCAGCCAGCCTGGATGAAATTATCCTTCTAATGTGCCACACACTTTGTTAAGGTGCTGAGTTCATACAAGAGGTGACATCTGCCCTTTTCAGACCTCCCCAAACATTAGACACAGGGTCTCTGCAGGGAGCAGCAGAGGTTTCAACGTGTGGTTCCATCTCGCCTCCTGACTGATCGTACTAGGCTCTATCAGTCCCCCTTTATTGTTGAATCTACCTGTCCTCAGGACAGTGGTAACCCACTGGTCACAGCACGGTCCCCAGGTTGTTTGACCTAATGCCCATAGAGAAGTGATGAGCAGAGGAACGTGACAGCTTATGATAGCCGATCACATTCAGCGTGTGGAGCTACAGTAGAATTCTTGTGCTAAGTGGTTCCCTTGGTAGGGAGAGGGTGGGGTTTAAGAGGCTGGTTTTTATAGGTTACTCTCTCCCCTCTACTGCAGGCCTACCTTTAATATGGGTTTCAATGGCTTTAGAATAAAAAAGATGCATTTTTTTTTTTGCCCCCATGCCCCGGCCCAAACTGACCTTTCTATGGAGAACAGCTCCTTTGTGAATTTGATCCTGAAGTTGTCTTATGTCTGCTTCTCAGATGAATGTGCTTAAGAACCATCTGGGAATTGGGATAAAAAAATGTAGGTTCCAATGTAGTAGGTCTGGGGTGTCTTTTGACAAAGCTCCCAGGTGACGCTGCTGGTCCTGGCCCAGGTACCACATGCTGAATGGCGGGACTCTCTGTGGTTGTTTGTTAAAGGCTCATTAGTCACTGTGTGGTCTTTGTGTCCGCGTCACCTGGGGCTTGTTGGAAAGCCCAGGCGGGGTCTAGACTCACCCAGACCCACTGAGTCAGAATCCACCTTTTTCAAAAGGTCTTCTTGCCACTCCCCATCGTTTTAGGCCCGGGAGTGTTGATGAAATCTTGTCTTTAAGTAAAACCTGAGCCCACCAGCTTCAGTCTCTGGTGAGCTGGGCTTCGGGCAGCTGTGTTTTCGCCACGTCCCCAGGCGATTCTCTGAACCTCAGTCCATCCAGGTGCAGGCATTTCTTCGAGGTGCTCAGAACTACAAATGCTCCTGTGAGTCTCCCTGTTTGTAACGCAGCCGCTGAAGGCCGTGCGCCCGCCGCAGCTCCCGTGCGGGTCCACACGGGGCTCTTCCCTTGCGAGGGGAAGGGGCTCCGCACAGGCCGGCAGCCGGGCCCGGAGCCCCTTCCCAGGGCTTCCCTAGAGCAAGACCTTCCCTAGAGCAAAGATGTGGGAGACGCTTGCGTGGAAACGAAGGTAAGTCAGCCACAGACAGTGGCTTTCTGGTGAAGAGAGAAAACCCTTAGCGACTTTCCTCATGTGGTCAGCATTTGTTCTGAAATAAAGATGTAGTTACCTCGCGTTTTTCTCTCTGTAATTGAAGGGATCCTTCTCCAGGGATGGCCGTGCCTTTAAGCACACGTGGTGTTTGGCTTCAGAAGACACTGCTCCATTGAGTAAAGGGTGTGTGTGTGTGTGTGTGTTTGTGACAGAGATGGTGAGAGAGAACGAGCGAGCGTGTGCTCAGGATGAACAACATGTTTCCAGCAGGTCATTCAGTACATTTAAAATTCATCCAAGGGCAGAAGTCTTTCCCAACAATTCTTGGGACCCATTGGTGATATTTACAATGAGAAACACATTGTACTGAGCTAAGGAAGTCTCCGTCTTTATTTCCCCCTGGGTTACCTTGAGAGCATAAATTGTGACCCTCTGACTTTCCAGGAAACCCTGGGGGGGCTTCGGTCTGGCTGTTCTCGGGGAAGCTGAGGGGCTCACGGAGATCTGCTCCGTGCCTGCGGTTTAGGCGTGGAGAGAGGCTGCGGTTTGTTATTATTTATTTATTTATGTCGTCGGTCATGTTTCAGCTTCACTGCCGAGACCCGCCAATAAGAGGGAGAAGACGTAGGGACATTAGTGCAGATCAGCTGGCTGTTGTCACATTACCTCTTTTTGTCCCCTTGGGCTAGGACAACATGGCTTAAAAGGACCTTTCTGTCCAGTGGTTTTCTTTCAGAGGGTTCCAGAGAGAAGGGGCATGGAGAAGCAGGGGCAGGCCCCGGGCCCATTTCAGGGTGGGAATACGGCGCTCTGCGCATTCCATGTGGCCAAAGATCATTAAGCTGGAAACCGGTTCTGGTGGGTGTGGAGACGGCTGTGCGATGACAGGGGACACGACTGTAGCCCGTGGTTAGGGTGGCACTATATGGGAATGAGGGCTGCTCCATTAGGGAACAGGTTGAACGCTTCCACACTGCATGTGTAGGTCAGAAAATATCTCTAGGCCCCGAGTGACACAGCAAAACCCTTCTTCTGCAGTCTGTGGCCCCCTGTTGTGACGGGGCACTTATCCCGTGTGACCCAAGACGACGGCCCGTCTGCATGATTCAGCGTCCCGGATGGAGTTCAGGAGCTTTGATCCTTTCCTGGGTTTACACGACATGGGTCCGGCTCCCTTTACAAGCAGTGTGGGGCCGTGTTTCTTCCAAGTTCCTTAGCTATTTAGCAATGAATAGTCAAGAGTGTTTCTTCTAAAATAGCTTGGCTTTTACTTGGAGTGTTAGCATTTTTAACATCAGTGGAGAAAGCGTCATGCCCCACCCCCCCATGTAAAAAAAAAAAAAAAAAAGGAGCAACCGCTGACATGAGAAGCATTCCAGCAAAGAGGTAATGCACAGGGATAAAAACAGATTCAACGACAAACTAGGAGAAAAGGATGATACAATCTCATTGATATCTGACATGAATGGCAAGTGAATGAAAAGGAGTCAAATTGATTCTGGTTTCTGTTCAAGTTTTGTTTTTTTCTTTTTCTTTCTCTCTGAGCGCTAAGGTCAGTTCTCGGCAGGTAAAAAGGTGCCGTCTCACCAGCGAGGATCTCAGCTTCTCTTCATTAGGGTGACATTGTGAACCGTGGCTCAGAAAGTGTACTGGATTCTGCCCTTCCATTTCTTGGCTAGCCTGATTGGAAGGAGAAATGCTGTTGAAGGAGGCTGGTAACTTCTCTCCAGGGAGAGGAACGCCCCACATTTCAGTAATTCAAGGAAGCTGTGTCTGAGCTTGGAAGGAAGCCACGTCCAGCGCTCTGCCCGAGGAGAGCTGCTCAGCGTGCGGGAGACTTGAAGATTTAAGAGCAGCACCAGAAACGCCTGGGGCTGGTCTCTGGGGAGATAGGACTTTGCCCCTTTTCCCTCTCATGAGAAGATAAGACAATATTTTATAAGTATCTGTAAAGGGAACGATGGAGCCCAAAAGCCATTTAAAAAAAGCCCTATTTTGCAAGATTTTCTTTACCTTGACTGACTTGGTAGTTAGAGATTTAAGAAAAAAAAATATCAAGTCCTCCTTTTTTGTCAGAGATTGGTGCAAAGTCATGAGTTGAGTTTGGCAAGAATCACACAGTTATCCATGACTCTCTGAGAGTTAGAGACCCAGTCTGTTAGGAAAGTAATAAGGCAAGAACCTTCTCTTGGAGTTTGGATGCTTTTTTTTTTCCTTTCTTTTTTTACTGACTAATCGATCACGTGCTTATTGTACACCTACTATGGGCCCCACATTCTCTAAACTCAGAATCTGCTCTTTCATCTTTCTTACAAGTTCCAAACCTCTGCAAATGCTTCTTTACTTTATGGGTGGAAATTCTGCAGTCTAGAAAGCAGAGCGGGGTGTTGTTAAAACCCTAACGATAAGGGTTTTAAAACAGCAACCTGGTCTGGAGGACCTTATCACTGCTTTCACCATAATTGTCTTTCAGAGTCCAGCCTTGCTTAAAACAAAGAGTGATACAGGGGTGCCGTGTACAGTTGTGGGTGTTGTACACTGCACTATCTCAGGGGTGTGCCACTTGTAGCATAGACATCATAGAACTGTTTTTATATTACTACAGTTTTCTAGCAGAAGGTAGTAAACTATCGTATTCTAACAAAAAGAATGTTAAAACAATCCTCTGACAGATGAGAGTAACTTTAGTGAGAAGGTCCTTTTCTGAATTTGCATGAAAGTGCCTCAGAGGTTAGTGGTGGCCTGGGGAGAAGGAAGTGGCTTGCTTTCCTAAATGGGGCCCATCATCCCTTATTTCTAAAGAATGTCAGGTCATGAGAAGTCAGGACAGCAGGCCTATATGCCACTGCCTCTGTATTAGATGACCCAGTTCCCATCCAGACTTACCTAAACCAGTCTGGAGCTCAGGTCTCTGGTCCGATGGAGTCCGGGGGAAGTCCCTATTGACACTAGAGTCAGAAGGTGAAGGGGACTCTCTCTAGGAGAGCCAGGCTGCTGCTGCTGCTTATGAGCCAATAAACACAGCTTCCTTGAAAGTGTAGCAGGTTAAATATGAATCTATAAATTTAGTTTTGCAAGGAAAACAGAAATCTTCCAAAATATTCTATAACTCAACTTTATTTCTGCTTTTAAGACATCCCTCCAAATTTAGACTGGCTGGTAGAAAATTTGTTTTTCTTACCCTACCCCATTGGCCATGGATTTAGCCCGTGGTTTGGGGCCTTGTGGATTGTGGGTGGGGAGTGACCTACTTGGTCAGAGGGCCGGGTAGATCATGGCCCGAAGTCTTACAGTCTGTCTCCTGCCACGGAGTGCGCTTGAGGAAGTGAGGAAGCGGTGAGTCATCTGCTTGAAAGCTGTAGGAGGGAAAGAGAAGAGCACAGGAATGTGTTCACTGTCCAGATAATACACCGCCACGGGCGGGTGCCCAGCCTGGGGAGCTCGCTCGGGAGCACACGTGGTACGTGACTGCCCACCGATCTCTCCGACTTCCTGACCCCGTTCGGAGCTCGGGGACCCGCCGCCGTGCTTCCTGCTCTGTGCACGTACATGTCTTCCTAACTGCTGGCGTCTGGGCTCACAGCACAGAAGTGATGAAATGTTAGTTGCCGTGGGGAGCCGTCTCACAAACCATTCCCGTGGGGCCCTGGAAAGGCTCTCCCTCGTGATTCCAGGGGAACATAACTTCTAGAAGGATCTGGCTCCTGCTGGGTCAGACGGAATCTGCTTCCTTACCTCCCTCAGTAAGTGTTTAGTCTTCTGTTCCTCTGGGACCTGCCTCCAGCGCGCTCACAAGGAATTCTTCTTCCCTGTGGCCTTGCAGGTTCTTGAAAGGGGGTGCCGTGACCTGGGGCAAGTGACCCATCCGATCTGCCTTGCCTACATAAGAGGGTTAGAGTGCTCTTCAGTTGTTTTTGAATGTAAGACCCCCCCCCCCCCCCGGGGTTCTTGTTGAAAATGCTGTAATGTCTTTCCCTGTCCTCAAGAATTCTGAGTCCGGGGGCCGGGGACGGAGCCCTGGAAAGCTGCGTTTTTGACCAGCCCCATAGGGGATTCGGATTCTGGTTGTTTCTATACTACCCTTTTGAAGAGGTAAATGAAAATCCATCCTGGGGTTTTACACACCATAAAGCGCCATGCTACATGGAGTTTGTTCTTGCCTCTGTGATGTGGAACGTCTGACAGATCATTGCTCGTTGTCTTTTGGATGCAGTTACTCAGTTTACACCAAACTGATGAGTCTTGACGTGTGAAGCTGCTTTTTGAATTCCCAACCCAAGCAGTCTGCTCCCAGTCATTTTCATGACCGTTTAATTTTCCCTCATGTCTTCTGAATGACCAAATGAAGCCATGTCTGCTTAAAAAAGTTGCAGACGATGCTGCGTGTGTGGGGGCAGTGATCAGAAAGATCATTCTAGGTCTCCCTGCTGACGCCGCTGGCATCTCCGACTTACTGGGGTCCGTGGCTCAGGGGTTGGAGCCCACAGATCTGTCCTAGTTTTCAGCTTCTCCAGTGATCAGCTAGATTTGAAGATGCTCCGGAGTGACTTTTCAAATATTGCCATCCTTCCGTCCGGAACAAGAGCTCAGCTTTAACCCGTCTTTTTACTTCCAGTTCAGAGAGAACCTCTGCTCCAAATTGTACAAACTTGCCACAGTGCTGTCGCCAGAAGCCTCTTGGTGCTGATGGGGTTGGGCTGTGTGGGTGGCAGAGTGAGGGATGGGGCTGCGGCTCTGCAGTGGGGTTGAGGGGGACCAGCCAGACGTCTTGCTCCTTGAGCCTCTTGGGGTGAGCGGGAGGAGGAGAGAGGAAGCGTGGGGTCCCCACCTTCAGCCCCAGGGAGCAGGGTGGAGGGAAGCCCTGAGAGAGCACCCAGCATCCTGGCTTCCTCTGTACTGAAAACGTCTGTGGATCATGTAGAAGCCTTAAACTGCTCTGATGAGAGCCAAGATTGTCACTCTGGGCTGCCAGTGACTGGTGCTGGCGGTGTAGACAGGGTTCTACTCACGGGGAGCTCCAGCGTTGAGGGGCTTCTCCTGGGGGGGATTCTGGAGAGACCTGGCATGCACCAGACAAACCTCTGCTCCTGCAGAGGCCCGCTGTCTCCTGTGAGTGACTCGGTTCTGATACTACTGTCCCGGTGTGCCGCTGTGCGCCCCGGGAGGCCATGGCTGGCGCCTCCAGGTGCAGGGAGAACCCAGATGAGCTCTGAGAACAGCCAAGCCCAGCAGCCCCCGTAGCACCTGCTCATCACAAAGGGAGCGCCTGCTCGTGGCAGTGAATCGCAGGTGTTTTAGAGAAACAACAACAAAAGTTCTAGATCTCATCTCACCACCCAGGGCGGATGACCCGGCACACGTGTGTGTTCCTTTTAAAACACAAAATGGGGGTCCTCCTGTTCAGCTCTGTAACTTTCTCTTAGTCTATCACTGATGCCTTTTCTTTTTAATAAAACTTTAAATTTTTTTTTGTTATGTTGAAGCAATAAAATCTTATGAAAGTTGTATGTACAGCGCTGAATTCTTTTTTTCCTGGCCCGCTGGAGCGTGTGTCCCCTTGCCTCTAAGTACTTTCCTATGTATTTCTTACAAATAAGGAAACTCTTTTACATGATCGTTGTGTAACCATAAAAAATCAGGAAATTAGTACCAAGGCATTACCACCATCCTCAGATTCTGTCCCAATTTTCACCCGCTTTCCCAATGATGTCCTTTACAGCAAAAGCTTCTAGGTCGAAATCCTATGTTGCATTCTGTCGCCATGTCCCTTTAGATGCCCTTACTCCAGGACTGACAAGACAGTCTGTGACTGATTCTTGTGACCGCCCCCCCCCCTTTTTTTTAAATAGGTTCCATGGGGTGCCTGGGTGGCTCAGTCAGTTATGTGGCTGTCTTTGGTTCAGGTTATGATTCCGGAGTCCCGGGATTGAGCCCCACTCAGCAGGGAGCCTGCTTCTCTCCACCCCACACTTACGCTCTCTCTCTCTCAAATAAGTAAAATCTTAAAAAAAAAAAAAAGTTTCCACATCCTATGAGGGTCTTGAACTCATGACCCTGAGGTCAAGAACTGAGCTGAGCTCATGAGTTGGACACTTAACCAGCTGAGCCACCAGGTGCCCATTTATCCTGCCCACGATTGAGGCGGACAGGCCCATGCTATATTTTGTCACATGTGCCTCATTTTGGGTCTCTCAGGTACCTCCTCATGATTGGACTCAGACCACACATCTTCGCCAAGTTTATTGCAGAAGTGACGCCACCCTCCATCATAGCGGGCAGCACACAGTTTACCTTTGTCTCTTTATTGACAATGTTCTTCTGATTGTCGGATTATGGTGGCATCTACCAGGCTCGTCCATTGTAGTTACTCTTTTACCTTTTGGAATAAAGAGGATTTGAGGGAGAGGAGCTTTGAGACCTTATACATATCCCATTTATCACTGAACTGTCTTTTCATCTGCACTTGTATGGACTCTTGGTTTCCTACTTAATTCATTGGGTTACAATCCATTGCTATCCTTATTTACTTAAATGCTCAAATTGTCCTCAATTAGGTCAGAGGGAGCTCTATTTGTATGGTTTCAGATTTTTAAAAAAAATCCGTTTCTATAGTTCTTTGAACACATTCTTGCATAAAAAGATGTTCCAGACTCTTGTACTTTTTCTGCCCCACACAGGAAACCGCCCTTCCTCCAAGGCTCTGGTTCCTTTTAGTGGCTATGGGTACTTAGAAGCCAAGATCTGGAAACTAAGTGTGCTCACTGCTGGTGCTGCTGCTCCTACCCATTCTCCGTGGACAAGCTAGGGAATATACATGTAACGTACATACAAACACAGATCTGCCTGTTTATCCAACATCCATCCATTCGTTTATCTGTCAAAGCTGAGTTTATCCTGGTAATCTCTAATTTTAGTCCAACAACACTGGTTTCATTTTCATTTAGAAATTGAAATTTCTGGGATGCCTGGGTGGCTCAGTTGGTTAAGTGGCTGCCTTCGGCTCAGGTCATGATCCCAGCATCCTGGGATCGAGTCCCACATTGGGCTCCTTGCTCGGCAGGGAGCCTGCTTCTCCCTCTGCCTCTGCCTACCACTCTGTCTGCCTGTGTTCGCTCTCTCTCTCTAACAAATAAAAAAAAAAAAAAAGAAATTGAAATTTCACAGTGTGGAACCAATCTCTGTTTTCTACATTTGTTCCTTCCCCTGTGTGGATGCTCTCCTTACCTCACTTAGGATCCAACATCTCATGTCTCCCCTCCATGTACCCCATGTACCAATGTGGAAGCTTTCCTCATCCCACCACATCCACACCTAGGATCAGGGTGGTTCCCCTGTGTGAATTCTTTTCTCATCCACTTGGGCTTTCATCATCTAGAGGCAGGTCACCTGTCTATGTGGATGCCTTTTTCACCCTGCTTAGGCATCAGTCATGCATTGGCCCATTACATGCACACACACACATGCACACGTATGCACACCTACAACCTGTCTTGTATATATGCTTCACAACACTTTTGTTATGGTTTATTTATTTTCAGATTTATTTTTTTCTTTTGCTTGTCTCCCTCTTTTGAACGTAACTATCATCATTAAATGACTTTGTTTCTTTTGTCAATGCAAGTCTTGACATAGTCGGGAATCAATAGATATCCACTGATGGATGACAGTATGCAAACAGTGATTTGTCCATGTTCACAGGGTCCTGTTCTAATCATCAGGTTGCCTTTGAGATTGTGGTTGGCCATCTAGCATTGCAGTAGATTTCTTCCTTGGGGTAATCATTCTTGGTGACCACAAAATATTTCCAGTTCTTCTCACTTCCAGGCACCTGGGGAGGCCATATGATAAGCGTATGGCTAAGTGATATGCCAATAAGATGAGAGAAGAGTGATGTGTCACTTCCATGATGTCATTTGCAAAGCCCATGTGCAATTTGCTTTGTTCCCATCTCTTCCTTCTGGTGACTGTGGAAGAAAATGTTGACCTGTATCAGCCCAGGACCTCAGTCATGATAAACCTGTCCCCTGCTGACTTGGGTTGGGTGTGTAGTGTGAGCCACAAAGAAACAGCTGATGTTTATTTGTTTGGGATTCATATTTTGTTGCTGTTGCATGCCCTAGACTGTCCCAATGATGCACTGTTTAAATAAAACTAAAAAATGACATTTTATTTCATAATAACTCTTTCTGCCTGCAAGAAATGGTTTGCAAATGAGCAGAACAGAATTTGGACTATGACCTTTGTAGGAGAGAGAAGCAAAGGAGCACGTGTGAACTGACCCCGAATTTTCTCTAGACAGGCAAAACATTTCAGTGAGCAGTGCCATAAAGTCTACAAAATAGACACTAGAGATGCACTTGGTACGGCAGGTGATAGGCTGGGTGACCTGCCAAGCCTCTCATTTCCTTCTCTAATTTCTGTGATTATCAAAATGATGAAGTACAGTCAGTTCATTAAAATCCCTCTTTGAAGGCTGACCCAAGCCTCCCTGCACATCTCTGTTTCCATGCTGTCTTAGTGAAAAATGCTGAAATCATCCTTCCCGTGACTTGGCTCGGAGGCCACATGGTCACACCTCATGCAAGTGGCTTGTTTGACCAACTCTCTAGCTTTGAATCTTCTCGGGTTTCTTTCATTTATTCACATATTTACATACCTGACATATAAAGGGTCTGGAGAGGGGAGACCAAGGAATGTGGAGTGGCCTGTCTGATGGTAGAAATGCCGCCCTTTTTGGTGCGAGGGTGGGAAGGTCACAGTGGAGTGAGAAACTGCTCCGAGATGCCCGGCAGCTGGGTGGTTCTGTCATTTTCAGCCTTTGAGTGTTGTGCCTTTTCTCCAAAATGGAAGATTCCCACTTCCTAACCAATAGGGTGAGAACCCAAAGGCTTTCTTCCTTTCCTCAACCTTTCTCATCCCGCACCTAAAGGAAACTCAGACAGCAGGACTAGGTCTTCACGCTTCCCTGTATGCTGGGGCAGCGGCTGGCAGCCGTGGGTAGGTCGTGATGACTACAACAGCGCTTAGCACCCTCCATGTGGTCTTCTTCACAGTTCACTTTCTACCCCGTCAGTCTAGGGGAGAGGCCCAGACTCCACACTACGAGTGAGATCCACTAGCAGACACTGACGTCGTTGGTCTGCAGACCACACTTTGAGTACCAGGAAAGAAAGGAGACCGTCCCCGCTCTGGCGGGATTGGCCAGCTTGAGGAGAAGACAAAGGCAAGCCAGAAAGTAGGGACAGAACCACACACATGGAAACACACATGGAAGCAGACGCTCTGCTGGGCTTGTTGACACAGTGTCCTGAGGAGTCAGGTTTTGGGAGGGTCTCTAACGGTGATGTCACAGCCAGGGTTCTCAGGAAGTGGAGGGTGAGACAGAGATGGGTGCAGACAATCCTTAGGAGAGATCAACATATGGAAAGGAAGGGAGGAAGGAAGAAGGAGCAGATGGAGAAGTCCAGCTGAGGTGCAGGCCTGGCCTCCAAGCTTCGGGTAAGTCAGGAAGGAACATTGGAGCAAACAGAGTTCTTTGAAGTTCTACACAGGGCTGATGGTCCAGGCCCTCCACATGCCCACACCGCTGTGCTTGGATGCGAGGACAGGTGTGGCCTCAGCCAGGCTGTTCTCTGCAGCCGAGGCCAGGCTTGAGGGGGTGGACAGTGGAAGTCTGCTGCCTGTGCGTTCCCCTGAAGCAAATCCTTCCCAGAAGGAGGGGTCTGAATGCCACATTTCCGTACCCACAGTGCTGGTTTCTTGAGAGCTCAGGCAGAACTCTTCTCGTTTGATGAGAAACTGAAATATTTCAGGGTGAGTTTGTGTGGCTGCTTTGGAGCTGATCACAACAGTGACTGATAAATGAATTTCTGGGGTGGGGTTTTCCCACAAGACGTGGCTGCTCAAAACCTTAGTCCGGCGGATCTCTTGGAGGATGAAGGACCTCCGCTTATTTGTGGGCAGTAGAGGAGGGAGCCAGGCAGGTGGGCCCCTTGGAGGTGAGAGCTCACCTGTGGGGGTCAGTTGGGCGGGGGGAGCAGCGGCCATTGTCAGGGCTGCAGAACCACAGCTACAGAAGACTAGCAGCTTAAATAAAATCCAGAAAAATAAGGATGTGCATTAAGCATTCACAGAACGCTAATCCAGAGATGATTTCCTCTTGGTTGTTTTAGGTCCTTAGAATTTTAGGAAGGTAGTATTGGCCTGGTGAGCAGTTACCAGTGAGTCACTTGGTGGGACCCCACGTTCATGCACCTGTGGTTCAGAATCACCAATATTGGCTTAAAACAACACACATATTTTTTCTGACCGTTTCTGCCAGTCAGGAGTCCGAGCACGACTTCCTCCGATGCCTCTGACTTGGAGTATCTTAGAGGGCTGCACGCAGGTGTCACCAGAGCCCAGGGTCACATCTGAAGGCTTTACTGTGGAAGAACCCACATCTGAATTCACTCACATGATTGTTGGAAGGATTCCTTTTCTGGAGGGCTGCTGGATCAGAAGCCTCAATTCTTTAGTGGTGGTTGGCTGAAGGCTGTCTTCCCTCCTTTGCTATGTGGGCCTTGTAGACAAGGTGGCAGCTTCATCAAAGTGTATGATCTGAGGTGGTTGTGGAGAGACTGTCCAGAAGGCGAGAGTCATGTGTTTTGCAATCTGATCTCAGAAGGGACACCCCATCATTTTTGCCATTTCTATTTATAGGGAACAGAATAAAAGCAAGCGATTGATCCAGCCCTCCCTCAAAAGGTGGGATGATGTGAGAGAATACGAGGGGATTCTTGGGAGATATTAATAAGGAAAAAGGATTGATTCATGAAGAAAATGAGTGATAAAGATAAGTAGAGATTTTAGGAAACTAGCTACATCCAAGGTACACCATCAGAAGGGAATTCTGATGGGTTCAAGGGTAGTGGTAACTGGTGTAATGAAGCCAGTCTTCAGGGTTAACCAGATCTGAGACTTCACGGCAACAAAGGTAATAAAAAGCATCTTACACTCTGGGGTGCTGAATTTGAACATTAAAACTTACCAGTTGTTACCAGTTGAGAACATTTCATTCATGAGACATCACTCAGGGACAGAACTCTAGATGTTGGGAAGAAATACTTTGAAAAGGCACTGGCATGAGAGATTAGGCTCAGGGTAGTCCATGGTGCACAAATTGCCTCTGGTTTGAGGTGACTTTGTTTGGATGAAAACAGAAATGCAAGTTTGGGTGCAGAGTGGAATTGTTGAGGATAAGAACATAGAGGGAGGTCAGTGTGGTTGTTTGCTGGGAGGGACAGCCATCCTAAGAAGGCTGTGCAGAAGAGGGATCGGGGGGAGAGTCATTTCAAATATCCATTTCCTTTTATAAAGCCATCAGGAAGTCTTATATGATCATGATGTTTTTGTGGAAGGAATCTCCTGGGGGACTTAAAGAGGAGGACAATGCGACCGCCTCTGAGGAATGTCAGATATTCATAAGCGGGAAAGTAGTGGAAATTGAGTTTTGCCTCTTCTTTGTTCATCTATGCTTTAATTCAACAAATATAATGTTATTCACCAAGCCACTGAGTGCTGGGGATGCAGAGATGAACAAAGACCAATACATTTGCTGCCCAGAGTTGATAAAAGTGTGAATAGGTTTGCAGTGAGGCAAATGCTTTCAGATAGTCTAAGTCATGACCAGGGGCAAGGTGCGATGTATGTGTGTGTGTGCAAATAAGTACCTGGAAGAGTTTTTTGGGACAGAAAATGGCTTATCAAGCACCCAAAGTGATTTTTTCAGAAATTGTTACTTGGGAGCCTAAGATGAAATCATATGAGTTGTAAAGGCCATGGAAGTCGACTCTGGATCTGCCCCTTTCTCTGCCAGACTTAGTGGCTGTTCTTTCCCAAACCACGGTTAGTAAGGTAATGAGATTCCTCAGTTCGCTTCTGCTGCCTCGAGTGTTTGTACAACCCAGCGTTGACTTTTGGCCCCTCCTCTCCAGAAGACCAAAGTCATGCATTTTTAATTGGAGTTTTTCAGCCAAAGAGCAAACTGGCTTGCTGCCCAACTGATGGGTGAAGATGTCGAGAGAGAAACCCTCACCTTCTGTCCTGCTGGCAGCAAATGAAAACAAACCACTTTTCTCTCTTTCCCAGCTGCTTTCTCTCCTCCACAGGCAAGACTCTGTTTAAAGTGCTGACTCTTTCCCAGTTCTAAGCCAAGGGATAGAAATCTACTGGCTTAGCCTTTGTCTTTCTCTGACAAATTTAGGCTGGCAATGCTGTGGTATTCACTGTCCCCTCCCTCTGTCCCCATGCCATTTCCCACCTCCTATCCCTGGCAAATTCAGCTTACAGGGGTGGTGGTGGGGTGTGTGTGTGTGTGCGTGTGTGTGTGCGTGTGTGTGTGCACGCGTGCGCGTGTGTGTTGGGGGGGGGTGTTAAGCCTCCCCCAAAGCGATAAGTCAGAGTCATTGAAAACCACACTTGCTAAAATTTATTTCTAATTCTTCAAAGTCATCTTTAAAGGAAAATAAAGCCTACAACCTATACAGCACCCCCATTGGGACAATCTTTCTTTGGCTCCGTTTGGTAATTCAGTTGTGATAGGTAAAGCAGTGCAGCCGTAGCAAAAGCAAGGAGGAGAGAGAGAAAAAAAAAAAAAAAAAGGAGGGAGAAAAGAGCCTGCCAGCAGCTGTCATCTATCTTGTGAAAAGTAAAAAGTGCTTACCCGTGCCCAGATAGTAAATTCTACCTGCTTTATTAAATAAATGTAATATTTCACTCAGGGAAGGAGACCTTTGGAATATCTGGAAAATCTTGCAGGCTTTGAAATGGAATAAAGATTGATTTATGTGGAGGTTCTCTTGTATATGTGTTTTTCTTCCTCCTGACACAAAGAACGGTAACCAAGACACAAGATTCATTTTAAAAGACCAAGAGAAGGAGTTGGGTTATTGGGGATTTGGGTGTTTTATTTATCTTACTTAAAAAAAGAAGGATCAGAGGGTTTATCAGATAGCTAGATTTTATGATATGGGTATTGTAGAGCTATTTCAAGAGCTAATGCTAGTGTGTGAAGGGCCTGGCCTGGAGGCTGTCACATAGTAGGTGTTCAGAATGGTTGCTATTTTGTGTAATTAAGGATTTACATCCATTGTTTTGGCTTTTATTTTGCTTTGTGTCCTGCCTTGAACCAAAGGTCGTTTAAGACAACTCTATCAGGATCATTTCAATTACTGGTGATAGAAACCCAAATCAAACTGGTTTAATTAAAGAAAGCTGCCCACAAAACTCAAAAGCTCATGGAGTGATGGACTCAGGTATGGCTGCATCCAGGCTCTTAAAATAATAGCAGTAGGATTCTTCCTCCATCTCTTGGTTCCAGTTGCATATTATTGGTTTTAACTTCTAAGGCTCTCTCTTGTGGTGGCCCCAACTTTAGGCTCCATCCTGTAGCTCTAGGCCATCTGTGGCTCATCTCCAGCACAGAAAGTGTTTTTCTATTAAAGAATATCCTTCAAGCTTTAGGATTCACTTCAGCTGGGTTAGCTGAGCTCGGGAATACAGCCTGCATGAATCATGGCTGGTGGGATGGGATCATGCCGACAGGGGCAGCCCTACCAGGCTCTGTGGGCTGAGAGCAGAGTAGGGGTGGCTCCCTAGGGAAGGAGGGGGACAAAAACAGTAGATGTCAATTTCAGTGGCTGGAATAAACTCTGGGAATGAAACATCATCATCTTCTCCTCTTTCCTTTTTGCTCTTTTCTCCTCCATTTATTCAGTGACGATCTAAAGCTTTCCATGGGTCAGTTCCGTATTAGCAATACAACACACTAGTAGTGAAACTGATGTTTTTACTCCCTCAGTTATTTATTTGATAACAGAATACACATTTAGTGAATGTGGACTGTGCACCCACATATCCAGTGTCCACCTTTTGGGTCGAGCGCAGGATCAGGCACAGAGGGAAGGGAGGAAGAGGGAAAGAATATTTCAAACTTGGCCCCCCGGGGAAGAAAGGTCGTGAACACCATGTGGGCGCTTGCTGTAAATCAGACCCGTGCCGGGCACTTGGGCATACTGACTTCAATCATCTTCCCTGTGGAGTGGCCACTGTTATTATGCCCATTTCTCAGATGAGGAGGCAGAGTGTCAGTGGCTCATCCAGATTTAGCCAGCTAGAAAGTTACAGGGCCTGGGACCCAACTACTCCTAACTGCCACCCTACTATTGGACAAGTAGCTTTTAGTCCTTCTGCATCAGTGATTTTTGTTGAATGAGCAGCATTCATTAATTCAACATACATTTATGAAGTTGCATTAGATACCAGAAATCCGTGCTGGGCGCGGGATCACAACAGTGAAAAGGATGGGCATGATCTCGTCTGCTGACTGGCCCCTGCTTGTGTGTAAGTGCCAAACCAGCCCCTCGGGGGCCACGGAGCAGGGCAGGGGAGCGCAGGAGCGAGGGTGGGAGGGGACGCAAGACCTGCCTGGG
Source organism: Martes martes (assembly GCF_963455335.1). Classification (NCBI taxonomy): domain Eukaryota; kingdom Metazoa; phylum Chordata; class Mammalia; order Carnivora; family Mustelidae; genus Martes; species Martes martes. Next base: position 6,091,829 of record NC_137896.1, read on the forward strand.
GAGAGACGGCCCTGGGCAGTGACTGACAGATCTTTGTGCAACACTGGGCTTGCAGGTCAGCCAGGAGAAGGAGCTCCCTCTTCGGACATTCCACTTTCGGGAGCTGTTTTTCCCAGCACTGCCTTGGAGCATCCTCCAAATGGTTTGCAATGAGTCTGGCTCCCTGGAGCCCAAGTCTGGGGGCTGCGGGGCACAGCCTGAGGGGAGCACCCCAAACAGTGTGACTTCAGTGAGAGGGGCTGCCAGGGTCACATCTGGGGGTGTGAAGAGGGGCAGGCCCCCAGGGAGGCCGAGGTCGTCTGACGGACTTCCCCGTGGCATGGTGTGCTGCTCAGGAGGGCTGCTGGCTGGCTGGCTGGGGTTGCCACGCCAAGTTCCACGCACCTGGTGGCGTAAGCAGGAGACGCATGTCTTCTCGCAGCCTGGAGGCTGGACGTCTGCGATGTGGGGGATTTCCGCTTGTTTCCTCCTGAGGCCTCTCTCCTTACTTGGCACACGGCAGCCTTCCTTTTCTCTGGGCATGTGCCTCCCCACCCCTTCCTCCTGCTCTTAGAAGGACACTGGTCTTTTTGGATTATAGTGACTACTTTAAAGGTGATTTATCCAAACACAGGAGCACTGGGGATATGAATTTTCGGGGAGGGACCTCATTCAGCCTGTAACTGATGGCATGTGGGTGGGGACCCCTTGACCGGTCTCAGTGGGGATAGGTTAAAACATCGGGAGTCACATGATGTGGTCTTGATGGCATAGCAGTGAGCCATGTGTGGCCCCTGGGGTACCGATCCCAGCAGAGCAGACCAAGGCCAATGTGGGGTCTTGGGGCCAGGCAGCCAACAGGAACATGGAAGGAAAAAGCTGGGCATGAGAAAAATCGGGCTCGCTTCACCTCTTTCATTTTCTGCCCTCTGCTAGAAGCGTAGCTACAGAGAAAAATCTCACTGTAATGAACCGCAGAACAAGCACAGTGACCAATGGAAATGGACCTTTGACATTGGTTAGTGATGGGGAGCGTTAGGGCTGCTGAGGACGGGCAGACTCAGCCATCCTGCTGTCTCAGGGGGCGGCTGTCTTGTAGGAATGTGGAGTTTCTCTTGTCAGATCCTCTGATTTAAAAAAAAAAATTAGACATCTGAATTTATTTATTTATATTTATATATATATTTGGATTTATTTTTTGATGAAACCTCTTGATTTGTAAATATTGGCATTGGATTAAAAAATTTTTAAGACTCCTGTGGACAGATTGAACATGTCTGTGAGGCAGCCCTTAGGAGATTTCTGGACCAGAAACTTCTTAGCGTTCTGTAGCCACATAAATTAGGGGCACAATACATTCCTCCCTGATCCTGCAGATGGACAACATTCGCTCATGTATGAAATGACCTGGAATAAACACACTATTAGTTGGATATAATTTTATATCTCTTAAACATTTATTTTTTCATTTTATTTTTTTAAAGATTTCATTTGAGTGAGAGAATGCAAGAGAGAGCATGACAGGGGAGGGGCAGAGGGAGAGGGAGAGGCAGGCTCCCCACCGAGAGGGGAGGTGGACACCCGGGGCTGGGTCCCAGGACCTCAAGATCACGACTTGAGCCAAAGGCTGATGATGCTTAACCGACTGAGCCACCAGGTGCCCCGTGCGCCTCCTAAACATTTAAACCAGAGGCCCCACTGCACCTTCGCAGCATCCTATGGGACTAAGTTTGGGTGGATCCATGCCTGTTGCGGTCCCAGCATCAGGCACTAAGGGTACCATGTAAACCCTTTGTGGCATGGCTGGCTGGCTGCCGCCCACCACTCCTGCGCACCAGCCTCTTCAGCATTTCCTGGTGGTGGCTCCACCCTTGCACGAGGCGTGCTGCTTTCCCCTGCATTCTTTCACTTTCTCTCTGCTGGCGCCAGCCGCCCCCTTTAGGATCCTCAGGAAAGACCTCACCTCTCTGTGAGGACTAGCTGGAGTCTGCAGCTCATGGCCAGGTACCCGGGGCGCACACAGGAGGAGGCTGTAGCTCCCAGAGCTGGAGCTGCCCCTGTCCCTGCCAAGCCTGAGGACGAGTACCACCCAGGTGCCCCACCTGCCGCACCTGGCCCAGACCCAGGGTCTTCCCATCCCCCATCGGTGCTCTGCATAGCTGATCAGGGAGGGCTCTGATTACCCACTAACCTGGGTCTCACCCCAGTAACTATAAATCACCTTTTGGGGGGGGGAGGGGCAGGTGGAGTTTAGGGTTAAGAAAACACCGAGGTGGTTTGGTATCTGGCTTCCCTTTCAGAACTAAAGTTCCGTGCTGCAGAAGGAAAGCCCCCAAGGCTGAAAGTGTTCAATGGGGTTAAAAACAGGCAAAAAAAAGTTTTCCTTAAAGCCAGGACGTGTGGTGCGTTTATATCCTCCTGTCCTTGTGTTGTGAGTCACTGGTGAGATGGTCGAGAACATAGAATTTGGAGTCACACACTTGATTTGAATTCCAGCCTAGGCATTTATTAGCAACACGACTTTGATAAGTTTATTGAACTCCTGACTATTAGTTTCTCAGTCTGTGAACTTTATATCCACTTTATAGAGTTGTTGAGGGGATCAGATGGAATTTGGTGTTCATAGAGCGTGTCAGATAATACCGTACCTTGTGCACTAAGTACCAACAAACAGTCATTCAACATGCAGTGCGCACTCGCCGGGCATCCTTACATGGCATGCTTGTTGGATCCTCTAGGATTACGGTTGATGCGAAGGTATAGTCACTGCCTCCAGCAGCCTATAGTCTGATGGGGAAAGAGGGGGTATTAAGCTAGCAAGAATAAAGCTGAATACATAAGGGGGAATATGGACATCGGGGTGGTATAGGAAGGGTCTCTAATCTGGCCTGGGGAGTTGGGGACAGCTTCCTGGAGGAGGTGGTGTTTCCTCTGGCTTCTAAGGTAAGCGTAGGTCAGCCAGCCAGGAGTAGGACATGTGCTGAGAGAGGCGGGAGCAGGGATGGTCCAGGCAATGGAGAGACAGTAGATCAGAATCTAGTGACAAACCTTATTGTTTTTTTCCTACTTGAACCCATGGAGATGGTTCATTTTCATTTCACTTTAAATAAAGCTGCTAATCACAGGTGATTTCCAAGTGTATCTTCCATGAGGACCTTTTCAATAGCACTATTTGACCTGATGTTTTAGAGAAACAGAGAGACATTAGCATATCTAAGAGAAATTCCTTTGGGAGAGAGTTTGGAAAAGTCATTAATAGAACAGAGAGGAAGGAAAAGACATTTCTGAGCAATTTCTGATTTCAGATCCCCATTTCTGCTAGCAGTATTTTGACCTTTCTGTTCTATTTATTTAAAAAATTAAATTTTCGACTGAATTCAGTCCTTCGCTACAGGGAACTCTATTACTGCTGACCCAAGTCAAAGCATAATTCAGTCTTTGCTCTTTGTTCTCTGGAAGTTCATGTGACAGAGGCACAGAGCCGGCTTTTGGGGCTGCCGTGGGAACTCCACAGATGGGCCCGCAGCCTCCCAACACCCGTAACCCAGACTGGAAAGCTGTGTCTGTTAATGGGTGGTTTTCCCCACTTCGAAGTAACACTAATGGTATTAACAAGAGCTAGCACTTACTGAGTTGATTAACTTGCTCCCTTGCTTCTGGTACCTTCCAGGCCATTCTTCACCCAGGAGCTGGGGTAAACTTTACAAAATCCCACCTTGGCTCACATCGACTGCCTGCTTCAAACTGTTCAAGTTTCCCTATCGCTCACTGGATCGAGAATGCATTTCTTTTTCTTTCCCTCCCTCTCTCCCTTCCTTCCTTCCTTCTTTCCTTCCTTTTTCTTTCTCTCTCTCTCTCTCTCTCTTTCTTTCTTTTAAAAGAATTTATTTATTTATTTGTCAGAGAAAAAGAGAGAGAGAAGGCACAAGCAGGGGGAGCAGCAGGCAGAGGGAGAAGCATCTTCCCTGCTGAGCAAGGAGCCCGATGCGGGACTGGATTCCAGGACCCTGGGATCGTGACCAGAGTCAAAGGCAGAGACACTTGATGGACTGAGCCACCCAGGCCTCTCAAGAACACATTTCTTAATGAGGCCCAAGAGCTTCTGAAGACAACTCTCCTGTCTCACCTTCACAAATCCTCATGTTCTAGCCACACTGGCTCTCATTTAGTTCCCAAGATGAGCCATGCTCCCTCCTGCCTCAGGTCTTTCCACCTGCATGTCCCTTGACCTGGAGGGACCAGCTGTCCCAGTTTTCTGGGACTGAGGGGTTTCCCAGGCTGGGAGGACCTTTAGTGGTAAAACCAAGAACGTTCTGGACAAAGCAGGACAGGTGGACGGTGCTGCCTGCCAGAGAATGCTTCCCCCCTGCTTTCCTGTCCCTCTTTACTCAGTGAACTAGAGCCTTTCCTGTAGCTGCCAGCTCAGGGGCCCCTCCTCCAGGAAGTCTTCTCTGACCACTTGAGCTCGATTAGAATGCACAGTCCACCAGAATGCTATTGCTTTTCTTCCAAGTGTTTATTTGGGTTTTTGATCTCACGGTCACACAAATATTGGTAGAATTAAGGTTGTCTTCCTTGGTAAGGGGAGGCTCCAGGAGGGCTGGGGCCGTCTCCAGGTGTCTTCACACTGAGCAGACAGAACAGCATAGCACTTGGTACGTGCTTGGTGCTCGATAAATACATGTGTAGCGGATGAGATGGGAGCCAGGCTCAGGGCTGTGTGTCTTACGTAGATGATCTCATTTTAACCCCATTTGTCCCTATGCCATCGTCTCCATTTTGTAGATGTGGAAAGGGAGGCTCAGCAGGGTGAACGATGTATTTGTGGCCACCCAGCTTGGACTTGAACCATGTACTTCTGACTCCAAGGCCCAGAGGACACTTAACAAAAAGCTATGTGGTTAATGTTTTAACGTAAGTTGTCTGAGAGCTCAGGTCACTGGGGAAAGGCATTATCCATGCGTTTTATGATACCGCTGTCTTCATGCATGGAATGTGCGTGTGTGCATGTGTGTGTGTGTGTGTGCATGCACACATTTGTGTGAGTGCAGAATACTTCCAGCCATGATCACTCCCTGGCTTTCTTGTAGAACTGACAGTGACCGGCTTGAACTGTCGAGGAGCATTTTTTTCCTCTTTTCTTTCCCATTGGGATGGGTGTTCATAGGTGTTTGTTATATTATTCAAAATAAACACAAACACACAGGGACCAATGATGAGAGCAGGCTATGAGCAAAGAATTATAAATGATGGAGTTCTCTGTTCTTGTTGGGAGGAGCGTTTTGGAAATCGCCCCCACTGATGGTGGTTTAGGGGGCAGGGACCGGTGCAGACAAGCTGGAGAGCCATCAGTGGTCCTGGGTTCATCTCAGCATCCCAGAGCCACCAAAGCTCATCTCTGCAGGGGGCTTTCTACCAGGTGATATCGGCTGGCCTAGAATTCGGAAAGCAAATTATCGGGAAGTTTGATGCCCAGCCAGTGCAGATGAGAGGAAGCCCCCATGATGAAGCGGGGTTAGGACTTGGGGTCCTTTCAGAAGGTAGTTAGTTCCTTGTTTCTTTGTGTAACACATATGCACTTAGGACCCACGATGTGCAGGATGGAAATGATCGAGTGGACAGAGCTGTGTGCCCTCACGAGGCTTCCTTTTCAGGGGGCTGATTCGGAGATGGCACAGGTACAGGGTTTTTCTGGGTCTCCGTGATGTGGCAACCAGGAGGAGGGGAAGGGGGGGCAGGCTGTGCTCACGGAGCGCCCGCCTGCGTGTGTGTCCATCGGGACAGTGTGATGAGTGCGATCGTTAAAGGCAGGACTGGCTGGGCAGATCAAGCATGAGCAAGAGTGAAGGCGGCCACAGAGGGAACCACGTGGCTATTTGGTGGACGAGCTCCCCAGACGGAGGGAGGGCCCTGAGGTGGGGGCGCCGGGGACAAGATCCGAGGGCAGGAAGGAGACCAGTATGGCCAGAGTGGAGGAAGCAGGGGAAGGGCGGGAGATGCGGGTGCAGCGATGCGGGGGTTGGGAGGGGGACGACCGCGGGACACCGCGCAGGCCATTGTCAGGACCGTGGCTCCTACTCTGAGTAAGGCGGGCCTCGTTGGAGGATTTGGGGCCAAGGAGATGTTTGTTCAAGTCCCCGCTTGAAGGGATGATGGCGAGTCCATGCAGGGGAAATTCGCCAGGTGGCTTTGGAGTGAGGAGGGTGGATTGATGTGCCGTGCTCTGGTTTGCTGGCTCGGCTGACTCACTGGTTGTTCGAGCAAATACTCACATGCCCCCTAGGATGTGCACGAGGCACGGGAGGAGCGCAGAGGGGTGACCGAAGCCGGCGGGAGCCGAGCTCATGGGGCTTTCGGTCTGGTAGAGGGACCACAGGAGAGACAAGTTGGCTGTAAAAACAGACGAGCCAAATAATTCCACTCCTCGGTCTATGCCCCAAATAGCCGAAACCGGGTATTTATCTGAATGTGTAGGACCGTTCACAGCAGCGATATTCACAGCAGCCAAGGGGTGCAAGCAGCCCAGGGGTCCATGGGCGGATGAAGGCCTGCACGACATGGGGTCTGTCCCCAGGACAGAATCTGGTGCTACCTCGCGGGGCAGCCCTGAGAACGTGGTGCTGAGTGAGAGAGGCCAGACCCAAAAGCCCTCATATCGTCTGACCCTATCTATATCCAGATTAGGTCAATCCCCAGAGATCGCGGGTAGCCGGGGACTGGCAGGGGGTGAGGGGAGAATGGGGAGCAACCGCTTAATGGGTACCCAGTCTCCTTTTGGGGTGATGAAAAGTTTTGCAACCAGACAGAGGTGCTCTTTGCGCAGACTTGGGAACGTACTAAATGCCTCATTGTAAAATGGCTAATTTTATGTCCCGTGAATTTTACCCCAATTAAAAAAAATCCAAGTAAATCTTTGCACCCAAGAATATAGATGTTTGCCATGAAGGAAGTGAAGAAGAAATGTGATATAAGAGATGGGGATGGTGGGAGCTTGCTGCCCCTGGGTGGCCTGGGGAGGCACCTGGGATACATCATCAGTGAGAAAAGCCAAGGCATGAACTAAGGGTTAGTTGTTTCTATTTGTCCCGTGGATATCTTCATTTGTATACAAATGGAAATTTCTGGATGAATAGCCCAGAAACAACAGTGGTTGTTTTGGGAAAGAGAGTTAGGGATCCCATCTGGGGACCGAGGAGGAGAATTTACCTTCTTTTTCTACATGTTTCTTTATTTCAAGAGAATCGTGTAATATGGAAAAGTACTAAACACACTCAGAAAGAACTGTGTAACAAATCCCGAGGTAGCCAGAGCTTGACTATTCCTTCATTTCCATCCATGTTCCTACTCAGTCCCCCTCCCCCATAATCTTTGGAAGCAAATTCCATTTTGTTTATACGTATTGTAGTATGTCTTTCTAGGAGGTAAGGATTTGTTTTTATAAAATGTAGTATTTTAAGCTGGAATAGTGTGGTTAATACTATCACTTTCTATCGTGTATTTATGTCATTTTAGTGTTTGATTAAAAAATTTTGTTCATCATGATGAACACCGAGTAATGTATGGAATTGTTGAATCACTATATTGGACACCTAAAACTAAGATAACAATGTATCCTAACTATACCGGAATTTTAAAAAATTTCTAAAAATATTTAGTTGTTTTAAAAGGGAGATGGGACCCTTTTTATTTCTTTTTTCCAAAAGCAGTTTACTGAGCCATCAAGTGCAGTGAGTCAGCTGTTCACCGGCACGCATCCTACTGTCCTCAGTACTGTGGTTAAGAACACAGGAGTTAGCGTCAGATAATGCTAGGTTCAAACACCTCTCCCACCCCCTCTTGATCTGACCTTGGACAAAATCTTTAACTTCTTTGATTTGTACTTCCTGTCAAGCGAGCATAATGAGTATCTAGCTCCTAGGGAGAATCCAACGAATTTTGCAAGGAAGGATATTAGTCTTTATCCTGGTGGTGAGACATAATACACGCTCAATAAAGGTTACTTTTGTTTCTAAGTGGTTGTCCTGTAGTATTCTGGGTTCAAGTTCAGACTCCAGATCCCCTATCTCTATCCACTAGTTGGGTGACACTTTTTTTAAGGGGTTAAAAGGTACACATATAATGTGTTCAGCTCCAAATATGGTCACTATAATTATTACTATATACTTAATATATAACAGTTTTGTATCCAAAAAGCATAGATGCCCCCTAGTTCAGGATGGGAGAGCACCAAGTTCCCCAAAGACGTTGAGGTTCAGTTCCCACAAATAGTACTGTCAGATTGAAAAATAGGGACATACATTCACTCTTGACTGGACTCTATGCTTGAACTCATAGTGATAGGAAACAGAAGAGGGTCAGCCCAACTCCCACAGCATCCTAACTGGCTCCCCTTTCCTTTAGGAGGAAGGGTCAGCTCAGGCAGTAAATGGAAGGGCCTTGTTCTGTGCCTTTGTTGTGCAGAGGATGGAGTGATAATGCTATCAGGGCTGAAACTTGTAGAATTCTTTTGAGCAGTAAACTTCAGGGAGAACTTTCCCTCATCCCTTTTATGTCTGAGCATGGGGATTCCTTGGCAATTAGGGGATAATCACATTACCCATTGGAGGCATGTCTTTAAGTAAAAAGTTGTGTGGAAGCACGTAGTGCTACATGTGTTCCAGAGCACTCATGCAGAAAAAATTAGCTGTTGTAATTGTCGTCATGGCTTGTGTGTAGATAACTATGTCACAAGTCAGGTGACATTAAGCATATTAAGAAAATACAAATCAGGTGGCATGGGAATTTAGAGAGGAAAGGGTTTGCCTCCAACTTGAATGTAGATGGCAAGGGTCTCGAGGCAAGGAAATAAAAAATGAGACCATGTGGAATTGCAAATGGGCCTTGAATGATGGGAAGTGGATGTGATGAGGTGGGGAGGGTGGAGGAACCCAGTGTGAGCAGCGGTTTTGTGTGGTGTGTGTAAGAAGTGTGGCTTAGCTGGAGTGTGGATTCTATGAAAAAGGAATTGTAAGAATTAAGTGGGAATGACTGACCAGGACTGAGCCACAGAGTGACTTGAATGCAAGGCTAAGAGATATGGGATTTCTGGGTCAGTGGTTCATAAACTTCTTTGGTCTTGACATACTTGATGGATGATATTCATATACACATCTCTCCCCTATGGGAAGAGCCAGGGTTTTGCATGATCTGATGTAATTCCATACCTTCCTCTTCCATTCGAGGGAGTATATCGGAAGGCAAGGGAGTGAGGACAACTTTTTGTAGAGGTGGATCCCATCTGATTAATTTTGAACAAAATCATTCCCTGACTCTGGGATTCTAACTACAATTTAGAGGTGGTAGATTATATAGTGGTTGAGAAGATGATCTTAGGGGCCAGATTGCCTGGATTTGATTTCTGACTCCTCTGTTTATTACCTGGGTGATGTTGAGTATATTACTTAAGTCCTCTGTACCTTTGTGTCCTTATCTGTCGAATGGGGAAAAAAAATTTAGCATCATCACCAGGCCTTTGGGAGGATTAAATGAAGTTTGGCACATGAGATGCTTGGCATATAGTTAGTGCTATGAAAGTATGAGCTATTACATTTTGCAAGTCTCTGACATCTCATGGGTGGTGGAAGCCATTGCTCTCAGCTGACAGATTTTGAGCAGAACAGTGGCAAGGTCAAAAGCGCAGCATGGACACACTTGCCCATGCTTTCACAGAACAGAGGAAGAGAGTGTGGACTCTGGAATCAGCCTGTTTGAGTCCCGACTTTCCCTCACTGACCTCGGGACCATAGAGTAAATTCTCCAGGCCCCATGTCCCTTCCTTATCTATACAATGAATGTAATAATAATAGCACCCGCTTCACAGCCTGCTCGTGAGGATTAACAGAATGATGCGTATAGAGTGCCTACACGGTCCCTGCTGAGTCTGTTAGCTGTCTACTACTGGTAACAAGTTACCACAAACTTTGCAGCTTAAAACTCAAAACTGTCATCTTGCAGTTTCTGTAGGTACTACCTAGCAAGGTCCTCTGCAAGGCTGCCATCAGGGTGTCAGGTGGGGTTGGATTTCATCTGAAGGTGTGACTGGGGAAGGATACATCATTGTTGGCAGAGTTCAGTTTCTTGATGGCTGTGGGCTGGACCCTAACCTCAGCTCATAGCTAGTTACTGACTGGAGGCCAACCTTAGTGCCTTGACACATGGCCACCCCCCAAAACAACTGCACGCTTCATTAATGTCAGCAAGAGAGGTGGTCTCTTCCCAAAGGGGCATTGTGGTCTTTTACAGGGTCATTGAATCCATGTCGTCATGTCATTCTGTCACTTCTGTCATATTCTCTTGGTTAATAGCAATTCACAGGTATTGCCTGCACTCCAGGATAGAGCTCACACAAAGGCGTAAACATCAGGAGGTCTGGGTTGTGGCAGCCACCCTAGAGTCTTGCCACCATATACATAGTAAATACCTAGTACATTCCTACTATGAGAAATTAATTTGGCAAGCAGAATGCACCTGGAAGATGGGAGTTAACTCATTTTATCTTTGCACCCCAAAGCACAGTGCTTTGCATATGGTGGGTTCTCATTAACTACCATCTGGATAATTATCAAAAGTAAATTTCCAAGGATGCTTTCCCTGCCCCCAAACTGGGCCTGTACAGATCCAGATGGGGGTATATAAGTCAGTAGAGGCTTGGTATGCTATAGTAACAAGATAGCCTAAAAGTCTCAGTGGCTTGAATAATACTGGTTTATTAGTTATTCTACATATCCACTGACACGTGGCCGGGGCGGGGGGAGGAGGGAAATCTACTCACCATCTTACCTGGGGCCCCCTTCTGGTGGGGTAGCCATTATCTGGAATGCTGCTGATCACTTTGGCAGAGGAAAAGGAGTCTTGAAGGGTCTTAACCTAGTAAATAAGTGATTGGTCCCAAAGGGCCTCACATTACTTCAATCCCTGCCCATTGGCCAGAAAGAATCCCCTGGGCCCACTCATACCAGGAGACAGAGCAGGGCAATCATGTCATGCACTTAAGGGTCAGAGAGCCAAGGGTGTTTGGTAACTAATGCTATCGACCATTTCAGATGATAATGTACAGATAAATCAAAGAACAGTGGTTGTATTGGAACTATACGTAAGTGGCCTGGATATTTGCTGACACCCCAGCTTAATCTTCCGTCCTTCTCTTTTGGCCCTGGGCCCCAGGATAATGGCCACAGAATACACCACCTGGACTCCTTCCACCTCTTGCTTCTGGGTGAGTAGAGTTGAGAGATGTGCTTGTGGCAAACTGGAGGGTAAAAAAGAAAAAAAAAAACTAGGGTAGTATCTTTTCTTTGTTTCCTTTCTCCTCCGTCCATCCACAGCTCACATTGGGTGGCCTCTCCCCCAGGTAAAGATTTTGGGAGCACCTGGGTGACTCAGTCGGTTAAGTGTCTGCCTTTGGCTCAGGTCATGATCTCAGGGTCTGGGGATGGAGACCCGCTTCGGGCTTCCTCCTTGGCGGGGAATCTGCTTCTCCCTCTCCTTCTGTCCCTCCCCGCAACTCATGTGCTCTCTCTCTGTCATGCTCTCTCTCTCCCTAGTAAATCTTTGAAAAACAAAATAAAGTAAGTAAATCTTTAAAAAACAAAATCTTTAAATCTTTAGTAAGTAAATCTTTAAAAAATTCTTTGAAAGTAAGTAATAACCTTTAAAAAACAAAAATAAAAACAAGTAAAGCTTTCGGTGGCTTCTGCTAACAGGTCCCTTTATACGCGTTGTCAGGTGGCCCAGCCCCACCTTCTGAGCCTTTGCGTGGGGGCGTCCCTAGCTTGGTGGTTTCTGAAAACTCCGCCCATGGTTTTGTTAACAGTCTCCTCGTTGATCTGTCTTCCTTTACTCCTTTGAATGGGGCTGTTCTCTACTCAAATGAATCCGGATAAATCCAATGTGCTGCTGCGTGGCCCTGACAGAATGATAAAAACGCTGTGTTTTCCGTGGTTGGATTTTAGGCATGCGGTTTGCTCTAAAGTCACGTGGAACTACTAGAAAATGATGATGCTAGAGATACTCCAGAAAACTGGCTGGACACTGAGGCCTGCTCGGTCTTAGATCTAGTGTTCCTTGCGGGTGGATTCCCGTGGAGCCTCTCTCACCCATGAGCTTCTCGGATTGTTTTTGTGAAGCACCTGTTTTCTTGACAGTAAACTCTACATTTCTAATATTTGGACTATGCGTCTCCCGTCTCCGAGCTTGAAGCGGGTTGGAGAGAACTAAGAAGGTGAAGGCAGCTGGTCGATTGCTCGAATGGCTCCAAGGCCTCCTTTGACCTGCACTCACGCATTCTGCAGCAACTTTGCCGTCCTTCTCTCTACCTTTGTCTGTCCCCGGACCTTGGTCTGCTTTGGTGAATGCATTATTAGGGGCGTGGTGTGATCGAAGTCCTAAGAAATGCTTCCGTGATTTGCCTGGTCCTCTTGCAGCTCAGCCGTCGCCGTGACGGTGACATCCTGGGCTGGCCTGCTGGTCCGGGTGGAGGATAAAGGACGTTGGGACAGAATCCGGCCTGTCATCGATTCCAGTTCCGTTCTGCTGACTACACACGTGTCCGCGAGCTCAGCCGAGGTCAGCGGGCAGCAGAGTCACCTCGCGGAGCCCTGCATCTGTGGTTTGTGATGCAGAATTTCGGTGGCTGACGGAAGCTGTCGAAATGGGGGTGAGAGACTCACTGGTGTTTCATACTTTCGTCTTCTGTTTGTTCCACAGGTGGGTGTTAAATACATGCTCTGTGGAAGGCACTGGGGAGAGAGTCATGAATTAGCCGAGATGGTCCCCAACGTCAAGTCCGTCCCCTCCGCTGGCTCGCTGTCACTCACACTTCAGACGTTCACACAACAGTGGACGAGGCCCAGGCTCGTGTTATTTGTTCTCATGTTATCCTGCACTTTCTCCTTGCAGCTCTGTTTCATGAGGGTGTTTTTTTAAAAAAATATTTGATTTATTTAGTTGAGAGAGAGAAAGAGAGGGAGAGCACGCACAAGCGTGGAGAGGGGCAGAGAGAGAAGCTGACTGCCTGCTGAGCGGGGAGCCTGAAGCAGGGTTTGATCCCAGGACCCTGAGATCACGACCTGAGCCGAAGGCAGACGCTTAACCGACCAAGCCACCCAGGTGCCCCTCATCAGGGTGTTCTTTATTGAAAGTGAAAGAAATCCAATCAAATTGATTTAAGCAAAAAGAAAGAAAAAAGAGAGAGGACTCACTGACTCATGTTCACAGTAATTCTGCTGTAACCATCGGAGCAGTTGGGGGGGACATGACAGGCACAGCTGGGGTCAGGTGTCTTGAAGAGTTGATCCGGGCCCCGTGGCCAGGCTGCTCTCCTCTGACTGTTCATCAGTCTCCGCCCGGCCCAGGTTTCAGGGACGGCTTCGGCAGAGTGTCTCCGCTCCACGGGCTCCCACAATAGTCTTGTGGCTGGGTAGACATGGACCGCCTGCTCGTTTTGAGACATGCCACAGGGGCTGACAGCCATGCCTAGACAGTGTGTGTGGTCCGAGAGCCCGGGCAGGGTGAGGTCAACCTACCACACCACATCCCCTAGGAGGGCGTGAGCAGAAGAGCAGGCGCTGCTTTAGCAAAGAGGGAACGGGCACTGGAGATGTAAAGGCAACAGAAGACCACTAGAGTAGAACCTGCGGCGGACACATTACGTGACAACTTGTGTATTTCCCTTTGTTATGGTTGGCCCTCCCACTAGACTCTAGGCTCCATGAAGGGCAGACTGTGCATCCGTTTTGCTCATCTCTAGACTTCTAGGGTCCTATATAGGCTGGTACATAATAGAGGAATCAATAAATATCTCTTGAATGAATAAAGGAAACTTACAGTCTGTTGGGGGAAAATGAAGATGCAATGTAGTTAAACAGAATGAGTTGAGTTTAACTCAGGTTCTGAAAGGCAAGAAAGATAGGAAATTATGTTTATAATTATAAACATTATAGCAGTATACTAGGGTAAGGTTTATATATGGCCCTTTAAGAATCTTTTAGCTTTGGCAAAAAGCACTCTCCACCCCAACTCCCCATACCTCCCTCTTCATATTGTATGACAGCTTTCGAGACACACAAAATGAATGTCCTGAGACCCCTGGGATTTGTGTATCCAAACACACACACACACACACACACACACACACACACACACACACGGCGATGCACAGAAAGACACAAGTGGTATGGAGGCTTTTGTAGAAGCATCTGGGGGAAAATAACCGAGTTCATTTTTCATCGATTCCTCTCAGCCTGTTCTTGTTTATTAGGTCCACTGTGATGTGCCAATACTATATGTTTTCAGACGAGTGGGCAGTCCTTGTAAACAGCAGGAAAGCTGGGCTGTCATTGGAATCCTGGAGGACATCTGATGGCCTTAAGAACATGGGGAAGGACGGGTGCTGGGAAGATCTGGGATTTGGAGGAAAATCTGCTCTTGGCATTGGAGAGATTTTGGTGTGTGAAAATCTGAGTTTTTGCCCAGGGGTTGGTGGGAGAGAGAGGTCTCCATCAGAGGACCGGGACAGGTCTCTCCCCCAAATGAAAAATGACAACAAACTTCAATACCATCTCCCATCTTTATTCTTTGCAGCTTTCTTGATAGAATTAAACTACTTCTGGAGCAGAACACAAACCATTTTTTAATGGATTTACTAGAAATAATTCCTTAAAAAGAAATTATAGTGATTGATTATGCTCTTAAAAGTAATATTTGGTCTTCAAAATAGCTTTTTGTCCTGCTCAAAGATGTGGAATACCATATCATGCATCTCCCTCAACAATATCATGTCCCTCACCAGTGAGCTGTCCAGACTGACTGACCACTTTATATCAGGAGGTGGGAAGGGGTCCATTAAGAGGGCAGGTTCTAGATTCAGAGTGGAATTCAGTTCTCCCTCTTACTCAATGCATGATCTTGGCCAGTTACTTAAACTCCTGTGCCCTAGTTTTCTTATCTGCAAAATGGGAATAAGTCACAGAATCATCATGAGGATTAAATTGGATCCTACAAATAAAGCCCTTATAATAGCACTTGGCAGGTACAGGACATGAGGTGTGGTAGCCGTTATTACATCAGTACATGTGATAAGAGGAAACACGTTGAGACTTCCATCTTTAACTTTTGATCAGATTTGATCATCTCTTCTTCAAATGCAAGATGTGATGGGAAAGTGGGTGAAAATGAGACTTGGAGAGGAGGGAAGCCGCAATGAACATTATTTGCATGAGAAACAAGCGAGTTACTCTCTTCCTTTCTGGTTCTCTTCCCTTACGATTTGGTAAGTTACCTGTCTTCCCCTTTATGGACGTGGTCACCCAACCAGTGTCCCTGCTTCCAGTCTTACACTCTATTTATATCTCTTAACTTTCTATTATAGGTTTATTTATCAAGCATTGTCATTACGTTGTCCCACTGAGTTAAAAACGTTCAGTTTCCCTTGCATCCATTGATTGAATTCAAAGTGCACAGCCTGGCATTCCACAATCTTTGCAAAATGGCCCTGACACTCTTTCTAATGCTGTCCGCAGCCGTCCTTCTCCGTGACTCACCTGCCCTCGCTGTGCTAGAAATACTAGCCACTTCCTAACGTGTATAAACTCATTCTTCCATTTCTTTGCTTTTGCTGTTTCTTTTACTTGGAATGCCGTTTCCAACAACAACAACAACAACAACAACAACAACAAACCCAACAAAACAAACCACTCCCCAACCCCCATCCTTATAAATCACAGTTTTTTCTGAGGTTAGTCTCAGCCGTGCCATCTTTTTTTTTTTTCCCTAAGATTTTATTTATTTGACAGAGAGAGACATAGCGAGAGAGGGAACACAAGCAGGGGGAGTGGGAGACGGAGAAGCAGGCCTCCCACTGAGCAGGGAGCCCGATGCGGGTCTCGACCCCAGGACCCTGGGATCATGACCCGAGTTGAAGGCAGACGCTTAATGACTGAGCTACCCAGGCGCCCCTCAGCCATGCCTTCTTTACTTTGCCTTTACCCAAAAGAATCCTGTTTGAGAAAATGACATATACCAATATCTAAATAGAGAGGTACCAATTACGATGAGCGGTTGGTTCCTACTTAAGCCAAGAAAATAGTTCAAATCTATAATGATGACAAAAGCAAGAGTCCCCCCCACCCCCCCGAATGCTTCCTGTGTGCCAGGAACTATACCAAGGTTTTCTCGCGGATAATCTTACAACCTCATGAGACAGCTACGGTTTGGTCTCATTGCATTTACAGTTCCCTACCAGAATTCAACTGTGACGCCTCCACGGGGTGCATGGGGAGAGGAGGCGAGAGAGAGATGGAGAGAGATAGCAAGAGAGAGAAGCAATTTAAATTATGTAGCTGATATTGCCAGAAATTCTAACGAGTGCATTTCTGGCTGGAATAAGCACATAATGGAAGAAGTTCATCTTTACTCCTGGTCCATATTATCGTCTTCAAGTATCTCATACGGTTGTTCTAGAATTTAATGATTTATGTAGTTCATACAGCATGGCCACTATGTGGGAGCGGCTGCTTTATCTGGGGCTCAGCTAAAGAAAACAGGAGCTTATTCCAACACTGGGGGGAAACTCTGCATCAGACGTGGGGAGAGAGATCCCTCCTGGGTGGGGATCACGTTATTTTTTTGTGCAAACCAA
Organism: Martes martes; assembly: GCF_963455335.1. Taxonomy (NCBI): domain Eukaryota; kingdom Metazoa; phylum Chordata; class Mammalia; order Carnivora; family Mustelidae; genus Martes; species Martes martes. The sequence continues at coordinate 6,108,483 of NC_137896.1, forward strand.
GACAGCTTTGGCAGTGAGAGAGGATCCTTCCCATAATTATGCCGGAACACAAGGCGTAAAGTTGGAAAGCCCAGGCCAGTCAGACGGGGGCTTCTCTCTCTGCCCCCCGCCACGTGAGGACACAATGAGAAAATGACCCTCTGCTAACGCGAAAGAAGGTCTTCACTAAGAGCCCGGTCTCCCGGCACGTTGCTCTCGGGACGTCTCTTGGATTTTTCTCAGAATTATGAGAAATCTGTGTCTGTTGTTTAAGCTACCTCATCTTCGGTTTTGTTGTTGTTGTTGTTTTGTTTTGTTTTCTTGTTACAGCAGCCTGAACAGACTGAGGTCGTTGGGAACCTCTTCCCGAGGCGAGGACTAAGTGTAGCAACGTGAAAAGATCGGATTGCCTTACTCCCTCGCTGAATGTTCTTCCGGGGCTGCCTGGGTCCCGCCGCACGTAGCAAAGCCCTGTGAGCTCCTTCCCCAGAGCCGCAAGACCCATCGAGATCGGGCTCTGACAGACGTTCCAGTCTTTCCTCTTCATGCATATTTCTGGCTATCCTGGACTTCTTTTGGTTCTTCCAATAGATCAGAATTTTTCCTGGCCCGGCACCTTTGCTCCTCTGTACGGCCAGGACGGCCTCCCTCGCCCCCCCTTCTCGAGAAGGCCTGCGGGTCCTTCAGAAATCAGTCCGGCCTTTCCCGTCTAAAGTGCAGGACCCCCTCCACGCCCACTGCTTTCTGCAGTCCACACACGCTCTTTATCTTCTAGCCCTGAACAATGTTTGTTATTTAAATTTTCTGCTTATGTATCCTCCATCCCCCAGCTCTGGCCCATAGGCATCCTGAGCACAGTGTTCGTGTTTTTACTCATTGCCTGGCGTAGAGCTTTTTCATAGTCAGTATTCAGATACTCAACGTGTGCTTGTTGAATGAATGCCCAAGATCACATCAGGATTGCCAGTCTGTCAAGGAGAAATAAGACCGCACAAGTTTAAACTTTTTATTTTTTTACTTAATAACTGATCATTTAAGATCTTTCTTCAAAGCGGGTCTGGAGCAGCCAGCTACGTCTCACACCTACTAAAAGGAAAGAACCCATGTGTCATTTACAATTAGAATTCCAGATGACGGGAATATGACTCTTCCAATCCCTGCCCCTCTGCCTTGTCCTCCTACCATGAACACATGGGACATGACGCCTCGGGACATTTGCATGTGCCATGCCTTCTGCCTGTAACAGTGTTCCCTCAGATATCAAAATGTCCTGCTTCCTCATCCATGTGAGATCTTACCCCAGAAGGTTCTCCTAGCCACCTGTAAATCTCTTTGATGCCAAGTTCTAGTTGTGTTCTTCACAAAAGAGAGAGTCTGAAGGAGCTGGAATCCAGCCCATACTCCGCCTTTCATGCACTCCTGGTATCTGGAAGGGGAGGGAGGGACAACTTTTTCTAATTGATCCACCCAGAACGGGGCACGTTTGTGTGATTGAAAGGTTTGTGCCGGCGGTAGCCTGCCTCTCTATGTCTCTCTAAACCCTGACACGCCACCCTTGTTACCTGCATATTTTTAAAAAGACTTATTTATTTATTTGAAAGAGAGAGTGAGAGAGCATGTGCGTGAGTAGGGGGCAGGGGCAGAAGGAGAGAATCTCAAGCAGATTCCCTGCTGAGCATGGAGCCTGATGTGGGGGCTCGATCTCACGACCTCTGAATCATGACCTGAGCTGAAACCAAGAGTCAGACGCTTAACCAACTGGGCCCCCCAGGGGCCCCTCTCATTCCCTGCATATCTTTTGTCTATTTTGTTTATGGCTCTATCCTCAGTATTATTAATAGACTTTTGTCTATTTTGTTTATGGCTCTATCCTCAGTATTAGGAGTTCTGTCTGACCCATGGTAGGTCTCTAAAAATATTTGTTGTATGAATGTGTGGATTTACATATTTTGAAAAGCAACAAAAGCAAAGCAAAGCTTTACTTCTTGGGTGTACAGTCTTCTCTCTCCTCATTTAGTTTTGTTATTTGTAGTTTAGCTACTCGACCCTTGAGGTCAGTTCACCAGGATCCTGGGAGTGATTGGCCGCATTTTGATTTTCATCCCTTCACTTTCCTTTAGAGATATGAAAACTGCCTGTGCTTTTCTTCATTTCTTCTTCTGAGGCCTCTCTTTTTTCCCAGCATCCAAGTTAATGGAAACCCTAGTAATGGGATGAAAATATTGCCAGGTTCTATTATGAAGCTGGAAACCACATAAAAGCCCCAAACCCCCATATAACTAAGTTAAACCTGAAATTCCATTTCAGTGCTCGGTGTGGAAAATCATTTCTTTTCTGAGGCTTCCTGGAGGCTCCCTCTTAAAAAAAAAACAAAAAACTATGCCAGGAATATCATCGCTTGAGAATAAGTGTTTTCCAAGCAGGTTTTGGTGCCTGGCTTGATTGACTTTTCCAAACCTGCATGACCCTCAAGAAACCCAAATTCTTCCGACAGATCTTTATGCAGCGGTTTCCACGTGGCATTGACATTTTTGTTTCTGCATCATTACAGCAACTCACATGTTTAAATATCCCGGTGTACACTGGGGTTGGGGAGATGGATGACCCTTTAATTACTGGGATTCAAACCTCCCTAAGACGGAGGAAACTATTAAGACTGAAATTCGGTGCCGGCCTGGAACCATGCTGCCAAGGTTGGAAGGTGACTCCCCGGTCTGCCAGCCTTCCCGTCCCCAATAAATTCCCTCCCAGTGAAAAGAGGTGTCATTCTCAAACCCAGCTGACTGGAGACTTACAATTGCCTTGCAAAACCAGATCTGGAGCCCATGTGGCCTAAATCCCCCTGAACTGATTACGTTGGTTGGAGTCTTTTAAGGTTTTCGCACTAACTTAATCGACTGCTGTTTGCAACCCCAGGAAAGGGAGTAAGAATCCATTCAAATCCTCCCTGTTAAATCAACCCTCCAGCAAATTACCGGCAGCGCATCGGAGGGGACTTCAGAGCCAGGAACACCAGCAAAGACCTCATTCAAAGTGTTTGCACCCCAATCCCTTGATAAAACGAGCCCTCTTTGAGCTTCGCCATCGGGTAACCCAGTTATGTTGGGCTGTCAAAACGCTCCCGGCAATTTTTATATGTTTTAGTTCAAAACAGTGTTTTGCAGCCGTCGGATCTGCTAGCCGTTCATAGGTGGCTGCCTTGTTGGACTCAGTCGATGCCATCGATTTCCTTTTAAATGCAAAGATTGCACAGTTCAGCTTTAATTGTGGATCTGGCTGCAAGGGCCATCGCTTGGAAGCGGGTTGTTCTCTTTTTTTTTCTCCTAATGAATCACCTTTTCCTGATGAACATTGGCCGGGTTGGGCCTCCTTTTGTTAGCACGTCCCCCTCCGTGCCGGGCACAGAACGTGTGAGCCGGCCGGGGACAAAATGTGCCCGAGCCGCTGACGGAGCAGGCTTCTCTGCGAGCCTCTCCTATCTAGGTTAGGTGTTTTACTATGTCTTAATAAAGCAGTTGAAGAGAAGGTTAAGCTGAAGTGCCCTGGGGAGTCATTTTAATTTTTTAAAAGGGCACGACCACGTTGGAGGTTGTTACAGAAAACCAGCTGTCTTAAGGGAGGGGCGCGCCGGGGCCCTTCGTGTGTGTCTCCCACTCAGGGTCTTTCTCACGGTTTCTCAGTGCCCTGCTTTATTTGGGTCTCTTCGTTCACTGACTTACACATTGATCTAAAGCCAGAACCAAGGGAGTTTAAATACCGGCTTTGAGACTCGTTAGCTGTGTGATCTTAGGCAAGTCTTCCTTCTGTATTCCTCATTTACGATAACTACCTGCTGGGGCTTTACCACCGTTGACTCAAATTGTGCGTGTAAAGGGCTTAAGGTGATGTCTGGCTAGTAGGGAGGACGTGATAGAGATTAGCTCTTATTACTACAAGGTGTCCCGGGAGGGGGGGACAGGTGACCAGTGGAGGTTCCGTCCCCGAGTAGCCATGCGTAGTGGTTCCTGCGTCTTGGGCACCATCGTACTATTTTATAGATAAGCATTCATTGAACCCTCATGGCAGTCCCACAAGGGAGGTACAATTCCTATGATTAGCCCATTTTAGTTTTCTATTTTTATCTTTTAAAATGTATTTCTTTGAGACAGAGAGAAAGAGAAAGAGAAAATCCTAAGCAGACTCTGTGCTGAGTGTGATGCCTGACCCGGGGCCCGATCCCCCGACCCTGAGATCATGACGCTAGGCAAAATCAAGATCCTGAGGCTTACCTGACTATACCAGCCAGGTGCCCTGTTATTAGCCCGTTTTAGAGATGAGGGAACTGAGGCTCTGAGAGTAGAGACCTGCCCAAGTGGTCGTGCCTACTGAGATGGCCGGTTGTGGTAGGTGGCATTGGGGGTGGCCGCGGCCCAGCGTCAGTGTCCGCTAACCATGGTGCCCAGGGCTGCAAGGCCTTGCTCCCTCCAGCCTGTGTGTTTTGTGCGTAAGGGAGCCCTTGAGGCCTGGGGCCCTTTGGAGTCCTAACATGGATGTCGTTCACTCACTGACCTGTGGAGGGTCGTCTGGATGTGGCTGGTGGTCGAAGGCTCATGCCCAGAGACGAGGGACGCTGAGGGAAGGGTGGCCTTGATCGTCAATGTCCCCCCCGCCGCCCCACGGCCCTGCCTTGGGGCATGTATTTCTCCCCTGGTGTTGTCTCCCCCTGGTTTTTTTTTTTTTTTTGCACCTGAGCCATTCTGTTTTCCCTCCTACGGAGTCTCACACTCAGAGAAGCGTCCAGAATCTATTTCCTCCCCCTCCTTCCTTCCAAATCTGGTTAGGGAGTGCCTATTTTGGGCCATGCGGTTTTCTCAGTGTTAAGGATGCAGCTCTGAACAAAACACACACTCATTGGACTCTCCGGCTACCTGGGAAGTTCAGGCTCTGTTCTGGGCGCTGGGAGCCCAGCTCTCAGCACGGCAGGCGAGCCTCGCTCAGAGCCTGCGTCTGTGAGGCTGCAGATGTTACCGGGGTGGGGGACAAAAAGTAGCACTTACTAGGAGTAGTGTCAGTGGGACAGAGTGAGAGGAGGACCGGTTAGGGGCCAGGGATGGGGAGGGGTGCTCCCTTTAGATGGCCTGGTCAGGGGAGGCGTCTCTAAAGGAAGGGCACGTAGGCAGAACTGTTGTGTGATTCTTTGCGTGATGTTCCAGGTGGAGGGAATTGATAATGCAAAAGTCCCAGGGTGTGAGCCACGAGGACCTTGATTCTTCAGGAAATCGCACAGAAGCTGGTGTGGCTGGAGCTGAGCGCCCAAGGCCAGTGTGCCTGGAGCCAGGGAGTTTGCACCACGGAGGGATCTTGGGGTCATACCAGGTTACCATGAAGCGGGGTCTCAGTGGTTGCCCTCCACCCTAATTCAGGAAGGTCACTGATTGTGGCTGTCTGTTTCTGCACATCTCCACCAGCACTGGGTGTTGCTAGTATTACCCAGCAGTTCTCAAACTTTTAAAATAAAAAAAATTTAATTGTTTTTTAAATTTCCAACTTGATAGAGAAAAAAAGGACACCTGCCGGCTGACTTTGCGATTGCTGTGATGTTGCGTATATTTCTGTGTATCTGTTGGCCATTGGTATTACCTTCGGTCCAGTTCTCTGTGTCTGTCCGTCTTTCTGCCTGTCTTTACCCACAGGTGCCCGGAGATGGGTTAGTCAAGGCCTTCGACTCCCGGTACATTCTCACACCCACACATGGCCTGGTTTCCTCCCTCCCTCCCTCCCTCGTAACACAAGCCTCTCTAATCCCCGTGCCGTGCCAGGGTCTGTCCTCTTTCCTGCATACAAGCAAGGCGAGGTGGCACTTGCCTTCTGCTGCACATTAGAATCGCCTGGAACGCTTTCGAAAATTCAATGTCAATTTAATTCTGGTCTCTAGGGAGAGGGGGAGGGCATCGTGGCCTGTTTGTTTGTTTGTTTATTAGTTGCTCATTTGCTTACGGTGTGCAGCCAAGGCTGAGAAGCACTGCGTTCTGCCAGCCCGATGTCATCGAGGTGTGAAAGTGAATCTTGTCAGCTTCATAGAATTGGTCCTGCTTCCCTGACCCTCTCGTCGGGCGTGCATGCAGGCCCTGAAAGGCCTTTGCCTACTCTGCCAACAGATATGTATCGGATCTGGACAGTGTTAAGTCCTCGGGAAATGTCCACACACAGGACAGGTCTCTTGCCTTTTTGCAGGTCTTACATTTTCCTAAAAAGAGGCAGAGAAAAATCAAGCAGATGAAGAGACGGACAAGTTCGTTAGGGCCTTAGGATAATTCCCAAGAAGGAAATAGCGCGTTTTGCTGGAAGGTGGGTGGGGGGTGAGGGAAGTCAGAAGACGTGGTGAGGAAAGCCCTTTCTGGAAGGGTGATGCGTGGAAGCAGGAGGAACAGGTGCAGTGGCCAGGAGGCAGGGCACGAGGGGCCGCCAGAGAACTGGAGTGACTGGAGGCTGGGCATGAGGGGGAGGTGATTGGGGTGACCTCTGGCCTGACCTCGCAGTGGCAGGGGAGAGACGGGTGCCCAGCCCGCACACCACGCCGGGGCTCCTGCTCGGCAGAGATGCTGGTGGGACACGGCACCCTCTGCTTGAGACCTGAAGGGGATGGGTTTCTATAAAAGGTGAAAGGGGAGTGGGGTGAGAAGTTTGCTCTGATAAAGAAAATTCTAGGCAGAGGGCATATTGTCTGCAGATGTACAGAGCTTGGGAGGACCCAGAAGACCCTAGGACAGGGGGTTTGGGGGTGCAGAAGTGAGCAGTGTGTGAGGGCAGATGATGTCAGAGAGGAAGACTGGGCTTGGGCAGTACAGGCCATGCATAGAAATGGGGAGTCCGCTTTCATCCTGGAAGGCACCGGAAGGCTTCCGTAAGGAAGGTCACCTTTGTTATTTGGGAAGGTAACTCAGGCAGCAAGGGTGGCTGAAAGAAAGTTAGCGTCTACCAGCTGTCAGCAAACTTTCTTCGTAAAGGGTCAGACAGACCTAGTAGATACTTTAGACCAAAGACCATCTGGTCTCTGCTTTGACTGCTCGCTTCTGCCCCTGTAGTACAAAAGTAGCCACAACCAATGATAAATGAATGGGTGTGCTGTGTTCTAATAAAACTTTATTTATAAAAATCACCAAGGGGCTGGATTTCATCAGTGCACTGCAGTTTGGCAGCCCTAGTATTCCAATAGAATATTTAAGCATGGCCATTAATTATAATTACATTGGGTCTGAAATAAGCAAAAATGGGATACAAAAGATTTGGAGCTGTTCTTCTTTACTCTTACTAAAGATGCATTCATGAACTCAGTTTTGGAATCGATCACAACTTTGAATTAAATAACAATATCTGGCAGGGTTGGCTTTTGCCAAAGTCGCCAAGAATTGGAATAATTTCTCTCCCTTTTCGTTCTCTGCTCCTTCTCTCCTGATTGCTAGGTCTTAAGAATTCTCAAAATTCTCCCAGTTTGGGATAGCTGAGTTACATGGAATGGTGGTCCCATGAATTTCTATATGGGAGGGACTTAGGGGGAAGCTCACCCCAAAAAGAACTTGAGGTCATTGTCCTGAAACTATATTCATATAGCAAATCTATCATTTTATTTATATTATAAATGTGAGGAGGGGCTGATGGAGAAGCCCCTGAAAGCCAACTTCCAACTGATAAAGGAGCATTAATGAGACAGCAGGTGTTCAGATGTTGAAGACACGAGAGTCCTGGGTCAGAGACAAAGGACAGGTTACTACTCACAGCTAGGGTAGTAGGCCAGAGTTTCTGCATTTGTGCTTGCTCTCCAAGTGCAGGTTCCCACGGGGTACCACGAAGAGGGCCAGGTGACGCCTGCACACGTAGTGGATTATGGGTTGGGTTACAAGAGAGAAATCTTACGTTTCAGAAACCCAAATCTTTTATAATGGGCAGTTTTTGCCCTTTGTCCTGGAAAGAGACATTAGCTTTCCTATTTTGAACAGGAAAGTTGCCCATTGCTCTCTAAGGAGACACCACCCTTCTCTTCCAAGACTATTTGCTATACACAATTCTTGAAAGAATAGCCGATGACGAAGGCAGTCACAAGCTTGAAGAAATGCAAGAGACTCCTGGGGCAGTGTCTTTCAACAGCAGACTTCGTGTTTTGCATTTTATTATTATTTGTTTTTAAGATTTTATTTGTTTTTTTGTTTTTGTTTTTGTTTTGACAGGGAGAGCAGAAATGGGGAAGAGCAGAGGAAGGAGTAGAGGGAGCAGGAGAGGGAGAAGCAGGCTTCCTGCTGAGCAGGGAGCCTGATGTGGGCCTGGATCCCAGTCACCCTGGGATCATGACCTGAGCAGAAGGCAGATGCTTCACCAACCAAGCCACCCAGCATCCCAAGTATTTGCATTTTAATTAGTATCAAAACAGACAGCTGGAAGAGCTGTCATGGTGCCGTAATGGTGGAATTTTCAGCAGCCGGGAGCAAGTAGTAGTTCTTTGAAGAACAAGATCACCCCCAGAGCCCTGGCAGAAGCCCCACTTCATGTTCACTTTGTCTGCTTTGACCTACAGCTGACTGTCCGGAGCCTCTGTCTGCTTACTTTGGTGGTTAGAATTATTTTTATTGTGTTAAGGGCTGTTTTCACACATCCTAAGTTTGGAGAGAGACCTTTGTTGTAAACATACTTGATAAATGATCCCCAAACATGCCAAAGAGTTCCAACCAAGAATGAATCACTTTTGAAGAATGCTTCTGTAAAATGTTCCGGGAAAATAGCCTTTCTTTTCAGAGCTGGGTGTTAAGCCATTACAGAGCTATCATGAGTTATTGGAACCTTTGACTGGGCATAAGGTAGTGGTGCTGTTCCTCGGTCACCATGATTTCTGTAGTTCTCGTGACTTGGGCTGTAGTGTTTTCTCATGAGCCATTAACAAATCATGATTTCTGGGTGAATATAAAAGATAAAACTCAATGAAATCAGTTTTTTTTTTTTTCTCTTTTGGAAAGGTGAGATTTCTTCAAGTCAAGGGAATTCTCTCTTGAAATGTTAACAGATTCCTGTGTTGGAAGTAAGCTAGGTTTAGTATACTTGAAGGCACAGAATGAACTTCATTATTTTTGTATGTTTATTGTCTGTGCCAGGCATAGCTACATTCAAAGGGATACTGAAGGTGCTCAATAAATGGTTGATGCAGTAGATGAGTTCTTGTTTGGCAATGAACAAACATGCATTAAGTTCCCACCAGGCACAAGCTGCCAGAAGCGTGGGGTTTGGGGACACCTTTTCTGATGTGAATTATTTGGAACTATTGATCGATCTAGTTAGGAGCTTAAATCTAGCGGGCCCTTCTTTTCTCTTTCCCAGGCATGTACTATGTGCTTTAATGACACAGGGCCTTGTAATCCTAAGAACCCTGTGAAGGCGGTACTGATATTTTACAGATGGGAAGAACAGAGCTCGGGGGTCAATTGCTGATGGTTGGGTTTAAACCACATGGGCCACCTCTAGAGTTATGCCGTTTCCCTCTCGAGCTCTTCCTTTAGTGCTAAAGCATGATGTGTGAAGAAAGCACCCGCTGCTCTTTATCTCCTATGAAAATGGAACGGTGGTTAAAGAAGTAAATGTCATCATGCGAGATCCCAGTGCTGTTCTGGGTTATTGGAATCGTCCCAGTTATGGTGGCTGAAGGCACATACATCTTTCTTGAGAGTCCTGTCTTCAAATATAGTATACTAGGAAAAAGTGTGAGATACAGTCAAAGCTAACAAATCAGGAGATGACTACACTGAAAACACAGTTTGTTACTCACAGTCCCTGGGAGGAGGGAGCTACATTGGGAAGCACTAAGGCTGGTGAGAGGCAGGAGGAAAAGGGGGAGAGCGTGGCAAGAGGCTTTCTTGTGGTTTCTGAGAGAGAGAACAGGGCAGGCAGGGTAAACGGGCTAAGACCGGCTGGTTTGAATGGTCTCAGTGGGCTCTGGGGTATAGGGACTGTCCCTGCTTGTCAGCGCCTGGCCCCGGGATGATGAGGGCAGGTGCATAGTGGCCTGGAGTATGAAAGTCTGATGAGCAAGGGGGTTAGAGACTCTAGGTTGGTTGGTTTGCATTTGAAAAGCACTCCAGTGGGTGGTGGTAGTGAGGGAAACAGGAGGCCAGGGCAAGGTAGTGGGGGGCGTATTATGGAATTGTCCAGAACAAGGTATGTCTTTGCTCTATTTGCCTGAAGGGCAGATGGTAAAACATAAAGTTTACTGAAGCTGGAGATGTGGTGAATACAAATGCTAAGAAGAGATGTGTGTATTGTTCAGGCCTGGGGTGGGGTGTTGAATGAGAAGATATAGAAGCACAGGATCCTGGACACGGCTCTTCTGTGGGCTTCTCTGTAGGATTGTAGGCAAGTCCTTTTATTTTTGCCTTACCAAGATTCCGTCTATTTGTGAAGTTGGGACATTTTACTAAATTGGTATTTCCCAGGATGTGAGGCATATCACCAGTGTTATATTAGGTGACTTCAGGCAGTAAAGAGACGTGGCATCAAATAACATTAAATCACAGATTTACTTTTCCAAATGCTTTCAGTCTCTCCAATTGCCCCAGGAGAAAGTCTCAATTTGGTGCTATTATACCACAACTGCTCTTTTAACTCTTGCTTCTTTCATTTCAGCAAAAAATGGATCTCAGGCTTACACATTTTGATAGGCATTCCAACCTGGTCCTTGGTTGCAAACAACAGAAGCCACTTAAGAAAATAAATTGGGTAGCTCCCCGAAGATGAGAGCCCACAGCCAGAAAATGCTAATTATCAGCAGGATGAATAGACGTGTTCATCCAAGACATAGCTCAGATATAAGGAAATCCATGTAATCAGAAGAGACATCCCCAAACCCAGTGTATTCGTTTGCTAGGCCTGCTGTAAACTTGGGGGCTTAAAACAACAGAAATGTATTCTGTTATTGCTGTGGATGCTCAAAGTCTGAAATCAAGGTGCCAGCAGGGTCATGTTCCCTCCAAAGCCTCCAAGGGAGAACTCTTTCTTGCCTTGTCCAGCTTCTCATGGCTTCTGACATTCCTTAGCTTGTCAACCCATCACTCCAGTCTCTGCTCCCACCTTCCCATTGTCTTCTCCTCTTCAAGTCTGTTTCTTCTCTCTTCTTAGAAGGGTGCCCATCATTGGGTTTAGAGCTTATCCCAAATCCAGGATTTTATCTTGGGACCCTTAACGAATTACACCTGCAAGGTCATATTCCCATGCAACAAAACAGTCTGAGGTTCTGAATGGACATGATTTTTTTTTGGGGTGGGGGAGGTGGGGGACACTTTTCAACTCACTCTATCTGCAACCAAAGGGAGTCTAAGAAATCTGAGAACTTAAGTAAGAGAATGTCATGAACAGTCTACATGGGCATGTGGGTATTTGCAATGTACATGTTGCCCTTGTTTGGGTCTCTCTGTGAATTCATCATGATTATCCCTTTATCCATGATTCTTTCCTTTTTAAATTCAAAGTCATGAACCAGAGCGTCTGACTGGCCAGGTCCAAGTCACTTGACAGGAGATGTGAAGAGCTCTCTGTAAGCTTCTTCAGCACCCATTATGGGAGTCAAGACCCTACAGTTTGGATTTCCCCACAAAGGAAGAACTTTCAGAGGCCACATATGCAAGAAAAATGACAAATGTCTATCACAAAAGCTAACGGACAGCTAAATTCATGTCTTTCTCCTCATTAGCTCTATTTTTACAATTGTATTCTATTTATAACAAATGATAATATTTTTTCATTTCCAGTAGTACTGCTTTGTAAATTAAATTTATTTAGGTAAAAGAAGAAAAACCACTACTGGTTTACAAAAAGATGAGAAATTAACAACCATACACAGGTGCCATGTTGGATGGATACGATATGTAGTGCGAGCCAGATATGGTCAGAATCCTAAAGAATGCACGGATATGTAAGATACATACATACAAACACAAGCCAGATGCAGAAGCATCGTACAGGTAGGAAGCAAATGTCCCAAATCCAGAACTTGAGGATTTCCTATACATTTCCTGGCCCTGTGAATCTTTGCTCTCAGAGCTATCTATTTAGAAAGATCTGGGTGTCGTGAGCCTTGGGGGCTTTATATATCTGTAATTCCCGGATCATGAAAAACTGGGAACAGACAATTTGCAGGCTTCAGAAGGCTTCAGCAAGGCACTACAGTGTCTGTGTATTTTAGGCGAGTTTTTCAGCCCGTGCTGTTTTAACAAATACCAGGCACTCTATTTGGACCTGGCTCCTACATCTCCAATAACATACTGGACATTTTCACCTGTATATCCTGCTGTTACCTCAAATTTAGCAGGTGGCAAAACAAATTCATCATCGTGCTCCCCAAACCCGTATCTCCTCCTGACTTCCCTGATAAACGCTCAGCCTGCCAAGCCTGCAACCTTGGAGAATTTCTGCCTCGCTCAACTCCATCATCTCCAAAATGCATCCAGTCACTGTGTCTTTTTGAACACCATTCCCCACCCCCGCCCCCCAGAAGGCATCCTGTATCTTTCCTCTCCTTCCCACAATTACCATCATATTCTGGGCTTTCACCTGTTCTTGTCTGGTCCTCCAGCTGGGGTCTCCAACCCTTCCTTCACACTACTCCAGTGGGCATCTTCCGTTTGGTTACACCTGGCTCTTGTCTCTTCATCATCCATAGTGCCAAGAGGTGGCTGGAGGGAAATTCAGCCCCTTCTGTAATTTCCCACAGTCCCGCCAGCCTAAATAAGCAAGTGGTCTGGGTTATAGCAGCGTGCTTGCCATGCAGACATGGATTATGTTCGTTCCTCTTGTACACCTTTCCAAACAAATTGTCATCCTCCCAGTTCCCTTGTATGGAAATTTTGGAGCCGGCCTTGCCCCTTAGCATCTTTTGAGCACACCAAATGCAGAGTTTTCTCCCTCAATCCAACTTTTCTCCCCTCCCTTCATTTGGAATACCCCTCGGTTTCTTGATCTATATTCTTATCGATTGCATGAAGGTCTAGTATGAAAAGAACATTAGCCATGGACTTAGAATAGATAGAGAACATGTGAACTTTGCTCTCTCCTCCCATTCATTCCTGGAGTTATTTCTAAGATAGAAAATTTTGAGTGGCTGAACATTTGCATTGCTATTTTGTTTATTTTTTCCCCATTCCTTCCAAGTTAATTTGCATGAGGATACATAGGCAAGACCTTGGACCTTGGACCAGTCACAGCCCTAGGTAACTAAGGTGACGAAGGTAGGGAACGTGCATCTGCCTCTAGCTGGTTGGATTCCTGAGTCTCAGTGCAGGGCATGAGCTGTCTTGCAACATCTTGAATTGTCACTGCTCATGGAAAGATGCCAACGATCTGAAAATGACTAGAGCGAACAAGGACAAGATGGGAGAGGAGAACCCTTCAGAGAAAGGGCATGGATGATAGTAGTCTGTTTCTCAGCCGAGGGTTTCCTTCTCAGTCTTCAGCCGCAAGAAAACCCTACAAGTGAGCCAGGGACTGGGTTGGGCAAGGCGGGGACATGGAGGCGTGGACTTGAGCGTTTGAGAACCAGAGGGATCTTGGGCAGTGTCTCGTTCCAGTTCCGAGTTGACTTGGGAAATTGCCAGAACTTAGTGTGGGAGATACGGGAGAGAGTAAAATGTTTTGCTCCTTGGCAGGCCAATGGCCTCTTTGTTTTTCACATCCCCCGGGACCAGCTGGCTATAGCTCTAGGTGGTTTTGAGCAGTTGCCACTAATTCTGACCCGTCTTAGGTTGGTAGGAATTCAGCCTCCTCTGTAAAACTGTTCCCAGAGCTCATTATTTCTCACTTCTCCAACTTTTGTGACTTTACCCCTTTTATTCGTAAATATCCCGTTTGTTTCCCCTGCTCCACCGGAAGTTCAGCCGGCCAGCTCCTCTGACTGAAGGCACAGTGTAATACTTCAGTGGACTCTTCAAGCACTACTGGCTGATGTTGTTAGTCTCACCTTTCCACCATGTAGAGTCTGTCTCTTCAACAGAATACAGCATGCTTTAGGGCAGAGCTCAGACACTCCGTTCTGTGCCTTGTATAGTTTCCCTCCCCATCAGAGTGTTGAACACCTAGCACAGAGCCCCATACATGTGTTTCAGAGTCATTTATTCCACAAATGATTATTTGCATCTCAACTGTATGTCAGGCCTTGAGGTTGGCAGTGGGTCTACAGCCATACGTAAGTTAGAGAAGATTCCTGCTAATGAGCGAATCAACACAGGGCTGGTGTAAATACAGCTGAGGACTGGTACCATGAAGGAAACAAAATGGTTGTTCCAACAGGCGGGGCCAAATGTAGAGGGGTGGTGGTAGAAGGTGCCACGTGGGAGTGATTATTTAAGAGCGAAAAGGAGCAGAGATGTAAAAATCCAGGGGAAAGGAAATGTGGTGGGAAAGTGACTATTTTCTAGGACATGATAGATGAAAGTGTGCTGACATCAGGCATATGTTAGGGTCTGGGCTTGACACAGGCTCTAGTCCTGCTCACTCTAGGGAGGAGCTGGGGTTTTAATCTGGGTGTCGTGGAAAGCCTCTGAAGGGATTAGGAGCAGAGGACTGATACTGTTCGTTTTGTTTTGTTTTGAATTTGAAGATCTACTTGGCTCTATTCAATGATTCATGAACCGGGCAGCATCCCTTCTAGAGGTGTGGCCATAGACCAGGTGAGAGGTAATGGTGGTCATCTCTGGCTGGTGATAGTCATTTAGGAGAAGGGAAGCAGGTGGATCTGAGAGACACTTTGGAGGTCAAGCCCACAGGGCCTGTGAATATGGCCAAGAGATTAGGGGACCCTGTGAAGCCTGAGAGGAATCTCACATCGCTACCTTTTGGATGTTGGGGTCACCTACTAAGACAGGGGAGACCGGGAGAGATTTAGGAGAGAAAAATCACCATTTTCTTTTTGGACATGCTAAGTTTGAGATGCACATGAGTCATCAAAGTAAATATGTCAAAGAAGCTGTGGGCATCTGAACCTAAGACTCAGAAAAGGGAATCTGGATCAAAGAAAGGCACCTACATAGCCAAAAGCCAGTAGAAATGGGCCAAGTCAGCCAAGGGGAGAGAAGAGACCGTCGTGTGGGCTTGACACCACTTCTGCAAACTGGTCCATGTGCTTCAGGGTTCTAGAAGCGGGGTTTATGAGAGTAGACACTCATGTACTGCACAGCAGGGATACTTGGCTGGGCAGCTGAGAGCGTGTTGCTTGGCGGGGAACCGAGGGAACATGCGCTTGTCCACATGGACTGAGTCCAGCAGAGTTGTATTTTGGATACGGCGCTCCAAAAAGGATATTTCCTCCATTGATGTCATACTTCAAGGACTTCATGCAGATTATGGATTTATACTGAGTTAAGGTATTAGAGGAAGAACAACAGAACTCATCAGTGTCATTGTGAATTTTTTTTTTTTAGAGAGAAAAGAAAGTTGATGATAATTTCCCAACAATATGCAACGATTGTGCCAAACCTGTTTTTCATGTGGTGAGATCATTCAACTGAGTGATGATATTTTGAGGGAAGATAATTGCACTGTGTATATGGAACACAGCCAGTTAGAAGCAATAATAGTAACAACGATAATAATAATAATAAAAGTTTTAAAACAACAAAAAAAATTCAGTCCATCAGCTTGTTTCTCACCCTTTTGTTTTCTATCCCAGGAAGTGGGTGGATGTGTCTTTTTCCTATTTATTCTTGTTTATTTCAGCATTGTATAGATCAAGCAGGTTACTTTTAGCTAGAAGCAATCCGGGGTTACTTTCAACTGCCTCAGTGTTTCCTTCTTGTTAATTTTTTTTTTTTTTTTTTTTTTTAAAGATTTTATTTATCTATTTGACAGACAGAGATCACAAGTAGGTAGAGAAGCAGGCAGAGAGAGGAGCAAGCAGGCTCCCCGCTGAGCAGAGAGACCGATGTGGGGCTCGATCCCAGGACTCTGGGATCATGACCTGAGCCGAAGGCAGAGGCTTTAACCACTGAGCCACCCAGGCGCCCCCCTTCTTGTTAATTTTTAATTGCATCAGTAATTCGTGATCCATTTTCATTGTTAAAAATGGAAACACAGTATATGTAACTAGTTTCTTTTCTGACTCTTGCACTCAATTCAGTACTTGTCCCATAGGTTTTGTTTGTGTCCTTGCAAACCTCTCTTTACATGCATTTCCACGTATAGTCTTTGGAAAAAGACATGTATCCTTTGCAAATATATATTGTTTTATTCTTTTACCCATCTAATTGTCACTTTTTTTTTTCTTGCTCAGAAATAAATCTTCTAGATCTTGCTGTGTTGGGGCTTTTGGCATTGCATATCTTTTTGTTTCATTGCTAGGCAGAGTTCTGTATCGTGGAGGTGTGCCTTACACCGCCACGTCTGTCTACGGGCTGATCTTTAGATGGCTTTTGCTTTTTGCTAATACAAACAGACCGCCTGGAATGTTCTTGACATGCTTCTAGTGCACCACATGAGTCTTCTTGGAAGAACTTCCCCATCGATTTTTTCCCCTGAGGAGTTTGATTTGTGCCCAGAGATATCAACTTAACAAGCATTTGCCAGACTCTTTCATTGTCCCAGGTTTGGTGTGAGATGTGCTCTATCACATCTGTATCACCATCACATTTAAACCTTCTGTCACTAGTGAGGTGGGGCCTATTGTCCTGGTTCTGACCAGGATGAAGGACAAGAGATTCCAAAAGGTTCATAGTTGTGTCCGGGGAAATGGTGAGCAAAGAGCTGGGCAGATGACTGAGGCATGGCATGAGACGTTGTCGTGTCACTGATCTCTTACAGCTTTGGCTTGCTCATCCAGAAAGTGGAGCTCCAAATGCCACTTGGGCAGAGGGTATGTGTGTCTGTCAAGAACCCTGTGGGTTCTTGTACAGACCTGGCGACGTGAATGAGCTTTGCAAGGTAAGAAATGAAACTTGTAAAGCTTTACAGTGTGATGGCATGAATGAATAAGGTACTTCCCTCGAGGGGATTAAATTCTGGATTAGCAATGGCCAGGCACGCCGCCAGGAGGACAGGATGGCCTCCAGATTTCCAGGCATCGGGCCAGAGGCTGAGATTTGTTTCTTTTTACCTCCCCCCTCAACTCCTCCCCCAAATTACTACTATTTTAAATACCTTTGGGCCTTTCTATTAGTTCAAAGGGGTGATCTAAATGAAGAACATTTACTTCATTTTGAACCATATCAGAAACTAGGAAATGGATCCCCTTTCCATGGACCTCTGGTAATTTGGAAAATAAATATGGCTTTCGAATTGGGCTGAATATTGGAGCCTTCAATAATAAGAAGTAGGTTTATGTGACTTCAGTGTGGCACCAACTAGGTTAAAGTTTTACTTAAAAAAAAAAAATGGGGCACCTGGGTGTTTCAGTTGGTTAAGCCTCTGACTGTTGATTTCAGCTCAGGTCATGATCTCAGGGCTGTGAGATATCCATGCTGGGCATGAAGCCTGCTTGAGATGCTCTTTCTTGCCCTCTCCTTCTGCCCTTCCCCCCTCCACCCGTTCATTCATTCTCTCTCTCTCTCTTTAAAACAAAACAAAGACAAAAAACTTAAAGTACTAGAACTCTTCAGTTTGCAAGTTCCAAAATGCTCACCTCAAGGATTGTGCTTTCATGAGCGCAAAAGGTAATTTACTGGTGTATGAAACAAATAGTCTCAATACGTGCCTGCTTCAGGCATGGTTGGATCCAGGAACTCCATGTCATAGGAACCTAGTCTTCCTCCCTTCAGGGTTTTGGTCTGTGTTCCTCTGGTTGGCCTCCTCAGTTAGGTTTACCTCTTGTGGTAGTGTTGTGACTGCTGTCTGTTCTGATCTGATGTCCACTTCTTTTAGTAATTTAAGCTGAACATCCCTCTTTCATTGAAAAGTAAAATAAAGTAACTTGAGTTGGGCCTTCTTTGGCCTGATTGGTCTGAGTTGGGTACATCACCCTTAAGCTTAAGGTGTACCCTTAAACTGATTAACTATGACCAAGGTGAGGTCTCATGTCTGTCTTTGAAGGCAGGATGGGGACTCAGTCCCCATTCAAATCACTTGGACTGAGAGGAGAAGAAAAACCAATTTTGTAAGACAAAATCAGGCAAGTGGGCAGGGTGTGGGTTTGCAAAACTCTTGGATGCCTCATAGAAGTGCAGTATCACATTTTGGTCACACAGTAATTCTGGAGTAGTACTAATAGTCTCTGGTTAAATGTAGATGAGATGCTTGGAGTGGTTAACTCACTTGTTCAAGGCCACCCAGTTAGTAATTGGAAAAGCTGAATATTGATTCTGGACTTGGCTCTAGTCTTAACTATTTCATTGTGTCTGTCCCTGTTCTAGTGTTCCCACCCTACCCTCCTTCTTCAACCTTTCCCCCAGCACAGAGGGTGATCCGTGCTAACACCAGCTGCTCCAAGACTCATCAAATCACATTAGCATTGTTCGTGCCTGGTTTCCCTGAATGTCACAGTCAGCGGTGGAGGAAAGGCTGGGCAGCTCACAGTCATATTAAGGGAAATCTTTACTAAACCAATCCATGGAGTCTGCAAAACCATTGGTCTTTCCAACTTCCCATCAAGTGGCCTGTGCTCAAGGGTAAAGCAAGGGGTTATAAATCACAGGAAAGGTTCCCCTTGACACAGTTCCGCAGCTGGAATATGAACAGAGTGTTGTTTACTTTGTTTAACACCACAATTAGTGAAAATCAAAATGTCTACAGATGCACTCACTGTAGTAAATTATTAGGCAATTAACCTTAATGCTCCCTGCTCTGAATCACCAACTTACTTTTGCTCTGGAGCCCTCGAGAATATTTCTCAGGCATCATAATATATGATTGCACCATAGCTTAATGCGAAGCACAGCGAAGTTGGAATTCAGTGGAAGGGATTGAGGGTGGAGGAAATTCCGAAGGCGGGGCTGGGGCGGGGGTTGGGGGGGGGATGCGCTTTGTGTGCGGTTGGAGGAAAACTACAGACTTGCAACACAAAGACGGAATTGACAACAGAAGGAGGGGTGCTCGATTGAAGTAATCCCAAACTCATTCTTTCTTTCCACCAGCAAGTTTCAGCCCTTATCACGTCATGCTTGGCCTAGTTTAATAGAGGACTTCCAAATGGTCTCTTTCTGTCTCTCCTCTCCAATCTGTTGTACCGGGTTAATCTTCCAGAAGCATGGGGTTTATAACACTGCCTGATTCATAAGCCTTTGGTGGCTCCACCTTGCTCATAAACAACATCCAAATACCTTAGTGTAAGTTTTTTTATTCGTCCTCTATCTAGCTTTCAAATCATCTCTTCTATTTTGGCTCCCCACGAGGCCTCTGAGCATCTGACCTCTCTCCTGCCTTTGCCTGCGCTTCTTCCTGGGCCTGGGATGGTGTGAAACGGTCATGGGTAAGGGCAAAGACTCTGCGGTGAGACTGCCCGGGATCCGAAAGCCTGCTTTCCCAATTACTGATCCTGTCACCTCGTGATCAGTTTCCTCATCGATGAAGCGGGAACCCAAAGAGAAATGACCCCAGGAGGCTGCCGTCAAGATTAAGTGGCATAATGCGTGGAAGTAAATACCTAGAAAATCACTCAGGGCTTTTTATATTTTAGCAAACCACAGTTGCTCACATGTCGGTCTCACTGTGTGTGTCATGCCGTTAGAACTACACAGACCTCTCCCTCCCCCCCTGGATTAGTGGCTTCCAGGAGCTTTGCAGGGTTGGGTGCTGGGATCCTGAGGGTAGGTGCAGAGCGATGGGGTAGGTGGACAAAGAGGGGGTTGGGAGCTGGCATGAGTCCCTGGGATGGGAATGAGAGACACCGACAGGGCAAGAGGCTTGGGAAAAATGAGTGAGCGGGAGGAAAAGATTGCAGGGGCTCTGGGAAAGCTGAGCACAGAGATGGGCTTTCCGTGGGACAGCTCTGTCTTAACCTACTGATAGCAAGGCTGCTGATGAAGCCGAACCAGTTATGGGCCTGTGAGATCACCTCCCATTCCCTGCTTTTTAAAAAAAGTGATTTTCAAGGCACCTGGGTGGCTCAGTCAGTTAAGCATCCAACTGTTGATCTCAGCTCAGGTCTTGGTCTGAGTTGCGAGTCTAAGCCCCACGCTGGGCTCCATGCTGGGCAGGGAGCGTACTTGTTATTTTTTTAAAAGTGATTTTAATTGCCTAAGAAAGACCTATGTTCTTTTTATAACAGAACATTACATATAAGGCTAAAGTCTCCTTTGACCCACTCTCCCCCTCCTTAGAGGTAACCATTGTCAAGAGTATGCTTCTAGACATTATCTGTGTACATATACATACACATATAAATTATGTAGAACTCAATTTTATAAACTAAACTAAATTATATAGAACTAAATTTGTTTATCCTGCCATTCGTGTTGTCCTGGAACTTATTTTTCCCCACTCAATAATAGACCTAGAAGAAGTAGTGATATATATGTATATGTGAGTTATTTCTTCTCTGTGGTCTAGCATTATGCAGACCTATTCTGTATTCCTACTTCTTTAAATAGCTACACATTCTGTTCCGTGAGCAATGCCCAGTTTCTTCAGCCGCTGCTTTACCAGTGGGCATTAGAGTTGATCCACATTCTTTTTGTGTCTTAGCTCTGAAGCCAAACCATCTACTTCGGTTCCTACTACATTTATTCATTGGTTGGGTGCGTATTTCTTTGAACAGCTATTACGTGCCAGGCACTACGACAGCTGGTGGGGGCGCGCCGCCGGCCCGCTCTCACCGACTCTGTGGTCTCATGGGCAACGGATTCAGGGAGCCAGCATGTTCTCCGGAGGGACATAGTGGTGTTTCCCCTTACACTGCATGGGCTGTGAAGCCAGTCATCATAAATGGCAAAAGAAAAATCATGTAGTATCGGAATCATTATCCTTGAAAATTTCTTGAGTTTTTGTCAAGTGCAGTGTTCAGGGGTTTCAGATGCAGTCAGTCCGCTGTGATAAAGGAGGAGGGAGATGCTGCAGGAGGAATTGAGCCCATGATGTTCCCCGTTCTTAATACATCAGGGGCCGAAGAGACCTGTTTTCTCAAGATGTATGGTGAAGAAGTCAGGGCTTCCATGAGCCAGTGATTTGGGACATCAGTAATTTACACTTCAAGGGAAAACCAAAATGGGGAAATGTCAGGACAAGGGAGGAGAGTGTAATCCCCCAACAAGAGTTGTCGGGGTGCCTGGGGGGCTCAGTCTGTTAAGCGCCTGCCTTCGGCTCAGGTCATGATCCCAGGGTCCTGGGATTGAGCCCCGCATTGGGCTCCCTGCTTGGCGGGAGGCCTGCTTCTCCCTCTCCCTCTCCCACTCCCCCTGCTTGTATCCCACCTCTCTCTGTCCTCTCTCTCTCTCTATGTCAAATAAATAAATAAAATCTTGAACAAAAAAAGAGGTTTTGAGAGTTGTAAGGAGGAAGGAGGAAGTTTGAACACCCACAGCGTCATGTCTGCAAAGTTACAGCACGTCTCAAACAGGATGATTCGTCCCTGAATCACGTGTAGGTGCTGAGCCTGAAGGTTACTACACGTGGCTAGGCATTGTCTGCTCGCCAACTCCCATTTTCTTTCGAATATTATGTGGTTCTTGTGTACATGTAGAGGGGCATAGTGTGCAAGCTCTAGATGGGAGAAAATTGCTCTGATTGCCCTCAAGACATGGTTAGCCAGGGAAGGCACTTAGGAAATTTAAGCTTCTTTTTGAAAAGTACAGTGAAAAACATGTTGGTATAATCGGTGTTCAGTGTGGATTCCCAGGGTGTGGTGGTGACGGTCTGAGCTGTCCGCACCGAGATGCCAAGGGCAGGCCAAGGTCAGGAAGGAGAGCGTTCTCAGGCTGGTGACCAAAACCCAGAGGAGACACTGAAACTGGAGTCAGGGTCCTGCAGAGAGGGGAAACTGAGTCAGCGGCAGAAAAGATGCCAAACGGAAGAAGCCAAGTGAGGAAAGGAGAGAGCGAATCACCAGGTCGCCATCCCCAGAGTGTGGCGAGAATGCCTGGCAAGACGTTAGGAAGGTGCCGGGGGGCTTCGGACAAAGCCGTGTGGATGAAACTCCCTGAGGCCATGGGGAGAGGAGAGAGGGAGATTTTGAAATATCTTTTTGAAAATCTCAAGTCCACCTGCTAGGGGATGCCCTCACTGTCTTAAGAACACAGACCTCTGCATTCAGCAAACAATATTACTGCTCTCTTAATTTCTCGTCGTGTCTCTTTTTATCCCCTCTATAGACCTGATGCCAATTTATGATTCATGTCTTCTCTTCTGAGCCTCGTATGTCTAGCTGAGGGTCAGGCAGACTTTTCTGTAAAGGGCCAGATAGTGAATATTTTAGGCTTTGTGAGCTGGACAGGCTCTACCTCAACTGTTAAGCTCTGCCCTCAGACGGGGAAGGCAGTCTTGGGCCATACATAAGTGAGTGAGCACAATAAAGTATTACAATAAAGCCTTATTTACAATATAAAAAAAAAATAGGTGGTGGACCGGATTTAGACCATGGCCTATGGCTTTGTGTTTTTTTCTATTTTCTTAACTTTGATGTTTAATATATGTAAATCGATTTTGTTATGATCACTGAAATTATTCTTTATGAGTCCATTTGTGTGTGTGAGTGTGTGAACGCCTATTTCACGTATCTGTTCATGGAAATGCTGGGTGGGTCTGGTTCCTTGTCATGAACTCTGCGTAGGTCGCTCATTCTTATGGAATTCTGCACATTTAGAATTTTCCCCCTCAAGGGCCCGAGTGAATTTAATAGAGACGGAGCATAACCCTTAAAGCAGACCGATGATTCTCCTTGATGAAAGAGGTGGGAAAGACCTGAGTTTGCTAATTGTTCTTGGCTGAGGACATTACCTGGCATTTGATCTTTACACCTTCTCGTGCAGCCAACGGATTTCAAATTCAATTGGGAAGCTCGGTGATCTCACGGAAGCATAATAAAGACATCGCTGGCCCAGAACCCCTGAGGTGAGAGTGTCCTAGAACTGATTAAAAGCTATCTCACTGAGTGTTATTCTTCAAAGCAAATGAATATTCTGATGAGTGTGGCTGCTTGAACTGAACTATTTTTAAGTAGTAGCTTGATTTGCTGTTTTGATAAGTCTGATGAAGTGTGTTTGAACATGAGTGGAAGTTCTAGCAGGCATTCCGACTTGTTTGTACAATCTTCCCCAAATTGTAGGAATTATCCTCTCATTAATACTGTTGTTTGCTGTTTGGGCTAAGGCGTGTAATGTTGCTTTGTAATTAGGATAAACTGGAAACAAACGGACAGATTCGTTAACTGTTACAAGAAAACTAGCTCCAGAGTCATTATACGCCACATCAAGACGTGGGGACACAGTCGAGGGCAACTGGGTGCCTGCAAATGTCGAATTGCATTTGAGTTCGGTAATTTCTTGGGGTGAGTCTATATCTGCGATATTTGCTGTCTTCTGAGAACGCAACAGAATGTCACGTCACTGGCCCTGAAGGGGGAGGGTGCTTAGAATCACAAGAAAGGACAAAATCCTCTGTTGAAAAGAAATATCAAAATCTTTTTAATTCCAAAGGGAGAACTTGGAGAAAATTCCCCCATTGTATTTCTTCTCTAGAATAAAAGATTCAATGCCTAATCAGGGTGGTAGTCAATAGTTCAAGTTTTGTGGGGGTGGGGGCGTTCAGGCTGGGTGGTCCCAGAGTGTCCCACCTCAGCATATGGATTACTTAGCACTCAGGACAATCAAGGTCAGCCAGACTTTCTACCTCCCTCTTATGGCCTAAAAGAATGTACACAGGGCACCTGTTCCAGGAGCAGACCTATTATCAAAAACAACCTTTTATATCGGAACGACTTATCTGCACGGTTTACCAAACATCGGCTCTTCTCAGCTTCTTGTGAACCGTCTTCCTTCCTCTTTGAGACCGCAGACCCCTGCCTCCTTCGCCTCCGCTGGGGAGAGTAGATAAGCCTCAATGCCTGACCTCCAGGGGAGTCTCTCATGTCTTTGTGGGGCTTCCCTACTTACAAAATTAAATTTGTTTTTTTTTCCCTAGTAACCTGTCTTATGTCAATTTAACTATTAGGCCAGCCAGAGAACCTAGAATGGAAACAGAGTGGGAATGGCTTTAAAATTCTCTGGTTTAAAAAAAAAAAAGTATGGAGGATGGAAGTTACAGACAAAGTTGGCAAATAGCTATCATTTCTGAAGCTGGGTGACAGATTCATGGCAATTCATTTTATTAGTTCTTCTACTCTTTGTATACTAGTGTATACTAGAATACTATATATACTAGTATATAGAGTATATACTATATATATTAGTACTAAATACTACTCTTTGTATACTAGTATATATATATACTAGTATACTAGTATGTCTATTAGTCAAACGTTAAGGTTAGAGGTGGTGATGGAGAAATGCTACCATGATCAGATCTGCATGTAAACAATCTCTCTGGCCCAGTTTGTAAAGTATATGTTGGTTGAAATGCCTGGATTTGACCGAATGACAAGAGGACTCATTCGAGGGTAAGGAAAAGCTGGGCGGAGATGGAAACTCCTTTATTGAATGAAGATGAGGGGAGACAGTAGAGAATGGGGACAAAGTCTGGTTAGTTGGTAGCTCACCAGAGAGCTCTAGGCATCCAGTCTTCTCTTCCTGTTGCGTCCGGAAGCAACCGCTCAGCTTTCCTTCAGGAATCTCACCCCGGATATATTAGCGCACGACTCCGCCTCAGCTCTAGATGCGGCCAGAGTACAGCATTGCTCTGATTACTGCGAGATCGCCTCAGGGAGGGTGACTTGCTTCCTTTGAACCAATGAAATTAAGACCTGGGACTTTTGCTGAAACTCTTGGGGAAGGAGCCCTCATCTTTCCCTGGGCCCCTGCAGCTCTGAGGACGTGGGTCTGGGGCTGCTGGCAGGCATTTTCCACCATGTGGAGAGTTCCTGGCTGAGAGAAAAGTGACCACAGAGGAAAGCAGGGCTGGGGGCTGGACAGAACAAGAAGTTCAACCCTAGTGATATTATTTCAGACCTTGGATCTGGGCAAGGCTGAAGTGAAGTTACACTTGAACTTTTTGATTTTAGTATATGTGCTGCCGAAGCGAGCACCACTTGAACTTTTTGAATTTATGAATCAACAAATCGTGTCTCCTCCCTCTCCCTCTCCTCCTCCTCCTCCTTCCCCTCCTCCTCCTCCTCCTTCATCATCGTCATCGTCGTCATCGTCTTCTTCTTCTGTTTCTCCCTCTCCGCCTTCTCCTTCCTTGTCTCTGTCTCTCTGTCTCTCACACTCTCTCCTTTAACCAATTGGGTCTGTTTCTTTCACTCACAGGTGGAGAAGTTCTTATTAATACAAACTTCTGGAGAAGTTTTGCAGCTTTGCCACTTTCACAGCTACATGTCCCCGTCCCCATAAATAGTTCATACTTGTGTTAGGGCTTTCTAGCCTTTTAGCCAACACCTAAAATTCTATTAGATGATCAGCCAGTGTTCTTCTCCTCACTACAAATCCTGCACAATTTCAAACTTATATGTTCGCAAACTGCTTTTTAATGGCAACCCAGCCATTCTATTGAAATCACTGTATATGGTAATTAGTAATCTGCAAGATAATTTTAGTTAATTTTAAATTTAAAATCCATCATGCAAAACGAGTTGGATCAGAGAGGAGCTACCAACAAAAGAAATGAATCAGAGTGTGAGAGAAGCCGCATGCAATCCTGGAAATAAAAATGTGCAAATTTCTCAGGGAATAATCATTGTCTTGATTTTTACTTGTAATTATAATTTAATTATGAACCTACTTTTGCTACATTTTAAAAGTACATACTTAGCATTTAAGTACTTTCCATATAATTATCTGTTATTGAACCCGATCATTATGTGGTAGGTGCTGCATAAATTACTGTGCTTTGTATAAAAATATTTTTCACTTCGGGTTGACTTGAAATAAAATAAGACAAATCATTTGAATGGCATTTAGTCTCCCCCCAGTACTGCGTAGCTGCTTGGCATCCGACCATCTTAAAGAATGGAGTGTGGGTGAACTCTGTCTTGTTTTGCTAATATTGGTGAAGATCGTTTCCAGAAACCCAGAAGATTCCCCCTTCCCTTCTTCTTTTTTTTTTTTTCTCACTTCCTAAGAATTTACTCCTTTCCTCATTGCTCCTCTTGAGAAATTTCTAGAGACTACATGGAAATCCCGCTTCAGACACCTCCCAAGGCCCTTTCTTGTCATGGAAGAGAGCCAATGAATATTTGATGGAGAGTTGAGCGTGTCCTTGCAAGGCTCGTTAGAGGCTCTGATGGAATTTGGGTGGGGAAAAGAGAAATCGCTAGCCTTTGAACCCTGTCCTTACATATTTTATCTAATTCAAATCCCCGTCAACCATGAAGGAGTGTAATAATGAAGTCTATTCTGATAATGCCCCATTTTGCAGGTGAGAACATTGAGGCACAGAGAGGTCAGCAGCTTGTACTGGGTTGCACAGATGGGGGAAGCCATGCCAGCATCTAGATCTAAGCAGTGTGACCTCAGAGACCACACATCTGCTAGCTGCAGTGCCTCGACCTGGGGGTCACGCTAGGGACCATTGCAGGGCGCAGAAGGCACTGAGTATTTCAGAGAGAGAAGTACTTCACCTTGGCCCGTGAATGGTTTAGTACCTATATTCCAAAAGGGACTGTAGTCAGACAGGGGAAGAGACTGTTAGAGAACATGTGGGCACTGGGGTCCTGATCTCCTGCTCTCCTGGGAAACCAGGCAGGAGGCAGGATGTGTTTTGCAAACTGTAAGTGCTGTAGGAGGGAACATGGGGTCGGTGGTGTCGCCTCTGCCTGTGTCTGTATGCACTGCTGGTCTGAACAGAGAGTATGTCCAGGTATAGAACATCTATTTCAGTTCAAACTGCTTTTATTGTTAAGCTTCATTTATTCACATCTATAGATCATTAACATTAAATGCTGCCATAACATCTAGACATTATCCAGTAAATAGTGATTGTGGTTGAGTTCTAAAAGATAGGGATACCATTTTCAATTATGTTCAGGCCCCTGTAGTCTTTGCAGCTTCTCGGGGCTGGGCTTAAAGGCCATGGAAACATAAATAGGAAATACACATTAACGTTTATCCAGTACCTGCCATATGCTGCTGTCCTGAAGATGGTTTACCTAATATCTCATTTACAGCAGACATCCAAAGACTGAATTTTATTTCCATTTTTTGAGAACACTGAGACTGAACTAACTTGCCCACCTCACTGGTGGAGCTGGGATTTGGGCCAGGGTGTCTGCCTCGAGAGCATGCTTCGTAAGGGGTACTGGAGAAGTATAGAGGGTTGTACCTGTTTAGGTGTGAGGGCTGGATTAGGGTGCTTCCCCAGTCCCCTGCTCTCTGAGACATGAGGGCTGCCCCCTTCTTGTCCACAGAAGACCCATGTGAGCCCGAGACCAAACAAGGGGACCTCCAAGCTGTTCATTTCTAGGATAGTTACACAGAGAAGGGCTCATGTCTGGTGAGCAGTGACAGCCTTCTACATCCAGACAGATCAAAAAGGAAACAATCCATGGGAGCTGGAGGAACTGGGGGCAATGGGAAGGAGGGGACAGATGCCCACAGGGGAGACGGCACAAAAGCAAGACTAGGAGTTGGGTGGAAGGAGTTTCAGATTCAGACCGAGACTGGTTGGAAGGAGGTGATGTAGATGCGGGACAGCAGGAGGGTTCCCTGCTTCCTTCCCTGCCACTAGGTGCTACTTCCTTTCTAGTGGGTCCCCCACAGAAGTGAGTGCTCTTCAGGGGCCAGCTCAAAGTACTCTCCCCCTGAAGGTTTTTCTGCCTTTATTCTCCTAGAGCTGTTT
This sequence comes from Martes martes, assembly GCF_963455335.1. Classification (NCBI taxonomy): domain Eukaryota; kingdom Metazoa; phylum Chordata; class Mammalia; order Carnivora; family Mustelidae; genus Martes; species Martes martes. The sequence goes on from NC_137896.1 coordinate 6,136,314, forward strand.
CCCAAAGGCTGTAGTTTAGAAGCTTATTATAGCCCTTAGCCCAGCCTGCTGTTGGGGAGGGGAAAATCCTCCCTGCTCTCTTGGTTCTTTTGGCTGGTCTAATGATTGAATTCACACACAGACAGATTCACAGGAGAAAAAAATAACACAGACTTAATTTTTCATGGACAGAGTTCTCATAGATACGGAGCCTAAGAAATGACCGAAGCAGGCCGTTTATATACCTTTAAGACAAAGAAACAATACATTTGCGAGGAACTGACAAGATGAAGAAACTTTGACTCAGATATTAATTAGTGGAGAAACTGATCAGAGTTTGTTTCGATAGCCTTCTTGGCCCTGAATTCTCTCCCTCTGGTTATACAGATGCCTCTTTATGCCCGCCCCCCCCCTACCCATGCAGGAAGGGGTACATCTCACGTGGAGATGCATTTCCTGATTTTAAGGGGACAGAGAGGAGGGTCAGAGTATCCTTCCTGCACCAGCTGTTTCTCAAGTAACTTTTATTTAAAAGAATCAGTATGGTCCCTTGGCATATCTCGGGGTGGCCTACCCTGAGCCCCTTCACCACCGTAATCATGTGTCTGAGCTTTCCCTGGGGAGACGTGAGTATAAGAAAGGGAAGTTCTCTGTCTTCTGCCCTCATGTGTTAGCAGCTCGGGCAAGGTACCTGCGTGTGGTCATGCTCAACAGAGGGGTGAAACAATGAATTTCCATCCTGCACTGTTTGTTCAGTGTCTGTTTCCTCCGGCTAGAATGAAATATCCCTTAAAGAAGGGTCTTGGGTTGTTTTTATTATTGTATTTCCAGGACTTAACACAGAGCCCTAGAACCGACATACATTACGTTCTTAATAATACACGTTGAATAAAAGAATCAATTATTGGGGCACCTGGGTGACTCTGTTGGTTAAGCATCTGCCTTCAGCTCAGGTCATGATCCTGGGGTCCTGGGATCGAGCCCCAGGTCTGTTGGGCTTCCTGCTCAGTGGGGAGTCAGTTTTTCCATCTCCCCCTGCCCCCTCTCCTGCTCATTCTTTCTCTCTCTGAAATAAATAAATGAAATCTTAAAAAAAAAAAAAAAAGACTCCAAGAGCCTCAGAAAAGGCAGTGGAGATCATGAAAAAAAGAAAAAAGAATCCATTATTCCTTTACTTCAGACATGGGTCAGGCTGGAAAGTTTTGCTTTGTTTATACCATGAAGTGGCCCAGCCTGTACAATCACATCAGGGTACAAACTCACCAATAAGAACAAAAGGGAAGTGGATACAACCCAAATGGCCATGAGCTGATGTGTGGATAAGCAACTGTGGTCTGTCCATAGGTCAGAGTAGTATTTGGCTACAAAAGGGAGTGAAGGTCTGACACTAGTTGGAACATGGCTGGATCTCGAACCCCTGATGCTAAATGAAAGAAGCCACACACAGGAGACAGCCTATTGTATGTTTCCATGTGTATGGAATGTCCAGAACCGGAGAACCCACAGAGACAGAAAATAGATTGGTGGTTGCCACAGGCTGGAGAGAGAGGAGCGTGGGGAGTGACTGCTAATGGGCATGAGGTTTCTTCGTGGGGTGATAAAAATGTTCTGGAATGAGAGAGTGGTGATGGATGCACAGCCTCATGGATATACTAAAAATTGCTGAGCTGTATATTTTAAAAGGATGAATTTTATGATATGTGAATTACATCTCAATAAAGCTATTATTTAGAAAAAAAAAAAAAAGAACTGAAGGGAAGATCATGCTTGATCAGAGCCTGTGAAATTCTTTTTCTTGGGAGCCACACTCTGGACTTCTTCATAGGTCCTAGAGAGACCCAGACGACTATTGTGAAGAAGCAGGCCTGCCCTGGGACCCGGACTGCCCTGCAGTAGAAGGGGAGACAGCAGGAGTGCTCGCTGGTGCCAGGAGACACGCCAGGTGAGGAAGGGGGCAGATTAGAGGGAGAGTGCCCTGGATTACCTCTTGGATAACGATTCTAGCACTTTGAAAAAAATATAGAACTTGATCACGAGGTTGCTCTTTATTTTTTGAAAAAAAAAAAAAAAAAAAGGGTTAAGTGCAGCGAGTCCTGTTAATTCCACCTTTCTATACCTCTGTCTTCTGTCCAGTTTGTCTCTCAGAAGTCCTCAACCGGGGCAGCTTTGCCCACTGGAGAATATTTGGCAATGTGTCTGGAGACATTCTAGGTCTTCAATCCAGCAGGGAGGTCCTGCTGGCATCTAGAGGGTGGGGACTGGGAAAGCTGGTGGCCCACCCTCCCATGGGCACGATGGTTCACATCAACAGTGTTCTGGTTAGAAATGTCAGTGTGCCATGGTTGAGAAACCCTACTCTAAACCCACTATGAACTTCCTGGTGGAAACTCCTCTCACCTCCAGAGAAACCACATCTGTAGTCCACCAGCAGCCTCTCTGGTTTCACAGATCTGGTCATTTGCGACGGCTGCTGTAACCACTTACTGAGAACTCGTTGGCTTTAGAGAACAGAAATGGGCAATTTGCTGGTCATCCACCCACATTACAGAGTATGCGAAAGACAGCAACATATGGTGTCAGGAAATGCAAATAGTTTATGGCTGGAGACTCACCCTCTCATTCTCAGATATGGATAAAGTAGGCATAAGCCACGTTCAAGTGGCTCTCCCCATGCTGCCATGTTAATGGTGACAGGTGCCGGTGAAATCTAGTAATGTAGGTATGAAATGACCGATCAGATGTCTTTGCATTTATTTTTCGCAGTGTGGGTTTAAATATGCGAGTCCTGACATTAGCTACATTTTCCAATTTTATGGCCAGGCCAAATTTTGCAGCCCACAGGTATACATGGGGATGAGTTCCCATGGTGGTACAAGAACAAGGCTGAGATTCCCTCTCTCCACTCCCATTATTCCAAGAAGGAGAAAAGTTTTAGGCAAAGGTAAGTGGAAATTATCCAGTAACTTCAAATATATGGCTCCCCAGATCTCCTGTCTGGGTAAGTCAGAGATACTCACAACTGTAGATAATGAGCTAATTAAAAACCAGTAAATATAAATGTGAGGTGCCTTCTACCATTAAACCCAGCAAATGTATCTGATTCTGAAACACTGACTGTATTTTGAAATGTCATATCAATTATAGGAGACACTTTTACAGATCTCCCTGAGAAATATTTACATAAAACTATATTTTTATATACTATGTAAAGTATAGAAGTATAGATTTAATCAAAACTGTAAATAAGACTAAAGGTATGCTGTAAGTGTGAAATATGCAAACATAAAAAATTTTAGCAAAATTTTAAATCAGTTTCACTTTGAATTATGCTGGTTTCATTATTACTTGCAAATCCCTCCACTCCCGTCCCACTTTTCCCCCACTTCAACTTAATACTCCTTCGTGGAGAGAAGACATTTAGAGGGGGGGTGGATCACAGTGGTTTTATGTTTCTGTGTTTGTTGGGAAAAGGACGTAAATTTAGAAAGTGTATTTCTATCTACATTGTGAATTAGGTTTTTTAGTCCTCCATGTTTCTAGGAGTCCATGGGGGTAACTGTGGGAAGTCAGGCTTTGGTGCTGGGCTGGGACTCGGGTAGAATCCTGACCTCTGAGCCCAGCCGTGTGTCACGGGCAGGTGACCTCATCTGCCTGGCTCTGTGTTTCCTCCTTTGTGAAATGGGGTTAATGGTCCCCATCCCTTGCAGGTGGGAAGTAGGAGAGGAGTGGGTGAGGGGTGGTCCTGTGGCACCTCTGGACACCAGTTACTTCTCCCAGAGCACTGTGATATCCATCTCGCCTCTTTGCAGTTCTGGGTATCATTGAGATGCTGACGATTTCTCAACATGATGGTTGGATGGAATGGACTGTGTGTCAGGGACGTCAAATAAGGATCATCACCATTGTGTCCCAGGGATCTAACCGGAGCAGCCAGCCTTTCTGAGTTGGAAGGAGCTCTTTGCAGAATGCTTTGTGACTGTATTCTCTTCAAATCAGAACCTTTGACTGACCTTGATTTCCAGGGCTTCTCCGTTTGTAAGATGCCTTTACCCTGACTCACCAAATCATGTGACTCCAGTGAGCAGAGGTCAGGTGAAAGTTGAGAAGGGGAGGGGAGACCAGAAAGTTTGGTTTATGAAAAACATTACAGTTGAGTGACCAGCTTGTGGTTTCCCTGGGACCATCCTGGTGTTAGCTCCACACCCCATGACCCTGGAAATGACTCCTTCACCCCATGAAGTCCTGGGTAAACCAGGGGGGTTGTCAGCCTACACTGTACTAAGCAATTTTAATTCTGAGAGAGACAGTCAGAAACTGATTTGTGGTTACATAGGGAATGGGGAGTGACTGTAAACTGGCACAAAGTTTCTTTTTAGGGTGATGGAAATGCTCTGAAAGTAGATGGTGATGATGGCTGACAGCACTAAGTGTACTAAAATTCACCAACTCCTATTCTGAAAACAGGTGAATTTTATGATATGTAAATTATATCTCCATAAAGCTATTTAAGATTGATTGTGAAATTATATTTCATTATAAAGCATTTGACTTTTTTGATAGAAAAATAATACTTTGTCCCCAAAATGATTGCATGCATTAAGCGTTTGAACTGATTTGCCCATCAAATTGGAAAAGATTTAAGATTAATCTGACAGAACTCAGATTTGACAAGGAAATGGGGAAATAGTGTTGTGTTCAACTGGTCAAAGGTATGAATTAATACAACGTTTAAGTAGGACAGTTTAGCTGTAGGGATCAGTATGTCAAGGTACATAGTCTTTGACTCACCAACTTCATTTCCAGAAATTTATCCCAACAGATCATTGTCAAGTGTGCAAAGATAGATGTGCAAGGATGTTCCTCACAGATGGTTTACAATAGAAACAATGGTTTTTAATTAGAAACAATCTAAATCTCAATTAACAATGAACTGTTTAGTTGAGTTGTGGTAAATCCATACAATGAAACGCTTTCACTTTGCTAACACAGGGATGGTGATATAAATCCACACACTCATCTAGGATGTGTGACTGTTCTGTTATGTTCTGCTTTGCTTGGGATTGTCCCTGTTTTTGGACCAAGGGTCCAGTGTCCAGGAAAACCCCTCAGTCCCAGGGGAATACAGATGGTTGTTGTTGACAAATCTACAGAAAGCCAGCCAACAGGATGTCCCAGAAAGTTAACAGGAGTTGTCTCAGGGATGGTAGATTTCAAGTCAGCTCAATACTCTTTGTTATGGTTTTTAAAAAATGTTATTTGCACTTTTATTAAATAATTTTACATTTGAGAAAAAGTATGTGCATTAAAAAGAACCCCTATTGACACGTTAACAAAAATATAGGCAGATTAAATAGGTTCTTCATTTATTTTATGTGATTTGATTGCCATCTGTGGGAGATGGGTCTGTTTGTGGATAGGAGAGGCACAGCCATGTCCCCACAAGTACGTGAATTTTGGGGATGCATCCCCTTGTTTTCTGCTATACCGCATGGGCCTAGCCTGGTGCTTAGCACACAGGATGAATCAATAAATTTGTGCTTGCTAAAATGTGATGGAAACAGTCCATCACAATTGGAATGAGATGTCAAAGGAATACCTTAAAATATTTGGTTGAATCAGTGAGCGAGGTATTATCTCTGAGTGATGCCCACTGATTTGGCTGCTCTAATTTCCCTCCAGGATGCATTGGCTTACAGTTTGATTGGATTGACGGATTTCTCCCCTAAGGGCATTTTCACGTTTGCTTAAGCTCTTATTATAACGCAATTGCACTCATTATCTAAAACTCAGAAACCAGTTGTCAAGCAAAAAACTACAAATAAAAAGCCTCTCTGGAGATGGCCACTGTGAAGACCACCCCTCACACACACCCCCAGTCCCAATGCTTTTCTACACATATAAGCCGTGTGCATGTATGTGTATATTTATGTTGTGTAAAACGTTTAACAAAAATGAAATCATGATATTTTAATCTTTTTTTCATTTGGCTGCTGTTGCAGCTTCTGTCCACATCAATGTACACTCAGCTTTCACGTTATTTTCAAAGTGGCTCCATGGTATACCACTGCATAGACAGTTCACACTTGCACTGGATTGATTGACTTTTAAAATGTTGTATTTTTGTTGAACATTGTCCAGTGGGGATCCTTTTCAGATAGCCTTGATGTGCTTTCACATAGGCAGCGGAGTGCTTGGCATATAGTAGGTGCTCGTAGACGTGGATCCCTGCCTCACACCATGTATTTCGGGAGCAGTAGGTTTTGGGAGCTGAAAATGTACTGGGTAAAATTCATATAATGATAATGTTCTGTGATCCTCAGTGCAGAGGTTCCTAGGTGAAAGGCATCTATTCAAAAGGGGCTCTCTCTGTCCAAGTAGGGAACTACAAGGAACAAAAGCCTTTGCCTCACTACTGTCAGCCAGACCATCAACAAGACCCATGGTCACTTCTGGCATTTTCTAGAATCTATCCTAGAGTCTCTCTTCTCCTGGAACCTGAGCTGTCCATGTATGTCACTGGCCAGTCTTGCCCACTGCAGAAGACTTGGTCTTTACCAGTTTTGTATCTCCGTGATGGTGCATACTAAGTACTCAGCAAAAATACAGGTGTTTACCTCTACAACAAGTTAATATTACATTAGTTGCTTTCTAATGTAATATCAACCTGCTATAGAGGCAAAAATCTTTTTGTGGTGTCTCTATTTAATAATCCTATATTAAATGTATTGCTATGAAGCATGTCAAAGAGGAAAGTAATGTCAGAAAATAATTTGCACATATTTCTAATTTTCTACATGACCTCTATGGTTATAATTTAATAGAGTGAAGCCACAGGTATTTATTTGTGCACACATTCTCAAATGTAGTTGAAACTCGTCACTATATCTGCTTGACGTATCTTGTTTCTAGGCAAGTTTTTCCTGTTTTGCGCAGTTTCTATATTTCTGTCATGCAACTTTATAACCTGTTCCTGGATATTAATGGATTTAGAATCTGTAGTTTTGAGAACGATCTTATCAGAAATGCTAGATAAATGGATATGGGTTCCTTGGCTCACTTATTCCTTTACATGACATTGATTTTATCACTGAAGACCTACTGTGAGTCAGCTGGTGCTCTAGACCATCACACTACATAGTGTTGCATATTTTGTTTTATGTAGCATGTAGTCTGATGGATCAGAGTTTAAGTATTACTCTTTTGTAAATCATTAATTGATTTTTCTTTCATTAATAGATTTTTAACAAAAAATTGAGCAGAAAGTGAGTCCTGCCTCTGTTTCCCTTTTGTTATTAACCTCTTACATTAATGGGCTGCATTTGTTAAAGTTGATGGACCAATACTGATATATCACTATTAAGACCATAGTTTATGTTAGGGTTCACTTTTCGTGTTGTACCTTCTATTTTGACAAATGTGTCATGATGTACACCCACCATTACAGTATCATAGAATAATTGCACTGCCTTCGCAATCCTTGAAGCTCTGCCTGTTATCACTTTCTCCCTCACCCCCGGCCTGCTTCTTCCCTAACCACTGGGAACCACTGATCTTACTGTCTCTACAGTTTTCCTTTCCAAAATGTCATATACTTGGAATCCTACAGCACGCGGCCTTTTCAGACTGACTTCCTGATGTAGCTATATGCATTGAAGTGTCCTCCATGCTTTTTCATGGCTTTACTCCTTTCTTTTTTCCTCTGAATAATACTGCATGTGAGTGTGTTTGTTCATTCACCTACTGGAGGGCATCTTGGTTCCTTCCAAGTTGTGACAATTATGAATAAAGCCGCAATAAACATTCCTGTGCAGAATTCTGTAGGGAGCTAGGTTTTCAGCTCACCTGGGTAAATAGCAAGGAACACAGTTGCTGGGTCGTGCGATGAAGACTACGTAGAGCCCTGCAACAAGCTGCCAACCATCTTCCAAAGTGGCTGCGTGTGCCATTTTGCATTCCCAGCAGCGTGAATGAGCATTCCTGCTGCTCACAACCTCACCAGTCTTTGCTGTTGTCAGTGCTTTGGATCTGGGCCCTTCTAATAGGTGTGTGCTGGTATCTCCTTATTGATTTAATTCGTGGTTCCCGAATGATCTGATGTTGAGCGTCTTTTCATATATTTATCTGCCATCTGTAGATCTTCTCTGATGAGGTGGATTGTACATGTTTTGCATGCAAATGTCTGAAAGAAAAAAAATTTTCACTGAGTTTGGAAAAAAAAAATCCCCCAAGATAGCTAGAGCTTGCTTCCCCTCTCTGTCCGTGGTGGACACATGGTTCTGTCAGCCTGCCTTCTAGAGCTCATTCTCTTGGTAACTGCCTCCATCGTTTTTCATGGAACCCCCTCTCTGGCATCCACTGCAGCCTTGGTGGTCTGTCATTAAGGTGTGACATGCATGTTACCCAAACTCAGCTGATCAGTCTCTCTCTTGTCCTTGAATTTTAAGCAAGTGAAGACAGGGACTGGGGTAGTAGTTGAGCTCGATCATGATCATCACAGCTCTCGACCATGGCATTCTGCCAGCGACTGGCCTTTGGCTCCTGCTCCCAGATTCTTGAGCATCTTTGGTTTCCCTCCCATGTGAGGCCTGGTTGTTCAGCTTTTGCTTTAATTTAACTCTGGCTTTATCCTCCTAATAGAATCTTTCTCTTGCTTGTCACCCAGTGTGGATGTATGTGGATCATACCCCAAGAATCCACACCATAGACTTGTGAGCATATTTCAAGACAAAGGTCATTATCTTTATTGTTTCTGTTTTCTCAATGGTATGCACAGTGTCTGAAACGTGGCCAGCACTCAGGGAACTAAAACTCATTGAACATTTTCTGGGTGATAGGCATTTTATAAACTTCATCTTACTAAATACTCAAAAGCAACACTTTGCGGCTGGCACTATCACCTTCAGTTTCTATGAAACAGAGACTGAGAGGATGAATATCTTCCCTAAGTTGCATGATAGTAAGTGGTGCAGCCCAGTGTGTTTGAGACCAGAATCTTTCATGAAGCCACATAACACCCACAGCGTTCTACATGGATGGAGTAAATCAATGGACGAATAAATGTATATGTAAAAGAGGAACGCTGGGAAAACCAGAATGAAACGTTTTAAAAATAAACCAAATAGGGGCACCTGGGTGGCTCAGTTGGTTCAACATCTGCCTTCAGCTCTGGTCATGATCCCAGGGTCTGGGGATTGAGCCCCACATTGGTCTCCCTGCTCAGTGGGGAGTCTGCTTCTCCCTCTCCTTCTCCCTCTGTGCTCTCTCTCTCTCAAATAAGTGAATAAAATCTTAAAAAAAAAATAAACCAAAGTATTAGGATGGTTTATAATGATCTGCTTCTACCAATACAATGTTTGTTCCAAATTCAGTCCATTAGTATGACCATCTTTTGGGAACATTTGTTAAAAATGTAGATTCAACAGTTTCACTCCAGACCTAATGAACAAAATCCTATGGGGGAGGAGACTCAGGAATCTGTTTTTTTTTTTTAAAGATTATTTATTTATTTATTTCACAGAGAGAGAGAGATCACAAGTATGCTCAGAGGTTTACTCAACCAGGCAGATGCGGGTTCAAATCCCGGTTCAGCATCTTGCTTATGAATGCCCTTAAACAGGGCTCTCAAGCTCTCTAATCCTTTCCTTTTTTTGTCTCTTAAAAGGAGAATATAATGCTTGGCTTCTGGGGCTGTTTTGCAGATTCCATGATATAATCATACATATAAAGCTCTTAGGAAGTGCCTGCCACAGTCCTTAACTACCAAATTATTTCCCATATCGTCCATCTTACCTGCCATTTTGTCTGGGAAACTAAAAACTTACTTGCAAACATCAAAGTCCTTATCATCCATGCATCTTTTAATACACGTAAACACAACAGCAGGTGATAGGACTTGTAATAAGAAAATTTGTTTTATTTTTATTTCTTTAATTTTTTTTCAATAGTTTAACTTACCTGGATGGAGACAGGAATGATAAAGAAGTTTTTAAATACCTTGGGTCTGCAAAAACTCTGCTAGTTCTCACACAAAGAAAACCTGTATTAATAAAATATGACTCTAGTGCCTCAGAAATCTGCATCCAGCAGAGGCTCTGTGATTATATAAATAGTCTCCACCTAGCTGTTCTTTTGGCCCAAAGCAAACATGGAGCTCAATTACAGAATTGGGGTGCTAGGCACCGAAATTACATGTTTGGTGCCTGCCACTCACTGGGCCAAATTATCAACTATTCAAAGATTCTCTGTGGTTCTCCCACTTTCTATTGTCCTGGAAGTTGTCCTGTTCTCGGTGTAGGACTCTGTGACTGTCATGTCTCATCCAAGAGATCATCTTTCCAGACAAGTCAGCAATCGTTTCTTAAGAGCCTTATTTATTTTTTACTAAGCTTTCCAAATACAGGCAGCAGTTGCAGCTGGTGGAAGGAAGCACCTTCACCTCTGATATCATGCATCCACCCTTCCTCTTTCTGTCCTGCCTTCTGTCCGTCCTTCCATCCAGCCAGCAATATTTGCTGTCCCCCAACTGGGTAATTCTTCCATTGATTAAGCCGATGTGTGTTAAGCGCCTCCTGGGCTGTCGTATTTGCTAAGTGCTGGAGATACAACGGCAAGGAAAGACAGTCCTTGTTCTTCATCTCCTGGGGCTCACGTGCGAGCAGAAGAGAGATGCTTACAAAGTGGTCATTTATGTGAATATACACATTAAGGCAATGATGGCAAATTTAATAAATGCAGTGAAAGAAAGGCCACGGAGTCATGAGAGCTTATAATGGTGATGGTGAAAGGTAATGGACTCAGTGGGGTCGAAGACATTCTTCCCAAGGGAATGGAGAATGTGTTGAGGTCTAAAGAATAAATAAGAGTTAATTAGGAAAGAAGGGAGGGGTGCATATTAAGGGAAAAAAGGACAGCAGGTCCTCCCCTGTGCTGGAGGGGCCGTGGAGAACAGGAGCAGAGGGAAGGCAGGAGGAGGGTGGGAAAGGCAGGTGCAGAACAAGGCAGAGGCCTGACCCTGTGGAGCTTTGTAGGCCGCCTTCAGGACTTTGGATATGATTCTTAGAGCATTTCATAGCACCAAAGGGTTTTCAGCAGGAGCATCCATCAGCTGTGGGGAAGCACAGGGCAAAGGGGCAGTGTGGGTATGGAGAGTTCAGTCTGGAAGCTTGAGCAGCAGCTCAAATGAGAGATGCTGCAGGCTTGAGGTGGACGTTGTCTTATAATTCTGAAGATTGATGGGGAAATGTTTTATTCTAGGATCCTGTAAGGTAGCTGGGAACAGAACTTGTAAACGGACAAACTGGCACATCAACACCAGAAGTTGGAGCGACAGCAGTGTGCTAGACTTTTGAAACAGGAGTTGGATAAGATCAGAATGGCTTCTGGAGGCTGGGACTCAATATGGGCTGTGAAGGAGATAGGGAAGGAGAAACACAGAGGGCATTTCAGATTGGTGGAAGTAAGTCAACAAAGCCATAGAGAAGGAAATTTGCATAGTATGGAGGAAGCCGAGGAGGCAAAAGAAAAAAAATGCTGAGAGTACACAGCAGCTGTGACAGTCTTTCCAGACAAAGTGATTAGTCATGACTCTTGATTTCATAGCAGAAAACCAGCTCAGTCTGGCTCAATGCAAAAAGTAAATTTATTTGCTGATGTAAATGAAAATGACATGTGTATGTGGCTTCAGGTAAAGCTGGATCCAGGTGCTCAAATAATAGTGCCAAGACTTTTTATCTTTCCATCTCTTGACTCTGTTTTTTTCTTTTTTTCTTAGTTTCATTCCCAGGAATGCTTCTTCCTGGAGGAGAGATAATGCCAGCTGATCTCAACTTACCCACCGGTTAGACAACCCAGGTGGTAGAACCAACAGTTTTAGCAAAGGTTGGAGATACCTGTCATATTGGCCTAGTGGAGATACCTGTCTTATTGGCCTAGCTGATGTCATATACCCATCCTGGAGCCAATCACTGAAGCCAGGACATCCAGTGTTCTGGTCTGGCATTATGTATATATATATTTTATTTTATTTTATTTTTGGAACTGGGATGGGTCATTTTCCCCTCCCCCAAGCCAAATGGGTTAAAGGAAGGGAGGAAAGTTTATCCACTGGAAAGTAGAGTGCTGTTACGAGAAGAAGATAAAAGATACCCCTGAAAGGTGAATTAGCAAAAAAAGAAATCAGACAGATGTTGACTATATCACAGGAGGCTAAAATGAGTAATTTGGTGGGCTTGGGAGGAGTGCCTTCAGTTTAAGAAATTCCCTCTTCACTCATTGAAGAAGTGAGTTGTGATAACACCTTGGGACACATATTAGTTTCATATAAAGACACAGAGGGACTGTCTTCTTTATGGAACAAGCACATCTGCATTTTCTCCTTGAGATTGGTGGAGTTTCCTAGGAGCTAGAGAATCTTCAAATGTTTGACTCTTACATTTGCACTGCATATGGGGGCAAGAGACCTATGCTCTCTGTTCCCAAGTTGACATTCATTTTTTCTCGTATTTTATAAAAACAGCATGAGAACTGTCATAGAATTGGGAATTGAGTCATACCTGGAAGGTAGATGACAATTTGAGTCATTGTTTCCTATTTTTCTAGTGGAAGGAGATTGATATGGGTTTTTGATCATAATTCAAGTAAGCTATGTCCTTGACAATGATTCAAGAGAGGTATCTAATTTAGAACCCTTATTCTCCCATAAGTTATTTTTTTTCATGTTCTTCTCTGAATTCCTTCATCTTTTAGTGGATTTTTTTTTTAATTTAATTTTGTGTTCGTTTCATTTTATCTTGATTAAGATTTGAAAGGCCTTCCTAAGGATCTTATTTTGGCTGATAATTAATTTTAAGGTATTCTTTCTTGTTCGTAATAGCTTTTGTTATTGTATAATTAAAAACGAAATTAGAATATTTCTGCCCCCTCACTTTCGTGAAGCCTATAATCCAGCTCCTGGTGACAAGTGGGATGTCACAACCGGGTACAGAGCAAGGAAGCTTCCCTCTCTGTTGCAACTAAATTAAAACCCCAGTAAGAGGAAACAAAGTAAATATTAAATCATACAACAAGAAAGATGAAGGTTGATTGTATATTAATTCCCCTCACTGTTGAACATCTTCGGCCTTTTCAGGGTAGAAGTGATTGGATGCTGAGACTCCGACATAGATCTCTGACTTCCAGATCAGCCTTCAAAGTGCAGGAAACTGGGGGCACCTGGGTGGCTCAGTGGGTTAAGCCTCTGCCTTCAGCTCAGGTCATGATCTCAGGGTCCTGGGATCGAGCCCCACATTAGGCTCTCTGCTCAGTGGGGAGCCTGCTTCCCCCCTCTCTCTGCCTGCCTGTCTGCCTGCTTGTGATCTCTCTCTCTGTCAAATAAATAAAATCTTAAAAAAAAAAAGTACAGGAAACTGGAACGTGACTGAGATCACATATGTCTCAGTATCTGTTTGGCAACAGTTTTCAAAATGTATTTTTTTCAACGAGGAGATGAAAGAAATATCAAACCGAACAGTACTCTGTTCAAGTAGCCTGTTGTTCTCACCTATCTCTAAATATTGTAGTGACACTACCTCCATGAGGTTGAGAGCTGAGTAGTGGGGAACAGGAGATGTGAATTCTTGGAGGGCAGTTCCATGAAGGTGGGGATGTGGCCTTATAATTCTTCTTACATCCCCCATGAGAAGCGTTCACTGAATGAATGAACAGAAGAGTGGGAGACACGTGTCAATGTCTGGAGACACTTTTGTTGTCATGACTGAGGGAGGTGCTCCTGGTGTCTAGTGAGTGGAGGCCAGAGATTTTGCTAAACACCCCACAGTGCACAGGACAACCCCCCTCCCCCAACACACACAGCCAATAGTGCTGAGGTTGAGAGTTCCTGAATTAGCAGATCTTTATTTCTCAGCATGGTGGACTTTTCTCCTACTTCCCCGTCTGGACCCTTCTGGTTTCTAGATACCAACTTCTTGGTGGGTTTTCTTAAAATATTTAATCATCTGCCTCAAATCTCCGTCTTTGGAATCCATCTGAATCTTTGGCTCCTGGCCATTTGCTGGGACCTTTAACCCTGTCCCTCCCAACCCGACTCCGGACAGTCAGCCAGCATGGATGAGCACCAGCCTCATGCCAGGAGCTGGACCGAACGACCCATGTCATTGCTTCATTGTGTCCTCATGGCGATTGTGCAGTGTAAATGCTGTCATTCCATTTCATTTATGGGGGGAACTGGAAGACCCAGTCGAGGTAACATGCTGAAGATCGTAAAGACACTGAACGTTCAAGCTGTGTCCTGACTCCAAACCCCATATCCTGCTAACAGTGCTTTATGCCTTCTTCTTTGCCCGCTGTGACCATCCTTGCTTCAATTTTTTTGTTGTGGAAAATGCCCTAATATTTTTGCCAGCTCTGACCTTTGTCAACATTTCTTTTCTGCTTCTACTCATGATTTTTATCCCATTATTTATAACCTGCTGCCATCCTCTGAAGTATCTGATCACTTTGCCTCCTCCTTATCTAATACACCACATGGCTGACCAGGCAAAGTAAGATGGGAAACTGGAGAAATGTATCACTCTTCCCGGAGCATCCAGAACGATCTTTTTCAGATATACATTTGATCATGGCTCATCATCTCTTCAGTGACTCCCCATTTCTTTGGGGATCCAATATCTTGAATGTGACCTACCAGGCCCTGCACAATCTTGCCCACGCCCTTCTCCCTTACAGGGTAGGCTGGGCTGCAGAAGTGAATAGATTCAAAAATATATAATGATTCAAGCACAAAAGAAGTGTATTTCTCACTCACACAAAAGCCTAAACAGATATTACAGGGAGGCTCTCAGTTTTCCTGGGGACCCAGAATCCTTCCATCCTTGGGTTCCTCCTTCCTGTGGGGCCTCATCATCATCTTCATCCCACAGGTCAATGGAGAAAGGAATGTGGAAGAAGGACAGCTACTCCTTTAGGGTTAGGGGCCCCTCACTTCCTTCACATTCCTCTCACCACACCCAGCTGCAAGGGAAGCTGGAGAATGTGGTCCAGCTCTGTCTCTCCAGAAGGAGATAAGGGCTTTGGTGTGTCTTTCTAAATCAAACTATCATTACTTTATCCTTTCTCTATGTGCTCTAACCATGCTGCCTCAACCTTGTCTTTAAAGGCACCATGCTTATTCTTCCACAGGGCCTTTGCATATACTTCTTGTGGACAGAGAGATGGAGCCCATTCCTGATGGAGTTACCACGTCTTCAGCCCTCAGCCCCTGTGTGATACCCCCAGGGAAGACCTCCCTGATAATTCCCCCCACCACACACACTACCATCAAAAAGACTCTTCTTTGTTACATGCTCACAGAACCCTGGTCAGTTCCTTCACACCACTTACCTCCATTTAAAAAAAAAAAAAAAAAAAAAAAGCCTTTGGGGCACCTGGGTGGCACAGTTAGTTAAACATCCGACTCTTGATTTTTGGCTCAGGTCATGATCTCAGGGTTGTGAGATTAAGCCCCACATCAGCTTTGCACTCTGTGTGGCGTCTGCTTAAGATTCTCTCTCTCCCTTTGCTCCTCACTCTCCCTCTATAAAAAAAAAAAAATGCTCTCATTTGCATGATAGTTTTCATTAATGTCTGACTCACCCGTTTGACCACAAGCTCCAAGAGAGACGGAGAGGTGTCTTCTTTGCTCATACTGAATTCCAAGTACCTACCATGATTCCTTAGCCACTCAAATATTTGTCAAATTAAAAAAACCAAGGAGATAGAATCCCATCAGTGGATTTAAACAATGCTTTATTGATCACGTTCTTACTACCCTGAGACTGTTATGAACTAAGTCACTGAGTTACTCAGGAAACTACTGGGGAAGTAGAGTCTTAACACATAAACCAACTTTTTTTTTTTTTTTTTTTTTATGGGTCTCTCTCCTTTTGCTTCTTCCCTTCCTACATATTTATTCATCAAACATATTGAGTCTACATCAGCCATTATACCGGGTCCTGAGTATGTGTGAATAAATAGGCCACATTTTCTGTCCTCAAAGAATTCTAGGTAGCAAAGGAAATTGACACATATTCAAAAACTAGACAATGGTATTATTCTTGCTGTAATAGATGTAGGAATGAAAGGTGATGTTTTGAGCCAGGATGGTAGAAAATGATTGTGTTCCTAGAACAAATACTTTACATTATCTTTGCCGACAGGCTCTAAGTGCAAAAAAATGATGTTAATTATCTTATGTTAGCCTAGAGCTTTATATTTTGCAGAGTGCTTTTAGATATTTTACCTCCTTTCAGACTCCAGGGCCGAGTAGACCAAGTATGACTGGCAACGTTTCACTGACAAATAAGAAACTCAGGGAAATTGTGAGTCTTGCTAAGAGCTTACAGTTGCTGAATCACAGGGAGTTGGGGACGGGGTGGTTCCTGAGGAAGGGCTGGGATGGCCTGGCTGACAGGGCACACATCAGGTTTGGAGAAATGGTTGTTTGTCAACTGGTCCAGATACATTTCAACACTTTAATAACTTCTGTGGCCATCCTGGCTGAGATACCCAGCTGTCCAGCTGCCCAACCTTCCAACCCTGTCATGCTACCAAACTCTGCTGCCTCATTCTGTAAATTGTATTAATTTTCTTTTTAAAAATGCCTTTCTACATTCAAAAAGTGCATATACATATGGTGAAAAAAACCAACAGTGAAAAGAATATAGAAGGGAAGTGGATTTTTCTGTATTTCCCCAGAAAGCCAGTCCCTCAGTCCCCTCCCTAGGGAAAATAACAGCTTCTTCTGTATCATTTGCAAAACTGCATGAAACATATAAATTGTTAAATACAAATAGGGGTATACTATTCTCTTGGGCTTGTCACTTGCATTTTCTGCTCACTATGTCTGAGGTTTTCTGCATCGTAATACCAGATTTCCTCATTCTTTCTCACAGCTATGGAGTGTTACTGTGCAGGGACTTTTTACTTATTTAACATATACAAATATTATATAATAAATATATGATGTGATATGTATTATATAATACATATATATGTATATATATACAATGTAATATATATTATATATTTAAACTGTTTCAGGTATCTTTTCATGAACCAATACACATATAATCTCTGTATTTGTATCCATATATCCATCAATAATTATAGATAACTTATTTATCTATAAATAAATCCATAAACACAGATAATTTATTTATCAAGAATAATCCATTATGTCAGGGATAGGAAAATTATGACCTCAGGGTCAAATTCAGCCTCCTACCTGTTTTGTTTTTTTTTTAAAGATTTTATTTATTTATTTGACAGACAGAGATCACAAGTAGTCAGAGAGGCAGGCAGGGAGAGAGGAGGAAGCAGGCTCCCTGCTGAGCAGAGAGCCTGATGGAGGGCTCGATCCCAGGACCCTGAGACCATGACCTGAGCCGCAGGCAGAGGCTTTAACACACTGAGCCACCCAGGCGCCTCTCCCACCTGGTTTTATAAATAAAGTTTTATTCGAACACAGACACATCTATTTGTTTATGTAACAGCAGAGTGGAGTAGTTGTGACAGAGACTATGTTGCATGAAAAGCCTAAAATATTTACTACCTGAATTTTCCAGCAGAAGTTGACAACACGTGTATGGCATATGGTCTATTTATTTATTTATTTATTTAAACCTTGCCTGCGTGGATTAAATAAGTAAACTTTATAGGGACTGTTTTTGTTTGAACTGTTTTCTTATGGGGAGGGCATTTGGATTGTTTACAGTCTTTTATAATCAGTGCTGCAATGAATCTCCTTGTACTTAAGTTTTTCGGCAAAAAAAGGGGCTGTCTATAAAATAAATACTTAGCACTAGGATTGTTGGAGCCCTCCTTAAGTGCATTTTACATTTGTACAGATGTTGCCCAATGTTTCCCCCAAGAGGGTTTGCAGTAATCTTCACTCACACAATAGGATTCAAAAATATCTTTATTCATATGCTCCCCAAGTGCTATGTATTGATCTTTGCTATTATCTTTAGATTACAAATGTAGGTACCTTTATATATGTTCAAAAGTCATATAGTCCCACACATAAAATTATAAAGCTTTGTCTCATATAGTTTCACTTATTTGTGGAGCATAACAAATAACATGGAGGACATGGGGAGATGGAGAGGAGAAGGGAGTTGAGGGAAATTGGAAGGGGAGACGAACCATGTCTCACTTTTATAAATTGGGATGATGATCTTTTAAATTAAGGGTTCTTAATTAATTAATTAATTAATTAATTATTAAATTAATGTTTTGTCATGGATTTTAAACACTTTTACTCTTGGTAAAAGAGTAAACTCTTTATTTTTTTATAATAAAGGCAAAAATTGAGTAGTCATATCTATAACGCACTGATTAGAGAGATTGTCCCTATTTCAAGTCTGGAAAGATCTTGCTTAGAAATTACGATTCATTTCTTAAAGTCCTATGTTTTCTTCTAGCTCTTTTAATATTTCATTTCTTACTGTTCATATTGCTGGGATGACTTTTGATAAGAGAAACGGTGTCGGGATTCAGTTTTGTTTTATTTTATATTTAGAAAACTTTGCAGGAGTCCCAAATCCATTCATTGAATAATCCATCTTTCCTCCACTGATTTAAAATGCAAACTTTATCATAAATTAAATCTCCATCTGTATTTGTTTCTGTTTTTTTTTTATTCAATTTTATTCCATTAATCTTTCTCTCCATTCTTGTGTCAGGCATGTGTTAAGCAATTTACATTCATTATCTCATTAAATTACTCTAACTTTATAATGTTTTATCTTTGAGCCTAATCCTGCCACCTACTTACTCTGCATTTCAGGGTCTTTCTGGTTATTTTTGTATCATTATTTTCCCCTGAGACCTTGTTTTCTTCCTAAAAAAAAAATCAACCAGTCAATGAAATAAAATTCTTGGAATTCTAATAGAGATCACATTACCTTCATACTTTAACTTAGGGAGATTTTATTTTTTTAAATAAGATTGAGCTATTTTAGAAAAGAGTAGCAAGTATTGTTCCACTTATTAATACTTTCTATGTTCTAATAGTTATGCTTTATAGGTTCTTAAAGATCCTATATATTTCTCATTAAATTTATTTGCAGAAAAAAGTCTTTTTTCTGCTTTTGAAATGAAAGCTATTCTTCCTTTATACTTTCCAGATGTTTTTATTATATCTACATTATATATCTCTATTAAGTATCCACTATTCCTAAAATAATAAACATGGAACTTAAATATCTTTTTATAATGTTTAGAATATTACAGGTTTTCTGTGCCCTGACCACTCAACAGGGCAAATTATGTCAATAGTTATGAAACTTACTTGGGCATGGTGAGTCATTCTTTCAATAGCTAATTTTGTTATTGTTAATATTTTACTTAAAATTTTTGCATTAATACCTATATGTCAGATCAATTGATTATTTTCTTGTGCTTTGTCCAAAGTAGATATCAATGATGTCAAGCCCTCACAAAATGGTTTTGGGTGTGTTTTTTCCCCCATTCTGCATATTCTGGAGCAATTTAAATAGGTTTGGAGTTGTCTGTTCATTGAAGGTGTATTGAATTCATCTGTGAGAGACTCAGGCCCTTTGTGATGACCCCTTTTGGTGGGGGGCAATGGGAACATCTTGGGTTGTATTTCTTAGAAACAGAGCCTGAGACAAGGATTCTTACAAAAGACTTTTTGAGAAGGTGCTCAAGGAAAGGAAACAAAGAAGCAGGATGGGGCAGGAGAAGGATTTCAGCAAGGATGTGGTCACAACTGAAGTTGAACCTCAGCTTGATCCCAGCTGGGAGCAGGAACAGCATCACAGGCTTAGTTTTCTTGAGCCTAGGAGGGCTAGGCATTCAAATCCCACGTTGCTCAAGCTTGGGCTGCCCACTGCTTCTTTAAGCAGCTCCTACTCCTCCAGGGAATGGAGCTTGGGTAGAAAAATAAGCTCCCTGGAAAGGCAGGAGGCTCCCCCTGGGCAGAGAACAATTCTCTGAAGAAGGGAGCAGTGGTAAGCTGTTAGTAGCCAACCTCCCAGCCTCTGCAGGACGGGTGTCCTGGCGCAGTGAAGGGGCCTGCTGGGGGAGCCCCAGTGGCACCCATCGCAAGGGTAAGAAGCTCTCTGACAACTGGACTCCTTAGATGTATTCTCTTCCTGAAGACAGCTTTTCCTATGACGGGATAGAGCGTACTCAATCAAATCCCTCCCAACAGATTCTTATTCTCTATACTACTGATTACGACTAATTATTCTACTTTATTAACAATGACTTTAAAACAGGAATTTTTTTTAATTTTAATTTTATTTTTTTTCAGTGTTCTAAAATTCATTGTTTATGCACCACACCCAGTGCTCCATGTGATACAAGCCCTCTACAATACCCACCCCCAGGCTCGCCCCATAGGAATATTTTTTATTAAAAAGGATTAAAAACCAAGTGTTCAGAGTAAAATGTTAAATCTCTCTTTACCTCCCTGCCTTTCACCGTCCTGTGCCCTTCTCTTCCCCAAATCACACTGTCCTAGAAAGAATCACTGTGGAGTTCTATATCTTTATCCATATCTGTATCTATAGAGATATATAATGCTAAACATTTGCAAAATGACATATTTTTAGGAGACCTAAGAAGTCCATTTAAAGAGATAACGGAGCTGGCACAATCATTGTCACATTCCTTGACATAGACCTGGATGATCCCCTTCAGGGAGAATGATAACAATTTTGGCTGAGGTTCACGGTCTAAAGGGGAGAAATGAGAGTTTGGATGGTTGGAAAGAAAATGTGAATTGACACCAGGTTCCGTGAAGCTTAGGACACTCAGAATGGGCGTGGGAAGGATGGAGATGACGTTGGACAGCACATCTCTCATGTTCCAGGGGCTACAATGGTCTTTTCTAACTTTAGAAAACTCATGTCTTTTGGGTTCTATTCTTTATTCTCACTTTACTATTCACTTGGCCCAGGAACAATGCGGGAGTTGGGGCACTGCCCCCACCCCCATGCAGTCAAAAACCAGAATAGAACTTTAGACTTCCCCAAAACTTAACTACTGATAGTCAGCTGTTGCTGAGAAGCCTTACTGAGAACATAAACAGTAGATAAATGCGTATTTTGTATGCTGTATGTATTATATGCTGCTTTCGTACAATAAGGTAAGCTAGAGAACAGAAAATGTTTTGAAGAAAATCATAAGGAGGCAAAAATACATTACAGTCTTGTATTTATAAAAAATGTGTAAGTGGGTCTGTGTGGTTCAAATGCACGTTGTTCAAGGGTCAGCTGTGTCAATCTGGGGGGCATTTTCTCTTTGGCTTAGCCATTAAATGACCTGTATTCTCTGTATATTCTTGGTCTTTGCCTTGGTAGGTCACTTAATGTCTCCGAACCCCTGTTTCTTTACCTGTCGTTTGGGAGCAATGACAGCCACCTTTCAGAGTTCCTACGGTTTAAATGAGATGATGACTCATTAAATGAGGCATTATTGATTTATGACGTGAGTATTTTCCTCTCCTCCCAACGGCATAAGGACAGCTTTATACTTCATCCGTGATTTCTCTCTTGCACATTAAGGGAGGCTACCCAGCTTACATGAAATAATAATTCATCCTGCCCAAAAATAAAACCATGACTGCCCCAGTATCGTGCTAGCAGGTCATCCCTGCCTTAGCGAAGCAATTTCTTCTTGTAAACGAATAACCCAGAATAGCCAAGCGAGTGCCTTGAGCTGTTCCTGCCTTTTGGGTATGCGAAAGGTAGGGATTGATTGAGAGACCACCTGCCCAAATGGCAAATGAAACATATCCACGAATGGTAGGCCAACCAGCTCCTCGATTAAAACACAAAGAAGCAAGTACAACCTTGCAGGCAGCTACGTGGCGTTCCATTGGTTTCCTTTTTGTCCGCCAAACCGCCTCTCTTTGTTGGGGGAGTTAGGTGGGGAGTGGGGATTGGGGGGTTAATTTTCTTTTCAGCCTGTCCTCTCAGTGGGCTTCTTTGAGTCAGGTGGCATCCTTGCAGGAGAGGGAAGCATTTGTGGGAACAAATGCCCCTGGCACCCAGTTCCAGCTTTTGCTAATAAGCAATTCCATCTCTGATCCTTTTGAGGACGAGGCTTTGAAGTGCGTGTTTTTTCAAGATTGTTAATTGTGTGTGCCCTCCCTGGGGAAATGCCAACAGACAGGATTCTCCTGCTCCTTCTCCGTGTAGAGGAAACCCTGAGGGAAGCGTAGAATGAGGGGGAAACCCGTCTGGGTTTGGGGTGAGTGAAATATGTTCCCTCCTCCTGGTTGCTCTGAAGGGAAAGTCATGAAAGTGCCTTTGGTACCTCTTGGCAGCGGTGTTATTTGGAGAGACCACAGAAGGCTCTGGAGGAGTGGGCCAGTTGCCGCTCACAAAGGCTTTGCAGAGAGCTGGTGGTCTTGACTTGAATTACAATCGCGCCTCCGTTCTGTGTCTGGCTCCTAAACCTCCTCGTGGATCTTTTGATGTGTGTGCATTTTCCCAGCTTGGAGATTTGCTGGCAAACTGCGTGGTTGGCAGAAGGGAGGCGCAGCGCCGGCCCTCTGCAGAGCCGGCAGAGAATAGGGTAATGTGCCCAGCCCCTGCAGGGCCCAAAGTCACTTGAAAGAGACAATGATGGTCTCTAGATGAAGCTGGCGAGAACGGAAAGAGGATAGAGGACCTCAGTCTTGGCCGTATTGTTTGGTTTCAGCCGATGGTCCCCATAAATGTTTAATCAGTAGTAGAGATGAAAATGTCTTTACCATCCACATGGAGGAGGATGTGAAAAGATCTGGGGAGGAGCCACGAGGAAGGAAAGCATTGCAGAAGATACACATTCCCAGACTGCTATGGTCTCGATGTCTGAGCCCCTCAGTTCTTTTTTTTTTTCTTTTAAATTTTAAAGATTTATTTATTTATTTACTTGACAGAGAGAGACACAGTGAGAGAGGGAACATAAGCAGAAGGAGCGGGAGAGGGAGAAGCAGCCTTCCCGCCGAGCAGGGAGCCCGACACAGGGCTCGATCTCAGGAGTCTGGGATCATGACCTGAGCCGAAGGCAGAGGCTTAACGACTGAGCCACCCAGGTGCCCCTGTGCCCCTCAGTTCCTATGTTGAGATCCTAACCCCCAATGGGAGGGCATTGGGAGGTGGAGTCTTTGGGAGGCAGTCAGGTCATGAGAGTAGAGCCCTCATGCTGTAGGATTAGAGCTCCCTGGCTCCTTTCACCCTGCTAGGACACAGTGAGAAGGCGCTAACTATGAACCAAGAAGAAGACACTCGCTGGACCCCAGCTGGTGCCCCGATCTGGGTATCCTGCCTTCAGAACTATAAGAGATACGTTTCTGTTGTTTACAAGCCACGCAGGCTGTGATATTTTGTTAAAGCAGCCGGTACAGACCAAGACACAGACCTTCGGCAGTCCTGTTTTCCAACCTCCTGCTTACCAGAGGAATTCCCATTTCCTAAACCTGAGAGCATATGACCCTTCGCTTGAGTATTTCTAGTGCTGCCAAGCTTAGCCTTTGCAACATCAGGTCCAACTGTGAGCCGGTCCACAATTGTGTCCAGCAGCTTGCATCGAGCTTCTCGTCTTTGCAAATACTCTTTTCCCATATGGGGATTTCCCCCGACTTGCGGTGAGGACTATAATCTTCCAGAGGAGAAACTGCAGGCTGTTGAGTTCTCTCATAGTATCCAGCACGTCCCATCACCTCCTACTTGCGATTATGATTGCAGTACATGAATTTTTTTTATAAGAGAAAACTACATTTTTTCTTAAGTCTGTGACTAGCATAAGGCTGGGTGTATTCACTGATCAATGTAGTAAAAGCACTTAATGGTTACAAGCTCTTATTACCCGCCAGGTGCTGTGTGAAGTAAGCACTTTATATAGATTATATATATATATGTATATATAAAATATTATATTATTATATGTATATAATATATACATATAATTTATATGTAATTACCTAAATTATCCTCAAAACAACTCTGTGAGGTAGGTATTCTGCTCATTCTCAATTTACACACAAGGACACTGAGGTCAATAGAGATTAAGAAGTGTGTCCAAGAACACAAAGGTAAGCAATTAGGGAACTCCTACGATCCCGGATCCTCACATTTTGAGTCATTACAACAAAATTTAATTGTCCAAAATCTGCTTAAAAATGCAGTGTGTCTAGGACTCTCCAAAAACTAAACCATAGTAGTGGTTCTTATATTTGGAGGTGGCTGTACAATTTAGATTATTAAAAAAATTATTTACTTTAAGATAATTTCAGATTTTAAAAAAGAGTCATAAAAATAACACGAAGAATGACCATATACCCTCCACCCAGTTCCCC